>NW_024041150.1:12964136-13677194 GCF_014851395.1 Micropterus salmoides
ACATATGAGAGTTTCCTGTACCTGTCCAGCGGCAGGTGACCGGACCTTAGCTATGTTACCTAAGTCACGTGTTGTATGCCACATGGCATTAAACACATGGCTAACATTGTGAAATGGTGGCAGTTTGGTTAGGTTTTGCCAACAAAACTACTTGGTTAGGTTTAGGAAAACATTGTGGTCTGGGTTAAAGTAAGTATGTTACGTAAGTCACATGACAGAAGTGATGGAAGGTCAGTAATGCTATTTAAGTTAAAACTCAAAATAACTCAACATTCACGTCTCCTATGAAAGTCCTGGATTTGACCCATCCATCCACCACCTTACACCTCCTTACACAAACTTTCTCGCTATTTATAATATATCCTTCTTTGCTACTATTGTACAGATACTAGAGGTCGTAGCCACAACAACGTTAATATACGTCGTAATAACGTGCTGAACAAACAACCTACATGGTCATTTTTCTGGTGAGGACCATCTCTTTGTTATACAATTCTCAATCTTCATTAATTACAAAAGAAAAGTTTATGGACTTTACACTGTTAGCTAACTGTCTAGCTTTGAATAAAAACAACTCATTGCGACAGCAGTAGAGCATACGTTTATTTTATTATCTAACAGTAGATGTTTCTTGATGTAAAATAGCATTAGTTTGTTAAGTTACTTTTGTCTGACTACTTCAAATGAAGAGTAGCTTGTAGTTTCACTAGCTAGCTTGAAGCTTCCCTAGCACTGTTGACGGCAGCAGGGTAGTGCACGTGGGATTGACTCAAAAGAAATGTCTGATCCTGGTGGACCAAGGGTTTAAGACACTGACCATATAATCGCAACATCCCTGGGTCTTGTTTCTCTCATAATAGCCCTCCCTGGTTAAAGCATCCTCATTTATACAATCACATGTCTGGACAATAAAGTAGGCATTGGCAGGTATTGGTTTTTTGAAGGCCAATACTAAAATGTCTTGCTTAAGGCAGCTGCAAGCTGAAATTTTGCCCGACTATTCAACATTTGTGAATTCTGCCAGATGTTATTTGGATTATTCAGTGTTTCATCCAGTTTTTATTCTTGAGTCCTGGTGAAGACGCTTCATAGTCAGTATTTAAAACCTACATAGTAGTTTCATTCAAGTACATGCATACTTAAGTGAAATCTGATCTGGTCTCATATGAAATCAATTTGAAAGGTCACACACTTAGTTTATTATTAATAAATTCTACTACAATTAAGTAATCCATCAAATTGCAGCATGTCTTTTATTTCAGGTAGACCACACTGATGGTCAAAACCTAATAAACTCATATTGACCCCCAAATATTAGTAAATTGATACAAACACATACACAGTATACAGAAAACACATACACATGCAGTTGCTTGGGCTGAGATTAAGATTGAATTTTAGATGCTACATAGCAACTGGGAAGGCCAGGCCAGGCCACCCTGGAGACGAGGGAGGCTGAGGAGGAGGGGCGAGGGATTTCTATCTCATTGCATCTTAAATCAGATTACAGCTTATTCACTCCTCCTGGCTGGACGAGTTGATGTCAGGAAGCTCTGCAGCTGGAGGCTCCTCCAATCCTTTGCTTCTCATCCTGACCCTCCGCTCATCCTGCCTGTAAATCCTTATATCATTTGATTCTCCGACTCTCTTCTATTTCCTCGTGTCCTCTCTTTCATCTCTTCACTATTTCTTTTTCCTTTTTTGTCCCCAAGAAGTGCTAATCATGCTGCTTATGAGTCGTTATCATTTATAACCGGAAAAAGGAGGAGTAATTGTGCTATTTATGAGCTGTAGTCATCGTGTTTTTTTCCTTTTCACGGTATTTACATTTTGGTGAACAAAGCCAACCCTGTGTCCTAAAAGTTGTGTTCATGTAAAACTAATTTGCATTAAGCAGGAAAGTAACTCAAAGTTTTGTTGAAGTTGCTTTGTACACCCATCCACCCACCTAAGGGTGGGTTTCAAATGTCTTGAAGGGTGGGGCAGAAAGCCTGCCTCCAGAGAGCGGGGTGAGACGTGATCTAGTGTGCAAATGGTGATAGTGGTGCATACTTTCAGGCATACTCTCCTTTAAAGGAATTCATGGTGTTGCGTTCACACGTAAATTGGTGGAATTTATAGTATAAAGAATAAAAACAGCCCCCCAATTTTCAACATTGGAAAGCTGTGAGAAGAGGGGGGTTCGGACACTGTTTGACCATCCGATAAGAACTTTGGCTGGAGCATACTAACTACCATAAAAACTTCACATTTCCTGGATTGGAAAAAAGTGAATATAATTTAGGAAGCAATCATGCTTGCTCCAAATTATACTGTTAATTAATTAATTAATTAATATATTTGCCTTTATGTGACAGTTGATAGTGAAGAGGCATACAGGAAACAGAGGAGAGAGGGGGGGTGTCATGCAACAAAGGTCTCTAGCTGGAATAGAACCAGGTACGCTGCAGTTATGTGGGGGTTTCCAGTAAGGCTAATTTGTAGTATATAAACATATTTTGTTGGAGACAGGGTTGACAGAGCAGAATAAAAACATAGCTGGGTTAGGAAGAGGGATTTATGGGATAAAAGAAAAATTTTAGAGAGTTTATTGGAATTATTTTGGAAAAACCAACAGACCATGCAACAACAGTCTGATATGAAGGTAGCACTGTAATGTGACAGTGTTTCAATGACTCAACTTGCAACTTCAAGTGTCTTTGTAACCTGAACTTACACACACAGGTAACATGAATGTACATTTTCTGGCTGAAAAGGATCTTTACCTCATGTCTCCATCCACTACAGTAGAACTGCTATTCCATATATGCAGCTAATTCAGTACAGCTGTCTGTCATATGCAATAGGAGTGCATGCTGACCTCAAAACAACTGTGTCTGTGCGTGACGGACGATTGTTGACCCTCTTGGAAAGGGCTCACACAGCCTCCAAGACAGTAAAGGGGCCCTCTTCATCATGATTAACAGGTTGTGATTGAGGAGGATCAAGTCAACCCATAAGACAGTGTATCGAGCCAAAAGACACCGAGAACAAGAGCTTTGAGCCGAAAGCCAGCGATCAAATGTCTGGGAATTTGGCAGGTGAAGAAGGTGGATTACAGCAAAAAGATCCCACGGGGCTGCAAATCAGCTCTGCAAACTTATGAGTACTGGACTCTTTTCTCTTGCGATTCAAAGTGACTGAATGGGCACAATAAGACTTTCACTACTGCCAAAAGATTGCCTCACATGAGTCTTTTTCTGCTTCTCCTTCTGTGAACGTATATGATGATAATGAATTCTTGTGCAAAAGTCTGTTACACAATTATCATTTAAGGGCCTCTGAGGGTAGTTTGCAAATTCAAGGAAACATTAGTGCTAATAACCGGTGGAAACAGCTGGTGTACGCCTCAAGGCCAATCTGCAGGACTTTTAATTTAATAACAGGTTTCAGTTGAGGCCGATCGTCTTACCTTTTGGGGGAATCTAGGACTTCACCAAGCTCCTCGTATTCCATGTGGAAGACACTGCAGAAGGAATTCTGCAAAAAGAATAAAAGTGAGTTTATTTGTCTGTAACATTACAGCCTGAGTAATGTGGCTAGGACTTTCTGGGGGGCGACGTGCACCCTTTATGTTTTCTGGCCATATCAACTTCCTCATTCCCTCCAATTAAGCCATTACGGCTAAACCCAACATCCAAATACCATAAGTTAAGCAGTGGTGCCGCGCACACTGCCTAAAGCACGTCTCCAAGCATGAAAAAAGGCACACTGATGTATTACCCATCAAGCCTTGCCAGAAGGAGAGTTTCTTTCGACATTCCATGGCTCCTTTTTGCCTTTCCCCCCTTATAGGGACTTGTTTTCTCTCAGCTTGCACTCCCAACCCCTCGCAAAGGATCCTTTTTCCATTTTTAAGAGGTGGAGACAGGATGTTAAAGATGGACGAGGCTTCTTCGTTTTGGAAAAGTTTGCCCCTTACCCTTGTGCATACATACACAGACCTTCGCTCGGTGGCATGAATTCACTCTGATCTATCTAAGTTAGGGTAATAAAACTGTTTTAAACAGAAAAAGGACCTGCCGATGTTATGACTTTTATTGGGGGTCTCTGGCAAGTGGGAAAGTTTATAACAGGATGACACTGTATAATGGACTTTTTTTCCCCTGCGTGTAGGAATATTGAAATAAATCAAGGTTGTTTTCTCATATTCTCTGGAAGCATCAGTCAAGGTTTTACATGGTCAAGGAAGGATAATGGAATCGTTCCTTGGTCATGCCTGTGAGGGTTTTCACATGCAGTTATCAGCGTCAGTGGCAGATATATCAATCTCACGCAGCCTGCTCATGTTATATCATGGACCTCCAGCAACCCAACACAACACACTGGGAGATTTATGTGTTTAATCAATAGAGGAGCTGAGCATTAGAGAAGGAAAACAAAAGCAAAGAAAAATTAGACTGTCCTACACAGACTCTTATATACACACTATACACACACACGTTACATTACCGCACAGTCTGCACATCTATCTCACTGCGTTACATTAACGCACATCTTTTGGACTATTATCTCTGAACGTATTCCTTATACTTCATACTGTGAATTTTTTCACATTTCTTTGTCAATATGTCTCTTGGTCTTGTTTTAACCATGACCAGGTTCTTAGCATCTTTCCCTTAATCATAGAGGTTGCAGAAAACAAAATGTGAATCATCATGTAGGTGGTTTAAGTTACTGTTTTTATTGTTTTGGTAAAAGGAAAAGACAGCAGGATAGACTCAGTGGGATTTGCAAAGACAGGAAGAAATAAAGAGAGAATAGAAAACAGCAGGTGGTTTAACAACTGTAGAGATTGCACATGTACACGCACTCACACACACACACTGCCTAATGTGTTTCAGGACACCTGTAGCCAATTCCAGAATTATTTCTACTGGGGAGAGTTAAACAACTCAGAAGAACAAAACACTCCCAGCGGCAGGCCAGATGTCAAACCCTATCACATATCATTCACACAGCCAAACCTAAAACACACATTCATACACCGTACAGATGCCAGCACACTCAGACACAGTGCATTATGCACACATGCAAACGCATACTAACAAAACACACATGCATGCAAGCACGCTATAAACACCAAATGTAACACACAATATGCATGAAAACTACATAAACCATACACATGCACACACAAGCAAAACACATTATTACATGAACACACTTAGGTATGGCCATGCAAGTACAGTAAAAAACAAATACATCATGTACAGTGGGTACGGAAAGTATTCAGACCCCTTTAAATTTTTCACTCTTTGTTTCATTGCAGCCATTTTCCAAAAATCAAAAAAGTTCATTTTATTTCTCAGTAATGTACACTCAGCACCCCATCTTGACAGAAAAAAACAGAAATGTAGAAATTTTTGCAAATTTATTAAAAAAGAAAAACTGAAATATCACATGGTCATAAGTATTCAGACCTCTGCTCAGTATTTAGTAGAAGCACCCTTTTGATCTAATACAGCCATGAGTCGTTTTGGGAAAGATGCAACAAGTTTTTCACATCTGGATTTGGGTATCCTCTGCCATTCCTCCTTGCAGATCCTCTCCAGTTCTGTCAGGTTGGATGGTAAACGTTGGTGGACAGCCATTTTCAGGTCTCTCCAGAGATGCTCAATTGGGTTTAAGTCAGGGCTCTGGCTGGGCCGTTCAAGAACAGCCACGGAGTTGTTGTGAAGCCACTCCTTTGTTATTTTAGCTGTGTGCTTAGGGTCATTGTCTTGTTGGAAGGTAAACCTTCGGCCCAGTCTGAGGTCCAGAGCACTCTGGAAAAGGTTTTCGTCCAGGATATCCCTGTACTTGGCCGCATTCATCTTTCCCTCGATTGCAACCAGTCGTCCTGTCCCTGCAGCTGAAAAACACCCCCACAGCATGATGCTGCCACCACCATGCTTCACTGTTGAGACTGTATTGGACAGGTGATGAGCAGTGCCTGGTTTTCTCCACACATACCTCTTAGAATTAAGGCCAAAAAGTTCTATCTTGGTCTCATCAGACCAGAGGATCTTATTTATCACCATCTTGGAGTCCTTCAGGTGTTTTTTAGCAAACTCCATGCGGGCTTTCATGTGTCTTGCACTGAGGAGAGGCTTCCGTCGGGCCACTCTGCCATAAAGCCCCGACTGGTGGATTGCTGCAGTGATGGTTGACTTACTACAACTTTCTCCCATCTCCCGACTGCATCTCTGGAGCTCAGCCACAGTGACCTTTGGGTTCTTCTTTACCTCTCTCACCAAGGCTCTTCTCCCCCAATAGCTCACTTTGGCCGGACGGCCAGCTCTAGGAAGGGTTCTGGTCGTCCCAAACGTCTTCCATTTGAGGATTATGGAGGCCACTGTGCTCTTAGGAACCTTAAGTGCAGCAGAAATTTTTTTGTAACCTTGGCCAGATCTGTGCCTTGCCACGATTCTGTCTCTGAGCTCTTCAGGCAGTTCCTTTGACCTCATGATTGTCATTTGCTCTGACATGCACTGTGAGCTGTAAGGTCTTATATAGACAGGTGTGTGGCTTTCCTAATCAAGTCCAATCAGTATAATCAAACACAGCTGGACTCAAATGAAGGTGTAGAACCATCTCAAGGATGATCAGAAGAAATAGACAGCAGCTGAGTTAAATATGAGTGTCACGGCAAAGGGTCTGAATACTTATGACCATGTGATATTTCAGTTTTTCTTTTTTAATAAATTTGCAAAAATTTCTACATTTCTGTTTTTTTCTGTCAAGATGGGGTGCTGAGTGTACATTACTGAGAAATAAAATGAACTTTTTTGATTTCTGGAAAATGGCTGCAATGAAACAAAGAGTGAAAAATTTAAAGGGGTCTGAATACTTTCCGTACCCACTGTACATACAGTATGCTGAGTATACTGAAAACAAGCATTCACACATTCAAACACACACACACCCACACACGCATGTTTCTAAACAGATGCCATGTACTGCAGTAAAGCGAAGTGAGCCAACGCAGGCCAACATCTTGGAAGCTCCTGTGTTATTGTTGGTACGGTCAAGTGTTAAAGACCAGCACTGTCATTTACTAGATTTCCAACAGGAAAGCTCCTTTCCTCAAGGAAAGGTTGCATTAAAATCCACAAAGCTGTGGGTCCTGTTTGAGAAACTACAGACATTTAACACTGACACCTGTATACAGAGGGCCGTCTGGCAGATAAGGCCAGTAAAAGTTCCTAATCTCAGAGTAAATGTTTAGTAAGGAAAGAGAGAGACGGGGAGGGGTATAAAAGAAAGGGAGGCAGTTGGTCTGGCAACCCTGAGGTCATGAGAGGGGCACACACACACACACACACATACATATTTGTTGATTCATAACATGAAAGAGTTGGTTCACCCAAATAAAAAAAAAGGTTCCTCTAGTGGTACACCCATGGAGAAAGTTTTGGTTTTCTTTGTTCAGGTTTTACGATATCTGTCTCTGAGATTTCAGCCTTCACCCCAAAACAAAAAGGGGAATAGAATTTCATTTGTGGCTCAGCTTCCCCATCACCAGAAAAAGAAAGAGACCATGCTTGTGGCTCTGTGAGGCTCTACCTAAGCACAGAGGTGCATTGAGCTAAATGCTAATGTCAGCAACATTGCTGATGTGTAGCTGGTGTACTGTTTACCATGTTCAACATCTCAGTTTAATGACAAAAAAATGTGAGCTGAGCACATAAAACCAAAACTATCAGCAGGGCTGCAGACTAACTTCTATTACTGGGAGCACTGTAGCCCCTAATTGAAAATGTTAGGGGCACAGGCACAAAATGTAATGTCAAACCTGCAACGCAATTTTTCATGTTCTCAATTTTAACTGTATTACTGACAGATGCTTTGGTAATTAATACAGAAACTACAATGTGCCATTTTATTTTACTTCCCTGTCACATTTTAATTGAATGGTGCCTAACAAATGCACATCCTGAAAGTGGCAATGCTGTTTCACTTGTGTATCTATCTGGCCGTATTTTATTAAGTTGCTGTTGTGTGTCATTAAAGGTTCAGTCTGTCAGTTCTATGGTGCATTCCATTTGACACTGGAAGTTGCAATTTCCAAGTTCAAAGACTGAAGTTTTGACAACCGCACTACCTCGACTTTGTGATCCAAGATGGCTGCTCTGAGTATCAACAGCTGTAGTTTATACCGTTTATTTGCACTTCTGTGTTCTTGTGTCTCATATAAATATTCGTACACAAAGTGCTGTTAAGCTGCTGTCTGTGAACGTGTTGCTACTGTGTTTAGTATGAGTAAATACCGCACAATGAGTTTTTTTTGTTTTTTTTATCAAACGGTATAACATTGGCTAACCTGGCTAGTTGTAAACAACAGCTGGCCGAGCGAGGAACGCCTTCAACTCGAGTGTGACGTCATTCCCAGCTCTGACCTCTGACTTCCGATGTAAATGGAAAGCAGCATTAGTGCCATCTTAGTGGTGACGGTTGCGAATTGTAACCACTGGTTCAGCCACCGCGAGTCACATGTAGCTGCAGTTTCAGGACCGCAATCGACTACTACTACTTCTTCGTAAACATTCAACGAAGTGACGAAACACTCTCTGTAGAGCAGTTTGTCTGTTCGGGCTACTGTAGAAACATGGCGGCGCAACATGGTGACTTCCCTGCGGTTATGTAGATAGAAATGGCTCATTCTAAGGTAATAAAAACATAACGATTCATTATGTAAGGTCTTTACACACCACTGAAAACATATAAATATTATTATTATTATATATATTATTACACACTGGACCTTTAATGTGTCTTGTGTTTAAACTGCAAA
The DNA here is from genome assembly GCF_014851395.1 of Micropterus salmoides. NCBI lineage: Eukaryota > Metazoa > Chordata > Actinopteri > Centrarchiformes > Centrarchidae > Micropterus > Micropterus salmoides. Next base: position 12,972,952 of record NW_024041150.1, read on the forward strand.
CTTGGTTTTCCCCGTAGGATGTGGACCACATCTTGTGCATAAAGCTCATTGTGTTGGTGTTTTTGTTAAATCTAAGCCATGTAAACTCCTCAGCCATTCCTTTCAGAAAACATTGTGTTCTTGCTTTTTTCGCCACGGCCTCTTCTGACTCTAACTCATCGACCTCTGCAATTTGCTGCTGGGAAGGACCTGGCTCTGGTACAGGAGGAGTCGTAGATGGAAAAAAATGTGTCAATGGTTCGTTTTGCCATGTGTGTGACACCACAAAAGCGAGACACCGAAGTGTAGATGACGTTGCCCACGCAGGTGACTAGTCGCTCGTGGGCCCTCCCCTCTCACACACATTGGCCAATGCTGGCAGACTCGCTCCCTCCTCATCTACATGAAATAAATAAAAAGTGCAGGTCACATGAGTAGTTGTAAAAACTACTCACACTGTCTCAAGAAATGGTTGCATTTTGTCTGGAGCCCTGATATACCACAAGAGGCACATGATTTGAGTTTTAATTAAAGGTCATTTAATCCACCTTGACTGTATTTTGAATATATCAGTAACTTTTACGAAAGCTATTTTCATAGCCCAGACAATGTGTAACACTGTACCAGGCAAAGTTAAACATCAATGTTTTGTAACCTAATACAAACCACTTCAACGGCATTGCATTCCCCATTCAGTTAACCCAGACCTAAACACAAATATTGAATGGTAAATTGGCTATGTAGTTGATACTTTGTGAAACCAATATTTTGAATAACTTGACACTGGCCATCAGCCCAGTAGAATGAGTTGTAAAACTGAAATGTTGTTGGGATTGGTGGTGAGGTTGGAAATGGAACTTGCTGTGCAGTGCTGGGAACCAAATGCAGTGATAGAGGTATGCGTAGATAAACTTACACTGAGTCCTGTTTATCTGAGAATATTACTAATGCCAGAGAAATAACACATGCTGCATGTTTGGATCGTTACAAGATTGATAAGGACAAAGTTAGACAAAAATATTTGATTATATAGCATGCCAAACACACATATCAGCTGCTGAATGTGTGCTCTGGGGGTTTCGATCATATCCCATGATCTTCATAAGAAGACTAAAGTGAGATTGTTCTGTCAACTGCTGTTTCCAAGGTCAAGAAAGAACTTGAATGTTAAGCTCCCAAGAGGTCCTCAAAGTGTTTAGAGAAAATGGAAATTTCCACATCTACATTTCAATGACAACTGGCAACTATTACAACCAAGCCCATCTGCCGATGAAGACCCTGTAGCATGACTGAAAGCTCCAGAGCAGCTGCTAAATAGACCTTGATGTGGAATTGTTTTGTAAACGGTGTTCGTTTTTTGTCTCTTCAGACTTCGTCTCTTCTGCTTCATTCATGCTTCACAATCACAATCTCATGTATCACCAGCTGGCTAGTAACATCCAAGCATTCATACAGGACACTTCTTACTGTATGTTCGGCGAGACATTCATGCCAGCATTATCTGTAACTGTATGACTTCTGCATTGGCCTTCTGACATCTAAGATAATATTTTTTTTGGATATGATGTTTAACATCAGAAATTCTCTTTGGATGGAAGGAGTGTCTCCAACAGACTGTTGCATTATTGTTAATGTCGCTAATGTCAAGGGGCGCTGAGTGCAGGCTGAGGACTGAGGTGTGGACCCAAATGCAGACAGAGGCGAGGGAATTGCAGTCCAACAAAGATTCATTAAACAAGTAAAGTAGAACAGGAAGTAAAGTTCACAGGAACACACAAGGACAGCTCTACCAAATTAAAACACAAAACATGAAAAGACCGCAAAATTAGGGCACGGACACCAGGAGACGGGACCAAACAAGAGGCAAGACTACACTAAAACATGGAGACATAAGACTAAGGACTAAGACACAGACCATAATGATAAAACACAGAAGTACACAGATCAGGAAAACACTTAACATGAACTAAAGCAGGACTAAGAACTAACTAAACAAGACTACACAGAGAAACACAGAACCAAAAACGGACTTAAACAGGAAAGACATGAAGACAAACCCACACTCCTAACAGCTAAGCCTCTCTCAGTCTGTTCATAGTGTGTCCCGTGTGACATGTTTCTCCTCTCGTTGCTCCAGAGGCGTGCGACCTCTGACATGTATAGCAATTGTAAATCGCTTTGGATAAAAGTGTCAGCTAAATGAGTAAATGTACTGTCTTTTTAATGGATGTATTGTGTTGTCTTTATTGTGCAAACAAATTAAACTAAATTCAACAAGTTGCAGAATTCAAATGTCTTTTCCTGATATTTAATTAGTCCATTTAAGTTCAATCATTCTTATCAATGACTTTCACATTTCAATTGGTTCCATTCAAATCCTACCATAAAAAACCTATTTAGATAACATACTTATGAGAAAAACATTCTGGCCAGGAAGTCCATTAGACTGCAACATTACCTTTTAAGTATAATTTTATTAAATCAGCAAATAATAAGCCATCTGTAAAATGTTTACATAATCAGGCTCCTAGGACTCTCAGTGACATGATCAAACATCTGTCTCAATTAACCAGCTGTTCTTTGTACATGCAGTTTTTCTGACTCACATCTGTGACTGATCATAACCGACACCAACTGAAATGAATTAAATAACCTGGACAGTTTTCTGAATAGGAGCCACTGGTGGGTCCAGCCCAGCCACCAACAGCTGCATGACCAAGAAAGCTCTGAGAGAATGGTATCAAGCACTAACTTAGCCTTGTGGAACCCCACATTTTCTGGGTGGACAGTCTCATATATTTACTCTGTCATTTTCTCCTCTCGCAATTACCCTGAATCACCACCCTCCTTCCAAAGGACTGCTGTTTGTGGTCCAAAACCATGGCTGAGCTCTTGACTTGCTGTCGTCATATTGACCGCCATGCACGCCCACTCCACTTACTCCAAAAATACAGCAAGCACAGAGAGAAACACAGAGGTTTTCTCTTTTGTGACTTTCACTGTGATAAAGTGACACTCGATTTTAAATCTTAGTTAAAAAATATTCGTTTTTTCAAGAATGGGAAATCGCTCCAAAACAAACAACTAAAAACTCTCAACCACATCTCACAGCCTTTATAAGCGAATGAGGAAACAGAACCACTTTTTGACAACTGCAACAGCTTTGAATCGGTGCAGTCACCATTTGCTGACAGAGCCTGTGAGATGTGGTAGACTGACCTAGAACAAGAGCTACATGTCTTCAGAAGCTAGAAGGGCATCTCTCCCAAACAAACAATTAAAAGTGTTTCACAAAAACTCTTTCCCGAGCTTTCAAAGGCATCTCATGGCCTTCATCACTGAATGAGGAAACTACACCGGCTCCATGCTCCATGAACAACTCAACCAACTTGGAAGTGATTGTCATCATTTGCTAAAGAAGGCCATCAGATTCAGTTGAAAGTGCCGGGAAAAGCTAGTAAATGGATCTTTAGTACTAATTATTTAGGGTTTTTATTTCATATTTTTCATTTATAGTGTCACTATTTTCAGTACAATATATCCAGTATTTCAGTAACACAACAAATTATTACTAGGTATATATAATAAAGTGAAAACAATTAAGAACACTCTGTGACACTGTACTGTTCCTGAGGCTCTGCTCAGGGAACATAAATCTTAATTAAATAAGCAACACCAAAACTGTAGCTCATAACGCGGAAAAGGTTTGGGGAGGGAGCTGAGGGAGTATTCAGCGTTGGCATGAGTGAGTTATTTGTCCAAGTTATTGTAACCTGTTACAATGAGTCTCTTCTGCATTGTCCCTAACAAATAAAATGGCCGTGCTGTGCAGTGATGGCGAAGCATAAATGAATCAGCTAATGCGAGAACGACTTTAGTGCTCTGCCTGAACTAACACCGTGCTCCATTTGTGACATCTATCAAAATCTCCCTCTAATCAGTGAGACATATTCTGACCAGCTCCCTATTCTCAAATAAGAGAAAGTGAAACGCAAACTTCTGAGTTCTAAAACTAGAATGGTAGTCTTTTTGATAAAGATTTCTGATTTTTAGTTGCCTTTAATTAACACCATTTCCCATGAGCCCTAGATCTTTGTGGGCTAAACGAGGCTTGTCCATGGGTGAGTTGGTTACAGACCGCAGATATAAAAAGTTGGAAAATGACTTGACAAAACACTAGTCCTCTTCTACAGTTTTGACCCACTACTCACTCGTTTACCTTAAATTACTGCAACATACAAGAGGTTTAGTAATGTAATACAGATTTTAAATGCACTACCAAAATCTGCTGCCCCACCAAAGTTGTTACCTGATGCTTAGCTCTTGTGGCCTGCATGGAAAAACTGAGAGCACTGAAAATCAGAAGAAGCTGTATCACTGACCACAGCCAACATAGTCTAGCGGCAGCTACAGTGCTCCCTGAGTCGTTACAAAAAGCCTTGAAGTGATTACTGAGCATATTTATTGTGGATACAGGTAGTTACTCTTTTTTACATGTATATATATTTCCAGATTTTCTGTGCAGGTTTTTAAGAAGCCTTGCACCTATTGAGATGTGAGGAACACTGTAACAAAGCTCATCTATCAATCTCTCGCGGTGTATGACGCGTGTGTTCATTCACTGATCCTGATCCTGTGGGCTTGTTTTCTGCGTGTCAGTGTGGGTTTTTCAGGCACTGGACGCCCCTGAGGGGGACGAGCCAAAACAAATGTTAATGCCCACAGAGGACTCTAACAGGCTCTGTGTGCATGTGGTTGTGAATCACTAAGTCAGAAGTATAGCCCGTATTTACCTTAAAACGCGGCCAGCTACTGTTCTGTCTGCTCTGTATAGAAAACAGAAACTCCACACTGCATTTCCACTTGCTGTCAGAAGTGTTAGAAGTCTGTCTGACACCATTATGCTCCTGAAAGCTGCCATGTGTTTCCTTCTGTTGGAACAAAACAGCCTTCCATTGCTGTACCTACTTGCTGTAAATCTATTTGTGCAGCTGCTTGTTTTGACATGGAGGTGGTTAACTTCTGCTTCGTGCCTTGCCAAAGGTTTTACTATAAAAAGTAAGGAATTAAAGAATATATGTGCTCATGCTCATCATGCATTCATTGTGTTAATGCTCTGCTAAGATTTTTTAAGGCTTATGCTGGTCATGTACTGTTTACTAAGGTGGCCAGGTTCCCTCCCTAAAAGGTCTTCACAGAGGACGATGGAATAGTCTCTATATATTTCGGTGTACTACAGTATACACAGGGCTGGGTGATAAATCAACTTACTTAGATTCAAAATTGTTTTTGCACAGTATGTCAAATGTCTACACTGTGACAGTCAAGTTGTTACAATGTGCAATGTGTTCTTTTCAGTCTAAAAGTAACATAGCTGACTACATTCACTGTCTCGTACGGCAATCCATTTTTTCTTCCATTTTATCTTCATTCCGTTTTCCCGTGATAATTGGATATCTTGTGATCTCGAGATAACAGCTGTTGTTTTCCCGTGATGACGGAATAATTTTCTCGTGATCTCGAGATAACAAACCATAGCCGAATACAGGGGTCGGCAGGTTTACGATAATTTCAGAGAGCTTATCAGTATCACTGGTTAGCTCAGTTGGTAAAGCACAGGGCTTGCAATTCAAGAGTTGTGTGTTTGACTCCCACTCTCAATGATTTTTTTTCTTCTTTTGTGTGTTTTTGTATTATCCCCTTCTACAAAGTTGTTATGAAGCGATTCAGGGGAATCTCCTCTGCCTGTGATGATGGGGAAATCAAAAAAGTCCGTAGGTTGATGGATGTGGACCAGTCGCCGGGATGCACACAGTCTCTTCATAAGAACTTTGTTTAAGAGGATTATGAAAAAGATTTTTTTTTTTTTAAGTTGGTCTACAATGAGGATCAAACTCACAAACCTGAGATAATGTGTCCTACGCTCTGCCAACTGAGCTGAAATTACCGTCGAGAAACATCCCTGCCAACCCCGTGTTAAACTACTGCGTTGTTCTCTCGAGATCACGAGAAAATTATCCCGTTATCACAAGAAAATGGAAAAAAAAATAGTTGAATGGATGGCCGCTCAGGGCGTCCGTAGGCTTGAGCCCTAACAGTCCCATAAACTGTAGCATGAAAAATCGCAGCATATGCTCCTGGTGCCTCCCGTCTGTCCCCAAGCATCTAGCTTCTCTGGCTATCTCACTGTGAGTCTAGCGATCGCATCTACAGCGGGCACAGACTGGAAAAGGACTCTGCTCACTAATTTGATCCCTTAGTTTGTGTAACTGAACCAGGTTTGGCTATGTGTAAGGAACAAAAGAACTGCACTAAATGCCCTATGTATAGTGTATGTTCAGAAAGTTAACTACTCAGATGATCTTCCACTTTTCTTCCACATTTTCATTTTCATGTTACATGGCATGTAAACATTGTACCTGTAGATGACAACAAGCGCAAGTGCTTGAATACGAATTACAACAAATTAATAGTAAGGGGATCAAAGGTCACAGGAGATGATGGGAGCTCTGATGAAGAATCCAGTACAGCACACGGACACATCAAACAACAGAATAATTTATCATTAGATGACATGTCTTTGAGGCAAGGCTGCACAAAAGAAAATGAAAAATATTATTTAAATATCTTCCCATCAAAAAAAACGATTGTAACTACTTAAAAAGTAAGATAAACAGATGTATTACCTGCCATATCACGTGCCAGAAAAGAACAGAAGTTTAAGGTTTTGCATACAAAAAACACATTTTCTGTATGCAAAACCTGATCTAATACAACCTGTTGCTGCTCAGTGAAACCAGCTGGTGAGTGTTTTTTGCTTTTACTTACAAACTAAATGTTAATTGGACAATGTAATGGCTATGGACTAATGGCATCATCAGCGTTTAGATTGGTTCCCTATAAGCATCACTTTCACTATATAATCCTGTCTGCCACCACCGACGAGCTCCTGGGGGAAATGATAGCTCTATTTATGGCACAAAGGAAGTGCATCAACCATTTTGCAACCAAAAGAAGAAGAGGATAGCGCTTTTGTTTGCCCTGGTAGCTATTGGTAACCATCCACAGGTAGAGGAAATGCCAGTGTGGCATAACCGCAGTAACTGAGGAAACTGTTGGCATTCTTTCTACTAGATCAATAAGTAACAAAACCTACGGGGTGTTTTACTCATAGCATTTTCTTATTCCAAAGTGGTGGTGTTAGTTTCTTCATGGAAATTTGGAAACAAATGCTGTGTGTCCAGTTTTGAAAGGTAGTTGCTAGGCTCTGAGGAAAACACATAGCGAGGTAGAGATAGGTTGTCTTTGCGACAACAGCGACAACAATAACACCTCTTGGAAAGCAAGGGGAGGAAAGTTGAACAGTCTGTAAATCAATTTCAGTTCCTCTAACTGACAAACTATGGTAACCTACTGTGTCATGATATGCAAATTCCTAAATAAAAAATGTATATAAATATAAATTATAATAGCAAACAAATGAAAAGAGGAAAACAGTTAAAGTCTGAGAGGATAACATTGTTTACCTCGATTATATTAACACACCTTCACATCCTTCACATTCCTTTCCTAGTCGATGCATTTGTCACTTTTTCATTTTGTCTTGGCAGTTCATTCTCTTCCTGCCCATATCGTATGCTCAATGGAAGAAATGTTCACCTGCGCCACTTTGTCTTTGTTTGTGCTACTAAATCATTCATTATTCAATACTTATTTTTACACACACAGGCTTTTGTCTACTACCAGGCTATTATCAGCTCATTTGTTCTAATGAATAATGAAAAAGTAAATGAAGGAAGAGGGCTGTAACTTCTATACAATCCAAACCACATAACTGGAACTGACCACCATTAAATACATTATCTAAATGTGTGTGGCATTCGATTTTCAAACCACATTATCAGTTGTTGCAATGTACTAAACAAGCTGGGTGTTACCCCGCCCTTTCACTTGAGAACTACCAAGCTAATGTTAGCGACGTGTCTGAATGTGAAGTAAGATTCTGTAGAACCAGTTATATGTTGGAAATGTAGTTAAATAAAGGTTAGAACCTACAACAACTTTAACTTTTCAACCAAATGTAGTCCAGTTTTAACAGAATGCTAGACATATTTTCTGTTCTGTGCTGTTCTCAGCTGCTCCGACAACAAACTGACACTTTGGGAAAAAATGGAAAGCTTTAAATCACATTCTGAATGGTTCTTCTGATGGATCTATTTGGTTGCTGTTATCTTGGTCTTTTACAAAAAGCTTACCTTATCTTTGAAGTAAAAATATTAAAAGTTTTTTTTTTATTTTTTCCAAAGCATGTGTGCCACAATTATTGGCACCCCTTTGAAAATCCTATATTAAATCTAACTGAAGTGTATTTCCAGTCATATTTTACATTTAGAAGTCCACCTGTTTGATTAGGAACTCTTAAGTGCCATAACTTAACCATGACTTCCTGTTTCGCTGGTGTATAAATATGTGACACAGGCCAGATTCTCTTGGTCATTCATCACTGTGGGAAAGACCCGAGAACACAGTGATGATGTGCGACAAAAAGTTGTTGAGCTGCACATATTGGGACATGGATAAAATCTCTGAACAGTGATGTTAAGAGTCGGCCTGGAAGAGGACATGTGTGTACACACTGACCCTAAGCAGCGTGACAAGGATGGTTCGACTGGCAAAAGAAAGGTGAGCTCAGAAAGTCTCCAAAATGACCATCAGACGCCACTTACATCACCATAAATTGTTTGGGAGGGTTGCTTTCAATAGGACCAGATTATACGAGGCCAAAATAGATCTATTTGGGAACATCAAAGGTGGGTTTGGTGTGAAAAAAGCCATCCAGAAAACCACCTTATACCCACTGTGATGTAGTGGTGATGTTGTGGGTTGTGTTTTTCTTCTGAAGGCCCTGGATATGTTGTTAGGATACATGCAGGTGCGCAGCTGATGGCTCATTGCAGAGGGGGTAAGGACCTCCTAGAGGGCTCTTATACAATGGGCACTTGTGTTACAATTTTATTTTTACGAAAAATAGAGAGGGAAACAGAATACAGGCTGCCGGCTGCTTTCACATCAGTGGTTCGGTTGATTTGGTCCGTAACTGGAGAGAATCGTGGGCCTGGGGCAGCTGCACCCTCTGCCCACCTGCTTGCGCCGATACAGGATACAATGCATAATGGATTACCAGCAGATCTTAATTGAAAACCTAACAGCCTGTGCCAGAAAGCTTTAAATGGACCGCGGTTGGACCAGTTGTATGTTGAAAATATAGCAAAATAGCAGTGAGCCAAAGCACACCTCAAAATCTACATAAAAATGGTTCACCACCATCAAGTAGTGATGCACGATATTGGCTTTTTTTCCCACTGATCCGATAACCGATTGCCTACAACTCATGAACGATACCGATCTGGTAACCGATAAATTCTTCACATTTTTGTAAGTAATAAAGAAGTTTTAGTACTTTGGGGATAACATCTGCTGAAGTGTCTGTAGCAGAGCTAATATCTCCAGTCAGTAGTCTAGTCTACTCAATAAGTAAAGTTAAGATACTGCTATTGAGTCTAGCGCGATCTATAATGTAAAGTTAAGTGTCGAGAGACAAGTCATGCAATTTAAATGAAATCAGATTTAACTTGAAATGTGATGAATAATAAAAAAAAAAAGACGGTAAAGTGAAGGTAACAGGTGCATTTGAGATGACTTTCGCCGACTCTGTAGTCTAACATGAGCTGCAGGTGACTGCAGGGGCGGGGTATAAAAACAGCAGTGTCAAGCGCATGTAAGCGCAAGCCAATAATTTATCAGATCGATAATTATCGTGCATCCCTAGAATCAAGCGGTATCCATCACATTGATAATGACCCTACAGAGGTTAAATAGCTCTTAGATGAGAGGCAAAATAAATGTCTTCAAGTATCTTTAACCAAGTCTGGTTGCCCTTGATTTTAAACTGCCTTGGATAACTTTGGCCTGACCTCGTGCTGCTGTTTTACTGCATTCAAACAAAAAGCATAGTTTGTATGATTTGAGGATGGATTTGGTGCACTAGACACCGAAGTATGAACATGGTGTGAGCGTGTGTGTGGATGTGTGTGTGTGGATGTGTGTGTGTGCATGTGTGTGTGCGCACTGACCATGGAGTCTTCGTCAGCGATGAAGACGGTACAGGCCTGGGCCTGCATGAAGGACAGGATGGTTCCTGCGATCTTCCTCAGTAAAACCTCCAGACACTGCTGCTCCTCAAAGATCAGACTGGCCAGGTCCAACAGCACCTGCTCACACACACATTCACACACAGGAGAAAACATCATGATCAGAGTTGTGTCTATCTACCTACCTACCTTTAGAAACACACATTCACACCCACCTGATTGCGTCTGTTTTCCAGCTGCGATGTCTCATAGAGCTGAGCGTTGTGCAGGACAATGCCAGAAAAGGCCAAGTAGGCTGAGAAGTCCTGTTGGAGGGGAACAGAACAAGATCTGAATGGTAAGGAAGGAACTACAGGAAACAAGACCAGACTGTTTCATGGAAAAGACATACATCAACGATGAAGGAGCAGAAGTACAAAGGAAGATGACAGATGATATGAGGAAGGACACATATGTAGAGAAAGGTGGACAGAGTTACGGAGGTTTTATATGCAGTGAATCTGGGGGCTCAGAACAGGTAAGGTTATGCTCCTGCTAGCAGATGTAAGGCAGCCTGTCTGACACCACAGTCAAGAGCAACATGCAGTATCTTGCCAGTGACATGTTTTGAAAAAAGTCTCTGAATCTGGACACATTAATACATTGTAGTGAAAGTGAACCAGTGAACTTTACTGACCTTTTCATCCTGGTCAGTGAAGGCACCGTCCTCCCCACATTTTTTATTGATAGCCTGAGCCACTCCGACTACCTGCGATGGATAGGATGGATAAAAAAAACAGAGAAAGGATTTGTTCCTGTACATAGATCTAAGAAAAATAATTGCAATGAAAATAATAATTGGAGCCTAACTTGTTTTGACTATTTTGAAAATCAGTGCTGCAGAAAAAAACATTCAAAGTCAAGTTGTGCCAGCGTCTTTGTGTTTCTCATTGGAAAATAGAACAAAGTCAAATACAGCTCTGTTGATTTATTTTAAAGCTATACGCAATGTGTGTGTGAATGAAAATATTGAGAATAGGACTTTTTATAACATCTTTGAAATGATGCACGAGATTGTTGATATGTTTTCTAATCAACTTTCTCAAGCCAGAAATCCTGTCAACATGAAATGTGGCTGTCAAAGAGGTTAGAATTGATAAATCTATTTATTTTAAAAGGATATTGATTTTAAGACTCCACAGAGACTAACTGTAAACTGGATAAGAACGTCAGCTATGTGTCTAAATGGTTCAAGGGCACTTGCAGTACAACATTATGGGAAATATGGTCTTTAGCTGTTGACATATGCCTTCAACTGTTCATGCTCAGTACAGAGAGAGGTCCAGAAGAAGCGATATCGATCTTTTAGTCTAAGGTTGAGATAGAAAACAAGAATATCTCCTAAAATGCCAGTATATTTCTTTAAATTATTTTTAAATAATCCTGATTACAAACAATAGTACAGTATAAATAACTTGTGTAGATGGCTCCTCGCAAACCAAAAAAGTATAATAATCAAAACATGTAACAGACCATTTAGTTAAAAAGATAACTCAAGGTTCACTTACTAGCTTTTTTTGGCACTTTTGGCTGCACCTTATGGTCTTTCTCAATGGATTGGAGTTTTCTCAGTTGTCATGGAGATTGCGCGGTTGTCATCACATGAAGTTATACTGTTATACTTACATATCAAACATACATGATGACAACTGAGCCCTGTCCATCACAACTGAGCAAACTCCATCTGGTGAAGAACACCATGAGGTGAATGGACATTGAGTTACTTTTTTTTTCTCAAAAAAAAAAAAGTAGTACAGATGCTATCGTACCCTGTAAAGCACACTGAACTGCCCTGGCGTATGAATTGTGCTATAGGCCTACAAATAAAGTTGCCTTGCCATTAGCCTTCCCTTGGCTGCTAAAATCTAATTGGGCTTGACAAATGAAAAACTAGATAAACAACTATGCATCTTGTTTATGGATATCTTCTATTACAGCAGATCAAACACAAACTTTAACAAAACACAAACAAAAAGATTAAACACAAACTGCACTGTTTGCAGTATGTTCCAATTTGTCTTGTCTTACCTCGTCTCTGTGGTTCTTGATGGGAAGGCAAAGGATACTCTGGGTTTTGTAACCTGTGATCAAGTCCACCTCAGCATTGAATCTGGGATCCTGGGGAGGTAAAGCATATGTCCAGAATTCAATCCCACAGACCTAAATTTGGGGATTTTCGGCTTTTAACAATCATATACTATTTTTTTTGTCCTTTCAAATCAAAACCAAAAGCAGAAATGCAAGAAAAAAGATTAAACAGTGTTTTGTTTTGGTATGTCATGTCAGGCTAACATGCTAGCATTACTTTAAAGGCCAGAAGTTAGCACTAATGATGTTAGTTTGTAGAGTAACAAGTTATGTTAAAAAAGATGCATGACCACCAAGTAGAATTTTTTGTTTGAATGTTGGTGGGTCTGTCCTGCTGGGACATGTAGCTTTAGCATGATATCATGTATGTAGATACCAAGTGCATATTTAAACAACAGAGTGTGTTTTATAATAAGTCATGTAGCTAATGTTAGCTTAATTAGCTAGCTTGCTACATGTGACAAAATCTGTCAGCAAAAGTTGTCATTACAGCTGACAACCATTTGGCTGGAAATGCTCAAATTTCGAGTGGCAAATCTTCCAGCATTAACAAGATGTAAACTGCCTAGTCCATGTGCCATCAGCTTAACAGGTGTAGCAACACAAAACAAGGGGAGAGAGGTTTAGCGAACAGTCAATTAAGAGCGGCATTTGAAAAAGTCTCAGTCATCAGCAGCTTCAGTCCAGATCTCATCCGTATTCAAAGCCTCATGAATCCTGCCAAATGGTTCAAACAGCTCCACTTGCATAAAGAAACAGATATACTATAGTAGCTGCATGCATGCAGCAGCCCCATTTCGCCAAAATGGTAGGATCCTTATTGTCAGAATTATGTAACACAAAATTCTTCTCCCAAAAAAACATTTACATAGTTTTTTGTTAGTACTTGCCATCAATCACAAGGAGGCAAAAACCTTCTCTGGTATGTAAATATGGAATTTGAGGGAGAGAGAGAGAAGTGGCTTCTGAAGGCATGCTCAGGGCGGGTGGATGCAAAGATGTTTAGAGGACTATTCTCCTGTTTGCAACCGACCTTTAAACACCCGGCTTCTCTCTGTCCATTATCTCTATCCTCCAAACTCAAGGGGCCTGTGTGTGTATGTGAATATAAACCCAGAGGAAAAATCTTTTGCTCAGAATAGTCTTTTCTTTAACTCTTGAGAAAACACTAAGATCTCAATAGTATATCTTTCTGAGATCACTCCACTCTTAATTGTTGCTCCTAAAACCCCTTTGGAGAAAAGGATGAGGTGAAGTGAGATTGAGGTTTTGAGACTTGGGTTAGACAAGTTGATACTGAATTGAGATTATAATAGGATAAATGAAAGTAACAGATGAGATCTCATCATTGTATCTTTTTGAGTTCATTAATGTCTTGCTTATTGCTCCTAAAAAGCAGTTGGGAACTCTGGGGAGATGTTTGTATTACATTACTGTCCATGCTTGGAGAACTGTGCTAGAGGCCAGTGAAGGACTTATTGTCTTTAAGTAGAGTACAATTTTCCTTTACTTAAAAGAGGATAAATACCATACCCACAATTCATAGTGAAACATAGTGAATGTACTTAAGTATCAAATGTAAAAGTGCTCATTCTGTATGACTTGTCGTGTATCAGTTCTTGCGTGCATTCGGTCCTTAATGAATTAATCTCTAAACATCATATCAAAGTATTGGGTGTTCCAGTTATGCTAGCTATGACTACCTTAACAAAAAATTGGAAAACATTTGAAAGTGCATTATTTTCAATGTCAAAATTTAGTATATTTTTCTCAGTAACTTGTAACAGATAATTAACAATAAATACAATAAGGATTTAAAATTAAGGGCAGTAAAAGTTCAAACCCCCATAAAAAGAAAATACTCAACCTCAACATTTGACGTAAGTAAGCTTTTTTTCTGATCCACATTCTGGAGGCTGAAATTACACTTATTTAAGATACTGTAGAGATCTCATCTTTTGATCAGAGTAAGTGTATTATAACTTCTGCCAAAAAGCAAAAGTCAGAGTAGCGCAGTCGTGAGTATGACCGTTGTTATAGTGATGGAATTAGTGCAGTGGAAATGTACAATACACTTAATTTATCTTGCAAAACAATGGGCCTCATTCATGAAAGGTTCCTATAGGCTACACAGGTTTAACTTGTGCAAATGTATAATGTTGGAAAAATAGCAATATTCCCAAAAAAAGTAAATATATAAAATTAACTAATAGTTGGTATAATTCTCTTCTCTTCTAGAGTTTTTAGCTAAAATGCCCTTATATCACGTAGCCTACGTCTAATGACCAAAACACTGCCTCACTCCAGAGCAAGAAACACTGTCTGCCCACACACTTTACATACACAGTATTCTTGTGTGGCAGGATGAAAATAAAACTCAGTGAGTGATAGATAAGTCCCGCCGCTGAAATCAATGTAATCCTGAGCGGACTAATGGGAAGGTAAAGATCTAGTCAGAGAGCTGGGGAGTCCCTCGGATGACGCAGATGGACTTCCTGGAAGTATCGGGTTCTGCAGTAGTGCACACACATACACACTTGCACACATTCTGCCTGCACAATATACACTCAGATAATCTAGAGTAACAGTGTGCATTAACTCAGCCAGTTAGTGCACAGCATGATACTCAAACTTATACACACACTAATATTGATTTACACACACACACACACACACAGAAACAAGGTGAGTCATTGCAGAACACAAACACACTCTCCCACACAAAACAAAAACGAGTAGTAAACACAAACACATACACACATGTGTAGACACACACACAAAACCACACTTAAACCCTCAAGGGCAGTCAGTCGGAAAGTGCACACTCACACGCTCACACACTCACACACACAGCAAGCTAATTAGACACAGGTGGACACTCCCATCAGCCTCTCTTTTCTCGCCTTGTCTGCTCTCACGCATCGCTCACTCCTAGTCACATCATCATCATCATCATCATCTTGTGGTTGGCAGGCAACCAGAGGAAGGCACACAGCAGGGAATCTCTCTCTCTCTCTCTGTCTCTCTCTCTCACACACACACATACACATAGCTAATGATGTCAGACGCTGATGATGCTGTTCTGTGGTCCCTGATGCGTGAATGAAGGGTCTATTTTTTTGTGACATGTGGCACACAGATGCACATGGATCAGCAGCACAAGGCACGGAACTGAAGGAGTACTACTGTCCATCCTCAGGGGCATGGGAGAGTTGAAGGGGGTGAAAGTGTGTGAGGTGAAAGGGACAGGTGCATGCTGGTGTTCTGGAGTGGCATGATATACATTTTTCTGAGATTTAGTGTGACTTGCACATCTCTGACGGTCACTGCTAATAAATTACATTACAAATACAATTAGAAAAAAGACAAAAGCTGCTTATAACTGCAGAACTTGACTGAGTGCGATCAGGTTTTTAACTTTCCTTTGATATCAAAGTAATCCAGTGATCTTTGTCTGTGCGTTAGGGATGGGTCACAACTTTTGAATTTTGAATAGTCATAAAATTAAGATTAAAGATTGAATAGTTTGTGCAACTATTGTATAGTATTTTTGCTTGAAATGCCGAGTCCTACTGTACATCCATGGGTCTGCACATCCTCACCAGGAAAATGGCCCTATAGCTTGATTATTACATAATTTATTATGATCCGAGTTTATGGATCAAGTAAGCTAAGAACTTCTACTCAGGAGACCGAGGTTCGAGTCCTGTGTATCTAATAAAGTGGAACAAGACATGTTTTTAATTAATTATCGTGCTGTACTTGTCAACGCTCTTACGTGTCATTTTGGGGAACGGTCTTAAGTGTCGTTGTACTTTCCAAAAGACATACTGTAAATGTCTTGGTATGAGGACATGTTGCATGGATACACTGCAAACAGGAGCTGCTAATAGCTAATTCACATTCATTAATCTAAACAAATAGGCTAAAAATGTTGATTTAGCTGTAAACCATAGTGTAACTGACTGAATTCATGGCAACATTAACCTTCCTGCTCACCAGGAGGGTAGCTGGCATTGGGTGGCGCAGTTGTTTCGATTTTGTTGACCCACAGTGTCAAGACTCTAAAAACCCCTGATGTAAAGGCCATATATCTCCAACATGATCAAAACCACAAGGTTTCATGTTATAACAGGAAATGTTTCTTGCCTTAACGAGATATGTTTGTATAGTATGCACAATAGAAACATAACTAAAATATAATATAGTAAGAAAACGTTCTTGTCAAAATGGAATCATTAAATATGTGGAAAATATGTCTTTAGAATTATGTAATTATAAAAAGGATTTTTATAAATACAAAAACTTCAAACCAGTCATTGTCAATCTGTATAGTCGACTTAAATGTAGATCAATGTCCTCTCTTGTGACCGAAAATTTGTCCTACTACAGCATACCACCCTATCATATCATAACAAGAAAAGTTTCTTGTTAGTTGTGTATCATGAGAAAGTTATGTACAGAAAAAAAATCTTAAAATGTGTCCAATTTTTGCGATACCCGTCTCTGAGATGTGAGCCTTCACCCCAATACGATGGAGGTGAATAGGAATTTTCATTTAAGGTGGTCACTTCCTTTTAAAACAAAAAAAAATCAATGTACCAGTTTGTCCTCTCCAGCCTAATTCTTACTGATTCACTTCAGCACACTCAAGTTGATGGCTATAGAGAAAAACAGGAAAGAAAATCCAAAACAGCAGTGAGGTAATTCCCTTACCTACTGTTACAGTACAACACAGGGCTTTCAAGGACTTTATGGAAACAGCTGCCAACAGCTTTAAACAACAGGACATTTGATTTTAACCCTATGAATCTATAAGGCTATAGATTATAATTTAAAATTTTTGGCAGTGCTCTGGTGAAAAAAACATAACACTCACACTGAAATTCATTGTGGAGAAAGATAGTTTTGACAGTTTAGATGAGGTCAGTGGGATATGACCACACACAAGACAAGTGCATTTAATCTCAACATACTTGTTGCCTTTCTCTGTTTCTTGTTTCTCTCGACCACTCTCTCCCCCCTCCCTCTCTTCCACCCACACACACATTTCGTGCATATCTGCTCCTTTTTGAAGACACCCATAACTCTTCCAGAGGAGGGTCGCACTAAAGTGTGCAGCCAGAAACACACACTTACACATACAGTACTCCCACAAATTTGCACGCTGGTAGTGATATCACTACATTCTTGTCCTTTCCTTCTCGCAAATACACGTCTTTCACTATCAGATGATCAGTTTTTCATCGTTTAATCAGGGAACAGTGTTTAAAAAACAAATAAGATGAGGCTCAATCTGCAAAGGTCACAAAGCTGAAATCCAATCCGCAGCTAGGGCGAACTTACATATTCAGTTTGTTTTTATGTACTAACTGCATTTACATGCTGATTGTATCGACAGCTCTTTCTAGTTTGTCCCTCATTCAACCTTTCACACACACCGATGGTGGCAAGCTACCGTCCAAGGCCCTGGCCAAACCATTGTGAGCAATGGGCTTCACTGTGTTGCTCTAGGAAATATTGTCGTCTAATTGTCTAATTATTATTAATCATCAATACATCATTTGAAAATTTAGCATCAATGGCATTTTCTTCAAACCAGAGAGAATCTTTTACTTAGGTTTTGTTCTTCGACTTATTTAAATTTTTATCAACCTTCATTTAAGGAATAATTCAACCTTTTGGGAAACAGACTTATTTGCTTTCTTTCTAATAGTGAGGTGAGAACACTGATGTTGATCTTTTGTCTGTGTAAAGTTCAGAGCTGGAATGAGGGTGTGGTTCGCCTAGCTTAGCATAAAGACTGGAAGCAGGGGGAAAGAGCGAGCCTGGTTCCGTCCAAAGTTGAAAAATACGCCTACCAACACCCCTGAAGCTCATTGATGCAAATGTTGTATCTTGTTTGTTTAAAATATACATAAAAGAAATGTAATTTTTTTGGTTTTAGGGGAGTAATGTGCTGGAACTATTTCCTGGCCAACAACAGTTCATCCTTCACCAAGAAATAATAATGGCATGTAACTCTCCACAAAAGATGAGTATAAACCATACCATTGGTAACAGATTTCAAAGTCAGGTTGGTTTGATCAATGACAGTGAGTGAAGTGGCAGTGAGGGACATTCTGTTGAAACCTGATCACTCAGAAAGTCAGAACCCTGAAACTGTCTGGGGTCAAAATGTCACCAGACACTCTGCAGCTACTGAGTGAAAGAGAAGAATTGTGAAGAGTGTGTGTGTGTGTGTGTGTGTGTGTGTGTGTGTGTGTGTGTGTGTGTGTGTGTGTGTGTGTGTATGTGTGGTGAAGATGAACCCTCCAGAGGAGCGCTTTGACCTATTTGCCCATCTTTGATGCCCCCTCTCCCCCCTCAAGTCTGTGCTGTGTCAGCAAAAACCCATCACATGTACCCAAAGCAAACACACGCCTGTTTCAGCACACCAGCATTAACGCTGACCCCTGTAATGTCAAATAAAATGAGACAAAACCTTGTGATTTTCTCACCTCGTAAGCGTTCTTGATATTTAGCGGCTGTCCTGTGGCGGCTACATGACCCACAATGCCCTTGTTCCACTCCAGCCGGATGCAGCTACTGGAGGACTCCTCCAGTGTGGATCCCTCGGCTACGTCGAACAGGCGGCTGACCAAGAACTTCCTGTTGGAGCTGTCCTCGCCCACCTGGGACCACACACACACACAAGCACAGAAAGCAGGATGTGGTCACACGACTGATTCAAAACAGGAAAATAGATGGTTTAGGGAAAGTTACATGTTATGAGGATTTGTTCAAGGTTTTCTTTGTGCAACGGACAGAAGTAATATAAATTAGATGATCATCCATCCATCCATCATCAATCCTGCGTACAGGGTCGCGGGGAAGTAGATGATCAATAGTTTTATATTAACAATGGCTCAAATAATTACAGTATGTTTGGTGAGAAAGGTGTCTTTTGTTACTTTTCAATCATTGTGTTGGTTTTCTGACATACTATCTCTCTCATCATCTTCAGTTGCAGTAGCAGCTGTCAGCTGTTTTAAGCAAACAGTTTGGAAGCCACATAATGGAGAAGGGCACCATATGAAAATTAAACTGAAGTCATATGCAGCATTTAAAATACAGAATTTGTGAATAAACATACTGTAAGTCTGAGACTGTAAGAGAAAATAATTTAAAGCTGCAATAATCAGTCATTTTATATAAACGAAGGCATGTTTGAAGTTTAACTAAGTGATTGGTTTCATCTGGCTGGTCCAATAGATAGAATTGGGTATCATCAGCATAAAAATGAAATCTTATGGAGTGTTTCCTGATAATACTGTCAAAAGAAAGTGTATGTAAGGTGAAAAAGACTGGTTCAAGCACAGAACCATGTGCAACTCAGTGACTATTTAAGGTCTGCATATGTGCCACAAATTCAGGTAACTTTGCCATGCTGGCGTTACAATTGACCTATCTTGCAATTTTAACAAAAGTGAAAAATAATTTGTTTATCCACCCCATGATTCAGATCACTTTTTCCCCAATCCTGCTGACAGACAATCAAACAAACAAATGGCACTGAAAACATAACCCCTTTGGTGGAGTCAAGTAAGCTATAGAAAGGCAGAAGACTGGCACTAACACAACAAACTAACACTTCAATTTGTCTGAAAAACTATTTTATAAAAGTAGTAAACAATAGTTATAAATAACTGGAGCTTTTTCATTCAGCAGTTTGAGCGAGAGCTGAGATGTAAGAATGTTGGTGGTTTTAAGATGTTAAACCTGCACCCAGATATACTGTAGAGGTCTATGTATCACTTCTTCTTGCTCTGACTGGTGACAGTGCTCACGTTTAACCAGTTAGAATAATAGTTTGTCACGCAGCTCTTTCGTACCAGGAACAGTGAGTAGCGGTCTGCGGCAATCAGCTCGTTAATGTGGAGGAAGATCTTGTGGCAGAGTGCTGTCACATCCAGATGACTTGACACGTCCTTAACCAGCTCCAGCAGCCTGGCGCAACGGTCACCCCCACTGCCACTTCCTGCCCCGCTGTATCCACCTCCATTACCGACACCACCCTCACCCATCAGAGAGCCCCGAAGAGAGACAGTCCCGGGGTCTGCGTCGCTCAGAAATGTCAGAGAGCCCTCAGAGTCTTTAACCACGATGGGTCTGAGTGGGCGGTCGAACTCTGACGCTGAGATTTTGCGTGTCGGGGTGCCGGGGGCCGGGCTGGGGACAGTGGCTGGGGACGGGCAGCGGTTGTCCAGGAGGCTGAGGGTGGGTGGGAGGATTGTGGTGGAAGAAGGGAGACCGGGGTCTGTGGAGGACTGGTGGGCCCGGTGCTGTGAAGGATTTTCTTTGGAGGCAGATGGCTGGATGGAGTGAACTCGCTCAGCAAACCAGGAATTCACCATCTCCCTATCAAAAGAAAGAACTGCATCAGATACACAGCTGTACAGACACACTATCTTCTGTCACAGTATGACAGTTACAGATTTACTCTAGGTTAGTGTCAGGAAAGATAAAAGAGAGCTCATATTGACCGAATGAGTAAATATACATGACAACCCACTGGTTGGTGGAAGACAATGATCAGAGTTATGTTACTAATCAACCCCCGAAATCCCACAAGAACACAAATTCTCATCTGTTCCTTCACCACAACAAAAACAGACATCTATCAAAAACAGTTTGCCATTTAAAGGCTCTGTCAAGGCAAAGACAGAGGAAAAATGCCAAATTAAGATGAGATGGTGGATGGAACAACGTGGGCAACAAGGACAGTAAACTCTGTAGAGAGAGCAGGATGTGAATCACCTTCATAAGAGTGAGGATTATGAAATAAGTGGTGCTACCATTTGCTTGGCATTTTCAGACATTAAAAAAATATATATTATTTTTCCAGCTCACACACTTGATGGTCTTGATTCCAGTAAAAACGTCACATGCTTACAATAAATCTTCATGACAATGACAGGCTGCAACTGGTTCCAACAGCAAACAATTGCAATAGTTAAATCTTGTTTGTACCCAACCAAAACCAACCAAGAGGTGGTGTTTCTAGAGAAGGCTGTTTCCATTCTAACAACACCTCTAATGGCTACCTTAGGATTTCTTGTTGTCTGGAAGGTTTCAGTGCAATTGTGGTTTGAAACACAAGTTTTATTGAGGTCAAATCAGGTTTTTACATAAGACCATGTGACCTGCAGAACAGCTGTCGCTGTGGCTTCAAGTGGCAACGGCAGGATAATAGCAAAATAAATTTCCATTCATTTTTATTTATTAAGATTCTATTAAGTAAGTTGCTTAAAAGGCGCAGTCATCAATATTTCAATATTTACAATGGATCAAATGACTATGATGTGAAAGGTGTAACTCATGGAGTCAAACCAACAGATAATTATCACCCAACTCTGCAGTTTCCCTTCAGTTCTAAGGAGTTTTGTTACGTGTCTTTCTGCTCTGTGTTTCGGTTTTACAGCTCATAGCTTTACTGTAGTGGTTCACTCACCGCTGTCATCAACCTTGTTTTCAGGAGAAACATGCAGCTATTTAAACTAATAAAGCCACTGTACACAGCAGACAGACAAAGTTAGGTACAGTGAAGGAAAAGGGAATATTGGACTTTCATCAGGTGGACACAAACACAACTCCAAATGAATGCTAATGTTGCTCTACAACGGTGGCATATGTAATAAGGCAACTGTTTGCTAACATGTCCAAATCAACAACATATAAGGTGATAATATGTCAATATTACACTAGGCCAAAAGCAGGACACGAAAAAATACATTTCTCCTCTTGTTTGTATTAAAACCACTAAAATGTTTTCTGTGTCATGCTAACACAAAGCAGAAGTGTAACTGAAAAAAGAGAAATAATGTCATCAATCTTTTGTTTGTTTGTTGTCGTACACACTATGCCTTGCTACTGCTGTAACACTGAGAATTTCCCTGTTGTGGGATTAATAAAGGAATTTTAAATGAAATAGTAACTCAGTTATGTCAGTCACACAACAATATCTATGTAAAGTTTGCTAACATTAGCCACCATAAGCTAATGGTCATACCAGACCAAGTAAGGCTGTAGGAGCAAAACCCTCAAGTGCACTGAATTGATTTTATTGCTTATGAATTTTGCATTTTTAAGACAAAGAATTTGCTAGTGTGGCTTCACATGTAGCGTGGGGCCAAAGATATACCCAATGTTATAAAAGTAAAACAATTAACTTCAGGTTTAGAGAACTTCCTAACGATTACCACTAAATTATTTGCTAAAAATTCTAACTTTACAAGTAAAAGCTTGTCACGAGCTGGAACACGAGCCCTCTCCCATCCACCACTTTGTAGTCAAGTCTTCTCCAAATAATCCTTTCCTGATGGGGAAACAGATTTTTCCTTTGCCTCACTTTTTAGGCACATTATATGCATCTCAAAACATTTTACAAAATTGCAAGAGCAAGCTAAAATTAAACTTTGTGCCAGTGACAGCTCTTAGCAGTAATAACAGTAACAAAACAGCAAACGTGGGCACTGATTCAAACTGACTGACTATTTCATAACTGGAGCGTGTTTAAGAGAAATGTAAAAGTGAAATCATTTCTGTAGATGTAATGTTAATGATTGTGGGTAATAAAAGTGAATGCAGGCAAAGTGTATATTATGAGGATATGTGCTGTAACAAATGTAGTGTGTGTGTGTGTGTGTGTTTGTGTGTTTGTGTGTTTGTGTGTGTGTGTGTGTGTGTGTGTATGTGTATGTGTGTGTGTGTCAGACAGTCTGTATGTTTGTGTGTGAACAGTAAATTGGATGCGATCACGGAGAAGCCCTTGAATCAGCAAACACGTCGTCTAATCAAAAACTCCTGCAACATGAACACGCACACGCATGCTCTTATCTGCTTCGGCTCTTGTTTTCAAACATGCTGAAGGTCATGTGACTCATTCTGATGTTTTTTACGTCAGTCAAAGGATCTGTTCACCTGAGAGGAAGGCCAACACAGAGGCGCTGGCTATGAAATTAACCACGGTATCTTGGGCTCCACACCAGGCAAATAAAACTTGGAGAGCCACAGAGAATGGGCTCTTATCTGACTGCAGTGTGTTAGAGCCAGTCAGGTTGAGTTCTCCTTACTCCATCTCCCATTGAGCTGCCTGCTTCCCCACAGTGCTGACCCTAATGTATCCAGTGGAGGTGTGGCTGAATCAATACCGCTCTAAGAAATGCTTCTCAACCAGAATGGCAGAAAGGCTGATGTGCGCAAACCTCTTGGCCGAGCCAATCAACTTTTTTTTGCTTTCGTAATGCGGTCAAAAGCAGCAGGGGAGGGAAAAATATGTCCCCTGACAATGCGTTTTGTGGAAAATATTTTGAGATGATGATGGGAATGAGATCTTGTTTGTTGCAGTTATTGTATAAAAGCTAAGTTGCCATAGTGGTTGAAGTGGACAAATGGCTCTGAAGGGGTTTTTCACTAAAACAAACACAGACCTAAAGTGTCCTGATGAAGTGCGGCCATGTTGATGAAATGCCCAGATAAACCTGCTGCAAAAAATGCCTTATATAGCTGCTACTGCCAGAGAAAGACCGATTTGGAATCTATGTTTGCATAAGAAGTTAGATGGCTAAGTTGCTCAGAGCCACACACACAAGGAGGCTGCAACAGAAAAACAAAACATCATTTCATTTAAGGCACAGGCACCTCTATGTGGAAGGCTTGTATGATTATCACCAAAGGCCCAGTTGACTGTGTGCACTGACAATTAAACAGAATTGGCAGTAAAAGTTAATGATTAAAGTGCCCTGAGCAATTCTCAGAGCTGTTACTGATTGTGAAGTGGATGGCGAAATGAAATGGAGCTGAGATGTGAGAGCAACTTGCAGTGTGAATCAGCTGTGCAGGTAAACTACCTGAGCAGGGTCACAAGGTTTCCACTTCTACTGGAGAGGATGCTACTGTTCGATGTGATCAGTGCAGGTTATACAGCCAGAGAGGTGAAGTGATAATAAAAACAATCAAAACTGACAGAGGGAATTCAAGTGTTCCTGACTGAGTGTGGTGCTGCACACCAGAGCAAACTTCCCTCTGGATACTGCACTCCCATTCATCAGGCTGCACATAAATAAAGAAAATCAGGTTAAATGTCTCTCCCACTACGTCCGCTTTTACCTTGACGCCTTCCTGATAAAGTAGGAGTGGGTGAACTCCAAGTGGTCGTCCAGCCACGCTTCCATCCTCTCGCTGTCCGGGGAACAGCAGTCCTCCATGGCGAAAAGGCGACAACAGTCTCCCACTGTGAGCTCCGGTTACGGGCTACATCTATACACAGAAAACCCGGTAGCGAATAACGTCCACGGAGAGAGACAGAGAGAGCGCTGCTCAAAGACGGGGCTGCTCAGGGGCCGGTCGGTCGGTGCGCGCGGAAAGCGGTGACTGCGCGCTTCCTAGTTGGTGAAGCGACTATTGCAGGTTTGGAGAGAGAGAGAGAGAGAGAGAGAGAGAGAGAGAGAGAGAGAGAGCAGCTCCACGCCACGATGAAGAACGCTACAAATAAGCCCTCAACAAAAACCATAGAGACAACATACACAGCTTGGTTCCTAAGATTTTTAATACAGCCTATTGGACACTATAGACAAACGGTCCATATGGGAACATAGCCTGGAGACTGGGGGGAAAATGAAACGTCCCAATATGTGGTATTTAAAATGGTTTTGTTTTTTCAATTCAATGTACTTTATTGTAATGACTTATAAATACCAAAGCATATTTAGAAAAAAAAAGAATTTAAACAAAAAAAGCTATTATGCTTATGGCTCAATCCAGACTGGTTATATAATCAAACAATTTTTGCGAACATTAAAGGATCACTCCAGTCATTTAGTATTGCACTTTCATATATCCTGTTATAGCCTGGATGTACAAGAGACAGATTGAAAAAGGAATGGTTAAGATCAACACAGCAGAAACCAGATGCCCTGACCTTAAGTCCATGTCATGCTCCAAAAATAATGGGTATTACATTACCCATAATGCTATAGTGTATTTAGTTTGACTCATCCTGCCTGGTAATAATCTAAATTAGATTAGATTCTACTTCATTGTCCACCTTAGTGGAAATTTGTCTTTGATTTCTCCAAAAGATAGAATCCCACCACAGCTATCATTATCACAGCGTTAAGAATGCAAAACAATTAAGAATACCACACAGCACCAGTAGTTTACCACAGTAACAACAATTGTGCCATGAGCAGCAACAGTAGCAGGTGCAAATAAGGTAGGTTGCAGCCTATAAGAAAACACAGTCATTTTGCATTCAGTGCCTCCATGGCAGGGAGAACAAAAGATCTCTTATTTATATGTTTTGGCTTTCCCTCGGGACCCTCTCACACCCACTAAACTAGTGGGTGTGAGAGTCTACAGATATCTGACCACCAAATACCAGAATCCCACCGTCTTTCAAACTCCACTTCCAGAGTTTGTAACGCAGGCTTGGTGTTAACAGGTCCTGGTCTCTGAGCCATGATGACATCACTATGGCAGCCACAGGGCTTACTTACTCTGATTTGACAAAAATAAAAAATAAAGGGTTTTTGGCCAAAACTTGCCAAAGGGGTCCATTAACATCCATAAAAAGGAGCAACGTTTTCACCCCCCCCCCCCCCCCCCCCCCCAACCTGTTCTGCTTGCCGTACAAAGCTTCTCCAGTGTCTCGCCTGGTGCTTTATCTGAAATGAATCATGGCAATGAAGCATGCATCCTGAATGGGACCAAGAAAGTTTGCTTTTTTCTGATGTTTGAGTAAAAGTGAGTGAAATTTATGATACTGCACCACTACACTTCACTAGCGATGACAGAATAGCATGCATTGTGTGTATTTATTAAAGTGAACTAGTGCATGCATGAAATACACATCAATAATAACCTAATTTTATGCATGATCCATAATGATGTAGATACATAAAAATATAAGTGCATGGCTTAAATAACATATTGTCAATATTTTGGAGAGGTTGGGTCCAGTATCACATGCTTAGGGTAAAGTTTTTTTAGTGGCTTAAAAATATACTGACGCATCGTCAAGACCCGTTGGCAGATGTAGGATATTTAACAGAAAAGTCTATTTAAGGAGGTAGCTTGGGTGGACAGTGGGCCAGAATCCAGACTTTCACCCAGGAGATCAGTGTTCCTTTCCCGTGTGAAACAAAAAGTTAACATTTAATGTTTTTATTTAAGTTACAGAGGTTACGTATGTTGCATAAGTTACACAAGTTATTTAACTTACGAAACATAAGTGACATTAATACCTTTATTTTAACCCCAACCCTGATCTTTTCCTAAACCTAACAAAGTAGTTTTGGTGCCTAAACCTAACCAAATTGCAACATTTTTGGATATTAAAGGCCCCTACTAATATACACCAGAGGGTAACTGTAGAGAAGACTTTTACTAAAAATTACTGTTTTAGCTACAACCTGGGTTCGGGTTTGGTTGCAGAACTCTAGTTTAGGGTAAAGCCGGTTTAAGTGAGTGACTTGAGTTTAATTTCTGTCCTCTGTTCCTCTCTACAGTAATCATCTGATGATTATTTTAGCAGCTGCATTTCTTATACAACCATCCCAACAAACTCAAAACTTAAAGGACATGGTTAACCTAGTTTAGCATAAAGAGTTGAAGCATGGAGAAACAGCTACCCTGACTTTACCTGAAGAGTAAAACATCTTCCAATACCTCTACAGATAGAACCTGTTAATAAACTAGCTTTATAGGAGTTGTTGGCCTGTTTCTGAACTTTGTACAGAGCCTAGCTGTTTTCCCCTGTGTCCCATCTTTGAGATAAGCTATCTTTAACATGTCCTAACTCCAGCTACATACTTAATACAGACAACAGAATGGTATCAATCTTTTGTTTTTCCAAAAATGAGAAAATGAAAAGTGGAAAACTATAGGTGAAGGGGTTTAAAATCAGCCCAAGATAGTATAGAATCCCTCTAAAATTACTACTGAGCAACCATGGACACCTGAACCCTGGTGTGGTATTACAGGAAATTAAAGTCCCAACAGAGAACCACACATACTCAGAAGTCTGTATGCAAATATTACAGGATGTTATGCACACATCCCCTGCTGCAAAAAGCATTTTAATAAAAATACCAACCCTTAAGCGTTTCTCTATCCTGATTTATCTTGACTTTTACACCATGATGCATGTTACATTAATTTATCATCTTCAGGGAATAAGCCATGCAAAAGTTTTCATTCATTTTAGATATTTGGTTTATACAATGCTGATTCAGATTGGCTAAAAAGTAGTCCTTTTAACCCCAGTACTGCAGTACTGCAGTAATGAATTCCCTAAAAAGAGGCAGATGGCTCCAATTTCTCACACTCCTGTAGGGAGCAGACACAGACAAAGCAAATATTAACTGTGAGTGGTTTTAGAGACGAGTATATGGAGAAACACTGAATACTTTATTACATTAAAAAAGTCAATCATTGAGATTGAAACACCGGTTGGGATTTAGAGGTGGAGTAAATAGAATATATTGATTTCCTTTGAGAGGGCAAAATCTTCTCAAATCTACAATCATATCATTCGATTCTCTTTTGAACTTGTTCAAACTGTAGACTGTAATTAAGGCGCTAATTCAGAATAAACAATTTATAATAAACCCTAGCAGTAATTAACTTTCCAATTACCCTGTGAATCACATAGCTGGAGGAGCGCAGGCTTTTATTGATGAAGTCTAATGGCTTTCAGCCTGTGTCTGTCCACGCTGTGGTGGTCTCCAGTGTCCTCCCAGCTGGGCACTTGGCCCCCGCCGGTGGTGTTACCTTACCAGCAGATGGTAGCTGGTGATCCCAGGGGGGGAATCCACCCGCAGCATCCCAACCCCCTCCAAGCCTCGCACCAACCCCACAGCACAGCCAATCAGAGACAACCTAGCCTCTAGTCAGTCTAATGGTGAGATGGAGAAGGAGGGGGACACATAAATAGATACATCTTCCCTCTTGTTCTGATCTGTGTACTGTCTTCCTGAGGTTTCTTCCTTTTCCATTATCTCTTCAGTGTGTTTCATCTGTACGTTGTTGGTCCTGTACATTTTATGTCCTGTGTATGTTGGCTATAGCAGCCGTTCTGTTGAAACTCCTGTTTAACGCTGTTGAAGGATGACACCTAACGCCTGTCAATTTTTAGTTTATGTACTTTTTATTGCACCACGCAGCCTCTAATATAAAATACTAAAGACATTCATTTCTTGTGAATATTTCTTTGTATTGTACTTTTCCAGTATGTATGCAGTCCACCCTTAAATAACCAAACAGCTGACAAGATGGATTAGCAGCTTAAATTTGCCAATAGCAACCTCCACTTAAAATGACCAAACAGCCTACAGCCTTGAGGGTGTACTTAAGCATCGTTGCTTTGAGCTAAATGCTAACATAAGCATGTAAGCAAGCTTACAATGAAAATGTTAACATGCTGGTGTTTAGGGCTGTTTACCACAGCTTGCTCACATTTGCTAAGTGGCACTAAACACAAAGTACAGTTGAGGCTGTCCAAAGCTTTCAGTTTTATTAAATAGATTGAGCTGCAGGGGGCGCTACATGGATGGGGGATAACCAAAGTCATTAGGATTCATCTTCTGGGAACCATGAATGTCTAAACCAAACAAATCCATCTAACTAACCTCTTCCAAGCAAAGATCACTTTTCATGTCAAAATAAAAGATCTATCTAATATGCACAGTTGTGCACTGAAGCTACAAACTTGGGTGACAAATACAATGCATTTTTGCACCACTTTTGATTCAACTCTAAGAAAGTAATTGCTGAAAATGAACAAATTAATTTTTTAATTGACTTGGAACTCATAGCTCCAACATCGACAGGTCGGTATTGATCTTCACCAAAGTGGTGGACTGATCGCCAGACTGACCGACAGTGATCCCAGGTATGCTTGTGAGCATGACACTGGAATCATTTATTTCATGTACCTCATAGGTGTGCATCAAACTCAGTTAGTTATTCTGCTTTAGAATGTGAAACCTCCCTCAGGCTCTTTGACATTTTCAGTTCCTTTTCATTTGTTTCTGAGCCAAGCTGGTCACAACTTGTCTGCAGGACCCAGGTTTTCCCTCTGTAACTATGCATCTCCAGCGTTGTCTAAACAATAACCGAAAAGTATAAAAACATATTACAAAAGTACTGTCATAGTAGAACTGTAAAAGTGGTGAATATACAGAATTTGAATTGCATGGTGCTGCACAAAAGCAGAATGCAGCATCTGAAAGGAAACTCCTGTGGTCAGCGCTGACATAGTTGAAGGGCTTTCTCTAACAGACTGGTCAGGGAGCGTGTGCAGTATCTGTACGAGAAAGGGAGTGAATCCAGTAGAGAGAAGTGTTGGTGAGACACATGTTTGTGTGTTGGTAGAGGAGTGTCTGAAAGGCAACAATGATATCTGTGGAATTAAAAAAGTAGAGTTATTTTGTGGCAAAATCAATGTTTGCAAGTGTTTTAATATGACCTATATGCCAGTATCTGGCCCAACAATGGAGTTTGTCATTTCTTGGAAAACAATAAAAAATGTTGACTCATCCTGCATCCTGGACTCGTGGGCGTGTATTAATTTTGAGTCAAGTGAAAGTCTTCTTCGGTTTATATGACGTTACCCGACTGTTTCTGGGGGCCGGACCGGGTATCAATGATTACTGTACTAAAACATAACCAGATCATATTTTATGGAAAACACATTTTCTGGTTTTCCCTCTCATGTCTTCCAGCTGCTCTGCTTCAGCTCCATGGGCATCACTTTGTGGTTAAAAGTGGTGGGGACTTTTAAGGATTTTGAGCATTAAACACTTAATTTCCTGCATTCTGGAGACATTTTCTGCACCAATTTATGGTGGAAATGTCTTTATTTATATAAAGGTGAATTTAATGCAGCATTCTGTGAATTGTTTTTCTACAGCTTCAGCTATCAACTCTCAATGACTTATGGAGCGTCCTGATGGATAGTTAGCTTTACTTGTAGCTAAAGTACCTGGCAAGTGCTGCTAACTAGCTGCTGTTTTCAAGTTAGCTCAATTAGCTGTGCAGCTAGTGGTCATATTAGCTGACTCTGCCCAGACTGGAAGCTCGGAGTGCCAATGGAGTGTTTACCAGCTTTTTAGCAAGGCACTAGCTCTAGCTCTAGCAGGCAAAGTGACCGCACTCAGCAGCGCCCCAATGAACACGGCCTGACTGGGACTGAGATCCCAGCCTGTAGACACAGCCGAGTGACTAAACTGCTCACGAAGAAGGCACGTTCACCACATGCTTTACTTCTACTATTCTCTGAATCTGCAGTGGGAGGCTGCCTGAAAGCTGAGGGGAGTCCAGTCTGGTTTTGTCTCGACTCGCATCCAATTTTATAAAACCCTGCTCTTCCAAACGAGAAGCAACAGCCCAACCAATGGCATTAGGTGCACAAGTTGCATGTACGCACCCCCTATTTCTCATGGACCCAAAAGAACTGGTATGGCTGAGCACAAAAAATGTGTTTAGAATATTTCAATAAAGATAATACTGTCAGTTCAAGCTAGCGGCTTTCCATGTGAGTTGGTTCCTTCATCTTCAACAGTTTGGTTCAGAAAAATATCTAAAATACAATCTGATCAGCTTGCTGTGGATACATTCATGGAGAGGGTGGTTTCTTACATCCTGACTTTTAATCTAGCGCCACCAAGTAACCAACACTTCGGTAGGGTATCTTGAAAACTGATCTGTCCTCTAATTTCCTCACAACAACAAAAAATCATAAAATCTCAATGTCATTTGAAATAAAAAATACTCCCCAGATGATGAACCATATGCATTTAGACACAGTATGAGATTTCCTCTTGTGCAATTGTCTGGCTCAAATGTCCACTTCACCTGAGACATGTCCGCTGTCCCATTCTTAGGACAGACAATATATTTTAGACTTGTACTAACAAATTGAAGAATGTTGTTTGCTTCTAGAAAGGTTTTAGAATTTCAGAGCTGTTATTTTATTATAACTGGATCCTATCTGAATAGTTTTGGCCATCAGCTGGGAGGACATTCCAACCACAAAATCAGATGGGGCAAGACTCCTGCGTAGTCAGACAATCAGAAAGGTTACTTTAACAGATTATCTGGACCACATTGTTTTAAGGCAAATCAAGTGAGGCACCCAAAATGTCAAAATACTGTTTCAAATGCACATACACACACATCACACGCATTCATGCATTATGTAATACAGTAATAATGTGCCTAAGGTACTGTAGCAAATGCAAGCAGGCATGCATACACATATGAATCAGGAGTAGTCACACACACACACACACACACACACACACACACCCTCTCACACAGTGAGCAGAAATAAAGGCTGGGCATATTTCTGCTCATTCTTCGCTGTGTCTCAGTGGACTTTGCCCTCAGGCTTCTTCGTCTGGAGCCGCTCAGTAAACAAGTCTGAAACACGAAGGAAAGAAACCTGACCGGGCCATCAGCCATACCTGAACAAGACTGTGCTCTGCTCGCACATCAGCTCACAGCACTTGGATACCGACGTCGTCATAGAAAACGCTCACTCATGTTTAAACTTACGACTGAAGGATTCCATGCTTTCTGGGTTGATTAAAAACCGCTGTTGCTGACGAAACCTTAACAAAATAAACACTTTAAGTCTACACACAACTTTCTTGCACTTTTTAGATCTAAAGAGCTAAAGGTCTGGCTATTCTGCAGCACAATGCATCATAGGTCTGCCCTGCCAGAAGCATTATGCTTCCAGAATCTTCAGTTGAGGAGATAAAAGCTTTCTTTTCACCATCACCTCAGATCCAGAAAACAATTGGCTGTTTGTGAGCAGAGCTATGTTTAATGGCTTCCCTCCATCCAGCAAACGTTTGAGAAAACACAGACGTGTGTCTGCACAGTGTCAGCACAGAGCGGGGACAACAGGAACAAATCCCACAAGAGGAGAGCAAGAGCGACAGAGAGCCTTTCCCCTCCAGCTCAAATGGACGTATGTTCTGGGAAATCACCGGAATGCTTTCGATAGCACATAAGCAAAGCGACAACGACAGAAAAACCTGACACAACTGTCTTCCAGCCTTTATTTCACAAACACACACACGCAAACACCGGCCTGGGAGAGTCTGAATACAGATGATGACTGCAGGGGTCAGCGCTGATGCTCCCAATCCTCCCAAAATAAAAATGCAATTTCCTGAGCGGCTGAAAGAAGACAAGAGAAAATAAATCTGTTTGTACAGAAAAATGAATCATTTTCTTTGGCAGCTCAGAGTTTGACAGTGCAGAGCAAAAATAGATGAAAATCTAAATGGCAAAGAAAGAGGGTGACCCTCATTTCCAAAGCAATTTCAGGTTAGTTCTTGCAGAAGTGTTCCAGCTGTTTCTTGTGTGCAAATAAATCCAGGAGTTACTTTATGGAGGTGTGCATATTCATTTTTGTTTTCTATTAGAATACCAAACTGGTTTGAAGAAATGTTGGATATGTAGTACATACATAGTTTAAGCCTAGTCTGGCTCACAGAAAGTAGGCTGTTAGTATAAGAATGCCATTGGCTTTTTTTGCACCATCACTGCATCCTGGGCTTAGCCCCTTGATGCCTGAATTTATTTACACTTATATAAAAAAAGCCACGGCTGCCCATGATATAAATTCAGGTATGATGTAGGTATGATGCAAATTAGAGACCAGACATAAACGGGAAACCGGGTTCAGCCAGACCTTTCTCCAGCACTGGCACAGCGCTAAAAGAAATTGCAGAGACAGGTCAATCACTCACTTCAATCAGTGGCATATTACGTAGTCAGAGAGCTGAAGACAGTTGGAGCAGAAGCATCTATGCTAACCTCTTTAGGAACCGCCATTGCTGTTTTCAACAGTTGCTTCACTTTTCGCTGTCATCACACCTAAACCAAATCCGAAGCAGCCAGCAGTTCTTCATAGGACGCTGACTGGCAAGCGCATAAGCCTGTCAAGATGGATTCTCACTTGATCTTGTGTGATCTTGCGAATCCAATATCACACGAGATCAGGTTAGGCCTATTTACAATTAAGTGCTAGTTAACCCAAACAGCCTCCCAAGAGAAGAGGAAAGCACCGTGCCCACCAACCCAAATGGTGAAGCAGGAGGAATCCCAAAATAGGTCTACACCCACACCCCAGGACGAGTTTGCTAAGCTTGTTTAAAAAGTGCCCCCCCCCCTTTGGCAAGATACTGAACCCTGACTTGTTTCTGGTGGCTGTTCCATGTATGTATGTTAGTTTATGTTTGGGCACTTGGGTTCAGTGTATGAATGTGTGTAAATGGTGAATGCGATGTGGTGTAACAGCACTTCGAGGGGTCGCAAAGACTAGAAAGCCGCTATACAAATACAGATTGTGTCAATGCACCTCTCTCTCTCTGTCTCTCTCTCTCTCTCTCTGTGGAGCCATGCATGTTAAAAACATAGTAGCAAGAGAGAGTATTGTAGTTTTACTGGCATCTATGTTTTGATGCCAGTAAAACTACAATACCAGGGACGGATTCACGATCTGTAATCTTGAGTAGGCTTGTTCCCAGTAAATGTTTTGTTCTTTGCATTCAGTGCTCTCCTACAAAAGCTGTAGTTGTTTTTTTAAGGAAAAGGCCAACTAGTGCTGGGCTCTACGCTGACCTTTTTCTCAGTGGAGCACTGTGCTCCTAAATTTTTTCATTTAGGAGCACAGTGAAAAATGTTCAAGTTACACAAAGTTTAACAAACTATTTATCCCCAGTATCTGTACACTCTGCATTGGTCTTAAAATATTATCAAAGCGTTTTAAAATATTGAAACAGATGTTTTGAAAATTTGACATTGAAAACAGCTTTTTAAAACACTGATCAGTCACATCACAAAAAAACTTGATTGGTGCTTGTGTAGTTTTTGAACCAGGGACGGATTCACGATGCACCAGCAGCACCCACACTATCCAAACCTAATGTAAACAAGACTACTGAACTTTAGTAAAACAGAACAAGGGGAAGGTGCTGCTCTCAGGAGGCTAGAAGGAGCACACACTGGCATCCTGTGCAGTGGAAATCTACATATTTCCACAGACTCTTTTACAACATGGAGGAGAAACTAGTTTAAATAAGAGTAATAGTATATTTTTTTGTTATGACATTAGATAAAACGTTTAATTTTAATCTAATAGTAAACTGTTAATAATTTTTAATTTTACTATATGCATTTTCATTTTATGTAATAGTATACTATATAGCTCAGTCACCACTGGTCTAATATTAATTGCAGTTGGACAAAACAGCAGTTTCATTTTCATTCATTAAATCCTTGTGCAAGAAAAATAGCCTACATTGGACTCTTAATTAGTTAATGCTGCTATCTCATCAATAATCAGAACCATTCATGCAGGAGGAGTTCAACATTTGAAAGTTTACTGTAGCACGTAAAAATTTATTTTATGTCCCACCCCACCCAGGCTGTGATTGGTCAGTTGATGAAAGGGGAATTTAAGAGCACATCGATTTTATGAAAAGTGACTTAAGTGCGACTCAAGAAGTGAAAGTTGAAGAAACCAGATTGTGGTTTCAAACTTTTCTTTATGGTCCGAGCAAACACATGATGCCTAACAGTGGACCACTTCATAAATCTGAGGTTGAACATTAAAAACAATTATGATAAAATCTTTTTTCAGTCCCTTTTCCTTAACAAAAATCAATAGCGTCATCAATTCTGTCATCAGCCATGTCATACTTTGCAAATTTAAGTAATTTTAGTAAGAGATTTTATGTAGCTGACCCTCCTTCCTCCCCCCCAAAAGCTTTAGCTGCAAACTTTGCATCCTTTTCCACAGTCATCAGTTTTTGAGTGAGGCCATAATTGACTTCCTTTCCACCCCCACAGAGGAAAAATGGTGCATGATGACTGGCACCCGCTGAAATAATATCATGCACAATATCAGCAGATGAGCTCAGAGTTGGAGTTGTTTTAATGAGAAGGGATTATTTGCCATCTCAGGGGCATTATCTCTGTTCATATTGTAAGTTTGACATGTGGCTCAGCAGTGGAATTTGTTACAGAAGAGTACAATTCTTTCTGAGATAAATGTGTCAAAAGTCAGTAGGAGTGAGCAGGGCCAAAAGAGCGGACATATCATCAGACTGATCCAAATGTTGAACATCTTTGTTTTAAGCATTGTTGCGCATTTACACTCATTGTAAAATATCAGGAACCAATAACCAGTGAAATGCAAGACCTTCTGAGGAAAACCCACAGCCTGGTTTCAAGCACATTGTTGAAGAAACAGTACATTGCCAACGGCCTCTGGAAAATCAGACAAGGCAATAAAAAAAAAATTTTCTATGCTCCAGCTGGAAAGAAAGTTTGTGTCACCTTGAAAACTTTAAATGGAAATGATGTGAGATCCCAGCTCGGGGATCATGCAGCACTTTTTATTTCTTTGAAATCACGTAGAAGGGTCAGTGTGTACCCGGGGTGAAAAAGAGAACAAACAAATTGTTCAGCACTGTGGAGGCAGCTGGACATGACTTTTCAGATTTTCTCCTGTGAACTTGCTCCATTTGTAAAACCTTTAGCATGCAATATTCATTTCAATATTAAATAAATAAGCCTATGAAATAAAATAAAAAATGGCTATAAAATAAATCCTGAAATAATTAACAAGGTAATGAATATATAAAAATAGATATAAATAAAGAAATTAGTCAATATAGTTCAATAAATAAATAGTTTTTTATTTTAAATAGGTGTTTTAAAAGTTCTCTCACAAATTCAGACCAAAGCCGCATAACCAAACATAGCCTCTGAGACTGACAAAGGTCAGTTTGACGACAGTGAATACAGGGAAGGTTTTCTTCCTGGGTTTGGCTCCTGGTACCCCTGGCATCCTGCTCTGCTTTAACTCTGGGTACGTTTCCTGATGGATTTAGCATAGCTAACTGCTTGTTAGCTCAGTTAGCTATGCTGTGCTAGAGGTGTAAACACCAACAATCCCAGCAAAGAACTTACATTGACAATTAAAACTAATTGGTCATTCCATTCAACATCAGAGCACAGCAGCAAAGGTATGCTGCTGCTATTTTGGACTAAAGGTGGGCTGTCTGCTAGCTTGACGCTCTCGCTACGGCAATATCAGCTGCTCTGTTTCATCAAATGTGAAACAGAGCAGCTGATATTCACCCGGGCAGACTGAAATACAACCGTGATGTTGTGTCAATTGAATTAAATTTTATTTATATAGAGGGAGAAGACTGCAAACCAAAATGAGAGCTCACAATCGTACAATTGTATTTGCTGTTACAGCATAACATTTCATTCAGTTCCTCTAGTTTTAAATGACAATGTCTTGGGCTGTTGTACCATTAGCGATTTCAGTCCAAAATAGCTGCAGCAAATACTGCTGCAAATACTGCAGCGCAATTTAGTAGTGGTTGTCAAAAAGGTACCACTGTTTCGTGCTTCTATACTCAGAGTCAACTAATAGGACAGAGCTTCCCTGTCATCCAACTGGCCTCTGTTAGTCTCAGAAGCTGTGTTTGTCATGTTGCGTAGGTCTGAATTTATGAGATAACCATGCCACATTTATTCGAATGACAGCTGGAAAATAAAAGTGGCATTGGCAAATAAAAGTCAAAATAAATAGTCATTTGAAAAATGTTTTTTAAACAAATACCTATTTTTGAAATATATTGACTCATATTTATAACCACAATGAATTATATATATTAATTGCCTCATTTATTTATTTCAGAATTCATTTCATAGCCATGTTTGTTTACTTCATAGGCATATCTATTTATTTGTATTTATTTAATATTGACTTAAATGGCATTGCAAAGATTTTTTGTCAAATAAAATGTTCATGGCTTGAACCATTTGGATTCCTGCCACTTAGGCATAATATACGTTTTGAACCACAAATTTACATATTTGAGTTTGTACAACAAAATGTGGAGCAACATTGCCCTCCTTTCTATCAGTTGTCTCCCAGGGAAATTCGGCTTTTTGCTTCACAACTGTTGATGCTTTCAGTTTCCCGTTCATGAAAGATGCTTGTCTTGATCTCAATTATCGTCCAGATTTATAACAGTTTCCATAGTCATAATGGCCCCCATAACGCAGCAAAGAAAGCCTTACGGTAGATGGTCTCATCTGGAACGGATCTATCAGCAACATAATGCATATAGATTTCTCTCACATTTTAGTGCATTGTTCGTCAGTGACCTCATTCTGAACTTTGATCGTTGCATGAGGGTTTGTCTGTTTTCTGTGGATAATGTTGCAACACAGTGGTGTAATGTCCTAGGAGAAAATGAGGGAAGGAATGAAGACCCATGATCCATCTTCATTATTAGTTATTAGTGTGAGCATGTACTGGAGGTGAACCTCTAAGAGTTTGAGCTTTGCTATGGTTGTATTCCTTATAAAGATACAAGCCAACACAATGACAGACCTCAAAAAGCTTAAACAAGATTTGGAATTGTGAGAAAATTACAAAGAAAAGTTAGAGTGATGATCAGCAGCTGCTTTGGCATACAGCACAGCACCCGCATTTGCTAAGATCTGATGCTTGGAAATCTCTCGAACCTTTTATCTCTCTGCACACTTTTTTTTTAGCAAAATGCCATGTATAAACCAGTTAGGTGGCAGTCAATTTTCATCACTGTTAGCAAATTATACCAGCTGGAGCGACTAAATACGACCTCTCTAACAGCTAAAATGAAACTTGTGCAGTGCAGTGCGCCAGCGTACATCACAGGGTGTTCAAGGCACCACTGTTTCTGTTTCATCCAGGCTGTACGTGCCCCTGTTCCCACTACTCTTATCAACCTTGCAAATTATCTGACCTTCCCTGTTCACCTTTTTCCATTCTCCCTCATCAGCCCTGCAGTACTTTACCACCCTTTTTCACTCACTTATTGCCAAAGTGTCCTATGTTATGTGACAGTTCCCTGGTTCTCTTACCATGTGGACCTTATTGCCAGACCGTTGGACTTTTGATTCTCGCCTGCTCTTTGTTGGATCTGTGTGTCTTTCTGAAATGTCTTCTCTGGTTTTTAATCTTTCCTGCCTCACCTGCCCCTAAGCGAGTGTCCCTATATAAAATGATAAACTACTGAACTGCATCAGCTCTGCCTCGGGTGTCTGCAATGCGTCCTGGCCCTGTGTTCCTGTTACCCTGCCTGCACCAGCTGTGATAACATGAATGTTTGTAGCATATTTCATATCAGTTTATCCTCTAGTGGCGACAGCGCAAGAGTAAAAGGCAAGATTATCAAAGACATCCAAACTTATTGACAAAACAATCTCAACGCAAGGTCCATTTACTCTGAAGCTTTTGACCCTTTCACAGTCTTAGCTAATGGCGTTTACTCATTGGTCATTGAACTTCACTTTAGGAATTCTTGCCTGTGTTGGCACAAAATGTATACAAAGTGCCTAGGTGGACAGTAATCAGAAGCAGAACCAACAGAACAAGAAATGGAAAGATTTGTCACAGGAAACTGACCTAAAAGAAATGTTAATTCATCTTATTCCCCACCAGAGTCCGAAAGAAAACCTGAGTCACCAAAAAAAACCAAACTCATGCAGAGCAGCGAACGCTACTCGGCTAATGTATTTTATGGATAGACAAGCTAGCTGTGGCTCATCAGAATGAATCATCTGCAGGAAAAACCAAAAAAAAAGAAGTGAGGATTGGGGATTTCAAATAGTAACAGATAATAAGTGTAAAAAAGATTTGCTTTGTACTTTCTCTTTTCCTTCTACCTGATTTCTTTGTGTGTGTATGTGTGGTTGTGTGTTCATGGAAATATCAGCCTGTGGAAACTGGGGGGGGAGAGAATCAGTGTTGAGTGGAAACACACTCATTAAAGCTGTTTGTGGAGGTGTGTGTGATGTCCCAGGGTTGTGCTCAGGTGGTGTTTGGTAACTAACCTACACACACATGCATACTGCACCCATGAAGAACTTGTGTCTACGCAGGCCTGATCAGTACAGACTGCTCATCCACATGCTCCCTGGTCAATAATTACAGTGCATGAGTCATAGTGAAAAGGCACAGTGCAGGTAGTAGTTACCTGGTGGTGGTGGTAGAAGTCAGAACAGAAACACTGTGACTAGATTGCCCACCCGCCATCCGCCATCCACATTGTCCTATTTTAAAACAATCTAATTTCTGAAGTGATCAGAATTAACCGAAATTATATAATCACATTAAGATTTTGCACATAATGACTTTTAGGTGATCAATTTACTGTATCTCCAATCGATCGTTCACTTCAATACACACTTGCTCACATTTAAAGTTGTGAGAGTTTAAAGACCCAGGTCAGCTTGTTGTCACAAGAAGGTGATGATTCTGAGCCCCTCCCCTCCTTATAAAACAGCTGCCACATTTGTTCACATACTATTTAAAGCTGCACTAACTTATATTTTTATATTAACAGTGGATTAAATGACTGTATGTGTAATTTGAAAGGTGTCTCTTAGTGTATTGAAATGAAGTATTTTATTGGTTATGGATTGAATTTTAAAATATTGGGTCCGTGTTTCTTGGTTGCGATAGCTTAGGCGCAGAAGAAGACGAAAAATTTATTACTTACATACATATCAACCTTACCAGGCCTGAAATAAGAGCTCAGCAATATGCATTTACTTAAGCACTGTACTTAAGTACAAATTAGAGGTATTTGTACTTTACTTGAGCATTTTCTTTTCATGCCACTTTCTTCTTGTGCTCTCAGAGGTAGGTAGCCGTTTGTGCTTTTTGCTTCACTACATTTATCTGACAGCTTGAGATACTTTACAAAGTAAGATTTTCACACACACAACCGATAAAGAGTTTCAAAAATATGATGTCTTATTATAAATTAAACTACCCAGCAGTTAGTTGAATTTAATTTAATTGGTCGAGCCAGATGGCTGCTTGTGATTTGGCGCTATATAAATAAAACTGAATTGAATTGAAAATTTAATTGATTGGCAACTATTCTGATAATCGTTGAAGCAATTTTTCATGTAAAAACCCTTTGTGGTTTTGAAGATTTGCTAGGTTTTTTGACTGTATTTTTGAGGTTTGGACTGACAAAACAAGCGTTGTGAGGGTGTCACTTTGGTCTCTGGGCAATTGTGACAGCATTTCTAACTATTTTCAAAATGTTTACAATCAATTAATGGAGAAAATTATCAGCAGACTAATGAATAAAGTCATTAATTGCAGTCTGATACAAAACAGCATCATCAACCAGCTGCAGAAGAACAATCCTGCTTTTGCATTAATGCCTGAGTAATAATAATCTAATGATATATTTAATAGTATAACAAGCACAGGACACATTTTTTATACTTCAGTGAGCACTTTTACTTATAATTTTTCCTGATTATACTTACACATACTTCTACATACTTTTAATCAAGTAACATTTTCAATGCAATACTTTTACTTGTAACCTGTATTTTTACAGTCAGGTATTAGTACTTTTACTTAAGTAAAGGATCTGAATACTTCATCCACCACTGACTTTAACTGACTTTAATCTTGGTATGATGACTGTGCACTGTTCCTCTCAGCTATTGCCTAACCCACAATCAAGTCTGGGCTGCAAAATATATCAAGTCAGCTAATCCATCTTTCAGCCTGACCTGCAATGAAACCTTTTTCATCCAGCCTTAAGAAGCTACTGACCTACCCTGAAGAATTTCAGTTGTATTTTGTGTCCCATGATGGTGTAAATGCTGTTGACTTTTAATATAATTAACCATGCCTTTAGTAGCATTTTTCTTTCCAAGGACCAGTAATGGCAGCACATAACATACAGTACATAAAACTTTGACGTCAACATAAATTCCTGTCATCACATCATATCTTTGGCTTGCAAATAGTCAGCACAGTAGCACAGTTGTTAGCACTATCAACTCAAAGCGATATTGGGTTTGACTTCAACACCTGGCCGGGGCCTTTCATTGTGTCGGCAACCTCTCACATTTTAAAAGTAGCTTAGTTTTCTTGGGATATAAAATAAGAAATGTTTTACTTAAGTTTTTCCAAATTACATATATTTTTTCTAATAAACCAGTGACAACACAAACTTCAGTTAGAGCATATTATTATCTGTCAGAGTGCCATCTTTGCTGACTGACTGTTCATAGTTGTTGCACGAATGAAAGAGATGCAAGTTGGTTTGGGGAAATCTGCAAGAGAGTAAAAAGTGTGCCAGCAGGTCGCTGTGTCAGCTACTGTTTTTTCAGGACTTATCCTTTAAAGGGTAATTTGCATGGTTTACACCATCTTTCCCATCGCTTATGATAATGTTGTAGCCACCAAAGCAATTGTTGAGCTCTGGGAACACGGTGACATTGCTAAACATCATCCAGTAGCAACATGAGCGGTCAGATGATCAGATCAGTTAAACAGCCAATAGTTTAACCACATTATCTAAAGTAATTTATTTGGGGGGATAACAGGCCTCAATCTGCGGGGAAACTGCCCGAGCAACTAAGGCCAGTAAGGTGGGCCAAATTTGAACTAAGGAAAATTCTACAAATGAAATCATCACCCAATTGCAATAACCAAAATGTTTTTAGGCTAGCTGCAGTTCCTTCATCTGTACTTAGACATACTCCCACTCAACAGAAAAGTGTGTCAGTCCTCAACACTCAATGATCAACACTCTACGTGGAAAGAAATGTAATGAATCCCTCTTCCCCAAGCTCAAGGTCGGTTAAAAACCATCAGAGGATTATTAGTTGCTTGGAAACATGGCAAGAAGTGTCTGGCTGGAGAGCATGACCCATCTTCATCAGTGTGAGACACGAGCGGCAATATCTGAGCACACAATAACAGCTACATGGGGAATGTAATTTTTAAACATACTTTTGATATTGATCCCCAAGGAGATATTGTTTCTCTGCATTTAACCCATCCTAATTAGGAGCAGTGGGTAACCACTGTGCAGCAGTTAGGGGTTCAGGGCTTTGCTCAAGGGCACATTCGGCAGTAGTCCATGCTGGACTTGAACCGATGCTCCAACATACTACATATCCTTTGTGAGAACAAGTGTCTGTCAGGTTCCATGTTCATGGAATTTCTCATAACTTTAAT
The DNA here is from genome assembly GCF_014851395.1 of Micropterus salmoides. Lineage (NCBI taxonomy): Eukaryota > Metazoa > Chordata > Actinopteri > Centrarchiformes > Centrarchidae > Micropterus > Micropterus salmoides. The sequence goes on from NW_024041150.1 coordinate 13,015,339, forward strand.
TATTTTATAACATTATGTCCTATGGTGATAGCTTTTAGATTAATTATAATACACATTTGTTAAATGAATGGACAAATATTTCTGTCCTAATCTATCTATGTTCTACCATAAATTGGGAACCACTACAGCAATTGCTTCTTGAAATGGAAATCCTCTGGAAGTTAAACAACGATTAATTTGTTATCTGTTGCATTTACATTCAAAACCTAACATAAGACTTGCTTTAAGTGCATGAACTCCTAATTGGGACACTGAGCGCCTCTATGATAGACTGGTGCCAGGTGAGGCAGAAGGTTTTGTAAGAGTATATGATGATGTGGCGTCTCACCATCTTTTCTAGTGTTTACAGCCCAGCCCAGGATAGTGTCTCTCCACCTTACTTTCCATTCCTCAACCCCACAGAAGAAAACTGTTGCTCGGTTCCTCAGATTGTGTTGCATCCTGGTCCGGTAAAAGTGGGACCACTGCAGCATCTGATAGGTGGGCCGGTGCCTCATCAGCCAGAACTGCATAGAAGTTTGACAGCTCCATATTAGGCTGTGATGTCGCAATAGTTCCTGCACCACAAACTACTTCAGACCAGTATGGTTGCTGCAGGTTGGCCCTATCTGGATCCCGTTCAAACCCACTTGGCACCCGGCACTGATGTGACAACAGCACTCGGCTATACGGTTCCCACAGCAATGCTGATGCTCGACCACCAAATTAGCCTCAGACTCATCAGACAGGCAAATTTGATTGCAGTTCTTACACACAGCCATGTTTTTTAATGAAATGTTTGTAGGCAGGCTGTTGGTAACAAGCTGCTACTACCCACAGTTATCCCAATAGTTTCCTAAGTTGAGTAACTTTAACCCAACCGCAGTAGCCACTGCTATACTATGGTGCTACCTATGGTCTTTAAATATAGCTATTTAAAGACCATAGGTAGCACAAATCAGAAGGAATATCCACAAGTCTTTCATATAGTTTGACCAAATTTGAGATGGATCTGGTTTATTTCGGAGGAGCTTGTCAGCATCAGAGAGAATTGATATTGATTTAATCTTTAATTCCTCTCCATTTTAGCTCAATATTTTGTTTTTAAGCTGTACACAGCTGTACTGTATGGTTTAGTCTAGAATTGTTTCCAGAAGCAGCAGGCAGCTGGTTTCAGAGAAAAAGAAATTAAACCCACTGTACACTACTTTGTAAGCACCATACAACAGAGTTGGCGACACGTGTATTGTTCTTTTTAGTTAAATATTCTAATTTAAGTAGTTTCACTTTTCTGCCACTAAGATGTATAAAAGGACAGTGATTATTGGAAGAAACATGACCCTAAAAGCTACTGTTGTTCCATATCCACTGAATGTGTACACAGGCACTAGCATGCTAACTCGCTAGCTGTATATGAACTATAACAAGGCCGTGTTAAGTCAAATGTGTTTTTAGCTTGTTGTGCAGTTCTACCCCCGAGAAACAAGTGTAAATAGGAAACCTTTTGCTAGCACATTCACAGAAACAAATTTAAATGGTGACAGTATCTCATTGTTGTGATTACAGCTTATTCTGTGATTGATCAATGTATTTATAAAATCCTTGTAAGTTCATACAGTTATTAACGGAGTATAATTAAACTCTGTAAAAGTCTATAATTATTTCAGTGGCACACTCCAGGCTCCAGAAACACGTGAAAATCTTATGCTGCTTCATTGCGACAGCTCAACACTGGTCACAAAGAGAATAAATCACTGCAGCCACATTTCATTAGATGAAAATATACACCCATGCACTCTATTCCCTCAGTGGGCTCCTGTGTGCCATGTCTGCTCTGCTAACTGCATTAGCCCCGGTGCGGTAGCCTGCTGATGAATAGCCAGCAGTAGGTGTTAGGTAACGTGTTGGGGGAGAGTGAGTCCCGGGTATCCATCATAATCATCACCGCCTGGGGAGGTCTGCTCTGGATGCTGATGGTCAGCTGGGTGGCATTCAGCTGTTGAGGGGTGGGCTGGCAGAAAGTACCCTTGCAACAGTGGAAGGAGGACCACATGTAATTTTACTCACAGTTTATTTCCCAGTAGAATGGTAATTGGAAATGAGCGACAAACCGAGCAACCCTAACACATACAGTCATTGTCTACTTTGGTTTGCAATTCTCAGATACAGGACTACCGTTCCATAGCAGATATTTAGGGAAAATATTTTTCAAAACGTTTCATAAAGTAAATAAAATATGAATGTAATTAACTAATTTGGTGGCCCTGGGCCCCCACTGACTCCCCAATTCTTCCATTCTTACTGTGCATTGTGTATGTACCCCAACCCTATCATCAGACAAGAATATCAATATTGGATTACTCTGCAATCACTGGGCCACATTCAATTACAACTTTTTTGTTCACATCCAATGCAAATGTTTACAAAGCTCTCACTGTCTATACTATCTGCACAACTATGGTACGGTTAAGGATAGGGAAAGATTGTATTAATGGTTTACCAAAATGTTCCCCCTTGCACCACTCCAACCTTCACGCCTTTAGACCTGCTGCATGCACTTCATAAAGTCTTGCACCCGTACACCTGTAAACTGCCGCAACTACTAATTTGAAACATCACGGTCGGTCACGGCACCAACTGTGTGTGGCTCCATGTTGATGAACGTGTTGTTTTGTGGCACCGGCAAGCAAGTCACTTCTTCGTCTGCCTTCATAAACACAGACACAAGCACAGAGGTGGAAAGTAACGAATTACAATTACTCACGTTGCTGTAACTGAGTAGTTCTTTTGTGTACTTGTACTTTGTAAAGTAGTTTTATAAATCTGTAAATTTACTTTTACTTTATAATTATTTTGGACCCATAATACATAGCGATTTACAGTTAACCTTTGTAAAATGACAGAACAATAAGTTACTGTAAATTTTTTATGTAGAAACAACAGAAATTTGTAGTAGCCTCTGTAGTTTAGTTTAATTTATTATTATGGATTTAGGCCTACCATGTTTTTAAGGAGTCTGTTCGCACTGATATAAGCTAATAAAAAGGTTCATTTTGCAAAAGCTTAAAATATTAAGCAGTAATATGGCAATTATTTTTGAAAGTCTGGCCCCCACAATGTCTGCTTAGAAAAATTCATGCCTTTGACGTAGAGGTCAGTTAAATGATAGCCTACTTCCATTGGTGGTTAAAAATTTGTTTTTATAGTTTGCTTTGCTCCAAATAGCCAAAAAGACATCAGTGCATGCTGGTTGGCATTAGCAACTTGCTGGTAACTAGTTATGTATTGTAATAACGCTAATGATATCCCATTAAAATGATCAACTCTGCTTGTAATGTCTTGTTTGTGCGGCAGGCCGACTACTTTGCAGGGTTGTCTTTATGCAATATAAAGGTTTGGATAAGTAAAGAAACCACTTCAGTGTTCCAGATTTCAAAAGCTGTGAACTAGGACTTGGTGTCGAAGCACAAGCAGATTGATGAATTCCAACTACACAGTATGACGCTTTGGGCAGTGTTCTGCTGGGACACCTTGGATCCTGCCATTCATGAATAATACTTTGACACATACCACCTACCTAAACACTGTTGCAGACCATGTACACCCTTTCTTGGAAACTTGGTATTCCCAGATGGCAGTGGCCTCTTGCAGCAGGATAATGCGCTCTGTCACAAACAAAAGATGGTTCAGGAATGGTCTGAGGAAAACAAGAGTTCAAGTTGTTGTGTTGGCCTCCAAATTCTCCAGATCTCAATCCAATCGAGCGGCCTGTGGAATGGGCTGGACAAACAGGTCTGATCCATGGTGGCTCCACCTCGTAACGTACAGAACTTAAAAGATCTGCTGCTAAGGTCTTGGTGCTGAAGGTTGTTATGGCTGAAGGTGTATATGCCAAACAACCTAAAGGAGAAGCACCCCCTGGTGGCCCTACTGTCTAACTCAAAGAAATCCTAAAATAAAGGAGGTGGATAAACTGGTAGACTTTGTCAGAGATTGATTCATTAATTCAAAATAAAGGACAATGGGACATTACACAGAAGGAGAAGAGAATGTGGAGTTCCAAGAGACCCTTTTTTCATTTGTTTTCCTTGTTGGAAATTTACTTCTTTATTTAAATGTAGAGCCATCAACCAACAAATAGTAGGTAAGTAGCTAACAAGCTCTGATAAGCCCACATGATCATCACCAAATAGCTAGTTAATAACTAGCACTTAGCAGCTAAAGGGCTTTTGTCAAATGACTCGCGTTGCTTGCTGTGGAGTTCTGGTGAAACTGACCCATAATGTTATTAATATTACTATGAAAAGTAAATAAAATGTCTGACGTGAAAAAGGTATTTTATTGTTAAATATTCTCTTGTAACTGCAATAGTTTGATACTGCTTTTACACCACTATGATGTGTACCATTCATCAAGATTCATCTTAACTTGTTTTAACCAACAATTCTAAAGCGGACTGAATCTCTGCTGGGCATACACATGCCAGTGTAAGAATACCGAGAGATGGAGTAGCTTATATAAGGCCTGTTTTATCTATCTGAACTTCTGAGCACATGTTCGGAGCTCCCTTATTATCACTGATATACAGCAGGTGTGACTGTAAATCTTTGTCTCCAGCACTCAAGAGACAGCTCTGGTCATGGCCATAATAAGCAGTCAAATTATTCACCTTCCAAACCATTCTGTTTATTCTCACCCATTCACAGACTTATCGAGTCAGTTTTCTAGCTCACATAAACGCTGAGGCGCCAGCTGGCTGACATTTCACCTCTATGGCGGAAACATGTCCTAGATTCTACACATTAGCCAGCTGCTCCGGCTCTGTCCTGCTATTATATCTCCTGATAGGTAGAATGGAGAACACAGTGTGGGTCACGTTTTAGACACAAGCTTTTTCTGGAGCTGATGTCCAAACTTGAGTTAAGGAGTGAAACAGAGGTGTATAAACTCAATCTTTGTCCTCCTCGGTATTGATCTCAAGACACAGGATTTCTGTGTAGTTTGGAGTACAGCCTGCCACATTTGACAGATATCTAGATGAGCTTAACAACACACTAGACGAGCAGCTTTTCCACATCTGTTCACTTCATTCTGCTCCCTCCCCTCTCCCCTTGGATCACTGTTTTTCTTCTACATCTCATCTCATTTTTGAGGTTTATTTTTAACCACGTATGGCTATGAATAGCTTGCACCCTGAAATGGAAATTTAAGATGAACACAATGGGAACTTGGCTCCATCTCTGTCACCCCCAGAGGGAATAACTGACTCATGTAACCTCAACAGAAATGACCGCAGCCACACCAAACAAAGAGAGAATGGGGGGGGGGGGGGTGAACAAAACAATAAAAATACAGATTTACGCCAACTCTTGCCCATCTCCAAACATTACGCACAGTGGATCTTTGATCTTACTTTTTTGTCTTTTTTCATTATGCAATTGTCATTCCTGGAGTGATGAAAAGCACATGGCCTTTGCTTACATGTTCCCATTATAAAGTAATAACTTCCAAGCGGGCCTTGCAGGCCTAATCCAAATCTAGCCGAAGAGGAGGGTCATTAATCAAACCGTTACACCCAAAAGGGTTTTGTGCTGCTAGGGAAGAAGCAAATAGATCTCTCTATAAACAGACATGACTGTCCACAGTTTATTTCCAATCAGGGGTTAGAAATGTAGCTCAACCTTAGTCTCTGCAGAAACAGATCAGTGTGTTTGTAATGGATGAATGTTTGAAATGCCAAGGATAATCTTTTGTCAGTAACCAAACAACTTATTTCCAGTTTAAAGTGGGATTAAAGGTTGTTTTTTTTGCCACTAGGGGGCAGTAAAAAAAACACAACATGTGTTTAGTTACATTTTTATTCATTTAGCTGACAGTTTTATCCAAATGTGTCTTATCCACTGCTTCATCGCCACTCCCGCATGTTATCACCTTATAAAGTTATGGCGGACGTGCTGCTGGCAAACAGTTTAGACATCCAGTAAACATGAAGCAAGGGCCACAGCTAGAAGTCAAATCCTCAGTATTTTTATTTTTAAAGTTGACTACTTTTAGGCCAATGAACATAAATAAATAGTGGATTCAGTGTTTCTCCAACAGACTTTCATTCTGGCAGTGGGGAGAACAGAAAATACAGTATACCAGAACAGTTAAATCTGCTCAATATTTTTATATTAAAAAATAACTGTGTACAATGTCTGATCAGTGCAGGCATCTGTTTTCGGGCAAAAGCTCTGATAAACCCACTAACCTGCTCAGCAGCAAACAGCAGACAGACACAGTTAGCAGCTAGCTGGTGGAGCATTTAGCAGCTACAGAGAAGCTGGTGGAGACCAAAACAGAGCTAAAAGAGGCTAAAAGACTTACATTCATTAGGTGGACACAAACACAAGTCCAACTGAATACTAATGTTGCTCTGTGTCTGCAAGATATGTAATAGTTTCTCATATCAACTTCATAATACGTCAAGAAAATAGAGCCGGTCCTGTCTTCCCTGGGGCCATAAGCAAAATTCTGCTTTGGGGCCCTCCTACCTGAATCGTGCAGCCAGGTAAACAATTTGCCATTGCTGTACAGTCACATCTGACACTGCAGTGCTCTCATTACAACCCTCCCTCCTTTAAATCAGTCTGTCACTGTAATAAGCATGAACTGAGTGGAACCTCTTCTAGACTTGTCTTTAGGGTAAGAAAAATCCAGTGCTGATTTGAATGGACGTCTGTGCACTAACTCAGTCCTCATGAAGTTTGTCAAGACCGTTCTGCTGGATCATTTGGTGGAGCAGCAACTGTTCCATTAGGGTCTGAGCTGCTTGTATCTGATGCTGGCTGTACATCTCTGTTTGTGTTAGCACTGGCTGAGGATGGATGTGGATCAACTGTGCTTGTACTGGCTGACGATCCAGCATCTACTCTACTGACAAACTTAAGCATAGCCCCTGTAAATTACAGATAACAGAACTTGCTGGATATTAATGTTATAAGCTGCATGAGGCCCATTCAAACTGGCTCCACCAGGTTTATATACATTTTCAAATTTAAAATACTACTTATACCATGACTTGGGTGAATATGTGATGTTGTGCCTAAACCTAAGTCAGTGACTTCATGCATGTCAACTGGCTAACCAGTTGCGTTGTCGACGTAGCAAACTGTGGCCTTTCATATGGACGTTGAAGGGTACCTTTAGCGTCAAATAATTCCGCTTTGTCACGCTATCTGAAAGCGTCGTTAATGACGCACTGAGATGAAAACGCGTTGGTAGGTAGGTGGGAACTACAGAAATGGTCATAATTCTCTGTGGGTTCACAGGATATAATAGTGGGGTCACAATAAAGAACAGGTTTCATATTACACTTATCATTTGATCCACTGCTAATATATATTATACTGATGGCTGTAGCTTTTTTTTGAACCCATCACACAGCCTATTTATCCTTCTGCCATCAGGCATTAAAAGGCACACAAATAGGACTTACCCCACAGACTCTGCTACACCCCACTTCCCTGGTGCCTTGTCTTGTAAGGTATCGTGATCTTGATTTTATCACCGTGGACCTTGAGAAATGGCATTTCATTCATTTGTGTACTCGGTATGTCGATGAATGATAAAAAACGCCATGAGCAGGGAGCTCACACTATATAGTTTGTAATTGCAGAGCTTTCAGTCAATTTAAAATAAAGCAAAATCCCAACTAAGCTGTTTATCTTTTGATGTCCTGATGAGGATATGCTAATAATACGTCCCAGAGGTTTAGCAGCAAAGACTTTCCACTTTGCTTCATTTCCCACCAAACCTATAATTCCTCCACCATGCCCACATCAAGGCTCAGCGCTAAACCAGCCCTCTCGCTACATGCCACTACTTCCCACATCATTTAAAAAGAAGTCTGCAAATAAACATCTCTGATCTTATGTGCTGAAAACAAAGCATAAAAGCCCCTTGAGACTGTTAAGCAGGTCAGATTGTAGAACAAGAGGAGGAGAGACCTTTTATAGTCAGAACAAACTCATCCTTGAGCTCAGGTGGCCAACAACTCGGGATGGTGACCTCTCTAAAACTCATTGATAAGCTACCACAACTGATGAGCTGTTTTAGAAGATGAGAGGAAAGATATCAAGAGTCCTGAGCTCAGTGATGTTTATGTGTGCAAAGTTGTGTAAGAGAGAAAGAATCGGTTCTTAGAAAGGTGAAACAGAAACCGAAAGCACAGGGGACAGAAGACAGAGAATACAAAAACATGCATAATCCGAAAGACAAACTGACCAGTCGACAAGCCAAATTCTCCGCTTTCCTTAGGTGACCCGGCCAATCACAATAGTCCACTCACAAAAAAGGGAAGGTCAAAGGTGAAGCTTTCCTGGCTTTAGCTTTCAAGCTCTGTCCCCCAATCTCGGGAACCGGTTCAGATTCAGCCGCACAATGCCAGAGTGTGGGATCTTTTTTTTTCAAGTGCCGGCATATGTTTATTTCTATTAGCCATGGTGGGCGGCAACATTGACGTGTGAAAAATCATCGAAGAGGAGGGGTTGTAAAAGTGTGAGAGCTGACACGTTCAGTCTGGCACTTGTTTAATGAAGCTGTGCCACTGGAGGATAAATAGTTCGGACACAAATGGAGGGAAAAACAAGGCCGTCCTGGAACTTTTTGCCAGAAGTTCAAAATCCATTTGCAGCATAGAGACTGGAGTCCTCTTAAGTTGTGTTATTTTTTTTTTTTTACATGCCAGCACCACTTTTCTTTCAGTGCGGTGGACTTACACTCAGATTGTTCCATTATGTATTCAATTACAGTAACAGGTCTGCTCAAAAAACACACATGCACACAGTCTCGGCACTTGGCGAAATTACAGTCCAGGATCACACACAAACTCTTCCTTCTCCTCAAAAAAGCCCCAAACTCTCGTTGATTCGTCACTCTCCCTCACACACAGAAAACTTAAACACACACACACACACACACACACACACACACACACTCTATTATGGATAGTTGTGGTTGTGGTCTGTCTGTTTGGCAGCCCCCATCCTCGTTCGAGTATCGTACTCACCCCATGGCAGCAGAAAGAAGTCCTTCTGGCTCTGCTGAGCAGCATACACACTCATGCACACACACTGATGGAGTCTAACAAGGGGGTTTCCTCTTCTGGTTTCTCCCCTCTGTTTTTACCCCCCCACCCTCCTGCCCCTGGCTTTAGAGATATCCTTTTTTGGAACCGGAGGGGGAAGAGAAAATAAATAGTGTTAGAAAGTGAGTAAGGGAGGCAGAGACAGGATCATAACAATTGCTCCCCATGTCCCACACCAGGGACCTTACCAGCCTCTTGTGATACACCACTCTCCCTCCAATCATGCCTCTTTTCCCCTCCCTCCTTCTCCCCCTCTTCTTCAGGTTGGAGAGTATGCAGGCCTGCACGGAGGCTGTCCGGACAGGGACAGCCCTTTTCCCCCACTGTCTTTCACTCATTCTCCTCACTTCACATGACATCTTGATTCCTGATACTTGCATGACTTTGGAAGACTAGTCATTAAGCTTTCTTAATTTTTTTTTTAGATTTTAGATTGGTCAAAACTCAGGGATCAGTCTGAATGTCAACTCTGCCAACAACTTAATTGCACTTACTTTGCATCTCAGGTGTACAACTGTCTCCAATTAGATGACTAGACTGAAAACAAGAAGGACTTTGGTGGCAAACCCTCAGGGCCAGGATGGAAAACATAACAGTTCTACTGGGAAAAGTCATCTAAAAGTTTTCCTAAGCTGTCTAGATAAATTAAATCTTTCAAACCACAGACCACTCCATTTTGAAAAGACATTTGGTCCCACTGGATTAGTATGCCCTCCAGTGGTGTGCCCCTTACCACCAAGGCAGAACAGTAGTAGAATCGACTTTACCCATTTAAGCCCTTTGGAGTTCCATAAGGTTCAGTCTTATTGTATTTTATCATCTTGGTGTCGTTTTGTGCTTAGAGAATAAATAGTGTTAGAATGTGAGTAAGGGAGGCAGAGACAAGACTCTAACAAGGGGCCTTACCAGCGTCCTGTGATACACCACTCTCCCTCCAGTCATCCTGTAGGTACCGATCCCTATCCCTAGGATCCCTATCTGTGGCCCTGTCTCTCAAAGAAGGTCACCACAAATGTGCCTGCTCGTAATTACTCATGTGTTATTGTCTGTTCTCATCTCAGATCGTCAAATACTGACGCTTTCTGAAAGGCTGATATTTGATCATAGTATTTGGCGATGGATGGATGGTACCCTTCGGCGTCTATTTGAGACGCCCTGTCTAGACTGGAAGCACTTGGCCCCTTAACCTTAGCCTAACCAGCATAGGGGTGTGTGCCTAAACCTAACTCAGTGATTGTATGCATGTCGACCGTCGGCTAACCCTACAGCCTGACGGCTGATGTGCTAGCAGCTAGCAGCACTTTGTGTTGCTACTTTGTTAGATTGCTGTTTATTAATCATTATTAGAAATTAAAAATGGACTGTTAAATAAGGTTTTTCATATCTTAAGTATATTCCTATTACATTATAGTGAGCAGTTTAATCTCAAGTGATTAAAAAACATTTTGTTATCTTGATTTGGAAGATATAGTTGGATCATTTTGAATAGGCAGATTTGCGGTAACCTTCTTTGACTGACAGGTTCCACTTTTGCGCATGTGCAGAACGGATCTAGCAGGCAGTAGGGATTTGACACTAACACATCCCCCTTTTTCCACACAACACATTTCACCATAGTGTCTGCTGCCCCCAAGTGGCCAAAAAATCAGATAATGCAGGTTTATTTTGATCAAAAAAATCTTTTGCTTATTGATTATTTGGTCTACTCATTCTACTCCGATAAATACTAAGTTGAGTCAAACTGAAATGAAGTTATAGGAGCATAGGACTGTTTGCTACCATCTCATCAGCAGCTTGTACATCACTGCAGAGACTGTTGAGAACAGCTGACAGTGTCCTTCCTGCTGAACAGGTCCTGTGATAGACATAAAACAGAACAGAAAACATATCTTCTCTTGCTTTCAAGCGTGTATTTGTGTGTGTTTGCGGGCAGGTGTGTGTGGCCACCTGCTGCAATGGATGGGTGCATTCTGGCTTTGTCCTCAGCAAATCAAAGCAGCTGAAAAAAGCTGCTTCAAAGGTCAGTAAAGGTTCAGACAGGAAACGCTTTCAGACCGAGGATCCACTACCACCTCTTTCAGCTCAGATCTTTTCAGCTTTTTTTTTGCTATAGTTCAGCGGGGATTAAACAGCTGCTGTCTTTGACCCATCCGCTTTAATAACCTTTCATCTCCTCTGAATACTATCAAGTATTTCCTTCTAATAATTGTATTTATATATTTTATTTAAAATCCATGTGATCCTTCATCGTGTTTTAGCTCATAAAAAATTATGATAATAATGAGGAATAATGAATCCTATCTTTTTCATTGGGTGTAACAAGCCCATTCTAAATTTCAGCCAAAGCAAATATGACACAAATAAAGTTGGCATCTTCGTCTTGGCAGTCGCATGGAGGTTTGCTGATGGACCTTTGTTGAAGTCTATTTAACCCTAACATAGAGTTCGCCTCAATATTGCCCTCTATGGTTGTTGGTTAGTCCCTGAAGTAGGTTGGTTATGGTTAGGCATTGTAGAGACCATTGGTTGGGGTTAGGGACACATTTGGGCTCTGGTAAAGGTGAAGGAAAGATAGATTGATGGGAAGAACATAGGGTTAGGGTTAGAGCTGTTGTTCATGCTGACCAAATGAGATTAGATTAGCATGAATGAAACATAAAATAAATTCACTAAAATAACACAAAAAACATCTATCAGACACTCCATACAAACAAATGAGCATGAAAATTATTTGGATTGCATAACACTCATGACTTGGATTTTGTTATTGAATCCAGCTGCACTTTTTTCTCCACAATATTTCATTTAAATGTTTAATATAACGAAATACAGCCTTTTACATTCATTCAAAATAATTTACATTCATATGATAATATAACATAAGATTGCTGCATTGACATAAAACAAGAATGCTCCTCCTGTTTTAACAAATGGTAATCTGTTCAAAATCCATCTATCAATCGACTCATTCATTTCTATTATTAAAGGTTGGATATTTTTCTGGCCTTTATCTAATGATTTGAACCTGAAGCTTTGGTAGACCTGTTCATCCTAACTCATATTTTAGGAAGTGTACAACATATGCTGTGCAATACATGCTAATTATCATAGCTGTGGGAAGCATCCATCAAATTTCAAATTCACATAAATGGTTCTGCTCGAGGTTTCTGCCTCTTAAAAGGAAGTTTTTCCTTGCCTCTGTCGCCTAGTGCTGCTCTTGGTGGGAATTGTTGGGCTTCTGTAAATAACATCACAGAGTACGGTCTAGACCTGCTCTTTTATGAAAAGCGCTGTGAGATAACTGTTGTTGTGATTTGGCGCTATATAAATAAAACTGAATTGAATTGAATTGAACATTAATGTGTTCACAGTAATACAAAGGACATGGTAGATGCAACTCTTTTGGCATAGAAAGTTAATATTGGACATTCAGCAAAAATTTAATCCGTTCACTGTCAGTGTTAATATATGTTAAGGTTAGGAAAAGATTGTGGCCATGACATGCAAACTACAGGTAACTGTGGTATGGTCAGGATTAGGTCACTAAAACCATTGGTCCAGGTCAAGGTATGGTTAATCATCTTCCGATTGCGAAGGAAAATAAGCATCCTGATGTGTCTACCATCTGCTGCAGTCTGTTTCTTTGGCCGACCACTGAGTCTACATACCTCAGCGTTGCCCGTTTCTTTGTGCTTCTTCAAAAGAGCTTGGATAGCACATCTGGAAACCCCTGTCTGTCTTGAAATGTCTGGCCTTGCCATGTTGTATGACCTTTTGACAGTCAACTGTCTTCAGCAGCCTCACCTTGTTAGCTGAGTTTGGCTGTTCCTCACCCAGCTGTATAGCTGTTTCTGTTATAGTTAATGATTGTTTCCTCCTACATATTGAATAGGTGATCATTGGCACCTGTTTGGCATAATTGTTTAATCATATACCCGACGATATGCCTACAAAAGGACTTTGTGCAAGTGTACCTCGAATAACTGATGCTGTTGTGTCGGCAAAGGTTGGTCAAACCATATATTGATTTGATTTAGATCTCTTCTGTTCACACTTTTTTGGGGGTAATTGATAAAAATAGTCAAATAACATGTCTATTTTTGGAAGCATTCTTACTTTACAGCATTCTTTCCTTCCACACTTTTGCACAGTACTGTTTTTCAATGGATAATATTAGACAACAGTTCACAAAGTAATTAGGATCCATCCCCTGGGTACCAGATATAGTATATGTAGCTATTTCAGGTCAATTTATCCAATAGTTTTTTTAATCAATCTTTACTCTACAGCACATACACTTAGTGGATTAGTATAACATTTGATACAGATATTCATGGTCCCCAGATGCTGAATAATACTGACTGATCATACTGACCTATTCACTATGTCCACAACTTTCTCATGCCAACACCAAAAACTAACATGGTGAACGGGGTAAAGAGCCCCTGGCTGCAGACTGTGTTTGGGAAATTTCATTTCTGTTTGAAATGTATTATATTGAGTATTAATTGGTAGGATTATGTTAAAAAGAAAGGATAGAACTGGTTGTGTGTATTCTAGTCTCTTCATCTCTATAAGCACCACCCCTGCCCTTTCTCTTTCCATTCCACACACCTGCATTATTCCCTTCACTTTTGTCTACTGTTTTGATGTGTGAATATAAAATCCAATGGAGCAGAAAAAGCTCCGTTCTTCCACATTCTATTTTATATTGAATAATAATTTTTTCCCTCTATTTTCCATCTGTCCAAGCTCATTTCCATTTCATAGAGAGGAAGGCTGACAGATATAGATCTTTCCCAGCCTACTTAGCATTTGAATCACACACCAGTGCTCAGCTTCTTTAAACGCTCTGCTGGCCTCTCACCCTTTCTGAATTCCCTGCTTTTGTTTCCATCCTGATTTCTTATTTTTGTCTCCCTTGGTGTTTTTTTCCTCAATTTCACCAAAACTTGGGGAATGATGTTTCAAGAAGGTGTCATAATTTGATGACTTTAGTAACTTCAGTTCCTTAGCCAGTGTATTATAATACTGCTGTTAAAGCTGCATTGACTGATTTGTTTTTGCCACTAATGGGTAGTGGAACAGGCTGAAAACTCAGCATTGACATGCAATCACCTTATAAGGTTGTTATGACGAACATGTTAGTAAAACAGTGCCTGTTTACACTTCAAGCAACATTAGGCCTGGAGTTTCATCATTTTAGGGGGAAGGGGTTAGGGATGATGACAGCATTTGGAAGTTTGCAGTAACGCATCCACCTTTTTTTAATGTCCCATCCAGGCTGTGATTGGTCAATATTATAGGTAAATGGGCAGCCAAACTCAAAGCTGGCTTATCTTATCCCTGCAGTCTTCTGTCTTACCCCTTCAGCTGCAGAACCTGGACTAACAGCTGAAATGGTTCTGAGGATCTTGAGGAGGACTGGTGGAGAATCAAAGTTTGCCGACAACCTGTCTGGTTGCTTCTGTATAAGCAGCCCACAGAGCGACCGGCCCGTTGGGATTGCTCCCGGTGCTCCCAATTGCCAGTCCGACTATGGTTTCTTGTTTTATTTTGCTAATTTACCAGATGTTCTTACCTCCCCTCAGTAAATCTTCCCTTCACTCAGTCACAGCTTTGTGGCATTGGCACATTGGGATGGCTTCCATTAAGTGTCCTGGTTGGTCGGTGCCAGATGGTAGATAATGTGTCAAACTATCATCATAAATAGCCCGATTTTCCAGTGGTTCACACCAGGCTCTAAATCAATCCTACTATATATGCGCAACGTTTCACTTTCTGTGGCCCAATAAGAATTCTGAATCTCATCAATAGACACTTTTGTCTAAAACCAAGAAAGAGGCAGAGGTGAAAATGGCTAAATCAGCTGGGGCAGTGCGGGCGGAGCATTAAGTCCACTGTTGACCCCAGGGCAGATTTTTGAGGGGCATAAGGCCAAACTCAGGGGTCATGGCGCCAATGGCCTCCCTAAATTTCCGGCTCTGAGTAGCTTATCTGCTCTAGAGAGGTACTAGAATGTTCCAGAGACAAGGTAAAAAAAACTATCTAAAGTAAGCATTGGTTTGGCTGCCTCTGTGCTATTTACTTCACCCATATGATAGAGGAGGCAGAGGAGGAATGTTTGGGTTTAGGGGGCCCAATATTTATTTGGGTGACCACCCAGGGCCAATTATCTGAACCTGAGGACTAAACATGTAAAAAGGGCACTGAATTCTACTCTCCTCAGCTGATGTGGATGTGAACTATATTAGAATCAAAACAATAGAAGTCTCCATTCTTTCTGTACTGTGTATTATGGTGGAAGATAACTATCCAATGATGCAAGTTATCGCATCTTAACCTATTATGTCTTGCTAACATTTTTTGTGAAATGACGATAATGTTGACTGATGCTTCCATGCCATTGGCTGGCACTGATAGATCCGCCCTCTTTACATGTGAGGGCTGACCAATGCCTACGATGTTGACAGATGTAGTCATGTAGCCTTTTCCATTTTGCAGCTGTTCAGGTGCAACATAACATTAACATCACGCACTTAAGTAATAATACTGTCATTTCCCTAGTGATGTAGGGGTGGTGATGGTGCAGTGGATAAGATGCCTGCCTTTGGTGTGAGAGACCGGGGTTCAATCCCCCACTGTGACCATCCACCATTGTGTCCCTGAGCAAGACACTTAACCCCTCATTGCTCCAGAGGTGTGCAACCTCTGACATGTATAGCAATTGTAAGTGGCTTTGGATAAAAGCGTCAGCTAAATGTAATCTACTAGACCCCTTTATACACTGAACAAAATTAGAAACGCAACACTTTTGTTTTTGCCCCCATTCATCATGAGCTAAACTCAAAGATCTAAGACTTTCTCTATGTACACAAAAGGCCTGTTTCTCTCAAATATTGTTTACAAATCTGTCAAAATCTTTGAGCACTAATCCATCCACCTCACAGGTGTGGCATATCAAGATGCTGATCAGACAGCATGGGTATTGCACAGGTGTGCCTTAGGCTGGCCACAATAAAAGGCCTTAGGCTGGCCACAATAAAAGGCCACTCCAAAATGTGCAGTTCCATCACAGTTTTGAGGGAGCGGGCAATTGGCATGCTGACTGCAGGAATGTCCACCAGAGCTGTTGCCCATGAATTGAATGTTCATTTCTCTATCATAAGCCGTGCAGTGTGATAATAAGAGTACGGACCAGGTGCTCGGTACACTATAACAAATAGAATTGGTTGCAGTGATTTCCAACTTGGGTGTGAAAGACTAAGAACAAGGCTTTCAAATGAGTTATAAGTTTAGGTTTAGAGATGATTAGTAGGCTAGAGTCGAAGATAACTGCAACTCCACCTCCTCGGCCTGTGCCTCGAGGAATGTGAGTATTAATATGACTGGGAGGGGTGGATTCATTTAGGCTAACATATTCTCCATCACCCAGCCAGGTTTCAGTAAGACTAAATAAATCAATATCATAATCTGATATTAGTTCATTTACTAGTACACCTTTAGAAGAGAGAGATCTGATGTTTAAGAGACCACATTTAACTCTCCTATTCGTTTGCACTATTGCTCTTGTATGTGTATATATCCAAAGTGAGGGGGGAGTGTTCCTGTGTCTGGTTGCCTTCACTGTTCAGACACCATCATGACCTTAAACATACACAGTACATGACTCTGGCAGGATGTACTGTATACCCATCTATCTGGTTTATAAGACACCCCTTGTTCCACTAGAAGCTATAAAACATAGCATGTGCTCGTGTGTGTGGGTATATCACACTTAGAGGAATTGAATGCCTACTTTGACATTTTTGTTGTATTATCAACACAACCTGTACTACATGTACACGACACCCAGTAAAACAGTAACCAACAAAATAATAGTTATCTGTCAAACTCCAGTAAACAAGCAATATGGGAGACAAAGAGACAGTAGAACAATAGTGCCATCAGGTGGCCAAAGCTAAACTCACTTCCTAGTCGTGAAGCCACACTACACTGTTTTCAGCTCATGTCTTGTGGTCAGGTAAAGTTTTAGTATGTTATAATAAATAATCTTAAAGACATTTTGAATGCCATCTGGAACCCATCTTATGAACACAGCTCCAGTCTGCTCTGTAAGTGCAACACAAAGAAACCTGTCGGGCAGAATCCTCAATCATTCATACTGGATTTGGGAAATTACAGATTGATTATGTTATATATCAATTATAATTAACTAAGGCTTTTCTAGACTTTTTGATGGCTCATATTCTGTACACTTCAGTACAAGACTGGATTTTTTGTGTGTGGAAAACCAACAAGGCATAAACTAAGAGACCCTAAGCTTTATTAAACTTTTTTTGTTCACTTATAACAAATTATAGTAGTATTTATTCATTTTTGGACACTTGGGCAGCGGAACAAGCTTAAATCAGAAAAGTTTGGGTTCCCTTTACCCCTCCCGACAATCGCGGGGGGCGTTCCAGATCCGAGGCTGGTGAGAACAGATTATTACAATTTTAAAAGGTCACTGACTGGATCGGAGGTTCCCCGACTTCAAACCATGAATCATGTATTATTCTTTCTTTGCAAAACATAGCACACAAGTGCAACCAGCTGATAACAGTCTGCCTCCATGTTTGCTTATGTCTGGAATCAAGTTCCTGGAAATGCCACTCTGAGATTGTTTAGTTAGGCAATTTATTTTGTTGCAATATATCAGGTTATAGAGTGAAATGGAGTTTGTAACTTAATGTTTATTAAGTATGTATTTTAATGTGTGTAACTTGGTCCTGCGACGTGACTGAACCATCTGGTTCACACCGTTGTTACAATTAAAATATTTAAACGGTTCGAAAAAGAAAGTGTTCTAATAATCTTAGAATCTGCTTATAGAGATCAATTTGACCCCGACAGACGCGATCGCTAGATTAGAATATTGTAGTTATTATTACACAGAGGTGCAACTTTAATGATGAATTATATAATTCCCTCCTCATTTAAGCCCCTTCACATACACTGAGATATAACAATAATTGACAAAAGAATTCTTTTCTCAAGGTCCACTTACTAGATTCTTTCGAGAGCTTTCCATTGTCTAAAATGAATACTAATGATGCTATGTCTGCTGGATGTGTAAATACAGTAGTCAAGTTTACTAACAAAACAGCTGCAACAACTTTATACGGTCATAATATAAAATATATTTTTTACTTTCATCTAAATGCATATACTACTAACTGGGAGGTTACTTTCATTAGATTAAGAAAGGCTGCCACATAAAGAAAAACGTACCAACTTTGGGTGTCCATGCATTAAAATGAAAAAAAGAAATAGTGGAAATTCTCTTTTTATATTACTTCTTTTTATTCATTTGAGTTTAAAACACTCTGCTTGAGATTGCACAGCTTCACACAGACAGAGCAGCCATCTTCTTAGCTCTGCGAGCCGCTCCAGACTTCCTCTTAGCTTTAGGCTTGAAGAGGGGATGACGGGAGATATTTTTACCTCCACTCTTGGCATTGGACCGATGACTGGAGGGGGGCAAGACAAAGACAGGCGCAGGGGAGCAAGTTAACACATGCAAATATTGAATGCTATATTTGTTGGCGCAGGGAAAAGCTTGAACCCGTGACAGGACCTGTTCTGTGAGCTCACCTGCTGATCCTGTGCGTGTCTTTGAGAGGGCAGGCCTTGCGTTTGTGCTCCAGGCTGCCGCAGTTGAAGCAGCCCTCCTTTCCTTGACCGTGTCCACATGGGTGGTCTGGGAGAGCACAGCGGCCACAGGACTGGCAGTGTCTCCAGGCTTGGAGGGAAAAATGTAATAAATACACACTTTAATGAAACAGCAAAGGTAAAATAGTGATGTGAAGGACTTTTGTTAGTGGTGTGTTAGTTACTACTGTATCTGTGTAAGTGATTCTGTACACATTTACATACATGGTTTCACGCATTTCTCACATGTTGAGCAGTGCTTCCATTCTCTGCCGTCCTGCAGAGACAGACAAAACAGAAGTCATGTATAACATGTGCCTTAATTGGAGTTAGCAAATCTAATGAACATACAGTAGTTGTGGTTTTGTACCTTGGATGGGCAGACATTGCACTTAGCACAGTGCCTGTTGAGGGACCAGACGAATCTCTGACATACAGAGCAAAATCTAACAGGAAAAGGAGAAGATACACCACCTTTAAATACACAACTTCAACACAGAATTCACGTGAACCGTGTGGTTCGAGCTACAATACATGAGTTCCACCCAAACGTGTCCCTGATATGCTCGGTCAGATTATTTATATATTCTTTGGTCACATAACGAACGCCTGGTTTACAGTAAGTCATAACTTTAACTTACAGTTTTTAGTTTGAGTAAACCTCATGTAGGTTCATGTAATAAACAGGGCTGAAACTATTCCTCGATTACTAAAAATCATTCTCATTATTTGCATCGTAGCTTCGTTTTATCCACAACTATATACACAGCACAGTGTTTTGCATGGATGATTATTACTGTTGCACAACAAGATTTTTCTTTTGAGAATGTTCATTTAAAGATACGCGTCTGATTTTCTCTTTTGCATATTTACTATTTTTCTTAAAAAAAAAAAAAAAAAAAAAAAGTATTTCTTAAGCGATTACTCGATTAACAGCTAAAATAATCAACAGCTGAAGCTAGGGCTAGACAATAAAACAACACTTATTATGCCAATTTAACAAATGTTCAATTAATATTTAATAAATGTATCACTTAATTCACTACTATTTTATTTTAATTTTATGTTGACAAAGATTTTATCATAGTTGTTTTGAATGTTCTACCTCAGTTTTGTAAAGTGTTTGGCATCGAGTTCTGACCATAAAGAAGAGTTTAAACCACAATTTACCATCAGGTTTCTTCAACTTTCACTCAGGAGCCAAAATCTGCCTTTAAACTGGAAAAAAATAACGATTTCATACTTATTGTGATAATTATCGATATCGAAAGATATGAAACTTTTTATCGTGATAACATTTTTGGCCTAATGCAGCCCTAGTTAATACATTTAACGCTGTTGTGTCTAAGAAATTTGGCTAATTTTGCTTAATGAACAATCTTCCTCAAAGGTATCAAAAACATATCATTTTCATATAACAAATGAAGCTAATGGTATTGTACTGTCACAGTAATGAACAATTTACAACAACACACACACGATATAATTCTAAAACCATTTGAATATGAGAAGGATGCTGCTACATGTAGATTAATGCTACTCTCGAGTATCAGTGCATGCTATTTCAAATAGATTTGCCAGATGTATTTACAA
Organism: Micropterus salmoides; assembly: GCF_014851395.1. NCBI lineage: Eukaryota > Metazoa > Chordata > Actinopteri > Centrarchiformes > Centrarchidae > Micropterus > Micropterus salmoides. Next base: position 13,035,731 of record NW_024041150.1, read on the forward strand.
AAAAAATGCCTAATTTTCTTTGTATTGGTTCCTAAACATTTTCAAAGCAGATCCTGAGCGTCTGACGCTGCCACAGTAAATAAATGAAAACTGATGTTCTGTTTCTATAACCAAACAAGTATAACAAAGACCCAATAACCTTGATTGCTACAGAATTGTGTTAGTACATATCTTGGTCACATTACACAAATGGTGACACTATTTCTATGTTACCTCAAACATGGCATTTCATTGTTGCCATGTATCAAATAGATTGACAGTGATATATGTGTCAGGCGATTATTTCAGCCGATATGTCGGTCAGGCTCTAGATCAGAGCTGTGTTGATACCTGTAGCCCTCCTCTTTGGGCAGGACAACTTCTCTGGGTGGAATATTAGTGAAGAGTCTGACAGGAGACTGCTTCCTGCCAGTCTTCCCGTGTTTATACAGAGGATGGTTGTCATAATCCACCTGGTTGGAAACAAACAAATATTTATTGTTTATAGTCCACAAGGAAACATGTAGCCTCTAAAAGAAGCACAGCCTGTACCTTATAGTCTAATCACAGAAATCCACTGCTGGTCGTCACATTCATCTATGAATCACTGTGCTACCGCTCCCGCCCAACGAGCGTTACACCATATTACGCTCATTTTCAGGTTCATCATTTCGGGGTTGTACCAGAACAGGTTTAACATGGTTTCATTTTCAAAAAATCATACTGCACATTGCTGCAGCTCCCCTTTCCACCTTGTGTGTTGAGCGCTCTGTTTTAGCTACGGAGTGAAGCATCTCACTTCTATATCTTTGTTGGGAGATGCATATGTGCAGTACCTATGAAAAGGACTACTAGCCAATCAGAAGCAGAGTGGGGCATGTCCTGACAAGCAAGGTAGTGCGATTCAAAACAAAGCTGCTCCTGCCGATATGTGAACATGATCATGTACACGTTCCCAAACAGCTTTGTAACCTAGACTAAAGCAAGAGTTTCACAGTGTGAAGTTATTAATCTGTAACAAATTTATCTTTCATTCATAACGTTTTAACTGTCCACTGGTATCTAAGGTTCGGTAGGGAGGGTGGGGGTGATGGGGCGACAGTGGACGGACGTGTTGTCACTGTGTGTGCTGCAGCTCAGTGTGTTTCTCCACCAGTGTTTTTGAGGGTGTGGGGACTAGGCGAGCATTGTGACGCGTGTTAGAAAGTGATGCAGAGAGGTTATGGAAGTAAAGGCTGGACTAATATCTAGCTGTCTTCAGGCAGTTCAGGAGCAGTGTTTTCTGCGGGAGATGGGAACTCCTTTTGGGAAGGACTTTGGGCTTTTTCACTTTGCAAAACTATTACATGCACAAAAAAAGTATAAAACACAAAAACTCAGCTGTTACTATTATCACTAACAAAAGCGGGTTCATTCACTGATATCAATTATTACAATGCATTTAATTATGTTGTTGGTTCCATCTGTGTTTGACAAGTCAACCCATCTGCTGTGAAAAAGGTGTATTCAGCTTCAGTTTTGGTCATGTGCAACCACTGTCATGCTTTCTTGACGCTTATTCTGCTGATTTATTTCACTGGGACATTGTAGTCTGTGGATCAGGAATCAAAATGAAAAATAAGTTGCTGGAGATTTACAATTAAATCTCACAGACACTCTGCTGCAGTAAATCTCTAAAGCTCTTCAATCTCGTAATAATTTCTTGATCAATGGCTGAAAGTTATGCACTCTCAGTATACCTGGTAGTCCAGCATGGTGAATGAAGGGAAACACTCCAGGATGCGAGGCTCAAAGAAATATGGGAAGATCCACATCATGGGCATGTCAGCGTTACTGCTGTCTGCACACAGAAACACATGGACGATAGCTTCAAACACCGGACTTGGGGTTCCTAATTTAAAATTGAAGTAGCAGAATCATTCATATATTTTGTTTTTTGATGCAAGTTGCTGGTATGACAGGTTAAAGCTGCATTAAAGGTTCAGTGTGAACGTTTTACTGGCATCTAGTGGTGAGTGTTGCTAATTGTAACCAACGACTTGCTCACCCCTCCCTTTGCAAGCGCGTAGGAAAAGCTACGGTTGGCGACATGCTCCGACCGCTCGTGCGAAATAAAATGTGTGGGCCTTCATTTGTCCAAATTTCACTTCTCTAGTTACTTCTAATAAACCAGACTACTTCTTCTCCCTTCTTTGTCGTACATATTCAACATAGTGACGAAACGCACTCTGAAGAGCAGTTTGTCCATTTGGGCTACTGTAGAAACGTGTAAGAGGACCCGTGGTGTATGTAGACAGAAATGTCTCATTCTAAGGTAATAAAAACAAAGGTTTATTATGTAAAGTCTTTATACACCACTGAAAACATAGTTATGGATATTATATTGCATTTCTGTCAATAGATCCTCCTAAATATTACACACTGGACCTTTAATCAACATTTTCATATGAACAATGGATCAAATGTGTAAAGTAAAAAGGGGCCACTTGTAGTGACAAACCCTCATCTCTACAGTGTTTTAGCCTCTTTCAGTTTATTGTTTTATGGCCCACAGCTTTACTGTTTGGTTCACTGCTCTCGTCAGCGGAGCCATGGGGTATGGATCTGTGGTTGCGGGCTTCCTACTGCCCCCAGTAAACTTCCTCTTGTGGAACAGCAAAGACTAGAACTAAATATGCCAGGGAACTGAGCAGTCATACAAAATATCTGACAAATATAAAAAGGACGTGAACCTCCACAATGACACTAACCAGCACTCTGCAGCTTCCTCCATGTCTGCGAGATCAGAGAGAAACTATTGGCCAGAGGTTTCACCAGGCCACCGAACGGAGGGTCAGCCACCATCACCACCTTCTCCCCGTCACACTCTCTGAGGAAGGCCTGCACAGAGGCACTGGAAGCCTGACAAGAGACAGATCCTTATTATAGAGAACTGGAAATAAAACATGTAAAAAGAGATGTTTTTATAACTCTTACCTCTCCATCAAAAAAGTGATGGTTGAACATGTTGTAGTGACAGAATTCATCCTGGTTGTAGAACTGAGCGTACCTGAAACATTATGAAGACATCATGTTAGTCAGCATTTATTCAAAGATTCTACATTCAGACAACCTTCAAATGCAAACAGATTGTCTCTAATGCTTCTGTGTCCTTTGCCTAATAACAGCTGGCTAGAAAACAAGAGCAAGTTTAAACCTATCTACTGTACATACAACACACAATGGTGGCCAACACTGAGTGGATCCTGGGGTGTGTATCCAGGTAACGATGAGGTGTCTGCAGGCTGAAGCTTGTAACACAGGAACACACCCTCTCTGCTCTTCTACCCAGCACATTCTTTACAGAAACAAACTGCAGAGACACTGCACCAAGAGACCTCGGGTAAGAACTGCTATTTATTAATGCTTAATATTATTTAGTCTGCATTTGACTATGCATTACAGATATACTGCTCTTACAGCATGTGGAGTCCTAAAGGTTGATTCTCCACTAATAAGGAAACTGTCTTAGAAAGCTGCTAAAACGACTAACGATAAATCTGCGGAGGAAATGAGCCCATGTCCTGGACAGGGTTTTTGCAAAAAAACTTGGCATGGATTCCGAACAGACTGGTTACTCTACAGCTAAAGCAAATCCACAGAAAATACTTTAAACTGAGTAAAAAGGGGGAAATCTCTCAGGCAGAGGTTTAATATGTATGTGTGTGTGTGTGTGTGTGTGTGTGTGTGTGTGTGTGTGTGTGTGTGTGTGTGTGTGTGTGTGTGTGTGTGTGTGTCGTTTTGTTCACATCTCAGAAATGGCAGAAAGAGAGGCATTATCTGTTGGTAATGGACAGGCGTCAGAGGCTCAGTCAGCACAGAGTGGTCTGGCGCCGCCCTCTGCAGACAGCCACGGTGTACTGCGGGACGGCCCGAGCTTCACCCCACTGGGCCCCAGCGGTGACGGGGTTGTTCAGCCGTTCCCACGTTCTCCAAAACTACAGAGGAAGATAGCCAAAGCTGCACAGCTCTCTGAGGTAAACGAGAGCGTGGTGAAGCGCACGCGCCGGGATATTTTCTCAACAGTACAGACCAAGTCAGAGATGAATTGTTCTAAGTACTTCAAGTGAGGATGTAAAGAGACAGGCCAATGAGGTTCACATCTTCTTGAGCCAGAGCACGCCGCTGGTATTAAACCGCGCTGATGTAAAAACACTGTAACTGGGTGTACATGTGTGAAACACAAAAGACAAAGGAGATGGTCTATATCCAAACATGAAATTAAGTGTCAGTTGCAGGCCTACTGTTAGCCTTTCACTAATCTCTCACGTGTTCTGGCTAACTGGCTGTAACTCTCTACCTTGCAGGAGCAGCTATCCAGACGTGTGGAGGAGCTGAAGGCTGAGAGATCCAAGACTGAGGCTCACATCCAGTCTCTGAAGAAACGCAAGGCAGATCTGTGTGTAAGTATGGGACCAGTTCCTCACACAACCAAACACACATCAGACCACTATCAAGGAAGACTGCAAACAGGTCGGTGTTTGCAGTCATACATACAGTAAATAAAATCCTTTGGTGTGTATCTGGCCTTCATGCGCTCCATGTTCCTCCCTGAAGAGGAGCACAGAGGTGATGAAGCAGCAGGCTCGAGAGCGCTTCGAGAACATGCGATGTGTCCTGAAACATGACGAGCAGGCTGTCATCGACTCCCTGGAGCTGGACCTGAAACGGACCAGGACCAAACTGGACCAGGTTCTTAGGGACTGGAAAAAACACCAGGACCAGGTCACTAAGAGCATCAGCAGCATCCAGAGAGCGCTGAGCAAGAGCCCAGCGACTGAGCACGACGCGAAGGTCCGCTTCAACAGCTGCGCACTAACACTGTTTAAACATCCAGTAACTGTACAGGCTTTTAATCACTACCTCTGTTTGTCTCTTCCTAAAGGCCCAATCTGTGAATCTGAGGTGAAACACTGCACCATCAGAGGTAAAGTTTTCAGCTCTGTTTCACAACTCTGTTTCGTTATAATCTATGTGATCACTCTTCCAGCTCTAAGAAGCCCGAGGCCTCTGAGAAGGAAATCCGACTGGATGAGGAGAGATTTGAAAAGCTCCTTAAAAGTTTATCCTCCCTCTGCAAACTACTGAAAGCTCAGCTACAGAGGAAGACTCTTCTGTTAGGTACGTTATTTCTACATCATACCAATCCCTTCCACCAGCTAACTCTGTCTGGGCAGCAGGGTGTCACTGTGAGTAACGTCAGGTTAGAATAATCTAAGTGTCTAGCTTTATTTATTTATTGTTTTGAGGTGTGGCAAAGGTCAAAATGTCATCTACAAATATAAGGATTCTGTGTTTGATTTCAGATTCATCCCCCATGGTGATTGACAGGCAGACGTGCCATAGCCAGGTGACGGTGACCCCAGAGGGGCGGAGCATGTCCTTCTCAGGCTCTGCCCATTCAGCCCCGGAGCATCCCCTTCAGTTTGATAAGGTCTGCTGCGCCCTGGGCTTGGCTCCTGTCACAGCCGCTCAGAGTTACTGGGAGGTCAACGTCCGCTGCTCCTCTGCCTGGGCTGTGGGCGTGGCTTACGCCAGCCTGGTGAGGAAGGGCCGAGACAAGGGTGCCAAATTGGGCCGCAACAGGAACTCGTGGTGCGTGGAGCTTCGTAACGGCCATCTTTCTGCTTGGCACAACGACCGGCGTATGGCGTGCCAGGGCGGGCAAACGCCGCTGGGAAAGGTCGGAGTGTGGGTGAATTATGACAAGGGCCAGCTGATGTTCTACGACGCGGACACCATGGTTGTCCTGCAGAGGTTCTCTGCAGCCGTGACGCCGGTATTTGACAGGGCTCATCAACATTTCACCGAGCCCCTGTACCCCGCTATACGCTTCCTGAGACCCCCAGAGAAGCAGATATGGCCCAATCACGTGGAACTCTGTCACCTCAACACTCTGTGATACTGCAGGCACACACCACAGACAGGCATGTGCACTCTATCTGAATGTCTTGAGCTAGGATGGGGCAGAACCACCGCTGTATAGGAAAGGGGTGCGCTGGATTTATAACGAGACAAAACCAGAGCATCACTGCAAAACAGAATGCAGCACTATAATTGTTTGATCTCCATTATCCTGCTTTCACAATTGTTGGAAGCCTAAATAAAATTTGATAAATTGCATAGCCCTATGCTCAACCGGGTGCTTCTGCTTGAGGTGGTGAAAGTTTGTTGCATTGCCCACTTTGCTGTTGTAGTCTGCTTGCACTTCTTACATATTACCATGGTTTGTTGTACACCTGCTCTTATGTATATCATTAAAAATGATATGGATATATGATAGGCGGCACGGTGGTGCAGTGGTTAGCACTGTCGCCTCATAGCAAGAAGGTTGCCCCGGCCTTTCTATGTTGAGTTTGCATGTTCTCCCCGTGTTGCGTGGGTTCTCTCTGGGTGCTCCACCGTCCAAAGACATGTGGACAAGGTTAATTGGTGACCCTAAATTGCCTTTAGATGTGAGTGTGAGTGGTTGTTCGTCTATGTGTGGCCCTGCGATGAACTGGCGACCTGTCCAGGGTGTACCCCGCCTTTCGCCCGATGTCAGCTGGATTGGCTCCAGCCCCCCGCGACTCTGTACGCAGGGTAAGCGGTTGATGATGGATGGATGGATATATGGTGAATCATATCATATGGCAGACCCCTACAAATGATGATGTGTGCAGACAATTCACGGTTCGTTATGTACATCGGTTTTGAAGTCACGGTTCGGTTTATTTTTGGTACAGTAAATGGAAAAAATGCTAACATGAATTTGCTGGTTGTTTATTTTGGACTTTTAAAATTAGTTTAAACAAACTTAAAGTTAACATAATAAAATATATCTATATATCGCTCTCATTATACAGCATTTCCCACAGATTGACAGCGTAACTGTGGCAGGGGAGGGGGTAGCAGTCGTCTGTCACAGGTGTTATGCCAAATTTTGCATGCCTGCCGAATTGTATGAAAATGCATTAAAGTTCTGCTTTTAAACACTATACTATTCTTTTTTGGGTTTCATGAATAGTGTTATATGATCAGTATATATTTTATGAACGTTAAAAATCGTTAATATATTATTACACTTAGTAAAAGTACCATTTCTTGAGATTCAGCAAAAACACGTGGCGTTCAAACAGCAAAGTGTCCTAAAAGGACCTTAAGAAGTTAATTTTATACAAACACACACACACACAAAGTACTATCAAGTTCTCCACTAAATAAAATATTTTCAAAACAATATAATAAAATAACTGGATCGCAGTGCAGCTTTATCGATCCCAACTTGTAGGCCTGGTCAGATTAAAAAAAAAACATAATTAATATCTTTTCCGAAGTCGGAAGTGAAGTGCACTCTAAAGTCTGTTTAACTGCACTTCACTCTCTTTTTTTCCCTTGTAGTAGTGATGTTCACATTCGTGTGGTACCATTTCAAATGAGTGAATGCATGTTTGACGTGATGCCAGAAACATACCCGATCACTCCTGAGTCGTGTCAGCACACTGCTTTCTTTTGTATTTCACTAGGAATCCCAAGTGTTTCCAAACAGGAGACCTTAATGATCTGGGAAGGTATTGAAGCTCTGGCTTCTCTGCACTGGCCATGAAGCTAGCTAGCGAGAGGCAGGGCTGAAGCAGACGTTTTGGCTGAAGTGCTAGGCGGAGATTTGGTCCACCATGTTCGTGTGGAAACTCAGAACTGACATATGTTCCGCACACATCCGTTTCAAATCGGTTCGGTATGAATACATGTACCGTTAGACCCCTAGTGCAGACCTTTCCTTCCATGTATATATGCCATTAAATGAGAACACACTAACCTGAAGTCAATGTCCAGCAGTAGACTCTTCATTGGCTCATGTTTCTGCTCCAGGTTTCGCAACTTGATCAGCTCCTGGAGTCTGGCACAAACAACAACAATCACTGACTGAATATAAAATAAAAACGGATTCCTAACAGTGTTTAAATTCTCAGTTGACCATTTTGTGACTGTAGGTGACACTAGACAAATTTATTAAAGTTATATTAGAAGTATTGTGTATTTTCTCTAAAATGTTATCGTTGCTATGGTGAAAAAACCCCCTCCAAACTTGCATTTAGACCATAACAGGTCAAACGAATTTAATTTCTTAAAAGGCCATTTTTCCTCGTTTTCATGGGTCGCTTTCACCGTTATGAGAGCCAGTCCGCACCACTGACCCCGCAAAAATAAGCATTAATACACCAGCCAAACTCGACCCCAAAACCTCCAGCTTTATACATTATAGCAGGGCCTAGATCAACTGTCAGGACTGACTCCTCTCCTCTCCTGGGTGCTGATCCTGCGGCTGTAGCAGTTAGAGAGCTCTCTGTATTTGAGAGCGTGGCAGAGAGAGGGGAAGAGAAGGTGAACTACTGCAGACAATGCCGTCCAGTAAGCTTACCCGAACCTGCAGGTCGGGGGTCAAAGTGCATCACTAGTCACACATCACTTTTTGTTCTTGTCTCTTTCCTGTTTCCTGTCACAACAGCTGACATCAACAAAGTCATAGACTTATTGATTGGGCAGTTTTGGTGATGTCATCCGGCCTCATCAGCACTACTACCTATTTGTCAAGTCTTTGAGCGACACATATGAAACTCTAAAACTCAACCCCGACCAAAAGAAAGAACAAAACACTTAGCTAGATAGTACTGGTGGAAAGAGAGATCTGGGTGAACTGACCCTTTAAGACAAGATGGCCGGCCATCATTTAAACAAATGTTCTTCTATCAGCAACGTCAAATTCATTAATCTCCCTCACCTGGGCGTGCCCACACACAGCAACTTCCTGTATCCCAGACCAGCCAGAGTGTCCAGCAGAAAGTGGGAGCTGCGGTCAGTGAACAGGTACTGGGCGTTGCTCTTCTTGTTGTCCAGGGGACGCAGCAGCGCGCTGGGCCTCCTCAGCTGGGCCGCGGTGACGGCCGTGGATCTGTGAGAGGAGTGGGCTTCGAGCTCTCCCGGCAGGAGCAGCATCTGGCAGTCCTGGCAGAACTTCTTCTCATCCAGTGGGAGGGAGACAAACTTTCTAAACCTGAGATACAAATCACAGACCTTTCAGGATCTGCCTGTTAATAGGCTCACTTTTCGAAAGGCAACTTAACATTTCAACCATTTAAACCTGTTGAAAGTCTGCTTATGGTAAATCAAGCTCATAATGTTGTCTATAGAGACAATAAAAGCAAACCATGTAGATAATATGTGTTGCCTTAGTATACTTCCTGGCTTCCTGACGGGCTGCAGACCTCTTACCTGCTACAGTACTCCTGATGGGTGAACGGGGGTCTCTTTGACTGGTTCTCTGCTTCTCTGGCCAAACGCCTGGCCTCCGACACCTGCAAAGCAAATTAATTAAAATGTCAGAGTTCAGAGGATCAATCGGGTATCAGAAATGTTGTTGTGAGTGACAATTAGAATTCCAGCCAGCCTACCTTTTCATCTTCCCACTGGAAAAAGTTGCAGTCTTTTCTGTCTCTACTGGCCGAGCAAGCATAAAACCTCCTGCCTTTCTCTCCTCCTTTGCTCACTTTCTCAAATAACAAGGCTGGACCTGGCAAAACACATGAGAAAGTGTTGTTATTCGTTTAGAAACTGCTCTGGTCCTTCCCCGACACTGAGAACAGTTGTAATTTACACAACACAAACAAACACTCACAGCATAACGTTCATTTGTAGACATTTACGGGGTTAGGCGGTTAAAAGGCGAGAATGCATTTGCAACATAGGTAAATATTAGGTAGATATTTTATTCCCACTAACGTACTTCTGTCACAATAACGTTGACTTAACGTCAGACCCGGATGGCTTAGAGCGTAACGCAATTTCAGTTGATATTTTACTGCGACACTTGCTGTTCTGCGTTGCATCTGTGCGCCGAATATATTAAAATATATTACTCATTCGTATAATATCGTGAATATAAATGTCTCAAGAGTTTACATGCATAAAAACGCAAAGCAACTTTGAGCTACAGACTTTCCTAACGCAGTTTGGTGTTGCGTTTATGACAGTCTAACCACTACGGATGTCCAGTAACCTTAAATTAACTGTTACTTACCGTGCAGACAACATGGCGCTGGTTTATCGCCGTCTGGAAGAATGACCTCTATTCCAAAACTGTCGTCGTTTGCCTCGGCCATATCGGTGCCGGTAAGGTTACACAGTTAGTGAACGTTCCACTAAACTTTTTAACACGAGACTCCAGCCTAAACAGGTGGACGTCCTAACGTTTCTTGTCGCGCGGATAAGACGTCACGAGCTTGTTGTCGCAGTAACAGCTAATTGGCCATAAATCAGAGCCAGATTCTGTCAGCGCTTTAATTTCAACCAAACGGTGCATTATGTTGTGTTTGGGGATATGCATATTATTATTATCATTACATTTGAATTTCTATAACTATTTGTGTTTTATTGTGGATTCCATGTTTTCCTTGGAGAAGCTTTATCCATGCCCCAATTGATAGAAAGTGCTTGAAATCAAAGAAAATAATAGTGATATAGCCTAGCTCTGTTCTGTGTTATTCAGCGCTGTCATTTTCTTCCTCACTTGTTTTAAAAACAAAACAACACAAAAACACTGACCCAGTTGAAACTGCAGTTCTGTCACAGCCAGTCTCTTTCACAATGCACTTTCTTTACATTAGACGGTCTTGTAGTCCAAAGTCTGCAGCACTCTGCTCATGAGAATGGGTGTTTTCTTTCTTAAATACTACAATTCCCACATATGCTGCGCCACCAGCGCAGTGGATGCTCTGTTCGGGAGCAGTCTGCTGGATGCTGAATCAAAACACAGACGGGATGTTACTGTTACCTAACATTAGACAGGAAGCGTTGAAATCATTCCTCCAAAGTAAAAACATTAAGGTTGTGGAATGGAAACGTTAGCTTGTGTGGAAGGTAACAGCAATCTCTTAACTCTAACTGATTTCTTATTTTTGATTTTGCTAGTAATGATAATTGCCTAAGCCACAGGTAATGATGCATATTTAGTGGATTCACATTAGTTTTTCCAAATCAGTAGGCCTATATGTGCGATTGTGTATTCAGTTTTGCAGCTCTGTAACTGAAAGCATATACACCATGCAGGTGCATATAGGTGTATATTGTACGTTATATATATTAATTTTAGCTGGAAAAGAAATTGTGATCAAGGCTGGATTAGCAAGCAAAATGCCCCAGGGGCCCAAAATGTTCAATTTTAGGCTATTGCATGTCAGTTGGTTTGGGTTATTTGATTGTTTGACAATTTACGCCACTATAGTAAAATATAAAAAAGTCACTTATTACATCATTACCTATTGTTTTGAGCCCATTTTGCTAAACAGCCCTGTTTTAAAATGTAGATTAAATCCATCTGACTAGTAAATCTCATGAAGCTGCTCTGAAGCTATTTGCTCTTCCTTGGCAGATGGAGATGCACATTTTTCATGGAAAGTTAGATGTTCACATTTCCATTCTGAGCTCATTAACTAGCGATCACCTGTCACTTATTAAGTGAATCACTTCAATTGAATTGCCATAGGAGTAGCTATTGGTTGGTTTGGGGATCTTAAGGCTTGATATCATTTGATATCTGTTTTCATATTTAATTTGATTGAATATGACCAAGGATGGGAATTTCTTCCAAATAAAAGTATGAATATTCTTTATTTTTACTTTACTTAACACAGTTCTAAATAGGGTACATAATTGGCTTGGTGGTATTGATATTTATAATTCCCAGACGTTGCCTAAATAAGTTTGACCAGATAGGGAAAACTTAACACTAAAACAATAGAAGGGGAGAACTGATTTTGCTGCGCAGATGCCTAAAATATCCTCAGAGAGTTGCCGGACTCGGCTTTTATTTTGAAATGTCACACCGGAAACTTGACTTACTCTTCCATCCAGCTTAACTGTTGTGGCGTTTCTCCTCTGTGCGCCCACACCCAACCTGCACCGTCCTCCGTACAGAGGCAGCGCAGCGCTGCAGTGTGTGCAGGACATTGTCTTCTCAGTGCGGCTGTGTCGGGACATCTCTGCGGCCTCAGCAGCCAGGGCCAGCCCGGATCTCTGCAGCACTCCCGGGCGAACACTTGCCTGCATTCATTCTGCTGCCTGGCACCGAGGCACCATCCATGTACTGTCAGTGTGGATAGTGGCTTATTTACTGTGCATCATCTGACGGGAGGACACATCTGACTGGCACCATGAGCAGCACTGGTAAGACCATTATCATTGTAGGTTGCACGGGATCCAGTCTAGTCCCAATAACGCTAACTTTAAATATTCCTGTAGGGATTCGTATGAGCTGTGTAGATCAATGCTGAGTCTTTGGTAGCTCTGCCCTAATTCACACAACCCCACCCCCCCGTGTAAAATGTGTAGGCTATATTATGCATTTAAAATGTGTTACAATAACCTCAAATTTGTCCCTGTGAAAATGAATGTCATGTGGGCTAATTAGACAGGATGCAGAAACGCCCACAGTGGGTTTGGTGGCTCTTTTCATCATGTTGCTGGTCCTGGTTTAAAGAGGCATTGTTGTGGTGTATTACAGCAGGCCTGGCTCCTGGCGGGCTGCTGTCACACCTGGCTTTGTCCCTGAGGAGGATTCAGCAAATGCAACACAAGGCAGGTGTTCATTTCAGGCCTGTGTCCTGTCAAGTCCTGTAGCAGGAGAACTGCACTGTAATGCATACATGTAATGCTTCAGCCGACACAAAGACCTTCTGAGTTTGGGCTGTAGTTGTAAATAAAATGTCATAATGGATAAAATCCAAATTCTAGATGGAGGCACATCTACATACATGTTTGAATGTTTGTGTGTTCGCTAGTTAATAACAACAATCTGTGGTCAGTCTTATGTGTGAATGAAGAAGCTTAGTACTAAGGTTATGAGATCACATTTTGGACACGGCAGGTCTTTTTCAAGGAACCTTAGGGGTCACCTCATCGGTACTAGCACCATACTATCCAGAGATGACTGAAATTAAGATTTATGACAATGCGCCTCCTAAAAAGTTTGTTTTTCTGTCCAGATGAACTCTTATTCACATATAGCCACTACACTATATAGTTCTTATCAGGCTCCTAATCCTTCGTAATCCAGCTCCTCAAAACAGAAAGCAGGGATGGTTTCTATGGATCTGTGCTCTGCAGCACTGCTGGAGCTGTTAATGAGAGTGCTGCAGTTTGTCTGGGAGTCGAGACGGAAGGCGAAATTCATTGGCACACGGCTGTAAAGTGCAATCGAAGGGCCATCGTTTGTCTGGGACTTTGTCTCCCCTCTTTGCAGAAGGCTGACCTTTTAACTTTTGCAGAATGTTGGCTGGATGTGTGAGTGGACGTGAGCATGAAAATTCATTTTAGATCTCTACCTGCGTGTGATGACAGCTGGTCTCCACATGTAGGGGCAAGCTGCTCCTGATAAACAGCGTGTGTGTGTGTGTGTGTGTGTGTGGAGCGAGAATTGAATTTGAAAGAAAATAAGAAGTAAAGTAAGTAAGCACACTTTATTTTTATAGCGCTTTTTCACAAGGATAAGCCACAAAGTGCTTTACAAAAGTGGCATATAAGAAAAAAATCCCAGGAAATGAAGTGACCACATGTGGGCATCAGCCTGTAAACATGTACAGTAATTATACAGTGGTGGTTCACATGTAGAGCTGGTTCTCTACCTAATATCTCTCTGCAGCAGGGGTTTCAATTACAAGTGATGCAGGGAACAAAGGTTACATGGACTTTTAAATAACTTCTGTTTTGGTGATTGATCATCTCACTGGGTTGGGGCATTTGTGCTTTGGCATTGTTTTCTTTTATTGCGTCGAGTTTAGGGGGAGACACACCGGAACTTCCCATCCTTTCCAGTCCTGACCATCGGTTTCCTGTGCCCTCCTGGTCCTGTGACCTTATCCTGTCCCAGTCTTGTCCCGATCGTGTCCCAATTGTCTCTCGATCAAATAGTCACACTTCACTCCACAGTGAAATGACTTTGGCAGAAAAAAAGGAAAACATAAATTATTTATTTTTCTTGTCGACTTCTGGAGCTGGCTTTTTGCAATTCAGCCTGATTGTGACAACATAATGGAATTGTCCTGCTATCCTACCAGAACCGGTAGGAAGTCGGTCAAATGATCAAACGTGAGGCTTCTAGTATAAATTATGTTCTGAATTATGTACTAAAAATGCATCTGCAGTCTGTTTTCCTGATCCATCCTGATCAGTACAACACAAAGTAATTTGTGCTGGCATCCTGTTCCGACCCTATGGGATTCTTGGATAAAAAGAAGAAGAAAGAAGAAAAAAAATGCTAAGAAAACTGAGATCCGCGTTTACAGGCAGTGTGGTTGTTTAGTGCCACCTGTATTTGACATTGTTTACCTGGTCAAACCACAGGCGTGGTGCGCTGGAGTTTAAATAAATCTCTTAGAACAGGCTTGGCATGAACACACCCTGAGCAGCAGTACAATCAATCTGCAGAACAGTCATTCTTTCAATTCCAGAAAAATATAATTAACTCTATCTTTGGTTTACCTCCATCCATGCAGCAGCAAAAGGTTAAAGAGTTACAATAGATTACACTGTTAACTGGATGTGTGTTTAGTTCCTAGGTATCTCCTAAGCTGACACACATCGACAGCACTGAGTCCCTTCACCACAGGGATTAGTTATCAGTGACTAATAGGGATGGATGATGGTAGAATAGCCTGTTAATTCCAGCTCAGATTACTGCCACAGGTCACATAAAGAGAAGTCTGATCAATACTGTTTCCCAAGCTGTTTATCTGCCTGTTTTCGTACAGTTGAACCTAACGGTGGGAACCTGCTGACTCTTTGGTGATATCCTCACGGCTGGTTCTTTAGGGGAAGACAGCTGGGATCAGTGTAGCATATATTCAATCTATACAGCCCTGTGGCTTTGTGCAAAGATTCTGTAGGAAAAAACAATGATGAGAAGTGTCCACTCAACACACACCACGCTACTCTTTCATCAAGTCAAGTCAGTTTTATCCAGATAGCCCAATATGACAGTTGATCCACTTTTTGTTTTCCTGAGACCAGACTATTCAACCCGACTGGTACTACCGAATTTAAGACCCAAAACCCAACCCAAGTTCTGAAACTATATTTTTTTAATAATATATATTTGAACATAACTGAACCCAAACCTTACCCCAGCCTGAAGCTTTACACAATAAAACTGTCCAAACCTGACACAAAATCCAATTCTTTGTCAGGATCCAAGCTTCCTACAGTGGGTATGGAAAGTATTCAGACCCCTTTAAATTTTTCACTCTTTGTTTCATTGCAGCCATTTTCCAAAAATCAAAAAAGTTCATTTTATTTCTCAGTAATGTACACTCAGCACCCCATCTTGACAGAAAAAAACAGAAATGTAGAAATTTTTGCAAATTTATTAAAAAAGAAAAAACTGAAATATCACATGGTCATAAGTATTCAGACCCTTTGCCGTGACACTCATATTTAACTCAGGTGCTGTCTATTTCTTCTGATCATCCTTGAGATGGTTCTACACCTTCATTTGAGTCCAGCTGTGTTTGATTATACTGATTGGACTTGATTAGGAAAGCCACACACCTGTCTATATAAGACCTTACAGCTCACAGTGCATGTCAGAGCAAATGAGAATCATGAGGTCAAAGGAACTGCCTGAAGAGCTCAGAGACAGAATTGTGGCAAGGCACAGATCTGGCCAAGGTGCACTTAAGGTTCCTAAGAGCACAGTGGCCTCCATAATCCTCAAATGGAAGACGTTTGGGACGACCAGAACCCTTCCTAGAGCTGGCCGTCCGGCCAAAGTGAGCTATCGGGGGAGAAGAGCCTTGGTGAGAGAGGTAAAGAAGAACCCAAAGGTCACTGTGGCTGAGCTCCAGAGATGCAGTCGGGAGATGGGAGAAAGTTGTAGTAAGTCAACCATCACTGCAGCAATCCACCAGTTGGGGCTTTATGGCAGAGTGGCCCGACGGAAGCCTCTCCTCAGTGCAAGACACATGAAAGCCCGCATGGAGTTTGCTAAAAAACACCTGAAGGACTCCAAGATGGTGATAAATAAGATCCTCTGGTCTGATGAGACCAAGATAGAACTTTTTGGCCTTAATTCTAAGCGGTATGTGTGGAGAAAACCAGGCACTGCTCATCACCTGCTCAATACAGTCTCAACAGTGAAGCATGGTGGTGGCAGCATCATGCTGTGGGGGTGTTTTTCAGCTGCAGGGACAGGACGACTGGTTGCAATCGAGGGAAAGATGAATGCGGCCAAGTACAGGGATATCCTGGACGAAAACCTTTTCCAGAGTGCTCTGGACCTCAGACTGGGCCGAGGGTTTACCTTCCAACAAGACAATGACCCTAAGCACACCGCTAAAATAACGAAGGAGTGGCTTCACAACAACTCCGTGGCTGTTCTTGAATGGCCCAGCCAGAGCCCTGACTTAAACCCAATTGAGCATCTCTGGAGAGACCTGAAAATGGCTGTCCACCAACGTTTACCATCCAACCTGACAGAACTGGAGAGGATCTGCAAGGAGGAATGGCAGAGGATACCCAAATCCAGATGTGAAAAACTTGTTGCATCTTTCCCAAAACGACTCATGGCTGTATTAGATCAAAAGGGTGCTTCTACTAAATACTGAGCAAAGGGTCTGAATACTTATGACCATGTGATATTTCAGTTTTTCTTTTTTAATACATTTGCAAAAATTTCTACATTTCTGTTTTTTTCTGTCAAGATGGGGTGCTGAGTGTACATTACTGAGAAATAAAATGAACTTTTTTGATTTTTGGAAAATGGCTGCAATGAAACAAAGAGTGAAAAATTTAAAGGGGTCTGAATACTTTCCGTACCCACTGTACCTGTACAAAAACCCCGTGCTCACCAACTGTACCTGAACCAGTTCTATAGTCAGAAACGCTCAATCCAAATCAAAGTTCAAACCCAACAACACATTATTGTTGCAAACATTTAGATTAATGTTTTAGAACATTTCAAAATCCTTGACTAAGAGAAAAACACATTTTGGTACCAGCTATGAACCAGGAACTCTTGGATAATTACTAGCTAGACAGCACACACACACACACACACACACACACACACACATACACACATATGATTATCTTTTGGCAGTTGTCACACTGTTGCAGCTGGTTCCCTCTGACTCTGTGCTGTTAAATTAATTTGTGTCACAAGTCTAGCAGCAGTGTGCAGGAGTTTTGTGCTGAAAGGCATGTGCCTCCAGGGTGTGTGTGTGTGTGTGTGCTTTTCTGTGTGTTCTCTGTCAAGACTGATGATATGTGTGTTTACATATGTGCAGTTTGTGCTTGACAAAGTGTTTGTGGAGGAGAGACCATACAGTAGAAAGAGAAAGGGGAAAATACTGGAGAATTAGCAAGAATGTGCTAATATCTATAGATAACACAGGAGGATCTTTGTGTGTGTGTGTGTGTGTGTGTGTGTGTGTGTGGTTTTATCAAGTCCAGGCTGATAGCCAATGCTCCATCTGGATTATATGTAGTGGGTTGGCAGTTTTTTTAGTTGCTGTATATATGTATTACTGTACAGAATTCATGAATACCACACTAGTTATCTATGTCTTCCCATAGGAATGGGAAAGGATCAGCAATAGCTCATGATTGGGACTGTAACTAAAGATTTTAATAATCTATTTTATATTAATCTGTTAATCATGTGATCATTATCAGTTAATACCAAAATAATAACCCAATCTTTTCAACAATAATGATATGATTAGTTTGGATCGGTTAGTGTCAGGATTCTCTAAATAAATTTTTATAAAGGTTTAACAAAAAATGTTTAGCACGACAGTCCACTTGCTTGTTCTTTTTCATCCTGTGATTATGGCCTACCAGATGTGGTGGAAAGTTCTGGAAAAATTTCCAGTAAGTGGACTTTGTGCTTGGAATGTTTTGTTAAACTCCAAGGTTGGCACTGAACGTTCGGCCTGTGCGGTGCTAACTGAGGCGAGGCACGAGTTGAGATTGTTTCAACTTGAGTCAAATGCTTAAATGTAAGTCGCTTTGGATAAAAGTGTCTGCCAAATGAGTAAATGTAATGTTAGTGATAGTGGGCAACTGAGTCTCTGAGGCACTGGGCAGCAGTGACTCAGTGGTGCTGGGCAGCAAAGGCTGCTGACCTGAGTGCAAACTGGTGGCTGCTAGCAGACTTGTTGCTAGCAGGCCAGAATGCAGGCAGATTGCTAGGTAGGTTTGCTAAGGAAGCCCGTGCCCCATTCAGGTATATGATCACTCAGCCAAGGCTTTGAGGGTCAAAAACACATGAGCAGACTACAAGGCAAACCCATCCAAATGGGCACAGAAAAGAATCAAAACAAGTCCAACAGAACAGGATGAATATCCGAAGACACACAGAGAAACACTAGGGAAAGGCTGGTATGCTTGACATCAAGACGAAGACAAACCCACCACAAACAAGGGGAACATAGGGACATGCAGAAGAGAGGGGAGGATAACTAGACACAGGTGAAACTAACTAGGGCAAGGGAGACAGTCAAAAAGGCTAGAAAACACACAAAGGCAGGAGGTAAAGTAATACAAGACATATATGAAGGATTCAAAATAAAACAGGAAATAACCCAAAACAATGACTGTTGGCATAGAGGTTGCTGGCTAGCTTATTGCTAACATACATACAGTTGGGACGTTGGCTGTTTGGGGCAAGTAAACTAATACGAAAAAGACACTAGAATTCAAGATAATCACTGATTTGTTGTAGGGCTGGCCCGAATGTAATTTTTTTGAGCTTCGACGCTTAGATAGTTGCCTAATAGACGGGTTTCTTGTATACAAACACTACTGGATGCGCGCGCAGCCAGGGGGCAAAAGCGCTTCGGTAGCCGGTCAGAAGAATGTAGTCATACGCTGGGATCAACGTAGATTACGCATTGTTTGTAAATTCTTGTTGACTTAATAACAAACTGCCATTTCAGAGATGGATCTGTTTGTTTGTGTTTCATATCGCATATTAATATAACATGTTTGACTGCGCTGCAGGTTAGCGAAACTGG
The DNA here is from genome assembly GCF_014851395.1 of Micropterus salmoides. NCBI lineage: Eukaryota > Metazoa > Chordata > Actinopteri > Centrarchiformes > Centrarchidae > Micropterus > Micropterus salmoides. Next base: position 13,054,795 of record NW_024041150.1, read on the forward strand.
ACGTAATGTTGTCAGCTGCTAGCCAAAAAGCTAAAAGAAGAACGAGGGAGAGAAGCGCTCTTTCCACAGCTGTAAATACTGCCATTAGGCTTAACGGAGCTGTGTCACACTCAGAGATGCAAAGAACATGGTCTTCCGTAACCGTTGTGTGACCAGCAAAAAAAGCTTTCAACCCCGAACAATTTTGTTTGTTTGAAACTTAGCCTGTAGAGAGAAACTCCGGCAGCTAACGTTACTGCCAGTGAAGCATTCACTCGGCAGGAGAGAGTGGCGTTAAACAATGTTTTGTGTTTTGTAAAAGCACTGAATACTTCTCTTATAAATGCACGTGCAAAACACTAACGTTAGTTCAAAAGTCGAGACACTTGCTTAATTGTTTGTCGAGACACTTGCTTAATTGTTCTCAGACAGTGGCATTAAGAAACGATATGTGCTTCGTAAAAATCATCCTCATTGATGCTGTTATGAATAAGGTTACGTAATTAGTTTAAAAAGTCGGGAGAGACGTGCTTTGTTTTCTCTGTTTTAGCCAGTGAGGTTAAAAAAGTTAAGTACTGTAAAAATCATCCTCATTGATGCTGTTATGAATACAAGATCAGCCTATATGATGCAGCCTCTCAGACCAGAGGATGCTGCATCATATGTTTTCAGTTCGGCTGCTTGTTGCCTCCTCAGGTTAATTATTGTTCCGGTAAAGTGGATTCATATCTAAAATACGCTGCTAAACAGGTTTCCCATCACGAAAGTCATTGTAACGGAACGAGTAACCTGACTATTTACTTTTAATACCCAGTAATAAGTTAAGTAATATTACTTTTTAAATGAGTAATAAGTAAAAAGTTAGTCATTACAATTTCTGAGCTAGCCGTTTAAACTGATGTGCCGCGAGGACAGGATGCTGCTTTCTGCCCCCTGGTTGCGCGCTAATAGTTTAGTGTTTCCGGTAGCAGAACTAAATCTAACACGTTATTATGCAAAATTCACTTTTAACTTTAATTATAGCGACAAAATGCTCTTCTTCTACAATCGGCCTAATATAATTAGGCTGATTTAAATGCGTTCATTGTGTTACTGTTTGTCTCCAGCCTACAGTTTACTGATTCATTTTAAAATGTAGGAAATTTGACTGTTTTGATCTGTAATGAAATTAAGCAATTGTAAAATCAATAAACACCATAACTTCCACACTACTGCAGTCATCACTCAGTTCCACACAGCTGAGGGCTTCATTTCGTTTTCCCTTTGATGTGAACTGGAGCGTTGCGTTCACTGCTGTTGGCCGAGGTCAGGCACACAAAAAAAACTCAATAATCGAATCTCATAATTGAAAATCGAATGTGTACCCAATGGTCGAATATTCAAATATTCGAATATTCGGGCCATGCCAAAACATTCACTGCAGACATTTTGACTTGTCATAGTAGGTAAAGAAAACTGTTGCTAATAACATTAACAAAGGCTCTGTGCCCAGGAAAACCGTGACAGTGAGTCAGCTAGTTTCTCTAGCTGTTTTAGTCGTGCTCTTGCTGCTTATAGTGGTGGCCAAGCACTGCTGAATGATACAGTAAAATGAACAGTGCACAACAAACTGGTGGGCAGATCCAGACTGCAGTCAGGCTGACACCACACCTCTTCTTACTGGGATAAATACTGGCTGACCTCACTGGTGCTAAGCTGCTGCACTGTGGCAACACACACACACACACATACACACAGAAGCAATTAACCCTGCAATGTGGTGTGGGTTTGTGACATTTCCCAGCAGCTTGCTGTTTTACATGGGCCTCTGATACAGGCAGGAATGGCATGCTGTTTGTCCTACGTGCCTGAATAGTTTGGTCACATCACAGCTTTCGAAGAATATGATGTTTTTGGATAATACTGTAATTATATTATAATATAACAATATGTATGATTGAATGTCATCATTCATCAGTTCATCATGGGACACAAACTCAAAAGTGAAAGTGAAAGAATAATAAACAGTATGTTTATCCAGTTAGCTTATGTTCCATTTACCAAAGTCAGAGGAGAATTTTCATGTGTGTTGAGCACAAAGATGTTGGTGTGTTTAGCCTTGCTTAAATGAAGCAGGGGAAAATGCTAGCCTAGCTCAATCAAAAGCAAGAAAGCACCCTTAATATGTGTATCACAAGTGAATTGAATGTAAAAGAAATGGAAAATATTTAATTTTAAAAAAACTTAGGTTTTCCTATTGCAGATTACTGTTCTGCAAAGATCTGTCCGTTGAGTCATACTTTATTCATTCCTCCCTGCATACCTCACAGCTCCAGCATGACTCATGGAACTTCCTGTTAAGTCTGCTGCTTTTCTTCTGTGTTGAACATGCTGAGTGTGTGACATTTAGGCGTGATGGCAGCCATCAAGGTCAGCCATACATTTTACAGTGAATTACAGCACACAGAGTTACAGGCTGTGTTCGTGCAGATGTAGCATGTGAATAACTACAGCCATGTAGTTAAATGAACATTATAAGGGAACTGCGCATGTTATTCTTAATAGGAAAACATGTAAAAAGCCAAGGGATCAGCGAGTGTAGCAAGTGAGCACCAAAAGCAAGCTTGAGTTATTTTATTATCGCTAAGGAATTTATGTGACAAAAGTTTCACTGTCTCTGTAGTTTTCTGCAATTCTGTTTTCTTAACTCTTCATTATTTGGATACGCTATTTGCTGTTTGCTTAAACTGTTAACTGCACAAATATTGTATGCGTAATGAGACAGTCTACTCTCTGCTGAACCAAATTGCCCCTTACTTTTTGTGTTTGCCCATGCAGGACAGCAGCTAGCAATTTAAATGAGTAGTGGGATTCTAGTGGCTGGTCTAGCCACAGCAAAACCTAGCGAGATGCTGGTAGGGAGATGAGGATTTCCTTTGCCTGTTTTACTGTTTAAGCCTGCATCTTTACACAAATTTGGGGAAACACCAAGAGAATGTGTTTTAGATGTATGTCGCAACCCTATCACCAGAAAGAATGCAGATGCTGTTTTGGATAATTCTGTAAAACCCTGGATTAGGGCTTGACGATACGACCAAAAATGTTATCATGATAAAAATCGATAATTATCACGATAAGTATCAAATCGTTACTTCTTACGAGTCTTTGTTCACAGTCTTAGTTTAGGGCACCAGATTAAATGTCAGAGGATGCTTAATCCATGTGTGTTAGTACAGAATTTTGTGTTAAACCATCTAGTAGACGTTAACTTTGTCTCCCAGCCTGACTTTCTGCTTCATCAAACAAAAGGCACACTTTTAATTGAAAGGCACAGCACTTAAAGAGGTGGTATTATGCTTTTTGGCTTTTCCCCTCTCCTTTATTGAGTTATATTCCTTCCTACTCATATAACGCTTGGCTAGTCAGACACGCCCTCAGAAACACTCATTGGCCCTCTTCTCTTCTCATTGCCCCGCCCTTCTTTGCTTCTGATTGGCTAGTAGTCCTTAACTAGGGACTGAGCATGTGCAACTACCAACAAAGATTATTTAGAGACAAGATGTATCACTCCATAGCTAAAACAAAGCCTTCAACACAGGGTGAAAAGAGGAGCTGTAGCAATGTGCAGTATGACAAACATATGGTGTTTTTTGAAAATTAAACCATGTAAACCTGTTCTGGTACAACCCCTAAATAGGATTTTGAACCTGAAAATAAGCATAACACCACCTCTTTTATGTTTGCATTGGACATAAACAGTATGGAATGTAATGCCTAGCGACACTGGGCTGGTCCACTATCAGACACCAGAGCAGCTTTGGTGTTGCTTGGCATAGATTCACCAAGTCTCTGGAACTCTAGTGAAGTTAGGAACACCATTCTTCCAAAGGATGTTCCCTTATTTGGTGTTTTGATGATGGTATCTGTCTAACAAATTGCTCTAAAAAAAACATTTGATTCAAATCATCTTCATACTGATGAAAGCGTTCACTGAGCCCTTGTGATCTGTATGGAACCACCTGCATTCTGCATTAGTTGTGTTTCTTCACTCATTTAATCAGGTTTTACTAAAATGTGTCAGCTGTCTGTTTGAGCGTCCCATGAGATGTCTAAATTCTGTTTCAGTGGAATGGGTGCGACTCTTTTTCTAATGATGACCTAGAAATCTTAAAAATCTTCATTAAGCAGAGCAGAGGGAAATATGCACTCCTGTACACACAGACACACAGAAACAAATGTCTTATTGGGTTCACTGATCTCTCTTACACACCTTTCTAAATAACCAGTGTTTCTCACCTCCACGCAGTGCTTAATGAACCTGGCTGACAAAAATGTGAAGACTCAAAATTAGTGTTTCAGCTGAAGCTCCTACTAGTCTTTCACCACACATCTGGAAGTCTGCACTCGCAACATACCGTCCAACTATCCCTCCACCCACCTATGTTAAGCTGCTTATTAGGGATGCAATGAAAAGTTTTGGCCGAATACCGAACAAGTATGGGTCCGAGGCCCAAGAGGGTTTTTTCATTTGTTTGCTATTTTCGGCCATTTCATTTCGGTGGCCGAACATTCGGTGCATTCCAGATTCAGGTGGCCACAGGTTAAGCAAAGTAGCCCAGACATCATTGCATCCAGCTCCTGGTGGGATCTTTGGGAAATGTCCCCATGCTAGATTGGATATGTAATCCATCCAGGGTGTTCTGGGTCTGTCCTTGGGTCTTCTTTCTATTGGACTCAGAGGACTTTCACTTGGAGGTGTCCAGGGGGTATCTTGGTGGATCCTTTGGAGAATCAAATGTTAGACAACCTCAACTGACTCCTTTCAGTGCAATGGAATGAAAAGCACCTGTTATTCTCTGAGCTCCTTCTGGATTTCAGTCCAGACACCCTGTGACAGAAACTCATTTTGTCTTTGCGTCCATGATCTGATTCTTTCAGTCAATAGACCATGTTCGCCTTCAGGCTCAGTTCCCTCTTCATCATAGCTGTTCTGCTCAATGGCCACTACAAACGTCACACCAATCCACAAAGTTGATCTTGCGTTTCATTTTACCCTCATCTTGAGGCTAATGAACTTCCTCTGATTGAACTGCTTCCCTTTTTCAAACTGGAAAAACCTAGTGGCTGTCCTGGAAATGCCAAAATGGCAATAAGTATTTCTCACCGTGTGACTGCATAGTCATGGAACGCTGTTATTGGGCATCTAGAAGCAAGATGTTGTAAATGACATTGAAATTCTAGATATTGTACTAGATGCAGTATTTCAACTTATTTAACATCGTCATGACATCAATTTTTTCTTTATAGGTAACTAAACTGGGAGGAAAGAAGAAAAGGCTGAAAAAGTCTCAAAGGTTATAATCTCCAGCATTGACCTCAAGATAGGAAGTATGATGAGAACTTGGAGTCCTTGAGCACTCATTTTAGGCCCCTTGGTGTTTTTTTGAAGGTGAACTTAATTAGATCCTGACCTATACTGGATTTTTGAGGCTGTCATAGGGCGACATAAATCAGTGCTAGGTGCTAGTCCTTTATGTCAAGTTCAACTTTTGTTAAATTTGACACTCAAATATATTTACCAACAGCAAACCTGTTTTGCAGGGCTGACCTTTTAGGAACCAGAGAGTCAAAGAGTCCAGTTAGCTAGCAAGATTGACTGCCTAGCGCTGGTATGTAGAAATTATGCTACTAAGCTTTGAGAGCCACCAGGACTCTGTCAAAGTAAAGAGAAACAGATTAAAACATGCACCGTTGTATTCAAAGCTTGTTTAACAACTTACTGCATTGTGCTCTTACAGGGTTTGCAGTTTATGATGTAATATGTTCCTAAAATAACTCTGCAACAAATTTGAGGTGAAGAACAAATGTCTGATGGAGCTATTTGAAGGGACCTTATACAAGGAAAGAGGAAATGTTGTCCTTTGTGTTTTTTCAAATGCATCATGGGAATGTGTGCAGCTTCCTTGGGAGCTAACTCTGCACTTAAAACCTGGATCAGATTACTGCTCTGTGTGGAGAAGCGGAGAAAAACACAAAGATCAATGAGCTTCAGTGAATTATTCATCAATTCACGTTCTCCTGAGTGTGTGTGTGTGTGTGTGTGTGTGTGATAGTTCCTGGAGACTGCATTGTTGTTTGTGGCTGTCCAATGATCCACACAGTGCTGTGCACTGATACAAGTTAGAATATCTCTGCGCCCACCTATGCTAGTTGAAGAAAAGCAATAAACACACATTTTCCCCTCTAACCCTTCCACTCTGTTGTTTTGTTTCTTCAGCACCATTAAAGAAAGGTACCTTCTTCCTCTCATCTCTTCCTATGTACACTCTCTCAGCGAGAAAGAAAGGATGTCGTCTATCTTCATCTTTTCTTTCTTGCTGTTTTCCCCGTTCTTTTTTCCTTCCCCTGTTTTCCTGTCCTTCATATATCTCCTCTCGTCCTTTTGCATTTCCTTTCCTTAGGCTCCCTGAGCCTCTACATGTCCCCAGTGAATGAACAAATTAACCAGGTTAACACACCCAAGTCACACTGTGCACCGTTTAAATTAAGGAGTTTCAGAGTAGGAACCTAAATGTGGGTCACGCAAGTCATATTTTGGTGTTAATTCTCTTCCTAAGACTAGAGGGAAATGTTGTGGAAGACAGATTTGCTTCATGTTGTGCTTCCTGGTGGTCACTAATCCTGAACATCTGCTTTAGTGAGTCTGAAGCTCCACCATCAGTGTGTGCTGTGTGTCTGTACTAATGAGGACCACACAAGGATGCAAAGATGCTATAGGATTAGAACTTGAGTCTGCATTTAAGAGTAGAAAAGGAAATAGGTTTTTGTTAGAGTTCAGGTTGTGTGTGTGAGTGTGTTTTTCCCCCTTGTTGTGATTTTGCTCCCATATGATTTGCTTTATATTTTGCATGCTGATTATATGCTGTTGAATTGCAGGGTGTTCCCCCTGTTTATATGCATATGTAATCACAATTAAGTAAGCGAGTGAGTTCACACACACACACACACACACACACACACACACACACACACACACACACACACCTACTGTATTTTCATCAAATCCAAGGCAGTAAAAGAAATATATGAAACTATTAACTTGATCTGGGTGAAGATATTGCAGAGGGGGTATGGCAGTCTAAAAAGATCCTAAAATGAATTCATACATCCTCGGTTTGCGCCAGGCAGGGTGTAATGGAGTGCCAAATTTGTACCGCACACACTAAACAGAATATTTCAAGATTCTTCCCTGATGTTAGTCCCTCATATAATCGCTGCAACTTGCCTGTCGCTACTCAGGCCCATATGTTTTGGTCTCATGCTGAGCTTCATGAATTCTGGTCTCTTATTTTCATTACTATCGGAATGCCTTAATAACACTATTGCTCCTTGTCCTTTTGTAGCCATCTTTGGCACAGATTCACACATACTGTAAGACTGAAGCTGAGCTCTGTGGCCTCAGTTATTTAAAAGTGGAATTCTTCTGTTTATGTACATGTTTTTATTACACGCTTGCTTTGGCAATGTAATTGTTCCCCAATGAATTGACTTCAATCTAAAAAGAGATTAGATGCACCCATCTGACATGTTACATCCCGATAACAATAAACGGCCACAAATTGAATTGAACATTTAATTTAACCAAATTGCATACACTCAACCCTTTTGCCTACAGGTCGGCAGATTGAAATCTGCTTGCTGTTTTGCGTATCTGTTAAAGACAGTAGGTTGGAGTTGGGTAGAATCTGGAGTTTGATATAACTTATTAACAGACATAGATGATTATTTTAATGAAGACATGTTGTGTACATTTCCATGTACAGATTAAGAGTAGTGTTTATAAATTCCAGAAAAGTTTAAACCAATCAAAGCAGCAGGCATTAAGATATCATAAATTCTCAAATGTGGCTGGAGCTTTTATTTACCCGAAAGAAATAGAACGAGGTTTGAAACAGTCTTAAACTGGAGACTCTAGGTATTTTTTCATCATTTTCCAGATTTTTAAGAATATATTATCAGATGGGTATTTCATCAGGATATTTTTTTATTGTAGACTTTTTATGCATGTTTCAGTGAGTATCAAGTGAAAGATAAACATTCTTAGTAAATACAAGCGTGGAGAGCACGGTGTTGAAATTGGATGTCATGCTGATTAAAGTTATTTAAGTTTGAATGAGTGAGAAGGAGAAAAAGAAGGGGAAAGAGTATAAGAAAGGAGAGAGAGGAAGAAAAAGGAACGAGTGGAGCCATTCCAGGTCATGTAAGAGTTGCTGTAACGAGCTGCTATGAGTCCGGTGGCTCCTCCTTTCCTGGCTCTCGTCCATCCATCCCTCTTCACTGGTTGCCATAGGTTACAGCCTCATTCATCCTCCTTGGGTTAGGAGGCTTCAAAATAAAAGCCTGCATTAGACACTGGAGATGTTTGAAATGCACGGGGGTTGACATCACCTCCACGCTAGCCTCTGTTCATTAAGCTTCCGTAACGCAATTTCATCTGCAACACAACCATAAACTCCCAGTTTCACCTCAGGTTTCTGCAGCAAAAGGTGGAAAGTCAGTATTTTAAGAGTTTGCTCTACAATAGGCACTAAAAAGTCAGGATATCTCAAACTCTGCTGCATCGATTTGGGCCATTCTTTTTTTAAATCTGCACTTAATGGAAGTGCATGAGAGTACCCCGCTGATAATTAAAATGAGCCAGTGCACCAGTGCTATAATTAATCCTCTCCATGTGTATAGAATGTCACATTATAATCAGTTCGAGTTCGTTTTTCCGATGCTCTTGATCAGTTGTTATTGAATCAAACTGCATCATATCTATCAGAGTTTTAATTAGTGTCATCTCTTTAAAGTGGCAAACCCGTGGATCCTAGCTTTTCACGACACTGGGAATAGTTTTTGTTATACATCAGAAGTACAGTAGTGAATGGGAACCTTTTTAGGTTAACTAGCATTTTGTTCACTTGAAAGACTCCTTTTGGGGGTTTAAAGGTAAGCTACTTTTTACTCCGTGTTTTGCATTTGCACACACTCACCCTCCCACCTATAGCTTAATGTCCTCCTTTTAACTCAGCTTTATGACCAGCAGATGGACTTGGGATTGGGGTCGATGGTGCATTGCAGAGGAGCTCTCGGGGCTTCCGTCTCATTCCCTTATCCATTTTGCCACCCCACCAGTATTTCCATTAGTGATATGGTCACCTGAGCCTTTGAAGTAAAGCTCTTTAAGATTGTCCGGTGCACGTTAGTGCTGCAGCCATGTCAGGCATTAACCTGCTATACAATACTTTCCCATTAGAGTCGGAGCTCTGCAGGGTTTGATTGATCTGATGATGCTCAGAAAACTTATATGCATATGTGACATGATTAGCGTTGACTGCTGAATGCTGAGAGTGGTGAGTGACATAGAAAAAAGGTCAAGGTCCTTAGCAGGTATAGCATTATATAGCCACATCTGTTGTACTTTGCATGCTTGCTGTTAAATAGTGATTCTTGTTTATTACAACATAGGTTTGACTTTTTTCATCACAGTTTTAATAGTAATAACCATACTAAACTATACACTAACATACATATACATATACTGACCAGGTTAATTGCGGTGCTGTGGCGTTGCTAAAAAGAAGTCTGACGTGGCAAGGAACAAGGGAAAGCAGACGATCAACAAACAAACGCCCAGGTTAAAAACAGTGATTTGGAAGTGAAGGCAACAACTTTCTGCAATAAGCCAAACTGTCTGTCCCTTCTGACACGTAGGCTCAAAATTACACTCCAAACTTTGGTTTTAGGCTAGTTTAGATAACCAAAACAATGCTGCAGACACAGTCATACTGTTGCTATGTTCTTAGCTTCTGAGACACTTCAGCCACACTAAACGGGTTGTATTTTACAGAGGTTATGACCTTGCATCTGTTCTGTGAGGTCCATTTCCGCTTGTTATTTCTCGTGTCTCAAACCTGGATGCAATGCAGTTCAATCGGTTTACCTGCACAATCACATAAGAGTCTCTGCCAAGTACAAATCTGATTGCATCCTTCTAGCTTTTTCTGTTGTGGATGCAAATCTGGTAGCTTTTAGCAGTGTTGCTCCCCTCACTGGTGACTGAATGTACTGGTACCTGCTCATCTCAAAACAGTTAATCAAATAACTGATTTGTAATTCCACCTCTCCTCTAGTCCAGACGGCGGTGGCAGTACACCTGAACAAGTGTTCTGGACTTTGTTGGGAACTGCCAAAAAACACCACAGATTAGCGTGAACCGTGGTGTAATTTTTAAATTCTTGGTTTCAAACAAATACGTGATTCCAGCACTCAGTTATTAGCTGGCATATGCAAACAGCTCAGAAACAAAAGCACACTGAGTTTGTGTGAAGTGGAAGATTTGATGTGAAGTTTGATCATTTTCTTTACAAATCCAGATGGGCAGTTATGAAATCAGGCTGGTTGTTTGTTTGAATCCCTGTACCAAAGGGGAATATGGGAGAGAGGTCACATTAAGATAATAAATCACCCAAAGCATCCTTCCAGCAATGCATGCTCGCTCTCTTTGTTTCTCTATGTCTCTTTCTCTCCTTCCCTGTCCCTCTCTAGGAAGTTAATAAATCGTGTGCAGGATGACAGATTGGGCTGACAACAGAATGCTGCAGCGTGCACTAATCAGCCCAAACCTCTGCAAAATACCAGAGGAAAGAGGATGCTTTAGAGGAAAGAGGGAAAGGAAGGGAATCTTATTTATCATCCTGTGAAGGTGTTTTTATGCTGCGTGGAAGCCCATGCAGATATCTGTCTGGTTTACCTTCCCCAAACTAGAAAAGATGGCAAAAGCTGGGCTGTTCTTTTTTGCATTGTTACTACATTGGTTCTCTGGCAAATGCTGTTGCTTTCTCAACATTCACTGGTGTGCCATGCAAGATTTGCTACTCTGGAGAACATTCAGAAAGTTGGTGCCAGATTATTGCGAAACCCGGATTGTCATTGATCGCAGTTGGAGGGGGAAAGCAGCCGAGTCATTGTTTTTCAGTCAGACGAATGGCATTTATTTAAAAGTCTGCACAGATTCCTATGACAAATCCATAAAGTGCCCCTTTTATTATTATATTTGGAATTTTGGCCTCATAAATCTCATCATGAGGCTGTAAATCGCGTGGATTCATTCTTTTGACTCGGCTGGGAGCAGCGGCACTCTGTTTTGGTCCCACTTTTGGATTTGTTGTAGACGGGACTTGGCCGCCCTGGTGCTGGATGATTTGCAATGCAGATCCTGTGTCTTTTTCTTTCCCTCGCGCTCACACACACACACACACACACAGACGAACGGTGCCTGCTGCTGAGTCACACTGGCCAAGTCCACCATGCGTGCTGTCCCCCCCCCGATGCTTCCTACCATTTACTGAGCACTTCCTTCGGTTTGTGTTCCCGCAATGATCCTTCACAGCTTCAGACGACAAGGGAAGAAAGCTGAGAGGAACTGAGGATGTGTGAGAAAGACGGGGACACTGTCAGTGATTAAATGAGGTTTTGACTGCTGCTCAGTCCCTCTGGCATGTGTCTCTGTTAACCTCGTTGCTAGTGTGGCTAATAAAATGATGTTCAGGCTGATCCACCGTAGGGATGGTCACTTATTTCATCATTATGGCAGGTTCTGTCATGTTCTCAAGGCTTGGCGCAGCGCCTAATCAATCTGCCTGCTTACTTCACCATTGTGGAAGTAGCTATTGTTTGACTGGGGCCCCGAAGATGGAGAAGGTCCAACATAATTACCGTCACCCTGAGGTGACCCTACACCAGCTGAATGAAGAATGACCTCATTGTTGCTCCAAGCTATACAGCGTTCAGTCACATCACGCAACCATTCGCTGTATGCGTTGGCCATTTTCCTGCCACATGCTCCATACAAATAGGAGGCAGCGTTTCACCTCCTCCTCCCCCGCTCCAGGAGACTCTCTAAGCCATTCTGCTCCTCTGCTCTTTCTAATCACATGGTGAGCTGATCTTTAGAATAACGTTATGAATGAAGAGACAGGGAAGACCAAGTGGTGGCAGGAGACCCTTCGGGGCAGCTCAAATTCATCAGCCTCTCATGTTGAACTGAGGACAGACTGGACACTACAGTAACTCACTATGACCTCTGGAGGCACTGGACCGGCCGGGGCTAGCTGGTTAGCATGCTAATTTCGGTAGAAATCTCACAACACATAGACGCCATGTCATGTTACTTCTATTTGTAAAATTCTGTCCAAATCCTACACGGTGTACCTTTCAGCCGCCATGTTTCCTCATTCCAAAAAAAAAAAGAAAAAGACTTTCCGAGGTCCATCACCATCCAGCTCCCCTCAAAAGTATACCACGCTGCCTCCGAGCTCTCCTTTCATTTGAAATGGTGACCTCTCTTCTCGTGATATGTTAAAATAATTGTGTCCGTCCCCTCCCTAAAGGATGTCAGTTATGTCTTTACCTCTGAGAGTCCTCTGATTAGCAATAGCTTGAATCCCTAAGGTCGCTCCTTGGATATTGACTAAAGATCAGCTCAGATCAATGGTGTGAGTTAAAGCCAGTCCCGAAAAACCAACAAACACACAGCCGCTCAATGTGAAGGTACCTTGAACCCAATGACTGTGGAGCGGAGGCTTCAGGGGAGGCTCACTGAATGGAAGTGAATAAATATCACATTGGTTACCAAAAGGAGATCACATAGAATAGCCTATTTATGTGCAACAGTTCAGAGATACCAGAGTTTTGGGGACGAAGTCTTTGCCACTTTGCCCCGAGTCACAGGCTCAGTTGTTAATAATAATCATCAAGATGTCAGAAGTGCCATGACAGGAAAAGCAGAGATGAGGGGCCCAACCGCAAGAAACTAGGACACTTAATCCAAAGAAAGCAGAAAATCATGTAATGAGTTGTTGGCAAGAATCCAAACACAGGTTGTGGAAGTCAAAAAACATAAATTCAAACAGAATAATCCAACATCCAGAGAACGATCAGGTGACAGAGTCACTCGACAGACATGATGGCGAGGCGACAAGGAAGGGGGAAAAAAGCAGGGTAGAGACATTAGGAAATCAGGACAATAGGAAACAAAGCATGAGACCAACAACAGAGACAGACAGAGTTGACATAAGATGTTGGAAGGATGAAAGACGGGAAAAGGGTTAGTTCAAATTCACTGTTTTCACCAAAACAAGGGGCCAATAAGTGGTTCTATCTTCTTTGGGACAGGATTTATTTCTAAAAGTAATGTTATTTTTAGTCATGAAGATGTTTTATTAAGTTCTACATTTTCCAAGCATTTCCTAAACACAGGAAACTGACATGTTGTCATGCTCCAGAAAGAATCTTCACGTTTACAGTGTAATCTACCCGTTTTAGACCTGCTCTCCAGTGCCGTTGATGTCTTTCTTGTGGACGACTTGCTCACTTATCTTTACACTACCTGGTCCCTAGCTGATGGACGCTGACGTTTTGTGTGGCCCCCGACTTTTCCTCTAGATCAGCCCTCACGGCCAACTGTTTGCCCCACCAGGTTTGAAAAATCTTTATATATATATATAGTTTATAGCTCCAATACAGGAAGTCAACATTGTGATTCCCCTGAAGGACAGCTAAGGGATAAGCAGTCCTCAGATGTAATACCCAGCTATCAGCAGACTACATCTAGTCCCAAACTTGTAAAATAGTGAGACAGATTGTGACGTGACAGAGGAACTGATGGCAGTGACCTTTGGTGGTCAGCAGAAGTTTGTATTATAGCTCTTATTATCCCTTGCTTTTCAGAAGTTGCCCTTAAATAATTTGACACACATACAGTATGTATGTATAGAAGCCACTGTCAGCTCCATTAAAATGCTAACTCTGTCTTTTAGAAGTGATTGTATGTAGGAAGTAACGGTGGTTTGATAAAAATATAGTTCTGTGTGTTCTTTAGTCAGTGAACCGGTATAAGTTTAAGTCGCCATACACATACAGAGAGCAGATTATATTACTTTAATGGCTCTTACAGATTTTTATACTATGCATCCATTATGTTTTTCATTTACCCAGGAGAAATGACGGGCTCTTTCCCCATTTTTGGCCAATTTCAGGCAGACAAGGCAAAGTCATGACTTATGTAAAATTAAAGTTAATTGGGCTCTCACTGCTTGCCCAGATGTATAATATTTTGTCTCCATTTCCCAAACTCTACAATAGAGTTTGAGAGTGCAAAGCATGACTGAAAATCAGAAGAAGTAAAACCCAGGTTAAAATACTACAAATTTCTTTAAAAAAAGAAAATACTGACTAGTGCAAGTAACGGCCATCATTTCCAAAAATGTCCCGTGATGTTAAAAGATACATACAGAGAAGACTTTTTCCAAAAATCTCTGAGCTGTCAAAGGTGCGTTTGGTGTGGACTGGGGAGAGTGCGGCACGCCCTGTGACACATTACCAGGAGGAGGTGTCATTCTCGTTGAGCTGCACATGCTTCTATTTATAACAGATAGCTGCAATAACTCAGAGAGGTGGGAGAGAGAGAGAGAGAGAGAGAGAGAGAGAGAGAGAGACATAGGTAGAAATATGACCTACAGCTCATTCCAGAGATAGTTACAGACAGAGCGCTCACTCTGTGCTCCCACCTACTATTATTACACCGGAGCGCGTGGAGGATGTGTCGCAACACCGTCAAAGGACTCTGAAAAGATTTTTTGGGATATTGTCTGATAGGTACTATCACGAAAGGACATAACAAGACATCCCATTTGGGAAAATAGCAGAGTGACAATGCCAGAGGAGAAAGGTAATAATGACCTTTAATAAGCTGTTTGTGGTGTGTTCACCTGCCAGGGAAGACAGGTTGTAGCTAATGATTTGCTTCCATTAACCAGGACTTACCTATTATCGTTTCACCCCTATCTTAAGTAAAATTGCTCTTTTAACATAATAAACTATAATTATCCCACAATTCAGAAATATGGAAATCACTCAGAAGTTCTTGGTCATATGTGTGCATTTGTGTTTACATGTGTGTAAGTAGAACTTACAGCTGAACCCCCCCCCCCCCCCCCCCCCCATTATGTAACCACGGTCAGAAGCGTATAGCACTTTCTGGTGTGCGAATGTAGATGACAACAGCAAGCCTGGGGTAGCAGGCTGAATGCTTATGCTGCAGGTTGATATGCTGCCTGCCTGCAACATCCCTGGCAACAACAGTGTTGTCTTGGTCCCATGCCTGCATGTCTAATACTGGGAGCTCCGCCATCTGGGCTCCTTACAAAGGGGTGAAGACCAGGTTGCAAAGAAAATCACTATGATATTCCTATAATGATTTACAGTGTGCCTTTAGTGACCTTTTCCAGCTTTAGCATCATTTAATTTTCACTGCACTTACTGTTTATATAGGGACTTTCCACAAATGTTCCCATGATGTTCCTACAGCTCTGAATAAGCTCTGAAGTAGAGGATCTTGTACAATAGTTATGTCTTTGTATAAGATTGTGTATTTACAGAGAACAGAACTCCATGTACAATTTGGCTTGTACTTTTCCCAGCATGTTCCAATCATCAAACCCTACCATTGGTGGAAGTATTTAGAAGTAAACATAGCAATACTACCATGTAAAATACCCTGCATTCCAAATTTCACTAATTCAAAATCACATTTGTGATAATGCCAATAACTAATTCCTTTTTTCTCTAAACTTCACTGGAGTAGAAATACTAAGTAGCAAACATTGAAATACAAGTACTAGAAGTAAATATACCTTCCACTACTGACCCCTAGCCAGTTGTTTGTAAAGAGTAGCCTCACTGTCGGTCCTCATAAACACACCAAAAATATTTCCTTTCCTCTCCAGTGTTAAGTCTGTGGCGGTGTTGGTGTCTAAATGTGGGGTCATAACTGTGTTTTGAATAGAGCAGGGAGTCACAATGTG
The DNA here is from genome assembly GCF_014851395.1 of Micropterus salmoides. NCBI lineage: Eukaryota > Metazoa > Chordata > Actinopteri > Centrarchiformes > Centrarchidae > Micropterus > Micropterus salmoides. Next base: position 13,070,661 of record NW_024041150.1, read on the forward strand.
ATGAAACCTACTAACCCTAAGGTTGGTGGTGAGGACATTCAGGGGACACACACACACAGACACACACACACACTTTACATTCAATTGTAAAACCAATGACCAACACTGTTGGGCAAGTTAGAAATTCTAATATATTACTTGTTACTTATTACTCCTTAAAAAAGTAATATTATTACAATAACGCTTTACTGAGTAACGCGTTACTGCCCAACACTGATGACCAACAGCAAAAATGTATAAAAATGTACATGCTGTTAAGCACATACACATGTATGCATTCACAGGTATGTAGTGTAGACACCAGAGTCTCCAGACATATGTGTACACTCATGCACACACACACACACCACTTTAGGCTGTGTCTCAGCCAAGGACAGTGGATCCCGGGTGTGATGCAATGGCTGGCTGCTTGTCAGCAGTCACAGCGACGCCCGTCACTATTCTGGACCTGCCAGTAAACAAACCATGTGTGTCTGTTGGTGTACTAGCATTACCAGTGTTGACAGTTTATATTTTTATAAATGGATTTAATTGGTTCTTTGTTATTAGTTGTGATTTTTATTTCCCTCCACGAATAATATAGTTATAATATACTGAAAATGGCAGGGTGGTTAAAAAAATCGGTTTAACTTATCTCAAAGGCTATCCATACTTGACCCTCAGATTGACTTGGTGCATCGTGTTAATGTTAGAGGATAAAGCTGGTGTTAATATTTATTTTTGTCTCTGTCAATAACTCCAGTCCAATAATGTGTCTGTCTCTTAATGCTCTCTGACTTTCCTACCCTTTCTGTGGCACTCAACCCCAAGCCCCCTGGTTTCTACAGAAGACATAAATCTTTCATAAAGAGACACAAATATATAGTTTCACTTTTGTAAGGGCTCAGTAATTTCTTAAAGCAGCTGCTCATTGTCAAACAGGAGTAAATTGTGCCTTTGTCAGGGAACTATTTTCAGCGGCGGATGAATCCATGTTTGGTGATCTAGAATGGCAGCAGGATGGTGTATGTGGAGATAATTTAGCTCCAAATGTATTTCATTTCCAAAGTTTTTTACAGATTAAAGTGTGACATTTTAATGTCATATTTTATATTTCCTATTGGGACAGATATTAGGAAAGACTATAGATCATTCAAATGTGTCAACCTATTGCCTTTTAGCGGTGTTTGCTTTGAGTCTCCACCAACTCTTGAAGAAAGTATCGGGCTCTTTAGCTGCTAAATGCTCCACTTTGTTCACTAGCTAGTCTCTTAACTGTGTCTGTCAGCTGTTTGCTGCTGAGCAGGTAGCGTACAGTGGCTTTATCACAGCTGAGTTTCACTGCTGCTGCAGGAAGTGTTCTTAACAGCATCGAGGTGGAATAAAAACAGTTAGTTTTACGGTAAGCAGGCTGTAAAACCAAAACTATGAGCTGACAGAGGCTACAATGCTGAGAGATAAGGCTGGGCGATATGGCCACAAATGTTAATGCAATAAAAAAATTCATTTTTTTTATTCCATGTCGATAATTATCACGATAAATGTCAAATCATCACTTCTTTCAAGTTTAAAGGCTGATTTTTGCTCCGAAACCAGACGGTTAATTGTGGTTTTAAACTTTTCTTTATGGTCAGAACATGACAAACACTTTTATGATAAAATCTTTTTTTCAACAAATATGCATGAGTAAAATTAAGTAAAATCTATTTTCAGTCCCGTCTTCTCAACAAAATAAATATCTTAATAGAAAAGTTAAGTGCTTATTTGTTTTGATAATTATCATAGTTGTTTAATTGCCCACCCTACTTAGAGATGATGGGAACCGTAGAGTCTGGTGATAACATAACGAGAACCTCCTTTAACATAGCTTAAAGTCATTTTGCCCTTTATGAATATTTATATTTTTATTCGTGTGGCTTAGTGCAGAAAAATATTATTTTTCAGTCACTGCATAATGAACTGTGGCAATGCATTCATACTGCATTACCTTGCTACTATTTCTCAAGTAGCAGGTGAATTATCCAGCAGTCTGAGTAATTGGGGCCACTCTGTGCTACTGTATAATGTATCTATGTGCACTACAGGGTAGAATAACGTCCTGTGGATGTTGATTATGTCCTGTGTGTTTGAATCCAACTGCTGTTGTTCCGGGCTCTCTCCCTTAGGTGCTAAACCTGCTTGGCATATGTGAGTGTTTTTGCACCAGCTCTGCTCAAACAGCTGACACAATGCTTTCCACAGAGAGGCTCTATTCATGAGTCACGCTGTTCCTCTCTGAGTTGAAATGAATGGCCTGCAAGCCCACGCAGCTCCAATCCCTAAACGTTGTTTTACTACAACTCTTTCTTTCCCTCCTGCTCTGGCCTTTCCTGTTTATGAGCAGTTATTAGATTAGCGAAGCATCCTTCACACACTTTCACCTAGACACGCTAATGATCGACTTTCTTTTCTTTTTTTCTTTAATGTTTTGCCATCTCATTGTCTCTTTCAACATCTCTGTCCAAAAATGACTTGAGCCCCCAGGCTTAGTCTTGAGTTACATCTTTCTTGTTTCTGTGTCTTTCTCTCTGCTGATACTTCTGAAATGAACCAAGCATGATGTGTTGAGTCCTTGATAGCTCAGTCTGCGTTCCAGTTTGTCCCAAAGGTGTTGGATGGGGTTGAGGTAAGGACTATGTGCAATTCCTCCTACAAAATTGGGAAAACCATTTCATGGACCTGGGTTTGTGCATTGTTGTGTTGAAGAGGCCTGGACCAATCCATGAAAAGCTGCCACAGACCCAAAGTATGTGAACAATCTTTCCATATTTAGGTCATACTGTAGGGTGCTATTGGAGTTTTGGCATCAAAGAGAGTCCTTAAGTGGCTGAAATGAAGAGAGGAATAATATGGAAATGACTTGAGGCTGCTACATGGAGATGTTCCAGTTGAACTAGCTGCAGTAACACGTGGGGTTATATCTGTAGGCAGTGTTTGTGGAAGTGGAAGAAGTATTCACGGAGTCACAGGAATGGCAGGAATCATATGTTTTCACACAAAGAACATATTCATTAGAAGGCACTCCTTGCTTCACTTTGGGCCTCTTTTGAAAACCATGACTGATCTGATAATGTTCAGGTTACCATTTTGGTTACTGTTATTAAAAACAGTATTACTAGTATAAGTGGTGGAAATTTTGGTAGCAGTAGCACCAGCAATATTAGTGTTTCCGGTGTCAAAAGATGCTTAATACTGACACTCAGGAAACGAGTTAACTCGGTTCATGTCCTACACCTCTCTGTTTATGTGACGTGCCCTCGTCTTTATAAGGGCTGAGCCAACAAGGGCGCACCGGTGTCGTTTGTCGCAGAGGTTGGAGGTCAGCGTTCTGTAGTGCTTGACCTCAGGGCCAGAGATCACATGCTGTTTGGGTCACGTTGCGTGCGCGACTGCACAGGTGGATGTCAGGGCTTTGAGGAGAGCAGGAAAAATCAGAACTCATAATCTAAGTTAGGTATCTTTGTTACTAGCGAGTTCTCTGCTCCTTTACCTGTTTGAACTACAGGACTTGATTTCGTCAAACTTGGCCTATAGGCTGTGTTCATGTCTTTTCCCTGGAACCTAGGGAGGGTGAGATAATGGAGTGAGTTTTCTGTTGGGGTGATGGACAGGAAACTCTTGAGCAGTGAAGTAATGGCTATACAAAGGTATGGCCGGGTGTCAGCAGGCTCTTAAAAAGTCTTCACATGTTGTTTTAATCATATTATTTAGGCACAAGACCTTAAGAGAATGTGAATACAGCCAATAAAAGAGCCTTAAATCTCCTGGGCTAAAATGTGCCAATTATGCACTTTAATCTGGAGGGGTTCACATGTATTTCAGTTGCCACTGTCATAAATGTTATGCTGTAGTAACCTGAATTGATAGAGCCTTGAAATGTGATAGAAGTTGCAGACACAAGGGGAAGGGGAAGGAAATCTCATTACATTTCTTGCATTTAGCATTATCCATGCTAAATTAGAAGAGCAACGTTGAATTCAGATATTAGCATAAGAAACGTAATAGCTAATCAGTCAAATTCAAATTAAATTTAAGCCACTCCGTAGTTCTGCCCAGCATGGGACTTTCCCGAAGGCTTTCTCCTCAAAACACTGCTAGCAAAACAACACACAGCATAACATACACTGTGTTGGTAAGTAAGCTAGCAAAATGAATGCTGAATAAGGCTTTGCAGCTTGAGAGGCATGTTTTGGTACCATTAACATTACGAACCAGTGTACCCAGAACTGGCTGGAGGAAGCAGTATTTCATTAGCTGTCTTTAGTTTTTTTTCTAATGACTTGAAGGCATATTCTTTGCAAACTGGCTTATCTTAATGCTAATCTATGCCAATGTTATTGTGCTAGCCCCAATGCTAACAAGTGAAATTATTCAGCTGCACAAAGAAGTATTTTTTGGAGATTGCACTGCCACTTCCTTAGTAAATTTACAACACACTACAACACAAAGGAGACTTAGTTTAGCGACACTTAAGTGGTTCTACAGTAGCTTTTATGAAGTTAACTTTTGTTTTTTCATATTTGCCAGCATTTAGGTAATACAGTAGTATCCCATAGAGAGCTATAGAACTATTGCCCTAATCAAAGAACTGGATTTACTGGATTTGTTTCTCCACAAAAACAAGAATAGCATGTATGTTTATGTCTTAACCCATAAGAAAGTGAAAGTCCCCAAGGTCAACAGCTCTGCCTACACAACGTACTCCCTTGCTGAGGTAATGTGAGCATTCTGATCCCCTGCCCACCCCTGCAGATGGTTCACAACAGGAATGTTGCAGAGCACCATGGGATCCCCGTGAGTTGAGGGAACACTCTATTTTTAGGAGGTGCAGGAGCATGGCTTCTTGAAAAGGCATTTGAAAATTAACTGCTTGTGTGTTCCACTGTGTAGTGGCTGTGATTCATTATTCCATGTATATGTACCTTTAAAACCTTTTCATGTTGAAGCATTAACTAACTTTTTACCACAGAATTTTGTTTCCCCACTGTTTTCAGTGTGAACTTGGCTTTGGGAGGTTCTGCTGAATGTGTTCCCTCTCATTACATACCTTCAGTTATTGTTGGTCACCTGGAACAGCAAGCATATGGGCTTCACGATGCATCAGAGAGATGCTATATGCGGTGTAGCCACATGCCTATGTTTGGGCAGTTGTATGGTATACATGTGCAGGTGGTAAACCGCAAACCTCTGTCAGTGTGTGTTCCCAGAGGCTTCCTGTGGTGTGACCGTATGCGGCACGGACATGTAGTGTTGCATTGCTCAGATGGCTGCCTGCCTGGCTGCGACCTTTGGGACAACAACATCAGTAGTGGCCGTTCTCCAGAGAACAGACACCAGAAAGGCTGATTGATGATATGGACAACTGGGCCTGAAGAAGACAGGTCACCGACAGGGGTAGGGGGGGATGGGAGGGGGAAGAACTCTACACGCTGCTGTGTAGGGCACAGTTGCCCTCTGTTCTCCGCCAAAGAGAGAAAACTCATTAATTTCTTACGTCACCCTCGTCCAACTAAATAATTTCCACTCTCTACTCCTCTACTCAATCTCTAATCTCTTGATTTGACTACTATTAGTGATTTGCGTATGACAAAATATACTCATGGCAAATAATTTTTTATTATATTACCCTAATTACTTGGAATTTTAAAATGCCTGAAACATGAAGATGCAAATCACCGCCCTGCTAAGAACCCTAACAAGGACACCAAAAAGCTACAATTGAACATTGATTGAGTGGAGCACTCATTATTCATTTGGTCAGCTAACTGAGTCAAATATAAACAGCAATCACAGACTACAACTGGCTTGGTTACTGGCAGCCTGAATGTCTAGAACAACTTGCTGGATCGTACCTCTGGCCCAGCAGATCATCTGTCTCCTCTTCAGTGCCGCCCTACTCGTTTATTTGCTGTTTGAAGAGGAAGTAAAGACACTGGATCCCCCCCAACAGGTGCAAGGGTGCAGCAATGCATGCTAGGTCAGATCAGGAGGCCGTACCCCTCCCGACTCCCTTGTGACTACCAGTCCCTGCTGCCTACCCTCCTCCCAACCCTTTCTCGCTTTTGGACTGTTGTCTTTTCCAGATGGTTGCACTCAACTCGGTCTCAGACCATTTTTACGAGGACTCGAGACTTTCCCCTCCTAAATCTTTGTCTTTATTGGTTCATGCCCACATGTATGCTCAACTTGGGTAGCTCCAATAAAGCCCCACCTCCTTCCGACAATAGAATGTAAGCAGCGTTGTCCAAAATCCCTTTTCTTGTCCTGGTTCAATTTAGAAGTCTGGATATTTTGAAGTTGGAGATCAGATTGTAATCTAGACAAATGGACTGAAAGAGAGCCTCTCTTTGGATCATCCAAATGCCTTTCTCTATATTTTTATTATATTTTGCCACGTCAAGAATGTACAGTATTACCAAGGAACTTTTTGAATAAATATCTGATTTGGGTATTAGACTTTTGAAAACTCTGGCATAAGGCTTGGTGAGACACATGATGAAAGGTTATCTTAAAGAGATCTAAGGATGTGTGAGAGGCTGTGTTTGTCTTGGACACACACAAAGCTGTAAACGTTCCGTGGCTGAGAGATCCTTGTAAAACATGCTGAAGAATGTGTTGGTCCTGTAGATCTGGATAGACTGGTGGCTGTTTGTACTCTCCTGCCAAGTATTCCACAGCAAAACAAGTCACAAATAGGCAAATGTGTCATTCAAAGAGGGCTTAGAAGTGAGCGCTGTCTCCTGTCTTGTTTGTTTAATATTTTAACAGAAATGAAATGTGATGTTTTAATGGGAAGGTACTTGCAGCAACTTCTTATTGGCAAGTAACAGCCAAGCACGGTTTCTGTGCACAGCCTTCTGTAGTCTTGTCATCCCAGTGAGGTTGAAGGTTGAAGTTTTTTTAATACCATCATGCCTGCACAGAGACCAATAGTAAAGCCTACGCTCACTGTGCCATTGTGATTGCGATTGAAATTAGACCTTTTTAATTGAATTTTCGTCTACATATGTGTGGCAGTTGTGTGTTTGTATTGTTTGCATTGATTGTTGTAATATTGTTTTGCAGCTCTCTTGGCTAGGCCACTCTTGAAAAAAGCTGTTTTAATCTCAGGTAGACTTTTTACCTGGTTAAAAAAAAGGATATATGTAAAAAAACATAACTTGTTAAAGTACAAGCTATACAAACTAGATACATAAATGCTTATGCTAAGACTCTGTACTTAATGCACAGACATAAGATTGATTTCCTTATCTCACTTTCAGAAACGATGCAAATAAGCGCATTTCCCAAAATGTGTTAAAACTTTAAATTTTATGTGTTTCAAATCCAACTAATGGTTGCATCGACCAGTCTGACTGGAAAGTAAGTGACTTAGTGTGATTGAGTAAGAACCACCTGAAGTTCAACAGTCTCTCCAGTCTAAATGAAGTGTCCCTTTAACTTCATAGGGAGAAAAGTGTCTGGGTGGCTAAATGTGTTTTTAATGTAGCACATTATGGAGTAGAGAAAGACAGTAAAACATTGTGGCTTTAACTTAATCAAAGTCAAAATATTGCCCCAATAAAACACCCAATAAACACCCAGTGAATTGAGCAAACCTGAAAGAAGGATAATGTCCACCAGAAAAATGTTGTTGGTGAATCTCCAGAAAGCAGCTGCTTTGGCTCACAGCTATTATCCCTACACTTCCTTCTCTCGCTTTCTATAAATCAATTCATTTGACGAACTTGCCTCTCCAAGCCCAATTACTGGTAACCGTGGAACCCTGATGAAACAGGTCGGAAGACACAAATGTCTCCTGAAAACACAAAGGGCCTTTTATTCGTCTGATGCCCGAATCAGTATTGAAAAGGCCGTTGAGCATATTCTGCCAGAGTTACGCTGAAAGGGGAAAAGGGAGAGGTACGCTGATGATACTGTTAAGATGGAGACGTCAGGCTTTTACGGTATATGTTTGCCTTCTTGCGTTGGTGCAATGCCTCAGGAATGTTGTTGTGCTATGTTACATGTTTTTCACCGCTGGTATTGACATAATTTTTCTTGGCACAAACCCTCGCTCCTGTGTGGAACAAAGGAGAATAACAGTTTGGAAAGTTATTGGGAACTGGTCAACGTTGTGACATTCATCATACATTAGTGTTTATGTAGACTTTCTTGGCTTTTTGTGTGTGTGACATCTGTATAAATCATTGCATTTTGCAGTTAAGCCTGGGTTTAAGGCTAACGACAGGGCCTGGCTACCATTAGGGTAATGGTTAGGTTTGAAGTGGTTGGGGTTATGGTACGTCTCAAGGTAACAAATGAAAGACACTGCAATGTCCCCACAACTGATAGAACACTTAAAACGTGTGTGTTTGTGTGTGTGTGTGTGTGTGTGTGTGTGTGTGTGTGTGTTTGCACGAGTCAAAGAAAAAAAAAGAGAAATCAGGAATATTGTTTCTTCATATTGTTATGTTGTCTGATGTGACAACCTAAGTGAAGGCTTGGATATTTTTGGATTAAAGCAGTGTTTTATATCTGTAACACAATAAGACACTGCTTTGTGTGTTTATTTAAGTAAAAGGATGGTACTTGAAGCTTGAAGTGAAAAACGGGGACTGACATACTATGTATAAATAAATGGGTCACAAATATGAATTAATGCAGATATTTTTGGTTTAAGGCTACACACAAGCAGTATTTGTTTTTTTTATGTTTTTTAGTGCCAAACATATCCTGAAAAACTCCAAATATCTGGTATCTCCCCCACAATTGCCTTTTTTTCATGGTAGAATAGCCTTTAGATGCCACCAATCTTTTTTCTGATTTAGATTGTGCCAATTTTAGCCCTTAACCAATACTGGCATTTTGGAAGAGCATGAGGGACAGTGGAGTGTAAATAGGATGCAACTCATTGTACACATCAGGATGTGTCCAATTTTTTGTTAATCTTCATCTTGTGTCCGTACTACTAAGTTATGTCTACAGACATTAGCATGATGTTATAGTATAAGTAATATCAAAAGTTGACCACACCAAGTGTCGGTTTGTCTGTTCTAATCATTGTTTGTACGTGTCTATGTGTACCTTCTGTACAAACTAGAATAAGATCTAACATAGCCTTCTTCCTGTCTCTGCCTGTCTCCTGCAGTGTTTCAGCAGCAGGCTGTCCACAGCCCTCTGGAGCAGCAGAAGCAGAAGCAAAAGCAGGGAGGAGGGGGACCTATCGCCTGTCAGAACTGCGGGAAGCCCTGCAAAGGAGAGGCGCTCCGGGTCCAGAACAAACACTTCCACATCAAGTGCTTCGCCTGTAAAGGTATCGAACAGCCAGCCATCGCCTCTTTACACTTGTCACCCCACACCAATCTCACAACCTCAGCAAACACTCTAGATCTGACACTGGCCTTTTGGTTGTAAAGCAGAAACAAAGTCTCTGCTTTTTAAGGATGCCTAGAACAAACAAAAGGAATAATGCTCACCTGGAAAAAGTACCAATATATACCTTTTTATAGTTTAGACAAACTACTTTTACATGGTCCTTCAGAGGAAAACAGAACTGTAACATGGAAGAACTTTTTCACATAGAAACACACTAATGTTGTCTTATGTTTTTGAGTAAGGATACTATGCAAAGTAAGAGTTTTGGGAGAAAGGGGATTCATTTGGAGTTGTAAATAAATAAAGACATTAATGTGGACCTTTTACTGTAAAAGAGAAGTTACTAATATGGAGCTTTTGAAGCAGACAAGAGACGGATTAAGAGCTTTATGTAAGATAGAATCTGTTATGAACCTTTTGGATTATGATAAAATACACTAATGTAGCTTTTTGTGGCAAAGGTACAACTGAGAATATTTCAGGAGAAAAGATACTGTGAAGCCAGAAATGTGGAACTTTTATAAAACCTAGACTTAAAACATATGAGTAGAGAAGACACGAAAATGATCCTGTACAGGTCAATAAAAGAAGCAATAATGTGGAGCTGTTAAAGGAGAAGCCCCCAATAAGGACCATTTTGAAGATAATTGAAAGAAACAAACCAATATCGATCTGCTGAAACTGAAAGGTGCACACAGAGGACAAGTATCCCAGTGACAAAGTTGCAGTGGCGGCGCAAAATAAATCTGCTCAGATCTCAGAGTTCAATTTCTGTGATTTTTTTACATGTGAATTTGCACCTGTTAGTCCACTGGTTTTATGTTCTCAGCAATGTTTTTTCCCCAGGTGAAGTGTTCAATGTAAGGTTCACTGGGTCAGTGTGTTGAATTCATCCACCCACATCTTATACAGCTGAGATTACTGACGGTCCTCCTTGATACCTGCGCCCTCAAATTTGCGGGCAAGACAGTTTTGTTGACTCTAGACAATGACATCTCCACAGTGGCTGAACTGATTTTTACCATTTAAACTGCATTTAGCTAGCCGCAAGCTTGGAGAGCGTGTGTGTGGGGGGGAGGGTGTGGGTGTGCCAGATACTTGAAATGTTAGCGTGTTCAATGTGTGTGTTGGCTTTTCTTTCTCCATGCATGTGACTGAACTTTACAGGAGTGTGTGTTTGTACCCCTCCCAGCACAGACTCTCAGCACGAGCCTTGTGTCAGGCTTTTGTTGTCAACACACATTCTGGTTGCTAGGCTACCAGCGGGGTCGCCACAATGTCGGCAGCTTCCTGGATTTTATCGCCTTTAATCTTACACTGACCAGCAGACTCCCAGTCTCACTCTGCACCCCCCCCCTCCCCTGTCCTCCTCCTCCTCCTCCTCCTCCTCCTCCTTGGGGATGAAGCCACAGAATGTGTGTAGACCCATGACGCATTAGTAATGATGACATAAGTCTGCTGCAACTAATGATTAGCTTATTTGAGGATCATTTTAATTAAAATGTTGTGATGATCATGAGACATATAGCCTATTTAATAGCATTACATTTTCAAAAATGATCACAGTAACACGAAAAAAATGCATTGTAAGCCTAAATTTGCTTTACATTTCTATTACAGTTATCTTATATAAAACTATATAAAACCAATTTAACACATTCATCATGGAATCATGGATTTAATTATAAGAAACTTTTTTACTGTATTGGGAATTCCATGAGTACCATCTCCAAAGACAGTCATGTAATTAATGTTGCTCACTGAGGGCCTCTGGTTTATCGGGTACTGGGTAAATGCATGTGATCTGTCCAGGGGTCATGTCTTTCATTGTTTTACAACATGTACCTGGCTGTGCAAGGGCAGGATTGTCTTTACGACAGATTTAGATTGAGGGTCCTCCAGAGGACCTCTTAAAGACCAGTGGTAAGATAGCGCTGACCCTGACATTAGGATAAAAGCTGCATGTGCTGAGACAGCTCACCCGGATGATACTCTGATGTGTGAAATGTTTGTCTAAACTGTTTATTTGAAAACCCAAATTGCCATCACACTACCTTTAAAAACATTTTGCTTAATGGGGGAATATCTGAAAGAAAATCAGTACCATAGGTCAGTACACATACAGTTTGGTGAACACATCGTGCATGTGTTCACCACACATTAGAAAGCAATTCTTGGTCTTTGAGACACAAAGAAACATTTTGCCCTTCACAAAGGTCTTCCAGTTGCACCCTTCTCTCCTGCACTTTAATAGGATGATTAATAACAAATATATAGTTAAGGCTTTCATACTTAAAAAACAAAAGCATTATCAACAATATAAACATGATTTTTATTTAAATTTGATCATTTGCCTCCCTTATAGCCATAGAAGCTGGTTGATGTGATTCCCGCACATTGGCCACACCCCCATCTGTTTGACATCACTAGAAAGCCCAGGGTGCACTCTACACCGTACATTAGGACTCAAACAGGTTACATGCATGGTGTTTGAAATAGAGCCCTCAGTGCCATGTCCCCCACTGAGGACAAAAATTAATTGCCGGGTCTCAGGAGGATATTTTGGTGTCGAAATGACTAGTAGGTACAAAAGGTTTTGGAATCCGGGGCAATTGCACCCTTCAAAATTACGTCCACAAAAAGTGCTTCATTTTACTACTTACAGCCATAGACTGTTATGCCAGGTGCTAACATCTTGGAAAAGATCCCTGCAAGTGTCAGCAGTGTTTCCACCTGCGTGCTCGCATAACCTCCAACTGCAGTGTTACTATAAATATGTTACAACGACATTTGGTGATGTGATTAATCTTGTCACCCAATCTAAGTCTCAGTATACAATGGCTGACCCAAGAGCAGAATTATCTTATAAACTTTAAACTAATGCTACAAATGCATGATATATGTAGAATTTTGCACTGTTGCTTCTACCAGAGGAGCATTCATCTGTATACAGTAGGCTCTAACGTGGGTACTATGTTGTACACAAAATTATCCTAGCATTTTTGTAGATTCTGCTTCTTAGCGGGGTATAAAAAAAAGTGGCTCAACCAGGTTTACCCGCTTCAGGTCGCACATACATCAGCCGTTAATAATAATACTTGAAAGTCATTATTTTGCAGTTACTTGAGGCCTTGATTGAAAAGACAGGGAGCATGCTTTCTTCACCGGATGAAGTTATTTGACTCGCTTTCTAAAGAGCTTAATTAGGAAGCGTGAGGCTGGCTAATTTTATGTCAGGCATTCAGGAGGTGTATTAATACCATGTCGGCGCAACAGTCAGAAGAGTTATGTTAGGGCGCTGCTGACTCCACCCAGTTCCCACAGAAAAAAAGCCTGGCTATTCCTTCTATCCATAAATCCAAAGCATGACCGCATTAATTGAATTTCCAGCTCATTTGGGTCATTAAATTTGCTGATTATCCCAGCATTGTGAGGGTTGGGTGGCCAGTTTGTTATTAAAACCTCCAGATGTGGAGTCAGGGATGGAAATAAAATAAACGATAGCAGGCTGAGTGGGGATCAGATTGCTCTATCTGCACTTCAAACCTGAACATCAAAGAAATGAAAAAACATCCAACTCTGTGTCAGCAGCCAAGTTCAACACTGTATAGAGCTCACTTAGAAGCTATTTTTTTAGAACAGTCTTTACAGATGTCAGATGATTATAAAATCAGGTGAAATATCTTCTACTTTTGGTCTTTGATTTGTAGACCATAAACACACACTCACCTCTGACCAACTGCACTCAAGATTGACCTGGAAGAGAATCAAGCTCATGACCCCTGACTATATTGCTGTATTAGTGCCAATTACAACCAGCCTGGGTGTTCGCCAGCCGGCCAACAGCGCCAGGTCTGAAGTGAGGAACCGTCAACGCTCAGCTGGCATGTGTAATTAACACCGAGCAGAGCGGAGCACTGAATTAACGTGAGTTAATGTTAGCCTCTTTAGCACTGGCCTGATATCAATGTAGCTCTGGGCTGCTAATAGTAAACACAGCACTCAGTGTTTTTAGCAACATGTTCCTCTAAGTGCACTCCAACATGGCTGGATTGAGCTGCTGGAGTGACCCAGGCCTAAATTAACACAAGGACTTAACACAAGGCCTGTGGTAATTTGGTTAAACATATCAAGGTACAGTTCATGAGCCAGGTAAAGGTAAAAATGCGAGATCTAACTTAAAGAGCGCCTTTAGTTCTTTGATGTGATATATTTCGGATTGGATCCTCCAAAACTGGGCATGGCTTAGCCAACACAGAGCAAGACGGGACAGTATGCTAACAGTCAGATGCAGTTTTATATGATGGGCAGGAGGGAGAGGGATTTGATATGAAAACACTTTAATAGTTGAATAATTAACACTTATATTATCTTTCAGTCATCTCCTGAATTGCTACCACTTTTTAATACAGAACTGTTTATAAAGGGTTTAGACATAAATAATGTATTATTAATGTTAATTCATGTTAATTAATAAGGTATTTCATCAGTTGTATAAGTCACGATTTAGCCAGAGAAACATTATTACTAAACTACAAAGTATTAGTAAATGGTGTATTAACCATTAAGAAAGACATTACTTTAAATTAAAATTAAAATGAAGTTTAACTTACTGTTACTCTGCTGCCAACATGTTATATAAATGTGATACATTTGTTGAGCACTAATTGCTGTTTTCATGGCTGCTGTCGTCAACAGCAAGCTTTGTGGTTGAGGAAGTGTGTTTTATTTAGGTACCAACTGTGCCTGTCTCGGTGTATCCTGTTATTTCTGCTTCTCAGACGCCTTTAAGCTGACATGAGACGCCATCAATAGCAGAGAGCTGCAGACAAAAACGGCCTGGCAAAACAACTCTGACAGACTTTTATCCCTAATCTGTTTTTGCTTTCATGAAGGGCCATCACATCATCCAGAGAGCATTTGAGCACAGCGGGGAATACTCAAACATGAAAATATGTGGTCACACCCGAAGGTCGGCAAGCCTGCATGAAAGCTAATAAATGGTATAGAGTATAAGAGCTTGAATTAATGAAGTAGGTGTAGTTTGCTAAGCTAGAGTGCTTCCCAATGCCACATGCACATCATTTGGGGAAATCAATAAATACATACGCTTTCTGATTAAAGACAAAGTTCGTCTCTTCCTTGAGATGAGGGATGGTACTTAGAAGAGCACTTTGGCTGGATCTTCAAACCTTGATTCTCTTTACCATATTATAGATTTTGGTTTGTGGTGAAATACGGATTGTTCATATGCATTGTCAAGTAAACATTTTTGGAAAGAAAACTATAATCATGGCATTCTCAGAACTCATCAACCTCTTGGGAAAATGCTGTGTGGTTTAATCAGGTTTCTCAGTGCTCACGTATTTGATCTAATATGTCGGCTTTTACCTGTTATTGTCCTTGTTGAATATTTCACTGTACAATATACAACACATACAAGCCATTTTTGAAAAAATTTTAGATCCAAAACAACATTATGGCCCCTGCATTGTTTAAGTCCCACCCTTGGTCAACTGAGATCCGTCAATACTACGCGGCTTTCAAACAGAAGCAATATTAGAGTATTATTGAAGAAGGCAGTGTCACCTCAAGGTCCACTTACTCTCACACGATTTATGGGCAGACAAGAACGTCGATATTTGATGATTCTGCAAAAGCCTGGATTATATTCAGTTTTTTTATTTTTACGTCCAATGCCACCGTGTTTGAAATTCTCGCTTTCCACCAGCACACGGCGGCAACTGTGGATTCTGTGCTGATGGAACAGCTTCAATCTCCTGATGAAAGTCGCCCCCATCCACCATCCCGACCTCCACATCCTAACTTTCCACCTCTCTACATAAAGGGCACTCTACAGTACATTAGCAGTGAACGTTGGCGTTGTCGTTTGGAGTAGTTTTTGGGGATACTATGGTGTGTGGTGGTTTGTTCAGACCGTCAAAAGCAAAGTGTCAAGCGAAGCTTTTATGCCAGCGTGGACAAAAAGTCAGAAGAGGGCTCAGAATAATCAAATGTTTGAACATTTACAGTTCCATGACGACTGAGCAACTTCCTTCTGCTGATGAAGACAGTGTGAAATGTCCTTAAAGCCTTGACTTGAGATTATTTTGACAACCCTTGTTTTCAGGGCCTCTCTCTACACAACTTCACACACAATGCTGTTGCTTGGTTACAATGCTGTTGCTTGGTGTAATATACCTGTAAAGATTAGAATTAGTAAAGAGAACTCTAAGAAATTGCTTTCTTTCAATTTCAGCTGGGATTGGCTCCAGCCCCCCGCAACCCTGTACGCAGGTGGTTGACGAACTTTAAGAAACCAGATGTAGCGTCTTTACTGTGTGTAAAGTTGAAAGTACCGCTATGACTCTATTTCATACAATCGGTCTTCCTCCAAGGTTCCGACAGATTTAAGGATTGCATTGTTTTTTGACAGCTACCCAGCCTGAGTGCGTTTCTTCCAGGAAGTTGGCTTGGTAAATACACACTGCTGGCCACATGTTGAAGTCCTGTTGGTCGGATCAGTGGTGCTATAATTGCAGATGGTTGCGATGTTCTTAGTAGGGTGTTGGCTATTGGATTGTCTCCTTCTTGGAAACAAGCTTACTAGAACAGAGCCAGCGGGGAGTGTGTGTTGGGCCATGGTTGCTGACCTCACACACACAAACACACACACACACACATAACACACGTGTATGGGAGGAAAGGAAAGCATGCGCACACACTTAATTGGAGGAGAAGGGCAGTGTTAACATACATGCCATATTGTACATATGATAAGCTTTTCTAACCTAAAGCCTTTGTCATATAAAGTTATGAAGGTATCAAATTTTCAATGCTGTGATGTTTCGCACTGCTCTTCCCAGAGATCACCTGTCAGTCAAACACTGTGGCGATGTAATTGCTTAAGTAGCTCTTTTAGACTGAGTCAGGTTTGGTGGTGTACACTTCCTGGAAGGGAAATTATGCTTCTAAACAACGTGGGTAATATTTGCATAGTTTTGGCCATCATTTCTATTGGGTATTAGGGTTGGGCCGATAGACGATGCCATCATCCCTCCCACGATGGCTGACAGTCATCGCAATGTTGAGCCGTGACCCCCCTTCCCTGCCCTCAGTAATTCAGGGGACGAGTCTTTTTTTTCTGCGATTGTATTTGTACAATAGCCGAGGCTAATTACCTGGCCAGAATTTTCTGGTTAGGTGATCACAAAAGACCTCTTCCTCCTCACTCACTTGTGCGACTTACGAGGGTTGCTGCTGTTTCTACCAGTTCTGATTAGTTTTTTCGGCTTCATTTAACCCCCCGCGGTGTCTTGTTTCAAGCACCGTTGCTTTTTTTTACATTGAAGGGATTTCTTTGATAATAATTAAGGAGTATATTTTGTTGGGATGTTGTTTGTATGATGTCACGTAGTCCCTAAGGCTCCTGTGCCTTTACTATCTTTACATTAAGGACCACAGTGGAAATAATTGGAGTAATGAGTGTAATCTGATGTCTCCTTCTCGTTCCTCCTTCTTCTAAAGGATTATTAGCAACAATTTGGGTGTCTTTGAATAAAATAGTTAAATAATATGCAGCTGGTTTCAATCTAGTCTGTGATGACAATAAACAGATGAAACAACATGAATCCTCACAAGATTCACTTCTTCAGGCAAAGTCAACAGTAAGTGTGTTATGAGATGTATAGCTCAGTGACTTAGACAACAGACAGACCCCCCCCCCCCCCCCCCCCCCCCCCCCCCCCCCCCCCGCCCATTGCCTCATTAGATGCCTGCTTTCAATCAAGCCCCGTGTAGAGGGAGTCTGGACCACAGTGAGCCCATTTGACCTGTCAGGAACATCAACCTTGAATATTTTTTCTTTGATTCTTGTTCAGTGCAGTCCCATAGCTGGTCAGATGATTGCCAGCAGGCTGAAGACTGTACAGTCAAGGTCATGTATTAGACGAGTGAATGATAACACCCCATCCTACCAACACACACACACACACACACACACACAGGCGCATGGATGGCGAGTCATTGTAAAACATGAGGTGCAGTCAAGGTCGCACATTCGTAGCGGACAGCACATAGCACATGTATATTTAACCCTGCTCACGCTCACACACATGCGCAGTGGAAGTCATTGTGAAACACGAAGCAGAGTCAAGGTCACACTCATGGAAGGACGGAGCACATATGATTTATATGACCCTATGTCATGTCTGTAAATAATGTCTCAGGAGATGTAGTGTTTGGAAAGAAAGCCTTTAACACACACACACACACACACACACACACACTGGACAGGCTATCTCAGATGTGCCTGTATTAATTCACCAAAGCAAGCTCAAGGCTGCTGAATTTCATTAGGCCAAATTACATCTGTCTTACATGACATGTAAATTCAATTCATTTGTAGGGTGCTCCCATATTTTCCACCTCAGTGGAGGGCCAGGCTGAGTAGCCTGAATATCAGATAGGCCTGGGTATCAATTAGTACAACACCAATAAAATACTTAATACTACTTTAATTCAAGGCATCTTACAAAGTCTTTGCTTAAATGAAATGGCCTGAAATGGCATACCTTGCCTATTGCCTATTAACACATCTAGCACAGCAGGACTTCCTAAATTGAAGTCCAGTATTCACACTATTTTAGATCTGGCTTTGTCTGTCTATGGTGTGGTGCTCTGCAGATAGTGTACAGTGGCTTTATGAGAGCTTTGTTGCTTAAACAGATGCCTGCAGCGACTGGAAATAAAATAGATCATAGCAGTGTGAGACCGATCCAACAGTTAACTCTGGGCCAAAACAATGAACCTAAAGATAAAAAAGCTAAAAAAGCTGGGTTGGGCTGAGGGGAACTGCAGAGCTGGGAAACATTCGTTGTTTCCCAGCTCTGCGCTACTAAGGACTCATTTTACATTAGACATAATAATACTTTAATTAATTGATCATATAAAAATATTGATGAATGCAGATTGAAATATTCTTTAGTGCAGCTTTTAATCAGAAATAAATCAAATAAAAAAAATAATAAACCAGATTACAAATCCGAGCAGGCTTTTGGTACTCATCAGTCACATATTTGGGTTGCTGCCAAAAGTATTTAGGTTTGATACCCAGCTCTAATTTCAACAAGATTACGACATCATTTCCAAACCACTGAATCCATTACTTCTTTCTACCTAGACCTTGTTTATACACGAGTAAAAGAAAAACGCCATATTTTATTTACAAATCACAACAAAACAAATTTGTTGCACATCCATCCATTCAAGCTTGTAACATTCTCACTAGCTGTACATGCTGAAGGAAAATAAGAACTGGGCTCAGAGATCCTCCAGTGGGGAGGAAGCAGATTCAACAGCACATTGAATTCCTCCGTGAGCCTCTGGGTGCACATTCACATTATATAAGTGGCTTCATAGTGCATGAGACCAGCCTTCAGAGATGGAAGTAATCAGTTTCCTGTGAAGTCATCTGCCTTTCTGCCATGGAAAATGTCGTAATCGAGTTCCTACTGCAATGTAACCTTTAGATCTACTTCACATTGGCAAGCTGAGAAGCACTAGTATTCCTGTTAGCACTGTTATTGCTTGTAATAGTGTAGATTTGTCACTCTATTTTTTCAAGATTTTCCTTGTTCTGAAGTTACATCTCCGTGCTACTAGGTTGTTTTATTACAGAAAATAATTGAGTATATATAGTACATGCATATATATATATATATATATATATATATATATATATATACACACACACACACACAGACTCCCACCACACACCTAGAGTTCAAAAGGTCAAACCCCTTGTGTTTCATGGAAGTTTTATCTGGCTGCAGGCGTGTGGCCGAACACATTCTGTTCTCCTCAGCTCAGGACAAAACAACTTATTAGCTGCGTCATGATCTCATCCTCCAGCGGCCCAAGCACATGGTGAACAGACACACCCACTGTTGTCACAGAGATGGAATGGTTTTCAAATGATGAAATTGCTGTATGAACATAACATTCAGTTGAATTTTGCGTAGGGTTCAAGGCTGATTCTGATACTTTTGTATTGCTTAGCTTTACTTTTCCTTTGTTAAAGTTTTCGCTTTCACTTTAAGAATCTGGTCCAAAAAAGTCTCAAATTAAACCTAAAACTGAGGACATTCTTGTGTTTTTTTTTCTCTAGTGACATTTATCTCTATATTTTTTGCTATTGACTGGAGCATATCTGTATCGCCCACAAACATCAACACAACAGGGTCCACAGAGCGTTGATTGTGTACCATTAAAACTAAACCACAGCGGTCTAAACTGGCCCATCTCAGCTCGACTCAAGCCGGCTGATGGCTTGGCAAGTCAGCATTGGCTGTTTCAACAGCCAAGTTGGACGGAGGTAAGAGAGGATCACCTCAGCAATTAGTCTGAGGAACAAACACAACTGTGCTTATTAGAGGTAACACCACATCCCCTAAACGACTGGACTGCTCCGGGAATGGACAGGGGGGCACTGAATTTGTATAAGGCCCCTGGGTATTCTGTTTTTTTTTGCCGACAAGCAACTGTTGCAGATAACTCATTATCACTATCCTAGTTCATAAAGCCATAGGTTTGACTTCCAAGTATAAAATTACCTTGATTTCCACTGAGCCGAGCGGCTAACTTCGGGCATAGCCCTCTGCTAACTTGAGCTCTTCCACCCTTTCCAAATGTTATTTGAACATCCGTCTTCAACCGCTTGTCTGGGGTAGGGTCGCAGGGGCAGCAGCTCCACCAGGGGGCCCCAAACCTCCTAGGCCAGTTCCTAGGCCAGTGTGGAGATATAATCTCTCCACCTTGTCCTCCTTCCTAGAGAGGAGTCCAGAGGGCATCCTTACCAGATGCCCAAACCACCTCAACTGGCTTGAAATTGGGCAAATGAATGAAATTAGATAGTGAAACAACTTTCACAATGTAAGTCTGTGGGGAAAAGTCTGTCAGGGCCAGTAGGCATCATGTGTTGTAATCCACGGTTTGGCACTTTGTCAGGTTGGCTTCAAAGCACAGTTGAAGGTCTTGAGAGTTTCAGCTCGTCTCGACGCTGACTTTAAGAGAATGCTGGTTAGCCTAGCTTGCTAATGTTAGCACCCATTCCTATACCTAAGATTATTATTCGTGCTAGACGTTACTTTTTCTAACGTAGGTGTTTTGCAGGTGTTATTTCAACACTGGAGGACACTGATGTAGGCACCACTATCATGGCAAGAAAAACACATACAACTAAAATGACTTATTTCCTAATTACAATTTTGAACCAAATAAGTCAAAATAAACACAAAGGTTATAATGATTTCTTATCAAAGATAAATTTAAATTTCATTTTGACTTTAATTCTGTAGAAGAAGCTGGGTAAAGTAAAGGATTTATCATTTTTTTGGTTGCAGTCAGATGTTGAACTGTTCTTTCTGTCAGAGCAAACTTGAATGTGAACTTCAGTACCCACTTTATTAAGCCTCCTTTACTGACTTCCGCTCCACTCCTACTGAAGCTCTGCTTCATGTCATCAACCTCTGCCTGCCTTTTAACACATCCCATGTGAAAGAGGGATTAGGGAATGACAGAAATGAGAGATGAGAGCAACAAGACAGGGATGAGAGGAAGACCGCTTCGACAGTTTCCATTAGCGATGAGGGACAAAACTGAAGAGCATCTTCTGTCTTCTTTCACTTACGCACTGCACTCAGACACACACTTTGTATTCTGCATTAGAGGCTAGTTTGCCAGTAACTTTGCCTTCTTCCGCAATAAATGCTCCATGCTGTATATGGGCTGCTTAAGCAACTAAGTTATGATACAGTAAGAAGAGGAGGCTATGTGCCAACTGGCAGCACAGGTATAAATATACAGGGACTGAATGACGAGCTGACGGGAAGCTGCACTTCTGTCTCCATCTCTTTCAGCTCTCTAGTCCTCTGGCTCTGTAGCAGAGCTGTTTTTAATTCATTTGGGGCAAGTCAAAGTCACAGATTTGCTCTGATAGAGACATGTCCATGGAGACATAGAGACAAGTCGATTCTTATGTCTTTCAAAATAATTTACAAAGCATTTGAAGTCACTATCAAATTTTTTTTTTTATTCTGGGATTTTTACAAGTCAAGTCTTTAGACAGTCAAGTCTCAAGTAAGTGAAGTCCGCAGTCCTTATTTTTCAAAACTATGGCCCTTTTATATGGGCCAGTTTAATTACACACTTCTTAGAATATAAAACACTATGTTCCAGATTTATTTTGGTCCAGCCACTGTGGTATCTATCGTCACTATTTGGCTTACCATCTTTGTAAAGACCGCTTTAGAAAGGTTCTATAAAGAACTGCACTCAAATGGTTTCTCATTGGAAAAAATGGTGCTGTAAAGAACCTTTTATTTTACATTTTGACTTTTATATCAGACAAAACAACCCTTAGGAATCCCCTTTTTTCTGGGTGTTCTGTATCTCATCCATCCAGCTTTTCACTCTGCTGGTGTTTACTCATTATCTCATTCTAGACAGGTTGCCAGACATCTGAACCGGATGTTAGGGAGCCGGTAGCAGCCGCTGGAAAGTCCACTTCCTGAGAAAACATTCCTGCTCGTATTGTTGTGGTTGTTTTATTAGCACGCTGTAACCCCCGTGAGGGCTTGATAAAAAAGTGAAATGGTGCAAATGCTGGATAAAGGTTGTCCAACATGTCGATTAAAATGATTAAAGGGTGGGAGAGTTGGATTGTTATGCTACTAGCCGGATATGCTGAAGTTTCACTTTAGTGGACGGGACTTTAGACTGAAGGAAAACATCACAAACATTGTAAACCTTGCTTCTTCCACATGTATGTGCTGTGTGTCGCAGATGTTAGTTAGCCGTTGTGCAACAGTAACTAACCCAAAATCCAAAATCACACTTTGCCTTAGCTGGCACCTCTACAGCTACCACTCCACGCTCCATAGCTCTTGTCAAAGCTGGACTCAAACCGGCGACCCGCCTGTTCCCAGCCTAAGCCTTACAGACTGAGCTACTGCCGCCCCAGAAAGTGCTTAAAGTAGCAAATGGAAGCAATTTTTGATACCAGAGAGCAGATCAGAGGGGAATGGCTTTTCTAGATCACCCTAGTGTTAGTCTTTTTTCAGCATGCTCTGTAGTGTCTTCACTATCAACAGTCTCCATCGGCATCGAAACAGCAGCATCCCAAGCTGACCAATGTTGATGACTCCACATGGTCTGTACGTAGAGCAGTAACTTCAATGTATAGTTACAGATAGCTATGATAGCTACAGCAGCCACTGTACGGACAGTAAACAGGCCCAGATCCAATGTTTTTAATTGACTGTTCAGATTATTTTTCTTAAATGTGGCCCATATCACACTCCAATGTGACCTGACTGTGGCCTGCATGTGCAAAAGAATAATACGATGTCACACGCAGCAGAAGTAAGCTGAAGAAAACACGGCGACCACAGAGGTTAGCCATCCCTCTCGATTTTCACGGGAGACTGCCGTTTTTCATTGCCCTCTCCCAGTTTCCTCCCGGTTCTCCTGATTTTCTATATTTCTCCCAATTTATCAGAATCTGATTTGGGACACTTTGGCCTGTAGTCTGACCTGGATTCGGGGGGCAGAAAGTTGGCCTGGTACTGCTGGTTAGAACTTTGTGTTTAATCGTTTGAGCTGTCTGCCAGCATCATCAGTTTACACTGAGACCTTAATGAGAGCTGGGGAACCTACTGGCACCGCTGCAACTATGCCTGGGTGTGTCCGAGCCTATTCTGTAGAATGTGCGTGCGTGCCTGCAGTATGTGTTGTGGGTGTGTGGGATTTCATCTATGTCACCTCATTGCCTTCTCGCATAGCTGCAAGGATGCGCGTGTGTGTGTGTGTGTGTGTGATCTCACGTGTGTCTTACCTCATACCTTCACACATCCCTGCAAGTTGGAGACTTGTGAGAGTGCGAGTTCAGTGAGCAGCCCCGGGGTGAGACACCGACTGGCGCAAACATCTCTCATCTGTCTTTCATGACGTTTCTTTTTTGTTTTGTTTTTTAGAAAGAAAGAATGGAAGGAAAGAGAGGAGGGGTATTGTTTTTGCTAGAGAAAATAGAGCGAGGCTTCCCCTGAGGTTGCGGCTGGTCTGTCATGTCATGTGGTTGCCGTGGTTACTGTGTGTAATCATTGTGTGTGCATGAGAGGAGAGGGTAATTTGGAGTTCCTGTTATGTATTGTTATGAACCAGACAAATAGACAAAAAGTGCAGTCTTTGTTAGGGACACACCCATTGTGATGGTGAGATGTTATTGGCCCTTAAAGCAGGCTGACTGGCTCTGCTCACCACCACGCCTCCTCTTCTTTTTACTGTGTTTCAAATGAATGCCTGTAAATAGGCGTATGTGTGTTTCTTTTTGTATGAGCCTTTTATAGTACAGTATAGTATACGCTAGTACACAACACGGTTGGGTACTGTTTCAGTTTGATTCTGATTCCAATTGTACTTATCAAATCCGGTTCCTTTGGAATCTCGGTTCTAATTCCAACCCGTTCCCCACAAATCTTGGCTGTTTCTCAATAGACGAGTTTGGCAAGTTTGGACTTCTGGGGCAGATCCTATCCTAACTGCTTGGTTACCATGGTAATAAGTGTTAGGAAGTGATTTAGGGAAAAGGCCATTACAGATTAACAGTTCCTAAGTCAATATTCCTTTCCTAACTTAAGATAGGAAGTGTTTAACAGAAGCATCCTAACTTCGTAAAATCTTAAATAAACTCTCCCAACTTTAGGAGAACTGTTGAGCTGTCCTAACTTTTACTTTTCCACTAGGTAGTGTTTGCTAACTCGTTTAATCCACATGGTTGCTCTTTAATTGCTTTTACAAAATCAACGAAATATCAACAGGCGGAACTTCATTGATTCTACCGATGTGTTTGATGACAAAACACTCGTTAGTAGAAAGGCAGCAGGAGATGTAACGCTAGATAATGCCTCATTATGTAACATAATGTAGAGGCTTGATGTAAGAAAAGGATCCTAATGTAAGTCTTTGATAGAAGGAGATCATTAAATTCAAGAAACACATGAAAAACATTTAATTATTGTTATGTTAGCCCACAGCCTTTATTAGCCTTTTTTGTTACCGTCATTATTAACTATCCCGATGAAAGAGTAGCCTACGGGTTTCTGCCGGGGTCAGTGAGGGAGCACAGGAGGAGCCACCACCGGTTTTCCTCTGCTCACAACAGTTGCCTTTCTCTTCGTATCACTTGTAAATGGACTTGTTTTCTTTTTCTCTCTCTTTAATCTCCCGAGTTAAGCGTTATGTGGATTTGGAGTTTGGAGGTTACCAACACCTCTAAGTCGTCTGACTTAAAGTTCAATGATAGTTGTTGTTTCTGCTCCACTTTTCAGTTTGTGTTTTATCAAAAAACAGCGATTAAAAGCCGTTTAGCTCGCGGGATGAGAAAAGTGACATCGGTTGCTAAGTAACAAATAAAAGTTGATAACCGATGTTGGATTGAGTGTTTAGGATTTCCTAACCTGAGATAAGACAGGATAAAGTAAGATAAGATAGGATTCCTAAAGTTAGTTAAGATTTGCTTCTGTAATACCAAATTGAGAAATATCTATCTTAACCTATCTTAAGTTAAGACAGGAACTTTCTATAATATGGCCCCTGTACTTTAAATCTCGGAAATACAAACTCGCCGGAACGGGAGCACTCAGTCAGTCATTCAGCAAAAGCAAAAGAAGTGGTCTTGATGACAGCCGACACGTTAGCGAGTGGTACCTCACATCTCTCGCAAATTTTCAAGTCAGCTCTGTCTTGAGAAATCAGCCACAAATTTGGAGTTTAAACAACTATATTCCTGCATTAAAAACTCTTACAAACTGCATTCCGTGACACAAGAACAGCAGAATTATACCTTACAGTTGTGAGTTTTACCCTCTGCCATTTCCGCATGCATTCTGGGATACTTGGCTATCTGAAGTCCACACTAGTCACCACCGATGCAGGCTCGGTAAAACGGGTGGAGCGAGAACACATCTGGGAATTTGACTGTACTTGGCTAGATGCTTTTTGACTTTTGAATGGGAACAGTACTTGGGCTGCGACTGATGCCGTTTCAGTCCACAGAACACAAGTACGCAGATCGAGAAACAGCTCTTGTCAGCGCTCTGTGACCTTCATCCTTCATGGCTAAAGTGAAATGAGTCTTTGTACTATAAGGGGGTCTCTGGGGACTGGTATCTAAGAAGATGTCAGGTCGGCATAGCCGCTCCTGGAATCCCACCATTGAATCTTTGCAGAGGTGTTATAAAATGAGGATCGGACCATTTTGGCTATATGGGGGTGCTCAACGTCTGATTTTACATAGAAGTACCACATAGAATATACAACCTATTGTGATAGTCATAAAACATATAAGTATATAAATGAACATGTGAACAGAAGGGAGCTTTTAATAAATCTTCTTAAAGTGCCAGAATAAATCAAAATTGTAACACTAACCCTTAAGGTCAGTGAGCATGTGTGGAGTAGCGTGTGTGTGTGTGTGTGGGAGAAGAGGGAGAGAGACAGAGAACCAAGTAAATAAATGCCAGCTGTATACCCTGTGATCAGTTGGCTGAATTAAGAGACAACCAACCTGATGCTTGTCCTTCAGATTTTTGTCACATTTTGAATTTAGAATTAGCTTGAAGCCATTCATGTTCCAGGAGAAGCATTCAGATTTTGCCTTTAAATATGTTCAGTCACCAATTTTGTCTAATCTGTCCCTCTCTTCTTTTTGTCCCCTTCTCCTGTCCATCCTTCCCTTTTCTTGTTATCTTTTCCCTCTTTCCTTCCTATACCCTTTCACCCTCCCTCCCTTATCACAGTTTGTGGTTGTGAACTGGCCCAGGGAGGCTTCTTCGTGCGGCAGGGCGAGTACATCTGTACTCTGGACTACCAGCGGCTGTACGGGACTCGCTGCTTCAGCTGCCAGGACTTCATCGAGGGGGAGGTGGTATCCGCCCTGGGCAAGACCTACCACCCCCGCTGCTTCGTCTGTGCCTCCTGCAAGTAAGAAACAGGGATTCAGGAAGTAGGATTCAAAACCATATTTAGATTACGCATGATTAGTTATCTTTGACTTTAACAGCATTGAGTTGTGACATCACTTAGTCTTGAGTCTTCTGGCCATGAAGACGTTCCATGTTCATGAAGCAGGTTACAGTGAACATGTCACTGACAATGACCTTTTGTGTGTGATGTTTAAGCCAACATGGACGAAAATCCTTAAAGTTCTTAAACACCTTAATTCCAGGCAAACTCTATCACATAAACAATATCAACTAATAATAGTAATAAAACTCCAGAACAACTACTAAACTGACCTTGACCGTCAGTTGCTGTGGAACTTCACATTATGATGTGAAACCTACACGTTAAGACTGAATTGGGGCTTTTCCTTGCAAACAACTTGGTCACACGTCTTTTGCCTATCTATCCGTGCTTGGCAGTGCAACCCTGATTTTGTAAAAATGTTAAATCAGACAAATCAGATTTTCAACTCCTCCAATATATTTCGTACAATTCAGTTTGTGCTGACTAAACAACTGACAGGTTGCCTACACATTCTTGTGCATTCACAGCTGCTGCTTGTATTATAGCCACAGGCAGGACAATATGCACAAAGGAAACTCAAAGTTCTTTATATAATGCTTTATTAATATTAAATAAGAAATACAGATATTATATATTATAAGATAGTTCAAGATGGGAGTGAATGTTGGAACATAAAGGATTTTTAACCTGTCAAAATCAGGGGAAGTCTGTTCCAGCTCTCTGGTGCATACTAAAAGCCTCAGTGTGCTTCAAACGACTGTTGCTGGTTGGATTGTTGAACAGCTTTTGAAACCCCATCTACCGACACTGGAATTGGAAAGGCTGTGTGCGACTATTTGTGTAACTTTGTGAAAAGGCAATCTGATAGCGATGCCCCCTTCACACAGTGATTGGCCTGGCTAGTAGTAGTAGTCGACAGTGTTTGACCCGAGCAGCGACATTCGTAATGCGCTGAAGTTGGCTGACGTGCACTTATTGCACACTAGAATTCTCTACCTAATCATCCATCTTTAGTATTTAGCATTAGCCACATTTGTTACATTTAGGAAGACTTGAACGTGTAGATAACTAAGAAGTGGGGAGATGTACGTGTTTGTTTTCCATGCATCATTTATTGCATTTCTAAGGTTGAATTCAGACCAAATCAGGCACTGCTGCGAAAACACAGGTCCCCTTATTCATTTGAGAGGGGAAGTGGGTTTAGTCAGTGGGGGGTCGCAGGGGATGTGGTGAAAAAGTTGAAAAAGAATCAACTTTTGGAGAAACGCAACCGATGTCACGCTGCAATGGTCAATCTGGCCACAGTGCTCCATAGTCAGCCTGAAATCTCAGTGAAAGCAGGCAGAGCTCATGGCCCAAACTATGATACTTTCCCCCGTCCTCGGGTGGTTTATTTCATGTACCCAGCTTTGGTGTCTGTGTCTGGTTTGGGTTGGTTAAGCGGCCTAGAGAGTGATTGAAGAGAGGGAGAGCTGGTAGTTGAGAAATTTTTTTAACGTAAGGTCTCAAGCACAAACACGCCCACTCCTCTGCACAACCCTGCAGCTAATCACTGCAATGCTGGATTTGGTCTGAATACAGCATAACCCTGAACCTTAACAAAACCCCTATTTGTTCAGAGCACTTTTTCTCAGGGTGTCTTCATGTCCTTACAGGTCTCAGAATGTCTTAAAACATCTTGAAGGGCATACAAGTTCTTTTTTGTGGACTCTTGGAAGATTAGCCAACTAGCTAAAAGAGATCCAAATAACTCAAATCAAGTCACATTAAATTTGAAGTAGAGATACTAGACACTATTTCAGAATTGAATAGGGTTACTGTAATGCAAATCTAGCTGGTTGCCTGACACCTCCTTGTACTTTCCCATGACTGAAAGAGCTCAAAATCAAAATACAAAAGAATCTTTTCAGAGGGAGGGAGACGCAGCAGTTTGTTTTCATCATCAACAGCAGCACTCCTCTGGTGTAGGTGTAATTTACAAGTACATAAAACTA
This sequence comes from Micropterus salmoides, assembly GCF_014851395.1. NCBI lineage: Eukaryota > Metazoa > Chordata > Actinopteri > Centrarchiformes > Centrarchidae > Micropterus > Micropterus salmoides. The sequence continues at coordinate 13,099,115 of NW_024041150.1, forward strand.
TAATATACACACATAAATATAGGAAAGCACGGAAGGACATGTGTTTCTGCAAGTCACAGTCATCTTCACCTGTTCACAGCCATGTGCATGCTTCTACTGACAGTGTAATGTGTGTGTGCGTGACCAGTGATGGTTCTCAGGACTAGAAAAGTAACGGGAGCCTCTCAGGCTGGAATTCTGAGTGTGTGGTCAGTCAGCGCGGCCACTTAGCCCATTCCCATAGCTAGTGTTAAGTGTCTTTTGAACCGAGGGTGGGTTTTGTGTGCGAGTGTGTGTGTGTTTGTGCCATCATACCTCTGTGATCCCTATGCTGAACCTGAGATAAGAATGTTCCAGTGTGGCATTTGAGGTTTGTAATGTGATCATTAAACCCCTGTGCTCCTCTTATAACAAATATGGCTTTTGTGGCGGCAAAACACACAAGCTTATTGTGAGAAATGTAAAAATAGGGCTGAGAGAAAGAGAGCAAATAGACTTCACACTGCTGTGTGTGTGTGTGTGTGTGTGTGTTTGTGTGTGTCACGGTCACAGTGCTGTATTGATCATCAATAATTCATCAAGAGTAATTTAGCTCTGTTTCTACCTTTCACTGTCTGGGTTTCTGTCTGTATGTGTGTGCCTCTTTCATGCATGCAGCTACATCACAATACACCTGCAACTGCAACAATACATGTATTAGTCTGCCTCTATCTCTCTACATACACTATGCCATCATGAGGTCAGGTCCCATATTCATCACATTGATGAACTGAGGTATCAGGTAGAAACACAAAGAAAATTCCATCCAAATGAGCTCAGTTTCGAGTAGACACTTAAATAGAAAAAATAAATCAATTATAAAAAACTATTTAAATTGTAAATTAGAACCAACACACTTTTGTATCATGCAGAATCAACCAACCGGATAGTGAGAATGTAACACGATGCAATAAAATGTTTAAAGGATTCTGCCGTACAAAGCAGAAGCATAGGAGCTAGTATATCTGGTTAAAATGAAAGACCAGGAGGTGAATCTTTAATATTTTCTTTCACATATCAACAAGACTTTGGAGTCTAGAGCCATGCTATTAGCTAACTAATGGTGTTGTAGTCAAGACCACCCAAAGTGAGACCAAGTCATGAACAAGACCAGAGTGTATCAAGACAAGACCAAGACTAGAGAGGTTGAGACCAAGTCAAGACCAAGACCAAGGAAGCGGGACAGAGTCAAGACCAGGACCTAGGCCACACGCATGATAAAATGTGGAATAGGCACTCTTCTCAAATTGACCTGAAAGACCCACATTCCCATAAAAACACCCACAACCAAACACTAAGAGCTAGAATTGATTTAAGCATATTTAATATGTACATTTTTCATAGATGTGGAAGCACATTACTCCATCTCTACGCTCTGCTGTAACATCTTAGTCTAGCTCTCTCGTGGATACCACGGCGTGTGACTTTTATGTCGCGAGTTGTATGCAGCTAACATTAGCTAAGGTTAACTTACACATTAGCTACATACAGTAGCTTTATGTGGCCTGTGCAGGAGGTAATCAGGCAAATGTTGTATTTTCTAACCTAGTATTCGTTGGCAATGCAATAGTTTTGCCTTCAAAGCATCTAATTGATTTAATACACAATGTACTTCACATCTCTCTCTCTTTTTAATTTATTTTTAACTAAACTAACTGAATTCCACAACCACCCAACCTTTAACTAGGGGACATTGAACAATCAGAAACTGAAAACATTGGTAAATCAAAAGATTTTGTTTAGCATTTGAAATAAAAAACTAAAGATATATAGTGTAGAAGATGTATACAAAAAATATCTGTCAGTTGAAGCAAATAATCTTAAATTTCAATGAGCTGCAATCACTTTAAATGTCTATTTAACAATACAAGTGGAAAAACATCATGCCGTTTAGGCCTGATGTCAACCCAAAAATAAATTCCATTTGTATAGACTGTACAGATTTTGCAGCCTGTGCACACCACTGATTTTCTATTTCTGTGTCCCAATATAATCAGTCCACCTCTTGTCCCACTATAAACAATGTGCTTAGCCTCAGACGGACAGACAGGTGAACATGGTTTCACACGTTTTTTTCACATTCCTAAGATGACTTTCCCTCTGAATAATATTGAGCACTAGTGGGTAGAAGTAATATCTGTTTCCATAGAATTATTTGTGCTTTCCTGAATAATGTATTTGGATCGGGGTACATCACTATTGCCTACAAAGGAAACTGGAAAGAAAAATGGATACAGATGTCTCATAAAAAGATAAGCTGTCAACATCAGTTGAACCTGCTGCCGAGATTTGCTCTCATTCAACCGAAAGAGCATTAGTGAAGTCCAACACTGATGTTGGGTGATAAGACCTGGGTCAAAGTTCGTCCCAAAGGGTTGCGGTTTGGGCTGTATGCAGGCCAGTCGAGTTTTTCCACACTAAACAGTGGAAATCATTTATTTGTGGAGCTGGCTTTGTGCATGGGGCACGCACACTATTGAAGCACACTATTTAATTAGCAGAACTAAATGTGTGCAGGCTGAAGAAAGTATTGGTCTCTACCTGTGACATGTGTCCCCCCCACAGTTCAATTCTTCATCTTTTTACTATTTATAGTAAGAGGTTGGTTTGGAAGTTCCGCAATGTACTAATATCCACTTTTATGCAGATAACACTGTTATTTACTGCTCTGAGCCATTACAAAAAGAAGCTTTATGTCATTTGCAATCTGCTTTTAAGTACCATGGTTAACAAATCCTAAGAATGAATCAGACCTCCTGTTTTTCACTGTGCTGAGATTGAGTCAGTATATGTGTACAAATATCTTGGGTTTTAACCCATATTATATCGCCTCAAAAGAAAAGTCCTGTTAAATTTCCTTCTGTTCTAGGCTAACAAGTCGTTACATGCAATAATGTATTTTCTTCACACATTGGACTCTTGTTACCATAGTGAACCCAAAGTACCCAAAAGTCTGCAGACAAGGAGGTCCGCATTAATACAAATAAATTCTTTGAAATCCTATGAGAACCAAACATCTCGAGGAATGGTGAATAACTGTTTTTACTTTGCGTGTCAGATCAGGCAACTTATTGAGGGGTTGGAGTCTGCAGGAAAACCTTCCTCACCCTCCTTCAACAAGCTGCTAAGCCTAAAACTGTTTTGTCTGATGATGGTGATGATGATCTTGTTTCAGAGGCTCAGAATACATTTATAAGCTTTGGGAAGTACAAACCTGTCAGTCAAAGCTCTCATCTGATGTTTTGTCTGTTTTCTGTTTGCAGACAGCCGTTCCCAGCCGGCGACCGAGTGACATTTAACGGGAAGGAGTGTATCTGCCAAAACTGTACCCAGCCTCTCCCTGCCAACAGCCCTGCACCCATACAGGCTGTCCACAGTCAGTACTTAATTTATGTCTCCGTCTCTCTGTGACTGTCTCCGAAGCATAAATCATGCCAAAAGTAAATGTTTGCACCCTGCAAACTATGATTTGTTACACTGCCAGTTCCATCCCTTACATTGTGTGAAGTCATCCCACTCTCTGGAAACCGAAATGTCCTTTATGCTTATTGAAACCAAAGTACTGTAGCAGGAACTCTTCCACTCAGAGAAAGTAAATTTTAGGATAATTTCTCATCACATATCATCTCGTTGTCTTCTTTCCAGACTGCTGCGGCTGTGGGAAAGAGTTTAAAAATGAACAGTCTCTTGTAGCGCTGGACAAGCACTGGCACCTGGGCTGCTTCAAGTGTAAAGTCTGCAACAAGGTGCTCAATGCCGAGTACATCAGCAAGTAAGTCAGTCTGACAGACCTACTGTTTAACTACACTTCATTACTATTACTATTACTATGGCAAGTGAGAGTTGGTTAGTGTTGGATGTCACAGAATGTCACATGACAAGTCAAAACTTGTCAAAGCCAACCATATGCTGTGATCGCAACATCCCGTTTCCTGTTTGTTTCTCTACAATGACCTACAGGCAGTGAGTTTAATACATGACATTAAATTGTGTTCTAAAAAACAAATGCTGCTAGAGCTGATAGCAAAATCAAATGGTTGTGAACATATCAGACCCATATTTGCTAGTCTTCACCAGTTACCTTACAATTTCATTCATGCTGCTTTCTTTTGCACCGAAGGCAGGAGTTTGCATCCTTTTTCCCACGTGTGGTTAAGATTAGGTTAGAAAAACACTTACTTAAGGTTTGGGAAAGACTATGGTAATTATTTGTTTATCTCTAATATACTTCTAATGTTTTACTGTTCTTATCACACCTCTTGTCTTTTCACTTAGCCATTGATTTTACATGTAATAGCAGTGCATAACACTGTTTTGAATAGTGCTACCTGTACTAGATAAATAAAGGTACAAGGTTGTTTATTAGTCATTATACAGCACAAGGCTGCATAATGAAATGAAATTTGTAGTTCCTTTGTGCTACACACACAACATATTAATATATATATATATATATATATATATATAAGTGTAGGCCTATAACATTTAACATAAACCTTTAACATATAAAATAAAATAAAACAATACAGTTGTTTATATACATACATACACGTATACACCCTGAACATTGCCTGCTTATTCAACATAAAGTCAAAGCATTTAAATCCAGTACATAATACAGTACCATCGTGCCAACTGGAGTACAAATAGAGAACAAAACAAATGTTTCTTAGACAGTTCAAGAAGCCAATTTATGACTTTCCCCTCTGTCAGGATGTTTTAAAGTCTAACGTACACTGTTAGGTAAGAACACAACACTGGAATGCCATCCTCAGACTTATATTGCAATAAAATACTGCAGGAAAAAGTAAATTATGGCACTAGACAGCAGTTGTAGTTTTATATTTGGTGTCAAATATTTACAAATGATCGCAATCTAATTTTGTCATCATAGTTGGATGCTGCAACCAGCACAGGGCTCTGAGCTGTTTTTATGTGAAGTGTATCTGATGCTCTGTGCTGTCTCTGATCTGCTGACTTGTCCTGTGTCGCCACATCAGGGATGGAATCCCCTTCTGCGAGATGGACTACCACGCCATGTTTGGCATCCAGTGTGAGAGCTGCAAGAAGTACATCACCGGAAAAGTCCTGGAGGTAACGCTGCAGCACTACTATTGTAGATCTAAAGAAGTCTCTCTAGATGGATGAACAGCTGAGGTACAGAAAGAGTAATGTGGGAAATGGTAATAGTAATAAGCCTAATCCTTAACTATGTTGTAGTTCTTGTAACCAGGAACAGTTGCATGGTTACTGAAAGACAACTCTACTAGTGATAGTTCGGTGTAATATTCAACAAATAACAGTGAGAACATGTCTTCATGGATGCTGGATAAATACATAATACACAGATGTTACATCACAAAGTAAACTAACTAGTTATGGGAAGTGCTACTCATTATGTATATCCAGTAAAAGTCACACTGGAGAAAACTTCCAAGGCTTGGATGGAAATGAAACTTCCTGTTGTGTTAGGAAATATTTGGGTCTTTGATAAAGATTCAAAGGAACAAGCTTGTGTATATAACAATGTGAGAAGTCAGAGATGAAAAATTCATATCAGAGAGCCTGCGTTACAAACTGGGCACATTAAGTTGAAAGGCAGGGGCGGTCTACAGTGGGTATGGAAAGTATTCAGACCCCTTAAAAATTTTCACTCTTTGTTTCATTGCAGCCATTTTCCAAAAGTCAAAAAAGTTCATTTTATTTCTCAGTAATGTACACTCAGCACCCCATCTTGACAGAAAAACCCCCCAGAAATGTAGAAACTTTTGCAAATGTATTAAAAAAGAAAAACTGAAATATCACATGGTCATAAGTATTCAGACCCTTTGCTCAGTATTGAGTAGAAGCACCCTTTTGATCTAATACAGCCATGAGTCGTTTTGGGAAAGATGCAACAAGTTTTTCACATCTGGATTTGGGGATCCTCTGCCATTCCTCCTTGCAGATCCTCTCCAGTTCTGTCAGGTTGGATGGTAAACGTTGGTGGACAGCCATTTTCAGGTCTCTCCAGAGATGCTCAATTGGGTTTAAGTCAGGGCTCTGGCTGGGCCATTCAAGAACAGCCACGGAGTTGTTGTGAAGCCACTCCTTCGTTATTTTAGCGGTGTGCTTAGGGTCATTGTCTTGTTGGAAGGTAAACCTTCGGCCCAGTCTGAGGTCCTGAGCACTCTCTGGAACAGGTTTTCGTCCAGGATATCCCTGTACTTGGCCGCATTCATCTTTCCCTCGATTGCAACCAGTTGTCCTGTCCCTGCAGCTGAAAAACACCCCCACAGCATAATGCTGCCACCACCATGCTTCACTGTTGAGACTGTATTGAGCAGGTGATGAGCAGTGCCTGGTTTTCTCCACACATACCGCTTAGAATTCAATTCAATCTTGGACCAGAGAATCTTATTTCTCATAGTCTGGGAGTCCTTCATGTGTTTTTTGGTAAACTCTATGCGGGCTTTCACTCTGTCATAAACCCCTACTGCATCTCTGGAGCTCAGCCACAGAGATCTTTGGGTTCTTCTTTACCTCTCTCACTAAGGCTCTTCTCCCACGATTGCTCAGTTTGGCTGGACGGCCAGCTCTAGGAAGGGTTCTGGTCGTCGCAAACTTCTTCCATTTAAGGATTATGGAGGCCACTGTGCTCTTAGGAACCTTGAGTGCTGCAGAAATTGTTTTGTAACCTTGGCCAGATCTGTGCCTTGCTACAATTCTGTTTGGGCAGTTTCTTTGACCTCATGATTCTCATTTGCTCTGACATGCACTGTGAGCTGTAAGGTCTTATATAGACAGGTGTGTGCCTTTCCTAATCAAGTCCTTATAACATCAATCACAGGCGTTCCCTTTTAAATGGCTTTGTTTGTCATGTTGTTCTGTCTGTGAGGTCGACTGTAATCATTTTGCACAATGTATCCTGTTATTTTATGTGCTTCATACTTCTGATTCTCATTTCCCACGTGAGAGATTCCAGCGTTGACTCCGTTTCCCCCGAAGTGATCATTAAAATTTCATCAGCTCTTCTAATGCAGCTACATTAAAAAAAAAATGCTTCTAGAGTAGTTAGCTGTGTATGTACAGATCTGTGAAAATTTTCAGCTTTGACACCATCAGAACCAAGATTTCCCTTTGAGCATGAAAGTGTACCGTGCGCAGGGCAGTTAACATTAAGATAATGCATTAGTATCTCTGTAGCCTGCTGTGTGTCGGCCCTCAGCTCTGTGTTTGAGCCTGCTTGGCTATTCAGCACAATTTCTCTCTAGTTTTATTTTTTAAAATCTTTTGGCTGCGGGCTAATGGCTTTGACCTCTCTCTCTCGACTGCACACGAACATATTACCTCTCCTCGTTCCCTTCCACCCTGTCGCCCTCAGGCGGGTCATCCATTCACTGTCGCTCACTCTGTGTGCCATAAAACAAAGCCACACAGCCTCTGTGCTGGACACCACCGGCAGCTACATGACAGATAACACACTCAGCTCTCGTCCCCTTGTCCGAGGCTTTACATTTTTAAAAACGTGTTATTAGATATCATGTATGTGTGCTTGTGTTTGACCTGATTCAGTTTGTGTGCCTTTTTTAACAGTATATATAGAGACATAAAGAGTCCAAGAGAGCGGGAGCTTCTTCGTAAATATACCTCATAACAGGTCATGCGGGAAAGCCAAAACCAGAGTCACAAAGTCATACTGGCGTCTGCACCTTACACCCAACCAGACCAAAATAGTTTGAACCGACACACCGGGAAGTTGGGCCAAAAAGCTGACACAGGGATGAGATTCTTTTTACATTTTACCAAAACATTTTTAATTCTTTTGTTTTAGAATTAGCAGGAATAGTGGACAGAGCTAGGCTGCAAAGTACTTAACCCTCTATAGGGTCTGAAATGATCAAGTGAACTAGTTCTTCACTGCGTTTTGATTCTTCACAGCATTTCCCAGCTGACTCAGAAGAACAATCAGACTGCATCAAACTGCATACTTGCTTTCATTTTTATGCTGTCATGCTGAATAATATAACACATCCCTTGGTGCCCTCATGAAACATGCTTTGCATAGCTTCTGTAAAAGCAAGATGAGGGTCATGATGTCGGAAGCTGAGATGGCATGTAATAATGAATTAGTGCCGGCTTTACACATTCCGCTACTGGTCTTTCTGCTAGTATATGGAGCCATCCTATACCGCTGTGTTCCCTGACATATGCTTCGTTAACCATGTTATTTAGCCAAGAAAGTCACATTTGTCAAGAGCATCACTAACAACATAAAACCTAGCACATATGAGAGGCCGAGTTTCTTAATTACAAGCCAATCACATGCAGCATCAACCAACGAGGAGCTGGGTATTTAATATTAGATGAAACCAGTGATACCCAGGAAAGTAGGTCATGTGGAGCAGAAAGCAACACTGAGTGAGGTAAAACAATAAATTAATAAATAATCACACAACTTGAATAGAAAAGAAAAGCTCAGTACTTTTGACCCTGTTGGGATTCTGTAGGAGTGATGACTTGGCTGATCCGTAAATCTCACTTTGTGAGACAGACTTTAGGTGTAACCACTTATTTATTTAGATTCACCATTAGCTATAGTGTACTCTTAAAGTACTCTCTGCGTGTACTCTTAGTGTACTCTGCAGATTCATTAGGTTCAGATAAGTGGAGCGGTCTGTACAACCTAGCTTGAGAAAACATGCTGTAGAGATTGGCAGGATTGGACGAGAAAGAGCCCATTAGAGAGGCAGGTAGAAATCATTGCAGGGAAATGTGTTTTAGTGAAGCCGTCTGTTGTTCTGCAGTGATGGAGGGATGGGACACAGGATACTTTCACTGGGCACGGAGACGGATGAGAGGAGGTGGAGGAGGAGGAGGTGGGGTAGAAAGCTTTTAGACAGGGGGGTCTTGGAAGCTCCTGCGATGACCTCCGAACAACAGAGCAGCATTATGGGGAGAAACAACGATCCCTCTCTCTCACTTGCTCTCTTTTCTGTCATCTCGTGACAGTCTCTCCTTTCATAAACACCTATCGGGTTCCAGTCTGGAGAGCAGCGCGAACATCAGAACCGGGATGAGAGCATGTTTCTGTGTTTCTCTCAGCGTGTGTCGTTGTGTGTAAACGACACCATCCACTTCCATTTCTGTGCTGGAACTGTGCTGGGCCATCAGGTGGATACTTGATGGCTTGGCCCAATGGTGTCTGGAGGCAAAGTCAGTCAATCAGGACTAAAAGCCTTTATGAAGTGTGTGTGTGTTTGTGTGTTTTGGTTGTAGTGGTCTTGTGTTTACTTGCAAGGCAGGTTTTTCCTCACTACTGTTCCCCTTTTATTGCCTCATTCCTTATAAAATAGAAATGAAGGTTCTAGCCAGAGGTGGGTTAATATTGTAGATTATATTACATGCAAACTAATAAAAACAGTCAAACTTTCTATAGTGTGATTCCTTTGAGAGATTCTGACATGCTTAGTAAATACAGGCCCAGCTCTTTGCTATCCTTTGTTATTTTTAAATCCAATGCCAGCATGCAGCGTTGTCTCTGTGTATTAGTATAGAAGCCATTTACAGCCACTCCACCTGCTCTGGGCTGCACATAGAAACAGTAACGGAGAGACTGAGCATTCAAAATGTCATGACATTTGGTTGAGATCAAAGAGTCTGCTTTGTGGGGACGTTTCGAGTCAGTAAGTGGGGCTGGCAGCGGTGGAGGAGGTTGAATCGAAATTTTGTTTATTGTTTGCGCCGACATCTTTGTTGCTTCGTGCGTCCCGTGGCCTTCACCTGTCAGTCAAACAGTGCGAGTGGGTGCGGGGATGTCTCCTGTGTTCGTTCCAAACAAGCTGGAGGTGTTAAACTCATCACCCTCGAATTGACAGAAGGCATCGGTATGCTTGCAACTCAGTGCTTTGCGGGTCATCCAACATCATCTGAAACCATCTTTCAGAGAGTAGCAGTTAAACTCAGGATCTCAGCAGGATCTCAGCAGTTCCATGTTTGTGGGCACATCTGTTGGTAGCATGCTAACCATTAGTTATCTAGCCAGGAAGTTGAACGTTTCATTTTTTTTTCTCTGTGAATAGTGTCTATAAGCTAACCTTAAGGTTTGAGTATGCTTCAAACCAAGTGCTTGGTTGGCATCTCATACTCCTTTCCCAGGGTGCGAATTATACAGTGACATCCATCCATCCATCCATCCATCCATCCATCGTCAACCGCTTATCCTGCGTACAGGGTCGCGGGGGGGCTGGAGCCAATCCCAGCAGCCAAACTGCCAGAAAGTCAGACCATCAGGACCGCTCAAACACAGACCCACACAATGCTGAACCAGAAGCAAAGACACTATCATAAAATACAGTCTGCATCATCATCTCTAATTCCTAATTCTCATCATTTCAAGTTTTAATTTCAACTTTTTTTAATAAATATCTCCTTTCCTCTTGCTCGTGAATGAAATGTAATCTGCCTTCAATAAAGCAGTAGTCGTACACTGTTGGGGAAGTGGGAATTGTTGAGTCTCTGTAAATAATATTAAACAGAGTACTGTCTAGACCTGCTCTGTATGAAAAGTGCAATGAGATGCCTTTTGTTATAAATTGGCTCTATATAGATAAAACTGAATACATTTGAAATAACAGACCTGGATTGTAACATTTACTTTGCCAGTTAAAACTCATAACAAATATCATGCTTATTGTAAAAACACTCACAAAATATTTAAAATGAAATAATAAACTCTATTGATGTCAACGTGTGTATCTACAATAACTAATAATGAAATGACAGGGTGGGCTATCAGCTAGCTTCCATCCCATAGCTCATTTAAAGTAAAAAGAAATGCTAATTACGAAACTCTGAAGGCAGGAAAGTGTGTTAAAGAAGCTAGATAGCTAACTGACATTAAACTACAGTCTCTCCATCAGCGTGTGATGCACTGAACTGTAGTAATGTGGGCAGACAAGACGTTAAACTAACGTCAGGGATATGAAATAGTATGGTCCATTTTAGGGGTGTCAGAAATCGTATTTGAAGTTTCTTGAATATAAGGCATGAGTACGGGAAATATATTGTAATATTTACAATGACAGGTAAGAGAGACCCCCCAGAACTGTTGTTTTTGCCTCTTTTGGGTGGGGTCCAAGCCTTGATTAGGGGGGAACCATGCCCTTTCCCACACCGGAATTGTAAGGAAGGGTAACTTTTCAAAACCAGTGTGCAGTGATTGGCCGTGTCTGTTTTTCGGTGCAAGACCCTGAATACTTTCTAGTAGAGACGTTATGTGTGTATTGTTTTATCCCACCTTTGAGTGTGGCCTTTCCGAACAAGTATACTACTGTCTTTAGACATGGTCGAATCACACGTAGCATGACCTAGTGTGACACTTGACTTGATGAAAGACTGACCTTAACCTTGAAAAGCATCACTGATTTTGTCTGTGTGTCTGTGCTGTATCCACGACCGGTTCACCGCAATCTATTCCAATCCTCTGAATGGATCAACTCCCCCACCTGACTGGTTCCTGCTATTGCGAGATGAGGGGATGAACAGAGCATTAGAGGGAGGATGATTTTGAGAAAGCAGATGGTCGGTATGTAATTGGGTAAATAAAGAGATAGAAAAGGCTCAGTAGGTAACCTCGGCTGCCCTTTCACCACTCATGCCGTGATCTGTCTTTACCACGGCTGTTCCAAAAGCTCTAAACTCTGCAGGGGTCTCCCAAACCGTAACCCTGGCTGACCAGCAACAGCCCAATTCCTAAGTAAAACATCCAGTCATTAGCTGTCAGCTGCATCCCCCCATTGTACAAACCATCCTCAGCCCCTCCTCTTCCTTGATTTATCAGTCCTGGAGGACACTGAATATGATAATTTTCCAGTCATGCAGTCTTGGATTCTGACAAAGGAAGGATTTGATTTCGGTGCTATCTCCTTTCCAGCCCTCTCAAGCTTTCCATGTTTGAATTTCAATCCAGTTCCGGCCTTTTATCTCCAGGCCTCAGTGTTTCTTAGTCAACTTCCTCTTTTCTCTAGGTCTCTGTCTATCTGCTTCAGTTCAAAAATGAGATTTGGCACAGCAACCGCCACTTGCTGCCAGTTTTCAACCCTAACCCTCACATGACCGTACTTTTTCTCCCAGTGAAATACCTGGACCTGGAGTCTCCCTGCTCATTTTTGGTCTGTTATACGTGTATTGGATTGCTTCCTCTCTCCATCTGCTGTACATTTGGTCCAGATTAGCATTAAGCAGGGTGTTATCCAAGAAATAGGGTGTTGACATCCTGTTTTCTGGTATCGCTCCATATTGAGATGACGCAGCAAAGTGGATGGACCTCGGAGGGGTTTTGCGTAATCGGGCCGCTGAAGCGAGATGGGATGCCTTTGGGAGGCAGAGATCAGCAGACATCAGATGACTGTTGTGCAAGGAGGGAAAAACAACGACTTCATCGCAGAAAGTGTTCACCTTGAGTGACTTAGTCAATGAGCCCATAAATCATGCACTTTTTAAAACAATAAAATCTGCTAACAGACAATTACGCTTGATTACAACACAGTAAAAGACAGGTTAAGGCACTAGTATTGAGTAAATCATAACTAAGCAAGTTGAACGGTATTGGGATTACTCAACAGAATGAATGACTTGTTGAAATGGATTTGGGTTTTGTGAAAAAGTCAGGTGTAGAGGCAAGTTTAAATCCCTCAACCAGCTTGGAAAATCTAGTCGAGAAAAGCAATAGCTCATCTGTAGAAACTGCTGCTGAGCTGCCCTCGAGCACTTAAACTGCCTAACCGCTCTGATGGTTGCTCCTAGTTGTAGAAGTCTTCAAGCAATGGACCCATGGAATACCTTCCCAAACCTGACATGCATTCAGTCAATAACCCAAGGCAAATCTGAATAGGCAGGAGGATAATTTGAGCCAAACAGTTCCCAATAGAAGAGAGAGAGAGAACACCATTACTGACAGCAGCAACTTGGGTCCCAGGTCGGGACCCCTGAAGACCTTATAGTGTGAATTGTTTCACCGTGGCCGTGAAACAGTTCACACTATAACTTCAAAGCAATATCACAGACACATCTATCCTCACCGCGACAACCCCTTCCCCTCACACTGCCTTGTGGGTTCTTACCCACTCAAGATAACATATAACCCCATTCACTCCTAAATGTCAAACCACTGTTAGCAGCCCCATGCTAAACACAGTGGTCATGATACATGAGTGTTTGGGTTTACTGGAAAGTGTGTAAGAAGTTTTGACTTGAGTGTTAAAGGACAATTTCGCCATTGATATAAAAGTTGTTAAGATAAACAACTATGCTCTTGTTTAGTACACAGAATGTATCTTTAATTCCGCCCCCCCCATTTTGCTGTTGATGAATGTTGATCAGTCACAAGTATGTAAATCTTCTTAGTTAAGAGTCAAGTTGATTGGAATGCTTTTCATACCCATGTTACTCTTGCACCTTTCTCTGCACTGAATGCATCAGCAGTGCTCCTTATGCAGCACAAGTGCTCCACCTTGTGGCGAAATGATAAAACACTACCTTTTCTTTGTAGCTGCTGGCACTTGCCAAAATGCTAATAGATTTTTTTATTAAAAAGGTAGGTGTGATGGCAAAGTAATGCCACTATTCCAATACCATTATGATTATTCTACAGAGATTTTAAAGGATAAGACTGGTGTTATTATTTCATTTTAATTTTAAAGAGGCACTCCACTGATTTTACTCTTCTGTGGCTCTGGAGCAGTCTGACATCCCCAGATGATGTTATCAGGGTTATCTGAGCTTGGACTTGGAGAGTCTCACAGAAAACAAATTGGTGGGATGGAGTTTGAAAAATGTGAGCATTTACCTGGCAGGGAACAAAAAGATGTTGTGAAGTTTCATTATGACAAGTGGGGGGACTAAAAGTCAGGATAACCGGGCACTGCTGGATAAATGTTGACCTTTTTTTAACCAGTCTTTTGCATGTCACCAAACCTTTAGAAGTGCAATACCAATTTACTTGTATACCCTTTTAACAATGCCCCTAAAGAGACCAGAACCAGCAAGTGCTACATTATCATAACCTGCTCTTGTTTAATGCTCAACAGGCTGGAGAGAAGCACTACCACCCCACATGTGCCCGCTGTGCCCGCTGTGAGCAGATGTTTGCCGAGGGAGAAGAAATGTACCTGCAAGGTAAACGCAGTTTTTGGGACTCGTCAAATACCTTAAAATTGGTTAGCAATCTTTATGTTTTAGTTTAGCTGTAAACGTCTGGTTCTGTAGCTGTTTCTGCCTGACCGCAAAGGATTCAATCCTAAATGATATGACTTTTCTTCACTCTTTTATTCATGACTCTCTAACCGCATAGCCTGTCCTTAGTCTCTGTTTCCTCTCACTCACCAACTAATCACAGAACATCCGATGCATTATGGATCCCCTTGTTCATTATAAACTGGGTTAGCAGCTTGGTGAATGAATCATGCACTTTGGTGGAGACTTGTGTTAAACACTGAGGGGATAAAAAATGTGGGAAATGTTTAATGACGTGGTGTTTTTTGTAATAACCAGCAGGCACTGGTCTTTTTGACATGTCGATATCAACACTAGTGTTCTCTGGTGCACCTTTTTTTGTTTTGATAGCCAAGCCTACCAAAGAAACATGGTCATGTCATGAGACAGGCTCAGGTTTCTTGCCAGAAATGAAAACACAGTATCCAAGTGGTCCAGCATGTGGAAAGCTAACAGCCTACCAACCTAACAACCGGGCACGGCCATCACATGGAGTCACACTACCACACTAATAGAGAGAGTTATTTACTGCTGCTGGGCCAATAACACAAAGTAGCAGCAGGTGCTTTGCCTTGGGTGCCCCTTTTGCTTCAGCTTTTATTGTGCTGCTACTTGTCACTTTAGAGTGAATTGATTTAGCAGTGGAAAAAGCTTTTTGAAACCATAACTGTGAATGAGTCATGCATGTACTTTGGCGTCTTGATAGTCTCATTTAGAAAAAAGTAGAAAATGATTAATGAAATGTCAGCTGTGTCATGCATACATTGCTGTATCAGTTTCAGTTCACCTTTTTTACATGCATTTTCTTTGCTAATGCCAGACTGTACATTTTGTTTTATAGCCTATAGCAGAAAGAACTGTTGTTTGAGCAGCCATCAACAACTACAAACAACAACGTGTCCACATAATGTGCCAAATAATTTGTTTCCTCATTTGGACAAGACTAAGAGTCTAGAGCCATTTAGCATCCCTTTCTGGCTGTTCTTCAGTAAGCACAGCACCGCTTGGAGCTACATGCTAATGTTAGCATGCTAACATGCTTTCAGTTTATCACCATCTGAATTTTGTGTAGCTAACATTTGCTAATTAGCACTAAACACAAAGTACAACTTAGTACAAATGTTTTATTCTGACCTGATGGTGGCGCCAGATGAAAAGTCAGGGAATCAGCAAGTACCAGAAATGTAATTCATTGTGTGAAGATCATGAATGTCTGAACAAAATTCTACAGTTTCAGTGATATTTCAGTCTGAACCAAATTGGTGGACTGACTGACTAACATCCATTGCTATCCCTAAAGCCACGCGACAATGTTACAGACACATGTGAAATGTTGGAACCAATCTCTGACTCTTCCTGTCTTTGCCTCTGTGTCTTTAGGATCTTCTATCTGGCATCCTCCATGCAGACAAGCAGCCAAGCAGGAGGAGAAGAGCAAGGTGGGTGGAAAAGGCCGTCAAGCCGCAACTAAATACTAGAGAAGCTTGATGCTATCCCCAAATACAACCAAAATAGATCCACATTAGACCATAGAACTCCATTTCTTAAAGCGTTGTTACTTCAAGATTCAAGGTACATTTATTTGTCCTTCTACAACGCAGGGCTGCACAATTAAATTAAATTAGTTCTAGCCCTCTTCACGCTTCACACACAGAACATATATACAAATTAAATTACATGGAATAAAAATATATATATATAAATATATAACAATATATTCAATCAAGTATATTACATAAATTAGTGATTTGTGTGTATAAAAATGGCTCTCATGTGCAGTATGTCAAGGTGTAAAATGCCAGACTGGTTGGTTTAGACTTCAGTACATTCAAAGCTTCCTGTTTTTTTTCATAAATCTGATGACTGTTTTTATTATTTCTGGATTACTTAGAAATTTGTTACCTCTCATTGAGACCCATACAGACTCTTCTCTGTACCTGTCTTCAGGATTTTGCTCTGCATAAAATAATATTAAACCAGTATTGCAAGCAGTTATTAATACTAGTATTTAAAGGGGACCTATTATGATTTTCCTGTGTTCTGTCAGATGTACATAAAATGTTGAAATGTCAGATATTATTCCAGAGACACAGCACATATAATATACCACTCACATGTCACACATCAGCAATAAATGTTTGTAGGTGAATAAGTAAAGCTTGTAAAGCACAATAAATACATTACAAATAGGCAACAAACATTAAAAAAGACTGTGTTCAAATAGACAAATAAATCACCAGTTTGCACACACACATGTACATACACACAGATAAATTCATTCATGTTTTTTGGGCACAAAACACTCTGCTCATAGCGCTTTCTCCATGGTGATAGTAGGTCTGGCTAGGCGAGACTTCTTTGCCAAGGAATACTTAATAGTTTTTGGAGGTTATTCACTAGGCTATGTCTAGCAGAAAGTGTGTTTTTGTAGGATGAGATAGGCAGAGGATGAACTGAGGGGCTGCATTAAGGGCCAGTATAAGATCATTTTCAAACTGTGAATCATGCAAAGCTACTGTAGTGGAGTCCCAGAAACAATCTAGGGCTGGAAATGAGCAAAATTGCTCCCTTTTAAAATATTTAGCAAAAAAGGCTCACACTGAAGAGGAGGAGGGCTTTAAGTGACAGTTGGGGACAAAATACCATTGTTTTACTATTACATAAGCAGCCCTGCAGCTTTCCATCCAGTATCTGCCCTCCTTCCATCTCCCATCCTCATTCCTCATCATAACCCGTCTCCTTCCCAGAAGCAGGTCCGGATACAGCTCAATGACGTCCCTGAGCAACAGGTTGGTGCCCCTGTACATCCTTGCACCCAGCTCCCCTCCAACCCTAACCCCCCCCCCCCCCCCCCCAAAAAAAACAAAACAAACCCCCACTCAACCCTCCACCCTCAACCATCTGCTGCATGGGTTAATCTTTACTGTTAAAGTCTTATTTGCTTCATGTTGAGCAGCAACTGCACACACAGGCCACCTACTGCAAAGACACACATACTGTCCAAATTCTTAGGATTTCTATGTAATTATGGGATGCGGAGCTGGCAGATTTGATTGGTCAGTGACTGATGATGCTGTAACATGCTGATTATCAGTTGGTGCATGTACAGGGATGCTTTAATGAGCCAGCATAGTAGACTGGTTTACATGAATGGTAAAATAATGGATAACAAAGTACCTGCATCTGTATCTGCAGAGAGTAACGCTCACACAACCTGACAGACCGAGAACATAACTGATAATCAGGCAAGACAATAAGATTTAACTGTAATAACTGGTTATAATTAGTGTTTATACAAATATCTCATTTGTCCATTCTCTGTCTTCAGCTTGTGTGCTCTAACAAGGATTGTGATTGGTGCTAATTGCCCACGTCTGGCTAATAGCACCACTGTGTGATAAGTATGCGCTTTATGTACATAGTAACACGTGTGGTAAACAAAATGGAACAACAATGTAATGACATTTAATAAAACAGGTCAATAGTTTATATTTAGGGTGTAGTTTAAAATCACACGGAGCAGGAGTCAGGCTGTGGATAGCCTAGTCGAGGGATTCTGTCTGAAGGGAGTTTAATGTGGTTGCTTAAAGGAGAGAAAAAAGCAGAACCTAATATCTCACACAAAGCATGAGCTTAAATGGAAGAACAATGAATATATATGTAACATCTCTTTCACCACCTGTGTGCGTCTAATATATTTAAACACAAGTGCATGTGTGCGTGCGTGTGTGTGCGTGTGTGTGTGTGCGTGTGTGTGTGTGTGTTTCAGTTGACCCGGACTTCATCGGAGAGCATCACTTCGGTCCCAGCATCCAGCGCCTCGGGCTCTCCCAGCAGAGTCATCTATGTAAGATTGCGCCTCCTCTACCGACCACCAGGGGGCAGCCGCGGCACATAGTTCAGCTTTTTCCCATAGACTTCTCAAAGTTTATACAAATCATCTATAGGAACTGTTTTCTACCTGTTCAAGCTCAGGAGAACGTGAAATACTAGTACGTAATGGTGTCTTCTCTGTACTGCCAGGCCAAACTAGGAGAGGAGACGCTGGACTACAAGGACCTGGCAGCCCTTCCGAAGACCAAGGCCATCTATAACATAGACAGGCCTGACATGCTGTCCTACTCTCCGTACGTCAGCTACCCGTCTGAGGAGAGGCACTACGGAGAGGTAGACCTTTCACTTCTTCTTCCTAACTTAACATCTCTCTGATCCAGGGGTGGAAATGAACCAGGGACATTTACTCAAGTTCTTTACTTAAGTGCTATACTTGTACTAAAAGTATTTCAAATGTATGCTACTTTATACGTCTACGCCTCTACGTTTCACTTTTTACTCCACTACGTTTATTTGGAGGCTAAAGTTACAAGTTATTTATACCTATAACGAGCATCTAAAATATGGTGGTGTGTTTACAGTAATTTAAATGACCAGATAGGATCTAAAAGCAGTAACAGTATTAGTATTAAATTAGCTCCCCCACCACTAGCTACAACAAAACATTTTCATTTTATATTGTGTAGATGATGCATTTTGACAAAAGAACACAGTGGCTAATGTGCCTGTATAATGAGTACTTTTACGTTTGATGCTTTAAGTACATTTTGCTGATAATACTTTTGTACTTCTGAATGCTTTAACTGAAGTATGGAGTCTGAACTTAGTTTTAAAAAGTTGTAGGCTACCTATCTGTACAAGGCTAATAAGCCATTATGTGGCCACTGCATTGGTTCGTATTAGCTAATTTAAATGTTTGTATATATTTAATTTGAAGATGCAGTGAAAACAAGAGTGATTAAAAGCCTGTTTTTTCCAAGCGATTTGATTTGAATAGACCTCTTCTATCTCACACACATGAAACCCTGATTTTAATGGAGCAAACTTCCTTCTGTAGCATCTCCTTCGCCAGTGTTTGTTTTCATTTTTCACCTTGCGCTATCCCTCCATCGTCTTTAACGGTCTTGCTTGCTTCTGTCTCACACACTCACCATTCCTTTGGCGTGCGGTCACAGTCTCATAGCCTGGCCATGTAAACAGAACATTATACTTTGGACCCACTTTATTCAGCTCATCCATCGATCAGGAATGTCCTCACAGTGGACGCCATGACTCACTGACATTGAATGATCGCTCTCATGGTTGGACGGTTAACTCATATAGCCTCACATATGAGTTCGTCCTAATCATTGGCTTTCTCCCCCTCTTCATTTGCAGTCCCCCCAGCTGCTTTCTCCTACTCCTACTGAGGTAATATAATGCACTAAATCTCACACACCCTTCATCACTGCTTTCCTGTGTGTGTGTGTGTGTGTGTTTGTGTGTGCATGTGTGTGAGGGCACAAAGGAGTTGCTGGTTTCAGACCTCTTAATCATCGCCCATGTCTCAGATTTGTTTAGTGATTCAAATACGTCTGGTAGAACATTGCCTCTGCAGGTTGGAGAAGAAATTGACCAACCAGAGCTTTGTAGCAGTTTATTAAGAATGAGGATGTCATTATTTTCATAGCTAGCTAAGCTTTTTTTCTGCGGTGTAGCCAGCTAGGAAACAGCTACGGAAAAGTGGCCCCAAAAATAACAAACGTGGATGAGATGAACGCAGCTGTGTGCAGGTTGCAACTTAAATTGGCATATTTCTAAATGTCACAAAACACTTTAAGCTAGCAGTCTTTAAATGTAGCACTTGCAGCAGTTCAGCATTAGTTTAGTGAAGCTGATGTCCTTGCACGATTCTTGTCATTTTGGGGTTGGATCCACATGGTTGAATGCAGCTATTGTAAGAGGATAAAAGCGCCAACTAAATAAATGAAATGCACTGTAATGCTCCTAGCAACCACTACCACAGCTTCTGCGTCAGATTATCAGGCTAGCCACATTTCCAAATCTCAGATCAGTTAATGCTCTGATTCAATCAAAACAGTATGTGAAACTGAATACACATTAAACATTTTACCATAGTGTAGCCCTGATCAGGTCCACAGGTTATAGGGCTGTTTTGCCTTATTACAAAAATTACTAAAAATACATATATTTAATTTAAATATTTTTAGAGAAATGTTTCATTGCTGTGAGCATCACAAAGGAAATTCCATTCACCTCCATTGTATTGAAGTCAGATGCCAAAAATATCAGAGACAGATATCTAAAAAAAAGAAACTAAACTATCAGTGTGGCTACTACTAGATGTAAGTTGGCTGTGTGAGAAAATATTCAAATTGAAATCAGTTTGAATGTCCTTATTATAGTCTGATTGTGATCATCATTCACATTTTTGTGCCTTCATTTTTGCTTGACCATGACTTCTAAAACTACATTTTTTTAATTTGTTGATCCATGTTCAGGGTTTAATCAGCTTGTTATCTTGACTTTTGCTGTGTATTTTCCTAGATCTTTTGTGTTCCTTGTGCGACATGCTTGCTTCGCCTCCTTAAGAATATATCAGAGATTAAGTCACACCCACAGTCCTGACCGATACTGTGAGGAGCGAGGTAATGTTTGTTTCTCAGTAGAATGCGTTGACTTTTTTTTTTGTTTACTTTATGCGTTTGCGCGTCCAGGGCGACGGGCAGAAGTCACCCCGTCAGCGGAGACCCTCCAGCCCCAGCTCCAACAGCTCCCTGGGGGGTTACGGACGTTACACCCCGTCCCGTTCCCCCCAGAATTACAGCCGACCAGGTATCAGCCTCACACACACACATATGACACACAGCCCATTATCCATATGTTGCTGCTATAATGTGAAAACCTCCAAGTTTGAATTTGTTTTTCTGAATTTTTGAAGAATCACATTATGAATATTTAAGAGTACATGCATACTTTGTCCTGTTTGTATTTATTTAACTTAGTGAATGACAGGGAACAGGATGGTGGGGATAAAATGTTTCCGTATGTATTTAGGTGAAAACATCTGTTACAAACATTGCAAATGATTCATCACTTCCTGTATTTTTAGACGATTTCCTGCTGGTGACCATATCCAAAACCAGAAATTAAATTACATGCTCCTCTACGGTCTGATTAAATTCTGCAACCTTGAAATTATACTGTCAGAACCCATTGGACGATCTGAATACTGCATGGCTGTCAAGCTAAGTAAATGTCTCCTATACTTCCTGATCAACTTTCCCCCTGACAGCACCAATCTTTCCTTCCAAAAACATGGATACAATAAGAACATATCTGTCAAATATTATAGTGCAAACAGTGATGAATGCAGCTTGTTTTTATCCATTATGTCATGCTGAGTTTTGGTAAATAAATGAATCTGTACTATTTTAGGCGCTGTAAGAGCAATCTGCAATTGATCTTTGCAGAAATTATTGGTTGGGATAACGCCAAATCATCACAAAATCTTCTGACAAAGGACATAAAGCTATTTATACATTGACTTCTGTAGGGATAGCACAAAAAATGATTCAGTTTTTGTTAAGAAATCTGTCACTTCTCCCACAAAATGTCTGTTTGGACACCATGTCCTGGAAACCTCTGGAGCTCTCCTAAATATGCATAGATAGGACCACAGATGTATTCCCCTGGATATGTACTATTCCCTAGTTTTCCATGCAAAACCGTAAAAAGATATATATAAAGCCACATACCTTCACAATAGTGTCCATTGACTCAACATGTTTCCTGTAATCTGATTGGACATTCAGGGCCAGAGGTATACCTTGGCGGTAGACACAGCAGCCAAGGCCGTGACTCCAGTTCTCTCCTTTTGCCTCCAACCCTCATGGGTGCCATTAAGTACCCCTCCACCTGGGCCAGGGACTCATCTTCCCTCCCTGTGTACGATTCTGGTGGGGCTGAAGGGTGCGGTGGTGGTGTTAGTGGCAAGTACTCACCCTCACCAGCAGGTGGCAGTGCAGGCTTGTCTTTTCACCTAAACCCCACCACCCTTGCCATGCTGCAGCAGCATAACTACGTCCCTTACTTCAGAGGTATCAAAGCACGCTAAGCCGAGACCGAGGGCTGGTCTAATACAGACAATGCACGGCTTTCTGGAGTCATTGCTGCTGACAAACCTTAGACAGAAACAAAAACTGTCTTTTGAAGAATTTCTAAAATCAAATATTTGAAAGGGGACTCAAAGCGGGGGTGTTCTCCTAGCAGAACAGAAGCATGCACCCCTTGGATTTATGATCAAAAACATGAAACTCTTGAAAACCTGTAGCTAGACAGATTTCCTCACAGCAGCAATGTGCCGGTCCACTCTGTATTTGACGGAAGGTCCTGAAGAATGGTGTGCTGTGATACGACCACAGTTGACTTCACTTGGCATGGGCTGTGGTTATGCACCAAATTAACCATGTGTTGCATACTCACTCAAACTCACTCCGGGTCTTTGGGTCTCTCGATATTCCATAGATCCATGAGTCATAATGGGGTAATAAAATGTTCTGGTGTGCATTGCATTGAGTCTGAAACCACAGTTTGATCACTCATGCAGATTTCATTTAGTTTATTCTTGAACCAAAGCCATGAAACTGCTAATAACGCTGATAACGCACGTCACTGAAATCAACATCACAAACCGGTACTGTCACAGTCCCCTGCAGAAAGGCTTATCCAACCACCTCCCTTTGCTTCATCTTCTCCCCATCCCCTGATTTCCCTCACCCCTCAGGGTTCACACAGGACCCCCTACCTGACCCTAAACCTAGGACATCCCTGCATCTCAGTTTACCTCCTCCTAACGGTAAAAAAACCCCACAAGTAGTCTTTCTCTTCTCTGTGTCTGCCTCCCCTAGTGGAATGGTTAGCAGGTTTTGTGATGTTGTTGTCTGGTATCGTGGTGTTGTCGAGTTTCATGGGGTGCATCAAGGTACATTCGTAGGACCACTCGGTTTTCTCATTTCTGCTTGCCCTGTTCACTTGTGTCTGTGGACGTGGTTGTTGTTGTGCATGGTTGATGTAGACCTGAGTGTAACCCTGATACAATTGGGGTTTATCTTTTAGAGGAAGGTTATGGGTGATTTAATTTTTGTGCTTGTCTGTTCAGGTTGTTGTTATTTTTTTTGCCTGCCTTTGACCTTTAATGTACTCTATATTTTTTTTGTCTGAATGATCCCTTGTTCATTGTCATGTGTCAGACGTTATTCCTTTGGTGTTAACCCGCTTTTGTCCTTCATGTGAATCAGGGAGAGACTGCAGGCTTTGTCTTTTGATGACTATTAAAAAGACTAATTGAGGTTTACAGGCAGCCTTGACCAAGGCACTGACAAACACCACTGCAGCTGCAAACCAAAGAGATAAGATATAGGGATTAGTCAGCATGTTTCAATGGAGACTTGGCCCCACCATTACTGCAACTGTATATATGTATGTGGTATGCTAGTCATTTGCACGTTATCTTAAAAGCACAGTGCCCCTTTAGTTTTAAGCTTTGGTTGATGAACAACCGGCGGACTCTGATCAGAGGACTTTAGAGACCTGCTGGTGATATAGGGCTGCAGTAGATCTCTAATGTAGACAACTGTCTGATCCTGCAGAGCTCTGTAAGTGATCACCTCAAGGACCTTGAATTGGATTCTGAATTTGATGGGGACCCAGGGACGACCGATACAGATTGGTGTCACATGGGACCTTTAGGAGGACTTGGTTGAAGGCTTAGTAGCAGCATTTTGGACCACTTGTAGACGATCCAGGGATGTTTTGCTCTGAGGCAAGTGAAGAGGGAGTTACAATAATCAAGACAAGGCTAGATAAAAGTGTGAGCTGTTGAATAGGATTGAATGAAAACAGGAACAAAACAGACACTTGACATGTTGATCCAGAGTCAGAGCTCGGTCCATAGTGACGCCTGGATTTTGTATGGAAATTTAACAGAAGAGGTAAGAGACCTTAGGCCTAGGCCATCCATTATCTTGGGGGTGGACCCTGGATGCACTTACTTTCAATTTTACCTCCAAATAAATTAAATTAAAGCTAATCTCGTCAATTACTTTGGTGAATACAATGTTATTCTAGATTATGAAACCAATAGAAAAAAAACACTCAAGATGTAAGAAACTGTAGTTTTACTTTAATCCTTAAAAGTGTGTTTGGGGTTATATTACAATTACAGTACATGAGCATATTAAGTTAAAGTTATCACTTGTTTAAAAATAGTTAGAAAAGGTTCAAATGAGGACATACAAATTAATTTGAATGCAGCCCACTTAATTTTAAACTAGGTTGTAAAATTGGCATTGTTCCATTTATTCGCGGTGCCTGCCTCAATCAGAATCAGAATCAGTATTATTTGTAATAATACAGTAATACAGTAATAAAATCGAACCCTGGCTACAGTATAGAGAACACATATATACACACTATAAACAAAAACAATATAGACATATTGACAAATAGTGCAGTGAGCAGGAGTAAATTATTATTGTCATTATTATGATTATTGTTATTATGTACATGTCTGAGGTGGATGTGATATACATGTACACATGGAGCATAGTGCAAAGGATGCTGGAATAAATAAGTATTATGTGCAGATGTTATGTACTTGAGGGAGGTGGATTTGGTGTACAGTATATACAATATAAAAATATAACAATATAACAGTATGAACAGCTCTGAAATAGAGAATATATAGTAAGTGGTAACCAGTAAACAGGTGGCTGATTAGACAGTGATAGAGGTTGCTTTAAGTGATCGCTGCCTCACTAAAGTGACAAGCTAACGTTCACTATAGACTATAGTATTTTACAAAGTCAGCAAACAGCCTTACCTTCAAACACAATTTTCCCATCTGTGGCGTCCTATTTAAAATTTTCCCACATATTACTTGTCAATTCAATCTCGCGATTATCCGTTCTGCACTGCTCACTAGTTTTCTCCATTTTGCGTTATTTTTAAGATAGCTTAGTTTCAAACGCCCCTGCTAAACAGGTTTGCACAAGGCAGGACCTGTTGCACTCATGCATTGTAACCTTTAGATTTAAACAGATTATTGCAAATCTTTTTTTTTTTTTTTACAGTGTTCGAAGTTCAAATTTAATAAAAAGTCCCTACTGAGTTCCTACAGCACCAAGAAGTTGCCATATAGTTTGAGTTTCACATATAAAGGACCTTTGCCTCAAAAAGGACATTAGGTAAGAAAACATTTTTCCAACATATGCTTGTTTGGATCATGGCTGATTAAAAGGAGGAGGTCGGGAAGGAAGCAGTGTGGGCTTCCACTCAAAACATTTGCCCAGAAAATCACGAACATGCGGTCCAGGGGTTTGGGTGCTTTTTCCATGACAGGGTAGAGAGGCAGAGAGAGGAGTTCTCTGATGTGGACGATGAAGGAGAGGAGGGGGGACCGAGGAATGAAATAACCCGAGCGGGCTGAGCTGTAATTTAGGGTCTGGTTGCCAGTCGCAGTGGCTTCTAACACACTGCACCGCTGGCCATGTTCAGGCCCTAGTTGTTCTTAACACGCCGTGAAAGAGGGCTATTTGTTTTCGTGCAACAGGCTCATGCTTTAATGAGCTATCAGGTTTCCTCATAGATGTTACTGTGGTAGTAAGACTATAGCAACACTGGCCGTTGTCTAATGGAAATTGAGGGAGAGTTGATGAAAAGACCTTTCAAAGCTGAATAATGCATGCCCTGTCCCTGATTCCTTATTAATGACCTCAAAACCATCATTTATATCTTGTTATTGTTTTTTGATTAACCACCTTGTGTCGAATGTGTAATCCGTTCACATGAGTTATAACGCATCTACTCCCTAAACTCCTCAAGCCTCCAGCACCTCCTACCTTAGCTCCAGATGTTTGTATGGAGGATTTGCCCTTCATCTAGATCTGCACTAACAGTACTCTGGTGTGTACGTGTATCTTTATGGGCATGTGTGTGTGATTGTGTGAATGTGTAGGAGATCACTCAGGCCAGCACTAACAGCACTGCTGTATGTCTGTGTGTGTGTGTGTGTGTGTGTGTGTGTCAGTGATCTCATCCACTTGCATCCAGATCTCTGCTGGTTCCTCTCTGTCTGAGGGGAGAAGAGTGTGTGTTCAATCAGCCAACACTTACTCTCGTGCACACTCTCAATCTCTCTCTGTTTCTTCCTCAAAGCTCTGGATGTAGAGTGTTATTGCTATGTATTACTTTTGCCCTTAAGGGTGTCAGTGACTCCATCACCCAGCCTGCCTGTGACGTAACACAATAAGGGCGGACCATGGTTGTGATCATAGAGACACACCACACACGTGCATGCTGTCAGCAAAAATGAATGTATGTATGAATGCCGTGCTCTCACACAACAAAACACACTTAAAGCCCATATGGGACGAATCTAATATAGCCCATAGGATAAGAAGTCACTTGCCATTATCTTTTTCTGATATGTTGTGGATTTATAGTGTAAACTGTTAAGTGGTGAGAACAAAGTCTCCGGGTTCATCCGTCCCCTCTAGGTAAATTATTGCTTTGGTGCCAGTGCTACCACTAACAAGCTCAGTGCCAATGCATTAGCATTTAGCCCTGAAGCTAAGTGTTGAAACTACACAGTCTCACTCCCGACTCGTCACATATTCATGCTTGGGCAAGGCCCTTTTGCGGTCAAGTTAGGGACGCTTAGCAACAACAAAAATGCAACGTACGGTGACTCTACAAAATAAAACGTTGCCATTTTGAAAAGTTATTTAAATTGTGAAACGTTGCAATTTGGTCGGGTTTAGGCAAAATTTTCTTGGTTAGGTTAGGAAAAGATCATGGTTTGGGTTTAAATAACTACGTAGGTCAGTTTACGCGTAAGTTAACTTACGTCACTTGCATAGCTTACGCTCTTTACGTAACTTGGCTAACTTAAATAAAAATGTTTAATATTGACTTTTTGTCTCACACGGGACACGAACACCAGTCTTCTGGTTCAAAGTCAGGGTTCTGGCCCTCCACCCCCCCCAACCACCTCCTAACTCAGTCGTTTCTGTTAAATATCATATACCTACCTTTACCGTCAAAAACTGACGCTCCAGGGCTTCCCCCCACTGCGTTGAACTATGACGCTATAGTGCGTTACAAACTGACGCTGACGCCGTCCATATGTGACGAGTCGGGGAGTGAGAACTGAGAGCTGAGAGCTGTTTTACAATTCAAACAATACCTTCCAGCTCCTCTTCAACAGCTGTTTCCAAACATTTCTGGGGATTTCCAGACCCAGCAGTCCTATAGTCTGCCATAGGTGTGAAAATGGGCTAGGTTTTGAGAAATGCAAGTTCTGAATGAGTCACTTCAGCGCCTTCAAACTTTGAATATCCTTTGGTAGCTTTTTGCTGGTGGAACAACCGTAGCAGAAACATGTGGTCCAAGGTGGATTGCTCAGTCCAGGTGAAGGGTAGTCGTTGCCCCAAGTGAAGGAGCGAAGGTTTATCATGGGTTCTCATTCACAAGTGATTATGACATTGACTGCAAGTTAGAAGAAGAAGTTAGAATTGGCAGAAGTAATTCAGACTGTTGTTGTGAATAAGAGTTTTTCTATGAAGCAAAGCTATCGATTTACTGGCCAGTCTTCATCCCAAGTCTCACCTACAGCCATAAGCTTTGGGCAAAACTCTATACTGCAATAAAACTGGGGATAAAATTGTCAAGGAAATTAGTGAGGAAGAGGGGTCTCAAGCTATGTGACAGTACTTAGATTTTAAAGTGCTGCTGCTTGGCCACGTGAGCTGGTTCAGGCAGCTAGCATACCTTCCTTACAAGGTGTTCCAGATGTGACAAGTTGGCAGGAGACCATGGATACTCTTACATCACTGAGCTCACCTTAGTGCTTGGGGATCTACAGGAAGATCTGCAGGGTGATACTGGGAAAAAGGAGATTTGGGCTAAGGGACAACACTAACTGTGCTAAAGTGGTAGCCTTCAAATGTCTGCAGAATGATTTTTGCGTCTCATCACTCAACCGGTCAGCAGAATGGCAGCATTCTTCAGAAACTAAAAAATCTGTGAATTTGGTCAAGACATTTGTTCAGTAAAATAAATGGCTGGGTTATCAAGTCACCTGCGCCACTATAATAATCACTGCTTCATATTTGAGCTTTATCAATATGCTTACCATAACGCTGCTTTTTTGCCCCCCGATGCCCTTTGTTTTCTCCCAAACCCTTTCCCTTTTGCCTTTCTTATCCAATGCCCACCCAACTCCATCCCCAACTGGAGGTAGTGAAAGTGGTCGGAGTACCCCCAGCTTATCCACCTATTCTGACGGCAAATCCCCCTCCTCTACTTCTACATACATGGCTGCTCCTCGGCATTTCCACATACCAGGTAGGCAACAGCCACAACGATTGGCTCGCAACTCAACTTTGAATTTCTCCTACATCTTTGCACATTCTACACAGTGACACTGAGGTGAATCACAGGGTAAGCTATGAGATCATAACAAGTTACAAACACCAAACAAGTGTTCTAAAAAGAGTTGGTACCAACTGTTACATTTAATATTAGAGTCTCTTGTAGAAAGGTTTGTGTCATTAAATAAAATGATTCTACGGTTAACGCCAAGCTGAAAAGCATTGTTTCACTGACCTCCTGTGGTTGAAAGTTTTAAGTCTGTTGCATCTCTACCCTACCCAAAAGTTTAAAAGTTAAAATTATTAAGTTAAAACTTCAACCAACGGAGGTAAGAAAACACAAGATTTGAATTTGGTGTTCAGTTACTGATTCATGTAAACAACAAGAAAACTCTCTTTTAACCAGATTAGTCTTGTTTTTTCCATTTCGTTGGACTTCTCTCTCTTTCCAAGTACATGCATGATAAGTGTCGTGAAGCTATCAGCATGTGTGGGATCTGGGCCCTCATGCAAGAACTTTTTAGTTTTCCGATTTAAACTCTCACTGCTTTTGTGAATTTTTGTCTCGTACAATCGCTCCATATCTGATTCAGCAAACCATCTCAACTAAAAAACATAAATACGTAATCGCATCTAATGCCTTCTTTCAACCTGATTAATTCCACTTGTATATGAGTCAGCAGATGAAAACATAACAAATGTAGCTAGATCAGACCGGGACAAACGACAAAAAAATGTTACATTACATTAACATTGCAGAGCCATGACGGAAATAAAGAAGAAATGGATTTATCTGATGTCAAGTAGTTTAACTATTTACGGCATTGAAAACAGCTGTTGGTCTGTGCATTTTATGACAGACCAGAATCATCGGTGACCTCGTACAATAACTACATTACTCCATCATGCGGTCACACACTTATGGGATTAGTTGTTTTTTAACCAGTTTACCTTCTCATATAGTACCACTGGTTTATTGGGAGAAGATGAACCAGTTTTTAACCTCTTTTATCCAGCAGGGGAATTGTATCTTCAAAAAATTCCTAGGCTCCGACAGATGTCTTCATCTGCCCAGAAAGATCAAATGTTTGCCATTTCCACAGACCTATCATATGTAGATTCTCAAATAGTGACTGGGGCCTTTAATTACCTCAACTGCAGAGGGCCTTTATTTCTAATTCCCTCTGTTTGTAGTGTAAGTATATTTTAGTATGAAGCCGACTTGTTATCTGAACTGCTCCTGTTACATTTTTCTTACTGCAATATGCTATTAATACAAACAATAGCACTTACTGTATCCGATTCAAATAAAAAGCCTTGTGGCGAATTCTTTCTATGCCCAACACACCCAAACCTGCACAACAAGTTATGGCATTCACCACTCTGCTTGCTCGGAGGTCTATTCTAGTCTGTTCACATTCTATTCACACATCAGAGCACATGAATCACATTCATGCAATTTAAGCTCTGAATTCTGTATGCAAATGTCTTCCCTGCAACAAGTGTGGAAGAACGTACTGCTGTGAAGTTACTTGGATATTAGTTTCAAGTTGGACGACAGATGTCTGTTGAATATCCAACTGAAAACTAGCTTTACTGCGGTGCTAAGTGTTACTAAGTATTACCATAAAGTGAGGAATTTGCGACACAGCAAAATAAACGTTTTTCGATATTGTCATATGGCACAGCCCTACTGCAGTGCATAAGGTTCTCCCAGAGAGGTTCCCTGGACATACATTACATAGAACATATTGTCACCCAGGCTATTAATGAAGAAATCAACACTTAGTCGAACACCCCCACTCCCTATTCTATTTTATTTTATCTGAATTCTTTTTATTATTTTGTTTTTTTATTTTCCCTCTCCTCTGTCCTGGTATGTGTGTGTGTGAATGAGACTCCTGTCTAGGAAGGTGAGGGAGAGGGACCACGAAGTGCTGTGGGTGGGAGCGGGCTGGAGTGGGGTTTGTAATACATAACCACAGAACACCGTTAGCAATACTGCCATTTGTTTAGATTATTCATTTCTGTTCAAAAACCAATAGAGATTAAAATGAAGTGGCTTCAGTGGACAGAATCCCTTATAGAATCCTATAGGAGCTGCGCAAGTCTATTTGAGAAAATATGGCACGTTCCTGGGAAGAAGAAGCAGAGTAAACATCTTATCATGCCAGGCACATAGTGAACATCTGTGTGGTCACAAAAATACTGTGCAACATGCCACTGGATAACATTTGCATAGGTGACCGAAGCAAAATCTGGCTTTCTGTACATGACTTGTACAAGAGGTCTGGACTACTGTGAATTTGTTCGTACCCTAAGCGAAAATTCTACGAAAAAGTACGAGGAAATTTACAAATGGGTTGTCATGAATCACTGATTTGTGAAAGACTGGATCTGATGGATTGAGTGGTTCTTGCATGAGGCCCAATGTCTGTACTTTATAGCGTAACAGCTGACTTATTGCCTTTGGCTTATGGATTGGAGTCTGTATATCTCTAAGACTCTTGTATTCTCAGTGTCCCTTCTGTTAGCAAATTTCAAAGCAGTTTATTTTTGACACAGCAGTGATCTGACATGAGATTGCATCACTTAGAATTACATTTACTCTACATATGGGCAGGAGTTGACATTAAACAGTGTGTCATCCATTACTTTCAGTCTCCCACAGAGGCAAATCAGCCTAATCCAACATATTGTTCCCATTGACAATTACACTGTCAGTCATGCAGAGGGGAAAATACCCTCCCATGTTGGAAGCAGGTTAAGTGGAAAAAACTGCCAACGATTATCCACTTAATGGCTTTCATAGTCATCATCCTTATTGCTTTAATATGGATATTGTTTCAGATGCTGGCAGGCACTGAAACAAGCCAGGGAAATAACCCAGATGGGTTGTTGTATTGTGAGTCATGTTTCTGCTGTGGTTTAATGTGTGACAGTTGTTACTAAGTATCTCTGTCAGAGGCCTGTCTGGGTCCACTGACACTAAAATGGATTAGCTCAGCTTTAGGGAAAAACACTCTGTCCCCATTATCCTCCAGAGGCACTTCATCGAGCAGTTAACTTTCTTTTTTCTCTATTGTTGTGATGTTTATATTATTAACGGAGGTGCCCTTTTTGATTTAATTTGAAACTCGCTAAAGACCGCTAATACAAGTAGACTGTTGGATGCCTGGGGACCATGTGCGGTTTCTGATATTATTCTTTGAGTGTCACTGAATTGTTCTGCATCATATAACCTCCCCTTCAACAAATACCAATAAATTGACATATTCTGAATATGTTGCATGAATAATATTAAAAGTGCTGATGTTTCTGATGTGCCATAATAAAAATGACAAATGTCTTGTGTTGAATCAAGCAATACTGCAACCCCCCCCTTTTGCTTCTTCAAAATATCTCATCCCTCAATAACTGCTAACTCATGCTTCTTTTTCTCCATTCTCTCCCTTTCTTTCTCTCCCTCCCATGTTGGCTTCTTCCATTTTCTTTCCTCTGCGCCTGTTCCCATCTTCAGAGACTATGGTCAAAGATAATATCTATAGAAAACCCCCCATCTACAAACAGCATGGTACAGTCTACTTTAGCCCTTCTTTCTCTGGTCTGGTCTCTGCACGATGTGTTGCATGTCGCCTGTCAGTCATCTCCTCATCCGTTTATCCCAGTTCTCCACCTTCCCCTAAGGCCTGCACTCGTAGACTTCGGAGATTTAGATGCAAAGGGCTGGTGTAAGGGTACAGCGCCCATTCTGTGTTATAAAATCAAGTGCAGAACCTATCATTCTTCAACATTTGGATGGCGGGCAATGTTGTGACAAAATGAACCAAAAAGAACGCTGAATTTTGCAACCCAAAGGATTTGATGAAAGAAAGCAGACAACTGGCTGCTGATGACCTACATTCCATGAATGTTCTTCTCACACTCCCGGTTTGAGTAATACATCTCTGAGATGGAGTGATTACCAGACAAAAAAATACTACACCATCAGTCCAATATCCTTAAGTATTACATCCATATCGAACAATTGTGTAGCGCAGGATTTTCATCCAGTGCCAGTGCAGAAAGTAGTAGGCCTTTTATGTAGAGAACTAGAACGTAAGGGAGGTGGTGTGGAGGTCAGCTAAGTGGTTGGCCAAGTAGCGCAGCAGGCTTTCATGATCAACATTTAATGTTCTTTTTTTTTTCCCCTAAGATTTTTTGGGGGGCATTTTTATTGGATAGGACGGTGGCAGACAGGAAGCAGCGAGAGAGAGGGGTATGACATGCAGTCCCTGGCCGGACCGGGCAGCCACAGAGATGCCACAATTTTCTCTTTTTCAAAACTCTAACTATGATCTCAGCTAGTGTTTTAGTTCCCTAAAGGCATCAGCTTCAAACAGAGTGCTGAAGCTGAATGTTAAACACGATTGAAAGGTTCAACCTCTAGAGGGCAGTGCTGAGGCAGTTTTCGGCAATACCTGATAAAATCTGTTTGACATTAACTAGAAGGAAGAGATTGATTTAAATCTCAGAAACAAAGTCTGTATAATTAGGTTTCATCTATAATAAACATTGCCCCAAATTCCAATATCTGATTTGACATTTCAACAAGGCAACATATTGATTATTCATTTTAAAAATGGGACTGATTGCTGGAATTGGGGCCCTTGGGTATTTATTTGCTCACCCCGTCCATGCATGTCTGCACTCATCTCACCAGCTCATTTGTTGGTTTTAGTGGTGGTGCTGTGACTGTGTGTCCACTGTGCGTGGTTGGGTACATGATTCACTTTGTTTAGTGGCATTAGTGTTGTACTGATCACTGTTTCAATCACTGTCTCTCCCCTCACCATTGTTTGTGTGTCTACTTTACGGTGTACATTTTTCACTACAGTTGCTTGTAAGCTATATGTGCACGATGGGGTCACTCAAAAACACATTGACAGGAATCCAAGGAACGTTTGTCACCTCTATCACACAAGAAAGTCTTCATTTTTATCAAATATGACATGTAAATCAGCTGCATATGGGATAGTACTGCAGATTTATCATATTTAAGGTCTGTCAGCACCTTGATTGTACTCATTCAAGCAGACGTAAGTTCACAGACAAGGCCTGCCAAAAATCTTTATCTAATTTGTTCCAAGCAAACACTGCTGCTAATGGTTTAACTTTGGAGCTGTGTAATGTGGCATTACGTTTGAATGGACTGCACTTACTTTTGAGGGAATTTGTCCCATTGGTCATGTTATATGATACATGATAGGAAGGCTGTCACCAAAGTTATCTAAATACCTCTGTCCAGTATACATGCTAATAGTTTAGCATGCAGTATGTTACATGAGCAAAGAGAACAAAGACAGTTAGTAATTTGTGCATACAAGTTGAATTGGATTATTCATTCAGGCATGCAACTTCCCACAACATAATGTTAAACAGTCCACATACTGTGTGTTGAAGGGATGGCAAATATAACTCATTATGCAAACAGGCAGTTTGAAGTATATCCATGTAAACTCCTGCAAAACTGCATTAAATCCAAGCTGTGGTTTAGATTCATTTCCTTGCGTGACAACCTGAAAACACAGTTTAATTTGCACTGTATTAGCCGACACAGCTAGCCAGTAATGCTGAAACAATGTCCAATGTAGCTTTACAACTGTATAAAAAAGATGTTGAAGGGGAAATGGCAACTGTAGTTATTATTATTTTAATTAAAAATTAGAGCGAGAACATACACTATCAATATGAAGGGATGAATTCATTGTTTGTACACTAAACATGGCTTCCAGCCTCCTAGCTTCTTGCTAACTGACCTGGGGTGCGTTTCCCAAAAGGATCGTAGCTAACTACGTCAGCAACTTCCTTGGTTGGTAACTTACATGGTACGAACAATCGTTAAGCGATGCAGGTGTTCCCTAAAACCGTAGTTCCGACAAATGTGCGCACCAACTGTCGTTAAGTTGCATAGTTCAAACCACAGCTCCTGATGTGTGGTTAGAAACTTAGTTCACGGTGACTACGTCACAGATGGTGGATGAAATGTGTTTTAAGCAGAGAATGTTAGATAATCCTGCTGTACAAACATATTTAAGGTGAAGATATTTTTAAATGTAGTTGTAAAAGTTCTTTTATATTTGTATTTGTCGGGTCATGTGTAGGGCTGCATTGTTTCAGTACTAAGTAGCCTATCTGTAGAGTAGACCATCTACAAACTACAGGTGTTTTTCTCAAAGATTACCCATCTGATCACAATAACTTGATTTAATATTAGTCACCAGTACAAAGGTTAAAGGACAAAACGGAGAATGTAAAGACAAGACTTTTATTATTACCTGTGTGTATACATTTCCGGGCCTTTGAGGAAGAAGGTTGTTCTCTAGTCTTCATTACAAACAGAAATATAAAAAGGGACAGTATACAATCCATGAAAGTAATGTAATGAATAAATCCCTGAGAGTTTTCGTTAACAAAGATAAATCACAGGATTTGAACCCGCGTCTGTCTCAATAGAGAACAATCACAAGCTCAACCATTTATCGCACTGAGCTATGCTCAAGACTTTGGTGTTGTTTAAGGCCACAAGATTCATAATAGTGTTAAAGTGTTGGAACGAAGATACTATGTATGATGATATATGTTATTTATATTGTTGATTTCATTAATACTGTTGTTGATTTTCTTTTTATTGCCGGCACGACTATGATATGAAAAGCCTATATAATAAATTTCGGTCACAACTGACATATTTAGGCAGAATATGACAACATTTTGTGAGTTTCATGCTGTGAAAGTCGTAGTTTGAACTACGTTGGTTCAAACTAAGTTAGTTCAAACCACGGTGGTACCAACAAAGTACAACAGTTTCAGGAAACAGTCGTACTTCAGGTGTTTGTTAGTTTAACGATGCATCGTACCAAGATAGTTCTATGCTTCCTTCCGTGGTTGTACGGGAAACGCACCCCAGAGTAGCTACAACAACCTGATTGATTGGTCATTAAAATCAATCGTGGGGTGTTGATTTTGGACAAAAGAGATCAATGGATATTCTTTGTATTTTGCACATTTAAAGAGGGTCGTGTTCCGTTGACGTCCCTTACAGACAAAACAAATTAAGTTATTAGTGCACAGAATTTATAGACTTTAATAATTGCATTATTATTATATAGCATAATTTGGAGAGCTAAAGGACATGAAATGACAAGGCAAAAAGTCAAGGCTTATTGTATTATTAGAGGCTGCCATGCTGGTTGCACCCCACAGTATCAGACAGAACAAACAGAAAACTGAGAATTTGACTATATAATTTTACATTTTTACATTTAGAGACACATCACCCTTAAGCTGAGGATACACAGAGCAACTTTTAGAGCAATGGTGCTGGGCAATGTTGCTGTCAATGGTAATGAGTAAAGATTACTACTACTACTAAAGATACAGACTTATCCTCTGGTGATCATGATTATTCAGAGCATATTTAATGTGTCATGGGTCAAAAGGTTTGTCAAAGAGAAGCCATGTGTTCAGATCATTTACAGTCACCCTCACGGCACCATGGATTTCCTTACCAAATGTTGTGTAGCTGTTCAGGGATCTCGCTCCGGTGACCGATGAGACTCCCAAAAAGTCAGTGCAGCCACGCAAGTACAACGTTGATACAAATGTTAGTGGTTGCCATCCATCCTGTTTTACTGTGCAGTTACACAGTGCACGAGAAGCTCATTGTAGAGGCCATCTGCAGCTGATGATTTCATGGTCCAGGGGAAATTTACTGTAGAGTTAATAGTGCAGTACGGTGGAGCTGAGAGGCACATGACCCAGCACATTAACTGTGATATCCTGTAACATCTGACTGTTTTACAGCTTCTAGAACATCCTGGCAGGATGGGGAGGATAGTAAGGTGGGTCTGTGTGTATATGTCTGTCCATATCTGTCTCTTTTCAAGTCATTTTCTTAAACTTTACTGTACATCCATTTACTAACTGACTAACTCATACTTTGCCATCATCCATTGCATCCTTCCATCTTTCTTGTCTCTCTCTCTGTCGCTCTCTCACTCTCTGTGCAGAGGACCAGTTGGATGATGTTAAAGAGTGAAATAGATGGACAGATGGGTCCAGAAGACCTGGATCCCCGCAAGTCTACCTGCAGTCTGCCCACTGACACCTCCCAGCCTAGTGAGTAGCCAACCACCTGGTGTAGGTGACATGAACACAACAGTATTTAAAGCATAAAATAAGCAAGAAATGTTTTATCTCTCTGCAGATTTCCCCTACAGTAAATCTGCATCCTTACCTGGATACGGACGGAACGGCATCCACAAGGTGAGCTGCAATGACTGTGAGCGAGCGTAGAAGTATTAGGACCATAGACTGTATGAAGAAGTGGACATAGTCACCGTGACGTCACCTGTTGGTTTGAGGACTTCCGTTTTGAAGCCTTGAGTTTGGCAGTTTGCCGCTATTGTACATTTTTTGCAACCAGGCACCGGGCGTGACCATATTTGGGCGAGACGGTGGCGTTAGCAAGCTTGGTTAGCTAGGTGCAACAGGGATGCTCATTTTTGCTAGCAAAAAACAGGCTTAAAACAAAACATACGTCCTGGAAAAATGAACAGCCAACTCCTGATAAGCTTGTTCAATGGCGCTGGTTAAATTTACACAGTGTTGTGGATACGAGTCACTCTAGGCTGATTGACAGGACTGGTAGTGACTTGTCAATGACAAGGTAGCCACGCCCTAAAGCATACCCATCTTTATCATCTATTTTCCTCTAAATGGGACCATAATTTACTAAATGAACATCCTGCTGTGTTGAAGAAGACTTGAAACTAGCGACTGAGACCATAAACTCATTATGAAAGTGTTTACTGGGGGAATCAGCTGAGAAGTAGGGTCATTTTAGCATTATTTCTAATGGAACTAAACTTCTTTTTGCAACCAGAGGCGTTGCCCCCTGCAGGCCATTAGAAAGACTCCAGGTTTAAGTTACTTCCGCATTGGGTTTAACCATCAAAACAATCCATAGTGCTTCCTGTAACTTAGTTCTTTGTCAAGTCATTATTTTTTTATGTCAGGAAAGGAGAAAAAATTTAAAGAAATCCTGGATAATCCTGTATAAATATTGTAATGCACCAATTATTGCCAAAGTCAGAAATAACTCAGTGAAAGCCACAATGTGAATCTGAAAATGTTTGATGTTCCCAGTGGTAATATGAAAAATAAAACATGGCGTTGATACCCGACCGCCCTCACTCTCCTCTCCCGTCTGATCTCCTCCTGGTCAAAGCCGCTGTAAATCACCTTAAAGACCTGACAGCAGTTGCATTTTAGACCACTAGGTATTGGTGTTTCTTATCCAAGCTCTATCGCCCCCTGCGCTACAGCAGCAGTCTTATCAAATCAACACCTCCCTCCCCCACACAGCTTCCTACCCTCTACTAATCAACACAGGAAACTCAGAGTAGCATTTAAGCTCATTTTAAAATCCAACCTCCCAAAGGTCTTCTCTCACAGTTTGGGTATCGGATTACGCAGGGGTCAGTCAGTACCATTCACTCCACACGGGCAGGGCTCCGGTTTATTATGAGGACACTGGGGTATTTAGTCTATCATCCACTGATATTGCTGCTCACCCTCTGTGTTTGTTGATGGATAGAGGACAGGCAGACAAAACAGAGCAGAGAAGGAAATGAAAGCTCAGGAGCCACGACGGATTCGTGGTATATTAAACTATTTTTCACTTGCTGATATTCCTAGTTAGTGTTGTTGACATGGTGGATTTAGTGTGCTGGCAGACGAATGAAGGGAGATTTCTTTCTAATGAATGTTGAGCTATGTAACAGTATACAATATACAGTATATTTTTATGCAAGCACATTGCTCACACACAGAATGACAGAGTGCTCAATCTCTATTTGAAGTCCAAATGAAATAATTGATGGTGGTAAATGACGTTCCTTGGGTCTACACATACACTTATTGGGTCTTTTAGTTCAACTGATTTGAATTTTAACTCCATATAGCTGTCCTCTGGCCTAAAAAACATCACTTCTTCCTTCTCCTTTTAGTCGAAGTTTTAGTCTCTCCTAATTAAGTGATGCAAGCTTATTCCCTCACAGCCTGAAAAAATGTGAGCAAATCCAGGGCAGACGCAGTGACTAAACAGCTTTCAGATGACCCCTGGCTTTGATAAAGACCAGCAATGTTCTTGGCGGTGTGGACGGGATATCTGAATGATGGTCTAACTGCTCTACGGTTATATGTGTGTTCGTATAGGCTGCTGAGATGGTGGAGGATGAAGTGGACCCGGACTCCCAGAGCTGGGGAGGCATGAGAGGTGAGAGTGAAAATAAATGAGCGCTGCTTATCTCCTGCTCCTTGTTGTGTTCCTCGGCATGTTTGCTGGTTTGCAGGCTTTTTCCGGTGTTGCACTGTTGATGTGCATGAGCTAAATGCCTAAAATACACACAGAGTAGTCTGTAGATATTTGGACAGTAAGGGCCCGATTTACTAACATCCAGAATAAAGAGTACTAAATTTCGTGTGCATTCAAAAATATTGCACGTGCAATTTTACTACCTGTTATGGGTGATTTACTAAGAATTATTTCATAGATGACAACAGGAGAAAACACAATGGAGGTGGCCGTATTTAAATGAGGGGTTTTCATGTTTTAATGGTTTCCGGCATAAAGTCGGGAGGGAAAGCAACCACTGCGTAAAAACCTTGGTTTGTTTCATTCAGTGCGTCCCAAGTATGTGGAAATCGTCTGTACCTGCCCATCCTGCCTGAGATAGAAGTACTTGGGACAGCACACCTGACAAACTGCTTTGGGAAACCCCAGCAGAAACAACTACAGTATGCTGGAATGACCCAGACGCGAGGAAATGCCAGCAGATTGTGCTTCATCCAGCCAGAGGGAATAATCATCGACCATCCGCTCCGTGATCTCCTGTCCCTGAACGCCCCAACGCCCGATTCCCTCTCAGATACCTACAGTGGGTTGTGTCGCTATTACGACCGGCGCGCTGTGAACAGTTGGTGATCGTTCCCTCTGGCTGGATGAATTTTAGAGAAAAGAAGTCAGTCAGAAGTATTGGATATAGAATAATATTGTCTTGTTAATTTCTCTACGTCTTCTTTTCTTCTGGCAATGATAACAGAAGCCATCTCTGCGCAACACTTGGCGTGGTTTGCACCTTCTTTTCAAATGTATAAAATACAGATGCTGTTGCACTCACATGAAACTGCTTTTAGGCTTGGCCCTAAGACTTTCTTCTTGTTGTGGCTCTTCTCCAGCAGAGGTTACAGTTACAGCTCTAAGAGTGTTTGAAGGTGTTCATAGCGTAGCCCTTTTTCGGACAGTTCAGGGAACAGTGAAATGCCAGTCACCTAACCTGAATCCAGTTGATTATGTGTTTCACTGCTGAAGACCAGATTGAACTCAAAAAGCCCCTGATACCAGCAGGAAGTGTTGATGGCTTCAGTCCAGGCCTGCCACGGCATCACCTGATGTCTGTGGGCCAATGACTGCTAAGGATTGCAGCTGCATCATGACTTTGTTAAGTGACTTTCTATCCCCTAAATGTATCTTCGTCTGCAGCTTTGATAATAAAATAATTGTTTGAATCATTTTTCAAGTAAAAATGGAATGTAAATTCACTAGTTCTATCCTCTCAAATGTCAAGAATTATTGCTTTTGGTCTGTTTGACAGTAAACTGAATATCTTTGGGTTTTGGACTGTTGGTTGAACAAACAAGCAATTTCAATGAGTCATCTTGGGCTCTGGGACATCTCGTAGACCACAGGAATATTCATAAAAAGTTGATCTCATCCACTTATTTACTGTAAATCGCCTGTTGAACATATTTAAATCAGGCTCCAGATCACATCAAGGAACCCAGGCAGCACTAATACAGCTGTTAAATGACATTGGTCTGAACACTAATTCAGGTAGAACATCATTCTGTGGTGCAGCTTTCAATGCCTCTGGCCATAAAATACGTCATGGCAGACTGGAGGATTGGGTAGAATCAGTTACTATTGCACAGTCCTCCATTGGTTCAGATCTCCTCACCATGATTTGTGGTGTCCCCCGGGGTTTGATTCATGAGCCTCCACAGTATTATTCAGCCTGCATGTGCTCTCTCTGAGCCAACTCGTGCAGGCCAGTACAGCAAGTCCTCATCATGCATGCAAAACAATGCATAGTTACTGAATTCATCCAAAACTGACCCAGAATGTGAAATGTGTTTTCTTAATGAAATGCTACTCAGAGTTACTTTTTACGTGCACTGTCTTTGGCTTTTTTAATCAAATGACCAGATTGTTTTTTTGAGAGGATGATTCACCCACGAAGTTTCCTTCCAAGCCTCGGAAGTGCTCCAATGTCAGTCACCTGATGTTGTCCATGTAGAAAAAGCACATTTTTGAACTTTTTCTTTACTTTAACATTTACTGAACCCCACCCTCAGACGACGATCAGCTAAAATCTTAAACTATAAAATGTGAAAAGGCCCGCGTCATCTTCTCCTTCAAGTGCAGATCTAAGGTCACTTCACAATCCCTGATTACATGACATGACGTGACATGCAGAGCCCTGCAGTTCTGGCTCCAGATCAGTTACTGGAGGTAACGACATAGAGAGGTGATGTAATTTTTCCAGCTGCAGAATTATTGGTGTGTGTGTGTGTACAGTCGATGGCTGTATCTTGGGCAAAGACTGGGTTGACAGGAAGCCAACCTCATAACGTGTGTGTGTGTGTGTGTGTGTGTGTGTGTGTGTGTGTGTGTGTGCAGAGCAACTGTTTATAAAGCTTTTGACGCATTGAAACCCAATATTTTTGTGGAGATTTGAGTCCACACGGTGTAATTTTTTTTTCAAGCTCTATTATGGTAGTTTTCATAATAGGTCTGCTATTCAAATAAAAACTCATTGTTCCACCAGATTAATTCTCTTCTTCTCTCTCTTTTTTTCCCTCCCTCTCAGAATACAAGGTAAGATTTTCCTCATTTCTTAACACTTTACAAATGATATATTGGCAGCTTTGTTTGGACTCTGGATTATAATTGTATTCCCTAATAAATCTCCCACAATGCTTACTTTGTGTGTGCCAGATCTACCCGTATGAAATTCTGGCAGTGACGCATAGAGTGAAAGTGAAGCTTCCCAGAGATGTAGATCGCACCAGACTGGAGGTGAGCTCTGATCTTCTCCCTGCTCTGTCGTTTCCCCTCGCTTAAAATCAGAATTATGCACTTTGGGGGAAGTAGCCATGCAGCTAAGCCAGGCGGGATAAAAGTATCAGCCAAAGCTTAGAGAAGTGCTAACTCCAATTTTTGTGAAGGTGGATGAATGATTGCAATTTAGCTTCTTTTTTTTTTAAAGAAATACTGTGTAGCCAAAAGTGTGCGATTAAGTATTTCATGATTTGGCTGTAGGCCAACAAGGGCCT
Organism: Micropterus salmoides; assembly: GCF_014851395.1. Classification (NCBI taxonomy): domain Eukaryota; kingdom Metazoa; phylum Chordata; class Actinopteri; order Centrarchiformes; family Centrarchidae; genus Micropterus; species Micropterus salmoides. Next base: position 13,141,093 of record NW_024041150.1, read on the forward strand.
CAGTATGGTATAAGTGCTGCACAGGACAAGTCAGAGTTTTAACAGCTCAGAGTCAAACCAGACAAAACGTGTGGCCATTCAATCTAAAAAAAAAAAAAAAAGAATGTAAGTGGAAAACTACAAAAGTTTGATATTTCCAATGTCCTCGCTTATCATGTCCTCGAGTTCACAATCTACACTTTCGCACAAATGATGTTTTTAGACTCTGTAACGTCAACGTTGACTTTTCTTAAGTAAAACAAAAACTAGTTAAATGAAACTAAATAAATGTATTAGGAGCAGGGCCTCTGGCAGTGTGCCGAAGTCTATGAATTGAATTTAGTAGGAGGATAAAATTAGCTAAACAGAGTTAAATGCATAAGGAGGAAAAACACATTTTTCTGGGGCTGGTGAAACAATGTGTAAAGGGCTGAACTTGTGGACTGCTGAATTTCATGCATTTTAAGAGGGCCGCTGCCATCAGAAACAGAGCTACACATTCACATTATTTAGGGTTCAGTATCTTGCCCGAGGACACTTTGACATGCAGACTGGGGGAGCCAGGGATTGAACCCCCCACCTTCTGATTAGTGGACGACACCTCAACCTCTGAGCCACAGGCGCCCCTCTCTAGCCTCACATGATTTCATTTGTCTATCTAGATTCGTAAAGACACATACAGATAAGCTTTTGCAACAGTATGATTCCATTTGATTAGATTCAGCTCAGATTTGATCCGTTCATTTTGTGTGACCCGATGTGTAAAAGCGTTAGAAGTAGCGTTAGCTGCAAGGCTAGCGTTATTTGCCTTGGAGGTGTGTGGCGGCCCCGGCCAACACCCCGAGTGTGGCCATTTGGAACAGCTAGAAAGATGTTTGTCTTTAGACATGGTCGGACATCACCTTGTACAACCTAGTTTGTTTGAAGCCTTTAGTTTAATGTTATATCATACACTAGTGGTCTTTCAACTCTGAGGTATCAGCTTGGGTTCACTCAGTGACTGGCCTACACAGAGCGCTGACCTCAACCCCATCCAACACCTTTGGGTGGGGGGAAGACTGGAGGCTGCAGATTAATGCCCGTAGTTTGGGAATGACATGTTCACCAATGACACACGGGTGTATTACTTCTGGCCATGTGGTGTAGTAGTGCCGCAAGAAAACTCTTTAAGATCAAGCTGCGGCATTCTTAATAAAGTTAATAAACTGTGGGGTTGAATTAAATGTGAATATAATTGGCAGAGGTTTTGGTTTTAACTTTCTGATTTTGAGTCACATTACTTTCTTTTGCGCTGGGTCACGGCAAGTTCAACCCACATGCATGTCTTATAATAAAACAATTAGGCACAATTGGACTTAATGTCCCGTAGTAACTCATTTCCTGTAGCTGTTATTTTTACACTACCCATTTACAGATTCAGAACGTTCATTAAGTTTGTTCAGCTGAGAACAGGAAATATTTTAGTCCATAAAGAAGTTCCACATAGGATTTATAAAGTTGTGGTTTGTCTTGTGGTGCAGCACTGATGGTCCTCCTGTCCTCAGACGACGTTTCATGAACCTTTGTTTTCCAAAAACACCCCTTTAAAATATTTAAACCTTCAGTCACCCTAATATGAGAACTCCCTGTCAGCCTTTCTGGGAATATTGTCCCAAGAGGAGTCGGGCCGTCGGGATATCGAGGTGTCACTGACGCAAGAGATCCCCTTTGTGGTCGGCATCACCAGACTGGAGCCAGATTGTCATGAGTGTCAATGTGTGTTTGTCAGAAAGAAATATTCCAACCTCGGTTTTACCCACCACTGTTCCCGATCCTTGACCCTGAAGTGGTGTTGCTTTACCCAAACTAATCAGCGGCTAAAAAAAACTCAAACTCAGAGCCAAAACACTTCACCATTAGGCAATTTAACCACATGGGATATTTTTTCTGGTGGCTGCTGTGTGAGGAGATGCTTTTGTTTTTTTAATACACTGTAATATCTATAATATATATAGTATAATATAATATAGTCCTGATAGAAACTACAGTACAGTATATGGGTATGGGTACACTATGAGTACAGCAGACTCCTCTCCAATAGTTCTTGGGATGTCAGAAATCATGAAGTTAGGAGGAACTTGTTGGTGGAGCACAAACTACGGCCCAGAAACCAAATCTGTAACCAGTTTAATACCACAGTTAACCATCAGGTTTCTTCAACTTTCACGCAGAAATAAGCCTTTAAACTTGAAAGAAATAATGATTTGACATTTATCCTGACAATTATCGATATCGAATGATATGACATTTTTTATCGTGAAAACATTTTTGGCTGTATGGTCCAGCCCTACACTCCAGCCTATTGCACACCCCAGTCAGTGATGTCGAGTAGGTGTTTTACCATTGACCACTGACAGAAAACACCCTTTGTGACATCACTGACTGGGTTTGAAGCCATATGAGCGTTGGTTTTACAATCACTAGTAATGGTGACTATACTATAAAATACTGTGAAAAGGTTCTTGACAATAGAGATTGTTTTCTGTGTCATTTTACGAAAATGGTATCCTCCTGTCAGCATGGCTGGTGAAAAATGAAAGGGATCTGGATGTTTTTGCCTAACGGTGAAAAAAATCGCTCTACATTCCTCCCTCTGTTTGTTGGTATGGAAACCAGGTGATTGGCTACCACACAGTAACAGCCTGCCTCTAATTTACTATCACTGTCATCAGAGAGACGCACAACTGCTGCGCACAGAGCAGCCAAGTTTTACAATAAAGTGGCGTTTGCTTTTGTTCGGGGTCTAAATCAATACCATGCATGTTTTTGTTCTATGCTATATTTTTTACACTTACAGAGCAGTTAGTGAGTGTTTGCAGCGAGAGCCAAGCTGGGTTTTGGATGGCAGTCTTGTTTGGATGAACTTCTGAGGCCCAGAATTGAGTTTGGTGTGTTAAACCTCAATACAGAAGGCAATGTAACGCCTGCTTATGTGGTGAACACAAACATGAGCATAGGATTGATGAATGTCTTCTGTGTGAGTCCAATCTGAGAGTACGAAGCTGCTGCTGATTTAGCATACAGCACAAGTGGGTGAGAAAAGTCTTGCTGGCCCTGGGGGCAGAAACCATCTCATTTGGTTCGGGTAAATCTTTTGTTTAATTGAGCCAAAGAACCACATGTTTTTGTGCCTCAGTAGAACATGTGGCTCATTAGAGTGAAGCCCAGTGAAACTACACCAAGACAGAGAAGAGAAAGCAGCGTATAACATAAAGCACCAACTATTTGAACTAAAATCAGTCTTTCTTTTAGAGAACAGAGAAAACACGTCTGAAGAAGCTGTCACATTAGCTGTGTTGCACCTTTCAGTTTCATTTATTTATTCTTTGTCATGACCGAACCAACCAGTGTTAGCCACTTTACTTAGCTTAGTCAGGCTAAATTTAATTTTCGTACTATTCACACTAGCCTATACCGTACGTAGAAGTTTTAAGCTAGCTGGCCATCTGTCGCTTTTTATAAATAATTAATTAAATGGCCTTAAAGTGTGTAATATTCAGGAGGATCTATTGACAGAAATGCAATATAATATACATAACTATGTTTTCAGTGGTGTATAAAGACCTTACATAATGAACCGTTATGTTTTATTTAACCTTAGAATGAGCCATTTCTATCTACCTACATCGCAGGTCCTCTCACATGGAAGTCACCACGTTGCTCCACCATGTTTCTAGAATAGAGATTAGAGAGGGATCACCTTCTTGGTAAAAAAACACCAACACTGACTGTCAATGCTAATCCCACTCTCTCTAATTAACATAGTTCTTCTGCTGTGTTACGGTTTTCCAGAGACACCTTTCTCCTGAGGACTTCCAGCGGGTTTTCGGCATGACCCTGGAGCAGTTTGACCGCCTGGCCCTATGGAAGAAGAACGACATGAAGAAGAAGGCGCGCCTTTTTTAGACAGAAAAAAAATCAACATCTCAACAAGCAACCGCCCTGTCTGGGAGGAAACGGAAAAGAAAACCATCCCCTGTGAAATATCTATATATGCATCGCCATGATACCCTTACTTTCCACCTGTAAAACGGCATCTGCCACGGAGAGGCGCTCCCTGCCGGAACATTTTCACCATGTTGAGGCAGCATCTATAGCTTTTTGTATGCGATGTGGTGCGTATGTTTGACTGACAACTTTACAGAAGAGGACGAGGAGCTGCGTTTGCATGGCCTGTGTTGATGCTCCTCGCTTCCCATGTGGTTTCTGCAACCCCCCCCCGCCAATCTTGATGCTTTCATACACCCTGGCAAAAATAACAGCCTTTTCTAAATCTCGTGCAGGCCTTCCCCCAGGTTTCTCTGCTTCTGACTGTTTTATGTGCGCCCTCTTCTACTCTGTCTATCTTGACTTATCTCCCTGTTTCTATCTCAAGTTTTTCATCAGCAGCTAGTTTGTTTTCACTTTGCAAGAGTTTTTCTCGACATATCATCTGTTCGCTGCTCTGCCTTTTCTCTCCCGCTGTTCTTCCATCATTTTAAGTTTCTCTCTCTGCACTGACTGACTGTTACAGTGACAAGCCAGTTCATTTTTTACTCCCTTGCCATAGCTTCAGGGCAGTGAAGAGACTGCAGACTTGTATACATTTAATGTTCAAGCATGTCAAGGCCAAAGACAGGAATAAGAGACAATTTCAGCTCCTCTGATCTTAAACTTAAAAAGCACCTTATCATACGCTTTTGTTTTCAGGTTTGCTTCATGTTATTTTCAATCGGAGAAGTTGGGAAACACTGGTGGGTAGTTTTGATATGCGTGCCCTGATGTGTTTGAATGCGGTCCCATATCTTACACAATCTTCTCATAAATCAGCACAGATAGGAGAGCCAGGGCTGGACATGGGCCACAGCGTGGCAGTGAATCACAGACAGAGGGGGGGATAAAAAAGGAGTGGCCCTGCAGAAAACACACAGTACAGATGGTGTCAGGGTGTGTAAAGGTGTCAAACAAGCAGCATTGCCATAAAGCCATGCATTCACATCAAGAAAACAAAATAAATTATTTTTATAAGCTATTTTTGACTTCTGGAAAGGATCGTTAAACCAATCATGAGACGCAGCTGAGAGAAGTCTTGATTTTGTTAACAGACAAAAAAAGCCCATGGTTACTTTGTTGAGCTTCATAGACCTGCAGCAGCACTAAAGTATAACAAATGGGGTCTTGCTTGATTTAAAACTCAGTACTATAACTGTGTTATATCTTCTCAGATAGAGATTTAACTCTTTATATGTTTGTTGTTTGAAAGCATTGTTGTGTAAAGTAAAAGTCCATCAGCTTTGCTTGATGGTTTCTGGACCGTATACCGATCGATGCGCCATCTAGCATACTGCAAGATGTATGTGAACATATACTGGACATATACCAGATATATCTGTCTGTATACAAGCCATGGTGTATAACTCTTCAGGCATGCATGATGGGAAAATTGGGTGTGTCCCCTGACCTCAGAGGAGAAATATATGAAAACATTATCATCAATGTGGTTTGAGTGGTTGATTATTCTCTGGTTAAACTGCGTCAGATGAAATGCCCAGGTCAGCTGCTTCCCTTAGCGTGTGTTAGGTATTTATTTAATTACAATATTAAGGAAGGGATTTTACTTTGAAATCTTAAGGGCCTAATGTCAAATGAATTGCATCACCAAGAAGAGAGTTTTTGAAGAGAAACATATCAACTTATGAGTTTAACCTGAGTGTCAAATAAATTTTGCTCCTGTAAGTAATACACTAACTATTGTCATAAAGCGTCATGTCCTCTTTCTAGTATTCATCTGCTATTAAAGTGCTTTATCCAAAATCTGGATTGGAGGGCTTGAGTTTGTCAAATAAATGTAAATTTTACTGATGGAATGACCTTAATGTGTGTAACATATACAGTAGCTCACAAGTGAGTACACCCCTCACATTTTTATAAATGTTTGATTCTTTTCATGTGACAACACTGAAGAAGTGACACTTTGCTACAATGTAAAGTAGTGAGTGTGCAGCTTGTATAACAGTGTAAATTTGCTGTCCCCTCAAATTAACACATCACACAGCCGTTAATGTCTAAACCGCTGGCAACCAGCCAGAGGTTCAAATCAACCTGAGTTTTCCTAAATCTAACTTAAACTAAGACTGACGAAAGTGTCTTCCGTCAGAATGTGACATAAAAATACTATTATTGTTATTAAATATTTGTTCTTAAGTTAAATATACTTACATATAGCACTCTTATCAGAGAAGAATAAGCTAATAGGCAAAAAATGTGATATTTTATGATTGGATTATGAACGAACGCTGTCACATTGTTGTCACATTATCACTTGATACATTACTATATCTGACATAGCCGTTTTAACCATAGAACGATAAAAGAAGTGGGACTAGCATTTTGAAGCCTGGAGTTTGGCATTTTGGCCGTCTCCATCTTGGTTTTAGGGAACAAGATGTGTCCATATTTGGACGAGAGGGTGGCACTAACTAGCTACCTAGCAAGCTGCGTCCGTAATTCACATTAAGTGTGATGTTATCCCGGATGCTAATTTTGTCTAGCGAAAAACTAGCTTAAAACAAAATGTACATACCGGAAAAATTAACAGCTGACTCCTAATAAGCTTTTTTGACAGCACTGGTCAAATGTACACAGTGCAGTTGATATAAGTCGCCTCTATACTGATTGAGGTCACCATGGTAGCAACTTGTCAGTCACAAGATAGCCACGCCCTAAAGCATACCCTGCTTTATGGTCTGTTTTCCTCTACCGACGCTTGTCACGCTTACTGAAAGGGTCGGTCATTGACGCACTGAGATGAGAACGTGTTGAACTGGGACCATTATAAACTAAATAAACAATTATACCGTGTTGAAGACCTATTTTAGCCTATTTTTTAGCAATGTTGACATGTTCCAAGAATTCAGCAAATACTTTGTTACAACACCTGAACCAAGGCTGCAAAACCAAGTATTGGCAGACTGCAGTTTTCCTTTAAGGTCAGAGAGTCACAATCAGAGCTGTTTCAAACTTGTTTAAATTTGTCAGCAGAAAATCTGCCACTCTACTGTACTGTTTTATTCTGCATGTAATGACTAGTTTTGAGAATGCTGAGCCACAAGTCAATAAATCAAGGCTCGTGACTGAAACACATCACATGTCATTGTTATCTGCTGATGCTAGTTCCCCCCTGACACCAGCACACAGCACAATCCCCACTACTTATTTCAAAATCAGCAATCTACTATCATCTACATGGACCATGGATTATTCAGTCTCAGATTTTGATGATGCTGGGAGTAAGGATGCATCCCATGAGTTAAAGATTACACTTATTATCCTCATAAAGGATGGCACATCTCTCTCATTTGCTTCATTACATGTTAGGTGACTAGGCATCAGATAGAGCTTACATCCAAGAAAGATACAAACAATCAACTAAAAAGTACAAATATAAGCGTCAAGTGAAGCTGGTGTGAATGTAGCAAAAGTGATGCTACTTCAGAGGAGTAAGTGGAGAAGGACCCAGCCCGAGTGGATTACACAAACGTTTCACCTCTCTGGGCAAACAGGCCTCTGACCCAGAGAAAACCACCCTGAAGACGTTCACACATTGCTCAGTGCCAGTGGCTTCACAAGATTCACATCGGAAAACATATTTATCCCTATTGTTTGTATTTCATGTTTGCCACCAAAATCAATGTAGAAAAATGAAGGTCTCAGAACCAGATCATTTTCATGCTAGATTTTATCTTAAAATTTGATTTGTTTGGAAAATGGTTTGGCATTGATCATCAATAATTCAAAAGAAAGCACAGTGTCTGGTGAGTGTTGGTTTGTTTTGGCTACATCTCTTTGTCTGTTTCCTGGTTGACTTCATGGCAAATCTGCAAAGAAAGGTGATGTCCACCTTGTAATAAATGTAAATTTAGTGTTGTGTTGAAGATGAATGAGGAACATGTGCATCTGCTTCATCAGTTATCTTGAATATTTGCTGTCTGGATGAAACAGATTGCTTTCTCATCTTACTTCTCTTCTGTAATATCCTCCTCTCTAATCCTTTAAAAACAGCAATTAATTCTGGATGCATTGTGTCCTTAGGGGATCTTAAATTCATGATTTTGTTTTATTAAATTTATTAGACAATGAACATCATGTAGTTTAAGGTTACAAAAACACTTTGAGGTCAGGGGAAGAATTGAGCTGATTTTTTCAATAATGAACCAAGACAATAATCTTTCTGCTCTGATTAAACATAACCTTTTTTTTTTTTTTACCAGGAGACATTACAAATTAAATATTTAGTTTTGAAGATACTTGCAACATTTTATTTTTGCAACTTTGCAAATAAGGAGTTGACTAAGATGTTTCCTCCTTTGTTTGAAACAATGATCTTCCAAAATGTATCTGCAGTTGACAGTGAGAGGTGAGTCAGGATATCTGGCGCTTCTTCGAACAGTTTGAACCCCTCACTTCATCAGAGACGGGAGACAGGAGCGTGGGACCCACAAGACCCGCCTCTTGTGGCGGAGCCACGCAATTGGCCGACACCGCTGTCGGTCACTGCTGGGGGTTTGACAGGCTGCACCCCCTTTTGTCACCGGTCCGAGAGGAATATTTCTTTTTAACATGGAAAAGGAGAAAAACGAGCAAGGTAAGCTGCCTGCTGCTTTGAAACACTTTGTTTGTACAAGTTATACAAGCTGTTTGTTGGCCGTTAGCTTGTTGTCGCGAGGCTGTTAGCTTGGTGTTTAGCTTCCCTCAGTGGGTTCATTCAAGGCGCAGTGATGGGAGACAGAGGATGGTGTTGGCTTTTAGTTTAAAGAATGGCGTTTCTGGCTAAATCTTGGCATAAAAGTCCTGAAGAGACTTGTGTCTTAAGAAGTGCATCGCTTTACTGTCAACTTTGTGTACTTTGGTATTTGTATCAGTCTCATTAACAGCCCTACAGTATTATTAAAGGTCGTTAAAGGGTCTGTGTGCTGTAACCCGTGACTTTAAAAGGCAACCTATTGTCTCTAATAGTATTTTTGTGTCACTAGATTCAGCTTATTTCGACATTATACTGTAATATTTAATAGCATCTTCCTGGTTACTCTATCACTGTAACACCTGGTCATCTACCTAGGTATTTTTATGAATCAAGAATCTCTAAAATATAAAGGATTTTAAATGCAGTTGAATGAAAATGGTAATATTCTGCTGTACTGGAGGATACAGATAAGTCAGTACAACATGCAGGAGATGCAGTGTTGTGAATGGGACCATACAGGGTACAAAGGACCATGTGGCAGGACAGGAGAGGAAGAGGAGGAGGAGACAGCAGTGTGATTAATTGGCAGACTCAGGGCGTGTGATGCCCCGGGCTGGAGACTGCAGGCTGCTCCCAGCATCAGCAGCCCTGCAGGGGGGGGGGGGGACCAGCTGGGAGCCCTGGATCTCTGTCAACTCCCTATGCTTGCTGTGACCTCCAGACAAAAGCTCCCAAGGTCTTTCTTGAGAGGAAAAGAGCAAACGAGGCAGCCTAATGGACTGATGATGCATCTCAGCGCTCCAAAAATACGTGTGAAATAATGTGGTTTTAAAAAAAATCAAAGCTATTGTCCACAGTGATGTATTGGGCTCGGGCTGACCGTATTTCCAAATGCATACATCCTTCAGTCAATTGGATCATTTTCAACATCTTGGTTTTTGAGGATGTTGAGACATTTTGTTAAGAGTTGCCACAGCTCTGAAGTGGAGCCACAGGCATCAGCTGATCTGCAACCCCCCACCCTGATGCAACAGACTGTGGATGGAGGAGGGTGTTCCGGCAGCCCGGGGATGCGGGACAAATCCAATTAATCAAATACAACAGAGCAAGCGGACAGACAAAGCATGAGATTTGCAGTAATTAGGCAGGAAGTTTTGGTAGGATCAAACAATCGTGGCACTGCAAAGAGACTCATACTAAAGCACTAGCCACCGTCATTAGCCATCTGTTTACATGGACATTAGATTAGACTCATTTATGTCTTCATCTGCTATTTTAATGCAGTTAATCATTTGGTCAATAAAATGAAAGAAAATAGTGAAAAATCCAAGTAAGCATATTTAAATTGGACCCTGGATTACTTTCATTTGATCATTTATTTGTGATTTTCCTTCTGTTGACAAAAAAAAAATGGCTACATAATAACAGAATCAATCAAAATGAACACAACTAATTCCTGGAGATGCTGGGCCAAAATAAACATTAAATCAGGAAGAATCTGACTAAAGTGTGAAGGCCTCAGTATGTTTCAACCAAAGTGTTTGTCCAAGTTGTGTAACAGCATGTGGGAAGGTTCTTTTGTAACTCTCTGACATGACAGATCATGACGCCCACTTTTACACAGCGACTCGGCCTGGTGTGTGACGGTGGGAAGGATCTGAACTCCTCTCTTCTCTTCTCTTCCGAGCGCAAGGCCATGAATGCTTCGAGTAGTATGACTGTCTGAATATGTGCATCATTATCCCCAGATTTACGGCGTCCAGACTACAAAGACAGACAAAAGACACAGACAAAGTTGTTCATTTGAAAAAGATTAGCCTACACATCTAACCACACATGTAATGTCAGCTTTTGGTACTTGCCAGTTTTTGAGACTCTGCTACGGACACATTGCAGATTATGTACTGCACAGAGACCTTACATAGGCCAAGGAATACTCTTTGGACTGTTCCTGTACCATTGTCTTCACTTTTCTTACCTTAGCTGACCTTTCCCTGTCCTGAATTTGAATTCCAAGAACTCTTTATACTTATGCAGTCTATTGTTTTTGTTATTTTTGACCATTATTGTGTGTGTTTGCCTGAGGCTCAGTATTTCCTTAGTTGCTTGGAAGTCCGGACCCGCTTCACCACAGCAGGTCACTACATGACAATGAACAAGAACAATAGCGGGCAGACAAACGGTATACATCCTGCTGGCGTGTAGAAGGGATGCAGCCCAGAGCCAACTTTGTGACCTGCAGACAAGGAGAGCCTTACAGTAAACAAAGGGGGGTGGGGGTGGGGGGGCACTGAAGCTGCAGTGGAGAGTTTGTATCTCACTCAGGCTTGTTTCCATCCTGGACAGGGATAAAATAAGATTAGTGATTTAGTCTGTTTTAACGTTGTATACACATACGTAGATCACGGCTGAAGCTTTTCTGGCCAATGCTGCAATGTGTTCCTGGAGAACTCCAGATTTTGCACAAACATTACTAAACGTGGTGATTCTTACTGTATCGTTAATGTTGGGACGACTAAAGGAGCTCTGTTAAAGTGGTTCCCATTTCCCAACCTTGTTGTAAAACAAAGCGGTCTCCTCGTGCGAACCTTGTCAGTTTGCTAATTTCAATAATGTTGTGTGTGGTTCAATAAAAAAGTAATTTACTAATGAACAGACGTTTTGGGATGTCAGACATAAGATAGCTAAAGAGGCTAAATCAAGGGGTCTGCATCCAAAAATAAAACAAATCTCCATTATAACCAGCCGTGCTCATTTACTGTACAGCAGCTCGTGCTGGTCTGACACCTTCACTGGTTATTTTGCACTACACAGCCAGAGCTAGCTGACCAGCCGACGGTGTGCAACATTCTCAACCTGCAATGCACAGCGTTGTTATGAATGAAATAACAAAGACCTCATTCAGTATTAAGGCACCTAAATCCACAGCTGCTAGCATGTCGCTAACTGACTACCACAACAGCCGCTGTCACTCGTTATTGCAGTGCACATGTTGTCAGATCGGTCTAATCTAAAGGAGCAGCTTGGATGTAACACAGGTTTGTTTCAGATATAGACCTTTTTACAAGCCCAACAACATAGTGTTCATTTGGACATTCCTTTGCCAACAACAAGGCAGATTAGCCGTCACGCACACATGAATACGTTGTTAAAAGGAGTATTGGATATTTGGTACTTCATATTTATTCGTGCGCACCGGCTTTGACGACATTACATTAGGGCTGGACGATATGGCCAAAAATGTTATCACGGTAAAAAGTTTCATATCTTTCGATATCGATAATTATCACGATAAGTATCAAATAGTTTTTTTTCTTTCAGGTTTAAAGGCTGATTTTTGCTCCTGAGTGAAAGTTGAAGAAACCTGATGGTAATTGTGGTTTAAACTTTTCTTTATGGTCAACACTTGATGCCAAACAGTGGATCACATCACAAATCTGAGATAGAACATTCAAAATATTTATGATAAAATCTTTGTCAACAAATATCTTTAAGTAAAATTAAGTAAAACCTTTTTCAGTCCTTTTTCCTCAACAGAATAAACATCGTAATAAGAAAAATTAAGCCCTAATTCGTTTATGATTCAAGTGAATAAAATCATAAAAACATTTATTGAATATTTATTGAGCATTTGTTGTATAGTTATTGAAAAAAAGATATTGAGATAATTATTGTTATTGTTTTATTGTCCAGCCCTGCATTACATGTGCTTTGAGTTTTCACAGCAGCTGGCTCCATTATTCCAGCCCTGTCAATACTGTTGGTCCTGCTGATGACATCATCACTATTGGACATCTGGGTCCACTGTGTGTGTGTGTGTATGTTAAGATGCCATGGTAACAGTACGAGCTGAGATTTGACACGCGCCCCCCCTCACAGTGTAGCTGCTTTTACGTTAGGGCTGCTGCTTTCAGGTTCTGCCAGAAATATCAGAATTATCTTGGGTTCTCTGAGATACCCTGAGGTGTTATGGTTAAAAAAAAATGTTTCTGTCCCGTCACCATCTCAACACTCTTTCCCTTTGTCCTCCCTTTTGTTCAGCTCCTCCCTTTGTCTGCCCACCTTGCTTTCCTGCCCTTTCTTTGTCTTTCCTCACTCACCCACTCCTCTTTACTCTTTCTCCTTTGTCTCCTCCTCTTCCTTCCTTAAGGCCAACATTCTCTCTCTCTCTCTCTCTCTCATTGTGTTCAAACCTCTCTCTGCCGTGTCAGGTCCAGGTGTTTGCCTGTAGGTGAGGACTCTGCCCTCGCAGTCAGAAGTCAGAAAACGGATGAAACAGTTGGTCTGGTGTGTGTGTGTGTGCGTGTGCGTGGATGCATGTGTACTTTCACTGCGTTTGTGGTTTGTGCACTAATCTTTCCTCGCATGTGTGTATAACGTATTAGGCCTCTCGTACCACACTGTGTGTGTCTACTGGTCTGTTTATGTGTGTTGCCACCAGCCACAAAAATACTTCCTTTTGTCCATCTGTGATGAAGATCTTTCTCCGCCCGCCTGTATGTGTTGCACTGAACGAGAATATAATGAACAGCAGCTCCGTGCAGTGTATTTCCTGTACGTCAAGGCTTGGGGATATGAGACCGAGGCTGCTCTACCTTCAGCTGGCACTCTGCTCTGTCTGCTCTCTGCTCTACAAACTGCTGCCAAGTCACGTTTAGGAAGCGGGAAACTGATGGATATGATGTTAATCAGTGGAGACTCGAGATGTTAACATACTCTTCTCCTTCCCCTGACAAAGGTTTGGTGCACTGTGCACTGAGGGAAGTTGCTCCAATTCTGATGATAAAATATTGCACATGAATAACATATATAGCACAACTGTTATTATGTTGTGTTGCTGTCTTATAATTGGACTGAGCCCATTCAGGCTGCCATGTACCTACTGTATACTGTGTACCCCTCCTGTATCTCACACAGAATGAGTAGGATGTATAGAATCCTTCTCAGTCATCACAATGTCCATCTCCTGAGACTATGGCTGAACAATTAATCTAAATCTTATCTAAATGGCAATACATGTATAATATGGAGGTGCGTGTCAAAATATTATTTTAAATGAAATATTGTGGTGCTGCAGAGATGTCCTGGCCTTTGTTTGGTACAGATTCCTGCAAAAATCACACCATCTTAATTTAAATTAGTTTTTCAGTGAAAATGAGAATAATTATGTCAAAATGATCATTCCCTCCAATATTGCAAATCATATCGCAATAGCAATATCAGTCAAAATAATTCGATATTTTTTTCAACATAGTTCAGCCTTAGCAGAAACCTTGCCCTCTGCCTGGACTTTCTTAGTTTGCAGTGGGTGTGTATCCCCCAGCCACACGGTGTGAGGGCGGGACTCTATAAAAACGTAGAAACCAGGTGCCAGATTGTAAGCACGCATCCGAGAGGGAGCTACGAAAACGGCGGACACAGCCAAAACGAGAGGGAATCTGGGGTTGGCTTTCACCCGCTGGCGAGCACTGGGGGTAGAGGACGGGGATAAAGAGCGATGTGGAGGTACGTGCCGACTGTTAGCTTAGTTAGCTTGCTAAATTATGGGCTTTCAGATTAAAAAAAATGTCACGTTCCAAATGCAGCCGAGCAGTTTACAGGCCAACTCTGAATGTTCAACCGATAAATCCTACTCGCTCCTGTGGGATTAGGAACAATATGAAAAAGTCAGATTGAGGTTATTTTGACAGATAAAAATGATGATGTCATTTTTGCTGGAGTCTATCAAACAAGCATGTTCCCTCACATCTGGATGATTTGTAGGCCAGGCACCACAACGCTTCACTAATAAATGGGGACGTTGTGACAAACTTAACCTTCATCAGAAAACTGCAGCTCCTAATTCGGTAATACTTGATTTGTTTAGCCCTAGTAGGACTTTTTTGTGCCACCATGACTCCTGCTGCATCTTATCCATTCCTGCCACACAGCTGGGTCTTTAGCTGGGATGAAGTCAGAAGACCGTAGGTGATGAGTAACTGACGATAACAGACCATTGTCCAATCCCCTACTTAGATATGGCACCAAACAAAGGCGCCGATAGAAACGGTTGTTATGAGTGCGCCGTCTGGTCTCTCGGTAATCCTAAGGTCTGCTCCCAAACTAATAAGTTAAAAAGGCTATTTTGTGACATAGCCGAACACGTCTCTGTCTGTCAGTTCTTGTGAGAAGACAGAGGTGAAATGCATGATAGCAGTGCCTGTGTTATGAAGGCGAGGTGCTGAACTTCAAGTCGGGACACGGCCGCAGCTTACATCTGCAGCTTACAGCTAATGTGTTTGGATAGTTCAGCGTCTGTCCATACAAGTTCGGCAAACCGTCACTCTCTTTCTTCACACTCGCACTCTGCCTTCTCTCAGGGAGTATTTATGGAGCTGTGTGCTCCAGGGTTAGGCCTGTGCATTCAATAAGCAGCGATACAGACACAGTGTGTCATGAGTGATGGCGCTACACTGAAACAACCTGCAGCCCTTTTAAAAGGATAGAAAAGGAAAGAAAAGAAGTAGCTTTGTTTGCTGTTGTTTGCTGAATACTTCTTCTAAATCACGACACACAGGCGGAACTAAAACCAGTGGAGTCTGAGGAGAGGGAATAACCAACATCAACTCCCAATGTGGTTGAGGGGAGCAGTTACACGGGTGCGTGCTACGTGCCAACAATCGTCCATCCAAAGAGAGAAAGTGTTTCTGTAGTTCCAATAACTCTTCTTTCTAGCGGATCGCTTCATGTTGCATTCAGCCAGTTCAATGATAAATCTATTTGTTCTGAATCAGGACCTTGGATCAGGATGGTGTGTCAGATTAAGTAGCTACGGCTGTTATTTCAGCTCGTCAGATACATATTTAATTAACATTTAGTTAAACATAAGTAAGACACATCACCTTTTCTATAGCAGTGTGAAGAGCAGTATGTGAGACCTTATAGTACTGTAAGAAGCTGCCAGCAGTGGTGGCTAGTAACAGATTTTTAGTTTGATTTCTGGCATGTAGAGTGCAAAACCATGACAGCAATGGTAGAAACAAAGAATGAGGAATGTGTGGGCTGCTACTTCAAAGTACCGTGAAATTCTTAAGTTTGACTGTAATGACTGGACCTGGAACAGTTTTTAGGATTGAAGATGTTTGTGCTGAATTTTGACACACGGGAGGAAAGAAGTTGTCCAAAGTGGACGTTTGCGAGTGAACTGAAACTACAGGTTGTCAGCAGAGTTGGAAGGTTTCTGTCCCCTAACACATCACTGACACTTCACCATCAGAGCTCTCTGAGTCACGACAGCTGTGTTTTGGTTGTAGAAAGGGATCGCAGTGTTTGGGCTGCGTTTGTGTGTTTGTGTGTGTGTGCATGGTGCAGATGCATGCATGGATGCGTGTATGGTCCTTAGAAAAATATTTTAAAAAATGTGTGTTTTGTAGTGGTAATGAGTGAAGGTACAGAAGAGTTACACACATATGCCCAGGCCCTAAAGTATTTACCCCTCAGGCAACAACAACATGATAGAACGGGAACCTAAAAGCCGACGACGTGGGAATGAAAAGCATGTAACAGGATGAGTGGAGCGAGGCCGCCTTTGTAATTCAATCATCTGTTAGACAGATTTTTATTTTGGTGGAGAGATGGGAGTGTGTTGGCACTTGCCTCTCGCTGTGATCCTACACCGCTTCAACAGGACAGAAACTTCAGAAGTGATTAGAGAGATGTTGAATCGTGTTATACGGTTACAAGGCGGTGCTGAGTGACAGTGTATCCATCCCGGCACTGTGCAGACGGCTGCCCACTTCCTCAGTTCGCTATTCTACACGTTATACAGCTAATATAGCTGCCACCGCTTGGGTTTAGTGCTGATATATTTTAGTAGTATAATTGATTTAGTTTTTTTCAATAAGTCAGGTGATATAATTCTATATAATAAGAGAGAATCCCATACATAAAATTGTGCACAAGTTGAAATATAGGAATATGTATAAAATAATTCTAGGCAGCTGTACACTACTGATACAATGAATAAACTGTAATGGATAATGTTATGGACAGGAAAGAACAGGATTTTAGACAGGCAGTGCACTCAGTAATATATGTACTGTGATGGTGACCGTAAACAGGTAGCCTGGTAAAAATGTGTATACCTGATGTGATCTGTCTGATTATTGACAAGTTGGCACTTAGCATCAACAAATCAGAGACTAACCACCATGCAGAGCATTTTTCTTACACAAGGATTTAATGAAGGAGAACAAGGTAACATAATGAATCTGCTGCAACTGGATTTAATATTATACTAGTTGTAAACTATATATACTGCTTTTAACTAAAGTTCTAACACTAATATTGCCTTTAATCAAATCTTAACAAGACACAAAAAAGGTTTTATTTGTGAATCAGTTGAATGTCAATAAACTGTTAAAAGGTTACAAATAGGCTAGAAACCATCTGTAGGCAGACATTAGCCAAATAAAGTGTAACCTTATACCCATTAAACTTTGAATTTTTTGTTATAATATTGTACTAATAAACATATTTAAATTAGTTTGTCCTCCAGGTGGATAGAGCCTCTGCAGTGGACAGATGTATAGGATATGTATACAGGAGGCCATTGTACAAATGTTTGCTCCTTTTGCTGCCGCTCTTCTTGAGACACGTTCCAATGGTACTGTTTTACTGAAATTATTGTTTTAAAATAAAGTGTCCCCCCCCCCCCCCCCACCTTTCTGTGACCTGTAATATGAAACCACATTTGCTGTAGCCTCCAGTAACTGCAGGTGTCACTTGCATTACAGCACATCATAAAATAGAACAAACAGTTGTAATGGCTGAACTGTAATGCAAGGCCGAATCAGTGTTACGTTGTGATCGTAAGTTTCAAATTGATTGTAACTTATAGTAAATAACAGTGTCTCAAGAAATCTAGAATCCTCTTTTGTGTGTGTGTGTGTGTTAAAGATATCAGGGAATTGAACAGATGAAGCCCCGGTGTTGAGTCACTGTCTGAGCTGCTTATGAATGTGTGTGAGTGTACGAGTGTGCACTCAGCTCACCGAGCTTGATACAACAGAGCCTTTGTCTCACTCTTCGTCTGTCTCTCTTACCCACCCTATAAATTATGTCCATCATACGTCCCTCCAGACTCCCATTATTCCCGTTCACTCTCTGTTTGCCTTCTCTTCTTTGTTTTTCACCTCAGCCCTGGGTGATGTATTTTAAGTGCCTGTTTTAGTCACTTTTAAATTATAGTATCAAAATGCAGTAAAATATGTTTGAGGTAATGTCAAAGGAGTGGCGCAGTCACATGGTTTGTCCAGCAGAGGACACTGACAAGTTTTTCTTTATACTGTACAGTGTCCCATTCAGTATATACATTAGTGACAATTCTGAGCCAAATGGCTGCACTAATTAATATTTTATAGTAACAGGGAATCAAATGGCAAATGGGACTGTATTTGCTTAAATCACTGAACTCACCCTGCCTATATTTTGGATAGGCGTGCATATGGAACAGGCCTTGAATTCCTTGGAACCTTTCTTATGTTTGTCTAGTCGAGGTTTTCCTGTGCAGATGATGATGCCATCACCCAGACTAGGGCTGCAGCTAACGATGATTTTAGTATTCGAAGCTTCTATAGATTATTTAAACGATTCATCGATGCGTTGTTTAAGAAGTACTTTTGCTTGGCGGCGGACTTGAAATGTGGAACCTGAAATGAGCGATCCTGCACGCCAAACAGCTGTTTGTTATTATAACGAAGGATGGATTAGCACACGCAGGTAGCAGGGATTGTCTGAGCTACAGAGAGCTGCAGGGGAGTTAAAAGGTGCAGCTCCCGACACCCAGTTAACTCCTGACTGTGAGGTTCCAACTCACGGCCCAAAAAGGAGAACAACAAACGCACGTGTACATTTTCAGCTGAGGACTGCGGCTTACTTTTGCTAGCCTTCAACTCAACAATCAATCCGTATTTCAGTTAAATGCTAAAGTTGCTGTTACCTTGTCTGTGGTCCGCTGGCAGAACACCGGCTGCTTTCTGATCAGGCGCCGTCGTGCTGTTGCCAAGGCGACACAAGTTTCGTTTTACGGTGGACTGACGGTAACATTACAGAGTTGTTGTTTTCTTTTGAAGTAATCCCAGACTTTGGACACTTTCTTCTTCGTCCCTCGCTGTTTTCTCTCTCTTCCTCCACTTTGTAAACAGCTCCATCATAATCATGTCGTGTTCACAGCGTAAACTTGATGTGCGACAGTAATAAATGTCCCTGCGAAACACTGTGCTGTATAGTTACATGGATTAAATAATTTAATCGATGAATCGTTTCAGCCCTATCCCAGACTACAACATCTACAAGATAATGTTCTTTCTTAATCATCATCTTGAATCAGCCAGCTTCTGTTTCAAAGGTTGTCTCTGTGACCACAAGGCCAATCTGTCTCCCTGACTGACCCTCTGAGTCACCAAGAGTCACAGCTTGAAGTGCAGCAGTTTCCCTTCCCCAATCATTTAAAGCTAAAATAATACCCTGCTACACATCAGGCAACAATGGAGATTGCAGCATGCTGAGTGCAAACTTTTCTCCTCAGATGCGTGCGTTTTCCAGAAAAGTTCATATATCAGCCAATGTTAGATTTTTACAGCTATAACAGTATCTGTCCATATGTTGGCCAATAATAAAACAACAACAATTAAAAAAATGCTGTACACAAAATAGGGCTGAACGATTAATTGCATTTGCAATATTATTGCGATATGATACAACGAGATTTTCTATTCGCAAAGGCTACTATTACACTCTGGTCACATGACACGCAGTCTGCAGAGGAAGCATCAACTTGGCACGCTACGCTGCACAGTGACTTGTTGTACAATGGCCTCAGGCTCGACAGAACCTGACACTGCATAAACTTTAGTGTCAAAGAGGGAATAATATTAGCACCTGCCACCCGCGGGTAAATTGTTGGTGGTGTCGAGTGAAATCGTCGGGCATTCCGCCACTTTGGCGGACAGACAGATGCACAACAGAGAGACACATGTAGTAGGGTTAGCGTATTGTGGTGTTCGCCGCACCCACCTGCATCACTTTACATCACTTTTGTTTGCCAACTTTTGTATTGAACCACAAACTGAGTATTTCTTTTGTTTACTTACAGACATAGAGGAAGATTTGATTCACTTACTATTTAACACACTGTGGTGAACTTTGTGTTTCTTGTCGTCTGTAGGCCGCCCTGATGATATTATATGATATTAATGCCATGATTTGACTCAAATTATCTTTCTCTGAAATTATAATTTGATACTGCTCCTCCGCCGTTGCTCATAATCATAATTCATGCATAACCTAATTTCATCATAACATAGGAAAGAAAGAACAGTGTATCTAATATCTATCTAATATTATGTTGACTGAATATACACTGATTTATTGCTTGTCTGTTTTGAATAATATAGAAGATAAAGAGCTTAAAAAATAATGGCATATTAAATCGCATTATTGGTAAAAAAAAAAAGAAAATCGCAGTTAGATTATTTTCCAAAATTGTTCAGCCCTAACACAAAAATATGTTTTAAGTAATTAAACATAGTTTGTCCACAGTTATTAATATTAAATAAGAAAAGCTATTTTCTTAGTTTGTCCAGGGTGTACCCCGTCTTTCGCCCCATGTCAGCTGGGATTGGCTCCAGCCCCCCGCGACCCTGTACGCAGGATAAGCGGTTGATGATGGATGGATTTTCTTAGTTGTCCGGATTGCACGATCTCTTTCTATCTCATAAAATATTTGTCTTTATTTAGATCTCTTCATGGGCCTCTTGGACACGGCCATTAAAAATCAAACCTCCTGGAGGTGCTGTAGCTCTGCTGGAATAAGAGTTATTGAAAGAAGGTGTCCACACCAACTGCTGTCCTCTCACCTAGGCCCAGTTTCTGCAGGGAGTAGCAGAATTTAGTTTCATCTGAGTGGACTGTAATAATATATAGATGTGTATCTCTTGAGTCCATAGGGAGGACAACGTGTAGATCCTGCTCCTTCATTATGTCAGGCTGAAGTCAAAATCCAAAAGGCACGAAGATGTTGAAGGTGTTAGATTTACATTGTGTCATCACATTTTTCCTGCTATGTCTCATACACAGCTGTTCTACTGCTTGGGTGTTCACTGTGGGTATTACACACACACACACACACACACACACACACACACACACACACAGATGTTGCCTCTAAGCTGTGAAACAAAGGATGATCATAATAAAGTCAGAGAGGCATCATTTGGACCTCGTATCACCTAATTTATCCCTCTCCTCTTGAAATTCTGCAGTTCATTGCAGTTTTTTGTTATTGCTGACTCACAGTTC
Source organism: Micropterus salmoides (assembly GCF_014851395.1). Classification (NCBI taxonomy): domain Eukaryota; kingdom Metazoa; phylum Chordata; class Actinopteri; order Centrarchiformes; family Centrarchidae; genus Micropterus; species Micropterus salmoides. Next base: position 13,162,172 of record NW_024041150.1, read on the forward strand.
TCTTTACCCACATGCAGCTCAGCACAACAGTTCATCCCACATCCAAAAAGTACTTTAGAACCATCTCAGGATCAACTCTGGTAAAAAAGAAAGTAATTAAATAAACAGTTTGGAGTTAGGAAAGTTTCCTGAATATGAAAAGTAAACAAGTATGAATAAGTATACAAGCCTAAATAGTAATGTTAATACTGAGTTTTTCCCCCCAATTGTTTAGACGCAATCTTTATTCAAAATAATCACAATTATCCAAACAGGACACACTCAATTTGCATAATTCCTAGATTGTTTGCAAAATAACACACATCAAAACATATACACATTTGAAAATGCTATTAGTTTTCATTTAACCAACCTCAGTGATCAGACACTACTGCAGCCAGTTTCACACTGCTGTGATAAATACAGTTTCTCGATTGTTTACACACATTTTCTGAAAGAATGACTCCTTCTCAGAACTCTACACACAAATCAAAACACACACGGCAAAACCCCTCAATTCTCCTGCAAAATGAAACTTTACATTCAAAACAATGTTATTTCTTCTCAAAATGGTGTTTTGTTTTCTAATGACACACAGACCATCATATGAATAGACATTCATAAGAACCAGTTGAACACTGATGTGCTCATTGGAAAACACTTCTCCAGTCATCATAATGACTTAGGCCTTTTTCTGTTCAGTGTTACACTTACTACAGACAGTACATACATAAGTGTGTTGTAAAATATTTGAGAATATTGTTTTTAATACTCAGAACACACAAATACATGGTAATATATATTTTATTTGTCCCACAAAATAAACAACAACAACAAAAAAAAACTCTTTGTACCCAGTGTACATCCCATTCCTAACCAACACAAAGTTGCACATACAAAACAAGAATTTACTGTACACGGTTACAGTAAAAAAAAAAACAACCAAAACTAAAAAACAATCTATGCTGCATCCTCTCTTCAGTTGCGGTCTGGCCACAGCACCTCATCCACATCACAAGCAATGTTTTCCCCGGCCAAGCAGCGGGGGAAATATCACCTAGCATGGCGATTCCAGCCATGAGAAGCATCAGTTGCTATATCTCCACATGCATCCTCCATAGCTTGGAGAAGAGGTATACGCGTTTGTGGATTTCGGTCATACACTTTCCATCTCCAGGCAGAAAACAATTCCTCAATAGGATTGAGGAATGGAGAATATGGAGGGAGATAAACAACTAAAAAGCGTGGGTGGGCAGTGAACCAGTTACGAACCAGAGCAGCCCTGTGGAAACTTACGTTGTCCCAAATGACAACGTACCTGAGCTGCTCTGGGCCGTCTACCTGATCTGGTGCAATGAGTGTGTTGTGTAGGGTGTCCAGGAATGTGATCAGATGGGCGGTGTTGTAGGGGCCACGGGTAGCACGGTGATGGATGATGCCATGGTGGGTAATCACTGCACACATTGTGATGTTCCCTCCGCGCTGGCCAGGGACTTCAACAATGGCACGCTGGCCGGTGACATTCCTTCCCCACTTTCGTCTGTTTGTGAGGTTGAACCCAACCTCATCAAAGAAGATGAACTGGTGCTCCACTGCAGCCACCTCCAGCTCAAGGACTCTCTGAAACACACATGACAATATCAGAAATAGACATGGAGTGGTCACTATTGTGAAGCACAATCATTATGATTACAATATTGAAATATGTATAATTTACTGTATACAGTGTTGAGTGTGCATCAATTGTGGGACTCACTTGCACATAGTAATATCGCAATTCTTTGATTCTTTCTGAATTGCGTTCAAATGGCACCCTGTAGTCCTGAGATGATTTCTGCGCAAGACACGGTCCAGTGTTGATAAGCTTACCCTATCAATATTTTGAAATATGTCATTGTTTTCTATTATTTTTCTTTGTATTTGCTGTAAGGTTATGGCGTTGTTTTCTAGGACCATGTTTATGATTTCAGTTTCCTGTTCAGGAGACAGAAGACGTTCCCGACCACCTTGTGTTGGTAATCTTTAAAGTAAAATACTGTAAATACAAAGTAGGTATACTTCCTAAATACTTGAAACATACTTTAAAGTATTTTTACGGTCCTACAGAACAGTCCACAGGCAATACTGTACTACTGTACTCATTGAGTACTGTATTGATATGCAGTACTGCAATTTGCTTGTGAGAGTAGATTTCTTACCTATTCTCATTTCGGAAAGTCGGGATGATGGATGCTACAGTGCACCTGCTCAGATTTGGCTGAACTCTTTGCCCGGCCTCCCTCATTGTTAGACCATGGTTGACCACATGATCAACCAAAGTGGCTCGGATCTCATCAGAGATTACGGTCCTTGGCCGTCCCCGTCCCCGTCCCCGTCCTCTCACTCCTCTGGCTCTGCCTCTGTTTCCAATGTTGGCATCCATTGCTCCATTGAAGAGCTGTCCTGTTGCCCTTTTATGCTAAAGCTCTGATTGCTAATTGGAAAACTGTGTGACGGGTGTTTGCCCTCGTGATGAGTCAGTGTGCATATTTGAATGGCAGTGTGTTCCTTGTGAAAACAAGATATTTTCTGCATGAAACTTGTGCCAAAAGCAGAGAATTGTGTGTAGTGTTTTGAAAAAAAGTGTGTTTTAGAACTGCAATTTGAGTGTAAAGCAGGAATTGTGCTTGTAGTTTAGCAGAATTGGTTCAGGGGGTTGGTGAATGAGTTACATGTTGTGGTCATTGTGTCTCAAGTACCAGAATTTGTGTGTAAACAATTGAGAAAAACTGTAAACACATTTGTAAAAAAAATAATAATAATTTTAGGAAATAGCATGTGCTAGATTTTTGGCCAGACATTGTTATGTAAGGGATAATTAAATGAAAAAAAGAAATAGTGACAAACATTCTTCATGATTAGTTTGAGATATAGGGAGAATGTACACAAATAGGCCTACCATAAACTTACCAAGCACTGCACAACACTGATGCTGCAGACTGAATATTTCAAGTATTTATTTCAATACTTACAGTATTTCTTACCATAATCAGTTACAGTAATCAACCAACAATGAAATCAATGAAACAAATAAAATCTGTATACAAATAAAAATTACTGCATGAAGTACATACATTTTGACTCTGAAGAAAAACTACTGTAAAAGCAACAAGAATACTGTAACTATTCATCATCTCTCCGTCTGGCTGGATCAGGCCATAAGATTTCATCCACATCACAGGCTATGTCTTCATTGGCAAGGCACTGTTGGAAGAATCGCCTCGTGTGACGAATCCTCCCCTGCACAGAAGCTGCTTCGATATGATCACAGGGCTGCTCCGTGGCCTGAATGGTCATAGGGCTGCAGGTTGTATACCTTCCACCGCCATGCTGAAAAAAACTCTATTGGATTCAGGAAGGGGGAGTATGGGGGAAGGTATAAGACTTCAAATCTGGACCAGAGCAGCCCGATGGAATGAGACGTTGTCGCAAACAACAATGTACTACATGTGGTCCACTTGGTTTAATGCTGTGACAATCTCGTGCAATCTGTCAAGAAATGCAAGTATTAGATTTGCATTATAGGGTCCCAGATTTGCATGGTGATGGAGGACCCCATTTTGTGTAATAGCAGCGCAAAGGGTGATGTTACCCCCTCGCTGCCCTGGCACATTGCTGATTACCCTGTGTCCAATTACATTTCTCCCTCTTCTGGTTAAATCCAGCCTCATCCACACATATAAATTCATGTTGAATTTCTGCAGCATCCATTTGCAAGACTCTCTGAAACACAGTAAAAGACAATAGGATGCTATTCAGTATCTATTGCACAGTATTTTTTTGTGCCAGAACATTATGAGCATAATACCACACCATAGTAAGATGAACGATACATACCTCCACATACAGTTGCTTCATGTATATTTGATTTTTCTTGAGGATTCGACCTAATGTTGACAGAGAGACTCGTTGGATGTTATTGAAAATACGGTCACCATTGATGATATTGGCTTGGATTTCTCGCAGCCTGATACGATTATTGGTCAAAACCATGTTCACAATGGCGGCCTCTTGTGCACGAGTGAACATAGGGCCCCTTCCACCTTGGTGTCCTCGACCTTCAATCCTATGTAAAAAAATATATAAAAAAATACACATGCAGCTTACTGCCAAATGTCCCAGTAAACAATATTGATGATAAGTACAACGAGCTTCAGTTTCAATGTACTGTGTGGTTAGTTTACCTGTTTTCTCAATGAAATGTCCGAATTACTGACGCAACAGTATTTCTGCTGAAATGGGTTGAACTCTTTGTCCAGCTTCCATCAGTGTCAGTCCATGGTTGATAACATGGTCAATAAGGGTTGCACAGATTTCTTGAGTCAAATTTGGTCCTCGTCTTCTTTGTTCAGGTTCTGTCAACTCTTCAAGTACTTCTCTACCTCTTCCTCTACCTCCTTCTCCTCTACCTCCTTCTTCTCCTCTTCCTCTACCTGGGCCTCTTCCTCTACCTCCTCCTTCTCCTCTACCTCCTTCATCTCCTCTTTGAGCTCCCTCTCTCATTCTCACTCTTCTCCTTCTTCTTCTTCTAGCTCCTTCCATTTTTGTTGAAGACAGGTGAACTCACCTGCTGCCTTTTCTAGCACACCTGAGTGCTGCGTTTTCAAATTAGCACATGTGTGCTTCCACACCTGGTGGATGTGATTATCCAGTTCGTTCATTAGTGTGGTCGTTGGCAATCCGGGGCTTTGTAATGACAAGGAAGTAACCTCACAATCCTTATCTGTGTCTAAGGTGTGAAAATGTGTGTAGAGTTTTACAAATCACTGTGTGTAATGTTTTGCAAAAAGGGTGAAGCAGACATTGTGTGTACTGTTGTGCAAATCTGTGGAGGTGTTTTGCTGATTGGAGTACAATTTTGCAAATTGTGTGGAGATTTTTATTTTAGTGTGTAAACAATCGTAAAAACTGTAATACTTCTGATTTAGACTGTTTTATAAAAAGGCTAAACCCCCTGAAACACACCGCTTCACCTTCACTGCCAGTGGGATTCCATTTCCTGTATGAAGGATATCTGGCCGAGGTCTAGCTTGTTGTTCTAGTCTGATCACAGATAAAGGCTGTTTATTAAAAAGCCTGCAGGGTAAAGAAACAAGAGAACCCCCCCCCCCCACACACACACACACACACACACTCGCCCCAGGACAAGAAATATGTGCAGCATGGATGCACACAAATCCCAGCCCATACCTATCGCCTCTGCATTCCTTCACACCAGAGCGCAAGGCGAACAAGACAAACCGAGTCTTTCTCGGGGCTGATGGGATGTGATGAGGCGGATTCATGCTGTGGTCAAAAAGTCTCCCAGCTCACTGCTTCATAGGAACGAAATGCCAGAGACTCTCATGGACAGACTTCATTTAGATGAAATGGCTGCAGGCAGCAGGAATGTGCAAGCAGCTTGTCTGGATTTTCCTGTGTGTGTGTGTGTGTGTGTGTGTGTGTGTGCGTGTTTTATGTGTGTGTTTGTTTGTGTGCGTGTGTTTGTGTGTGCGTGTGTGTGTGTGTGACGCAGGTGTGTGTCTCCAGGTATTCAGCACCTCAGGCTTTCCTCTCTTCTGATGTCTCTCCTTTTATCATCCTTCTCTTCATTTCTTTTGGCCTTCCTGCCTTTGGTGCACACACACACACACACACACACACTCATTTACATTGAATGTGTTGTCCAGCCATCCTCCTGTGTGTGTGTGTGTGTGTGTGTACTGTAACGTCTCCTCTAGCTACCAGCTTTCCATGGCGCCTTTATTCCTTTGTCTCTTCATCTCTTTCTGTCTGCTGTTCTTGTATTGAAAATGTTGCACTTTCGCATGAAAACTGTGAAATTTAAAATGTGTTAAATATCTGAAATGAATTTTCCTCTCTCAAATGCAAAAAAATGTAGCAGGAGGGTGAGGGAAAAAGAGGAACATTTCAAACATGGAAGAGTTTGAACTCAATGGGCCACAGGTGACCCGTGAGAGGAAATGGCTAGTGACAGATTTATAAGGAAGTCTCTTCCTGCTGCGCTGACTCGCTCATTAAATTTCACCAGCCCGTCTGAATGAACGAGTCATTCCCCTGTTCTCACAGTGGTAGCAGCAGATCCTGATGAAGGTGCAGTCGGCCCCAGCGGGCCGCAGGTGTGTGATGTGACCTCACATGCAGGTGTGTGTGTCACACCTTCTAAAGCTCAGAGACCCAGAAACGTTCCGGGTGCCGTGACAACTCCAGTTATCTATTGGAAACAGATGTGAGAGAGAGACAGAGAGAGAGAGAGAGAGAGACAGAGAGAGAGAGAGAAACAATGACTGTAATGATGCGCACACGCTCACAATAAATGTTTGTCTCCTACAAAATTGTGTCTCCGTCATGCAAGACTTAGCCAGTGGAAACTGTAGTAAGATCCGCCGACCGCCTACCAGGGCACACACACACACACACCAACACCCACTCAACAATATTCATCACAGTGTGCTGAGGCCACACACACACACACCACTCACAATGTCCTTACCTCATCTCCATCTTGTTGTATATCCTGCACTATAGGAGGGAAGACAAAGAATCCTGCAGCCACTTACTGCACTCCATATTTGCCATGCTTTTGGCTAATTAAATTCATGTTAAAAAGGTCTGTACGTGTGTGTGTGTGTGTGTGACTGTGTGTTTTTAAGGCACTGTAGGTGAATGTGCGCGTGTTTAGTTGGCAGGCCGCCGGCAGTCATTACTTATACAAGGCCCGCGTGCTAACTGCGAGGCTGCAAGTCAATTTCACACAAAGTTTCCATTCCGCTATTATTCTAACCCACTTTATCCGTCCTCTCTCTCAGCGCAAATGTCAGCTATTCTGGGCTCTGAGCGCCATATTTGCACTGATAATGAAAGCAACACACCCTTAAAGAATATATAAAAAGAAATAAGGAGCAGAGAAAAAAGAAAAAGCAGGATACAGCTGTGGGGCTGTGTTATTTTCCACCTTGCCTTGAGACGTGTGAATGTGTGTGTGTGTGTGTGTGTGTGTGAAACATATGTTTGAGTATGTATGTGTTTTTTGGTAGATTTATCATAGTTATATATAGTGGATGACATGATTGAGAGTGTGTGGATGTGGGTGTGTCCCCTGCTGCCACACTGAGGCATCTGTTCATTGGAATCCCTGAGTAAAAATCAGCTCCACATCTATATAAAGAGGGTGAATGGAAAGCAGAGCTGAGCCCGAACAAGGGTTCACTCTCCTCCTTCACACACACACACACACACACACGGTAACATTATGGGAAATACTTTTATTTCTGACAGTGTGATGAAAAGATCTATCTCAGATGTGTTGTTAAGTAAGGAGCTGGAGTCAGGATGTGGTTAGCCTAACTTAAAGCTGCAGGAAACAGCTAGCCTGACTCTGTCCAAAATTCTGTCTTTACCACTTCGGTGCAGTTGGGGTTACCAGATACCGTCACAGGTTTTGGCTTTAGTCTCTGGGGAGGTACTACGTTGCCTAACCTGGCAACCTTTCTGTGTAAATATATTGAGAGCTAGCAGAAACGATTATTGTGTGTACATGATCAGTAAAGTTCACAACCTGTATCACGGCCATCTAAGAGTCCTACCGATATGGGATTTTTGAGTCTGATGCCGATTTCAAGGTTCTCACCCCTACCTATTTTAAGAAACGCATGACATAAACAAAGATTATCCCTAATATTTGCAGTGTTTCCCACAGATTGACAGCGTAACTGTGGTGGGGGTGCAGTCTTACGGACTAAATATAAATTTATTGATTATTTATTTATTTAATGAACACATTTTTCAACTTAATGACTAAAGAGGGTCGCTAAGCTAGGTCAGCTAATGTGCTTTGACCCACTTGGACTGACAGCTAATTTACTGCATAACATGTTAAGCATGCTGTATCACTGTTATGATAATAAGGACTTTTCACAGAGTTTCAGCTTGTTGTTTTGTAGTATGCAAACCTTTGTCTTGGTTGCATGACTTCGGAGCCTGAAGCATTAATTGCCTGGGATAACAAGCTGATTGTGTCGTATTTAGCCAGGCTCAGATGCAGGAAAACAGGGATTTGGAGCCAAACACAGACACCTAAGCAGAGCAGGTACAGTTACTGTCAGGCAGTCCAGGGAATAAACAATTCCAAAAACAGATACCTAGACAGAAATCCCAAAGTGCAAAAAATCAAAACGCAACACGGAATATTTGGGGACAGACACACCTGAGCAAATGGTTTACACACACACACACACACACAAGCAGGCATCGTGATTACACAGGCGAGGCACATTAGGACATGAGCAAGGCAAGCACCAGAGACAGACCAACTTCAAAATAAAACAGGAAGCACAGGAAATACAAAAAACCCCAAACCGTGGCAATTTCTGTTATAAATGGCTAATTATGTCATCTAACCATGGTCTTCCCCTGGCCGTTAGCTAGAGAGCCGGTCCTCGTGGAGTTTAGACTACCATCTAGCATCGTTATGATTATGTGGTTTTTGGTCTTTGTCATGCACTGTGTCTTTCTTCTTTCTTGTGTGTACTGAATTAGGCAGACATATGCAACTCATCAGCATTTTCTCATTACCCCATCATCTTCTCTCTAATACCCCTCCACCCCCTTTGCCTCTCATTAGGCTGTAAATCTGGGCCCAGCTCTCAGGATTTACTGCACAATTTGTGTCTTTGAAAATATGTGTTTCCCTTGGCGGTGTGTCTTCACCTCAGATTCTCGCCAGGGAGGAAAATAACAAAATCATTTCAATTTTGTGGCTGGTTTTCTTACTGCTGGCTTTTTCAAATGGCGCTACCGCAAATGGAGGTCACCTACTGAAAGTAAGCAGCCAGACTGTCCCATAATAAACAGAGACCTCTCTTGTCTTATCTTAAACCCTTCCTCTCCATTGATTCTATAAGGAGTCTTGATCTGTGGTAGTCCATAAATACTTACTGTCATGTCCTACATGATCATTTGCTTGTGCACTGGACATTTTGGAAGCACAACAGCAATGGCATCAATCATCAAAATGAAAGAGGTTCTGTTTATTCCAAGATACTCGACTCCTAGTGAAAGAGCATGTGTCAGAGAGAAGTGGTTCTTCGTTCATATCCTTCTGAAATGCCGTCCATCAGTTTTCCCCAGATGACAGATTAATGATCTGCGTATCAGGAGCAGCAGGCTTATCCTGGGGGAGTCCTGAGGCGTGCCAAGGCCAGACAGGATATGTAATCCCTCTATATTGTGTTCCGGACCTGTCCTAGGATCTCTTCCAAGCTGGATGAGCCTCATTACCTACACAGGGATTCCCAAACCACCTCGACTGGCTCCTTTTAATGCAAAGAAACAGTGGTTCTAGGCCAAGCTCCTTCCGCATGTCTGATCTCCTCCTCAAGCCGCCAGTAGGAGAGAGCCAGGACGACTGAAACCCTTTTCAGATATCATTTTAAAAGGTAGCATTACAGACAAAAAACAAGTCATGTGTGTTCTATACAAATGTGGAACGACTTTGGTATAATTTGACTTAGAAAGGTGTGCATTGTTTTATCTGTACAGGCTGGTCCGGATAGATGAAACACAGGGGCAGGACGGAAGAAACACAGCAGTATATATTTAAATTGTTTATGTTTTGTTTTTTATTTAAAATGCCATAACATGTCCTTCTTAATATGTGATTGCTCATTGGGACTCAGGCCAAAATGGACCTCAGCTGTCCTTTTTATCTGCAACCTGTTTTCCTGGTCCACTGTGATGACCCTATTATTTAGCTGCCAGTATCCTGGTGGTCTAGCCTGCAGCCTAGTGGACTCCTCCTGCACTGTCTAAATAGGGTAGGATTGTTACATGTTGGGATGATTGAAACATCCAGCAGTGACTCCTCCTCTTTTAAACTTCACTTGCTTCTATACTGTTAAACTTGACGTCTGTGAAGATTCTCAGTCATCCAGGTCATAGTTCTCCAACAAAGGTTGAGGTCAAGGGGCAATTGGACTTGGTTGAAGATACTAGAAGACGTTTCGTCCCTCATCCAAGAGACTTCTTCAGTTCCTACTGACTGGTAGGGAAACTCAGCTATTTAACCTCTGTGGGGTCGTTTGCCAAGTCCAGTTGCCCTTGACCTCAACCTTCGCTGGATGTTAAACTTGACATTTAAAACTTAATGATGTGCTAACTAAGTAAGTAATCTTTCATATCATGACAATGACATACGAAACAATAAACACAACTTGTCATTCAAAACATATTACCTCTTGAGCAAATTTACCTTCCTTGATTGAAAACAGCTGGTAAATACTGTGTATGTTCAATCATCCTTTGCTCTCCCCTATATTCCCTCATAACTGCTTGTTGGATATCCTGCGTTCCATTCATCTCGGATGTTGGAACTTGGGACTCGGAAAGACTTCGTGTCCGTCCTGAGTTGGATGTGTTTTATTTGCAACACAACATAACCAGTCGGACAACAAGATGGATGTGTTGTTGTAGCAACATCGACCTAGCCAATTTCAGCAGCACCATTTGATAAAAAACACATTACATGGTATTTCACACATAATATGATAACATAGCTATAGGTGATGGTAAGACAGTATTGTCTATATTACGTAATAAATTGGACACATAAAAGACTAAAGTGCTACTTAAAAGAGGTGGTGTTACGCTCATTTTCAGGTTCAAAATCCTATTTAGGGGTTGTACCAGAACAGGTTTAATTTTCAAAAAACACCATATTTTTGTCATACTGCACATTGCTGCAGCTCCTTTTTTCACCCTGTGTTGAGGCTTCGTTTTAGCTATGGAGTGATGCATCTTGTCTCTAAATGATCCTTTTTGGGATTTGCACGTGCTGAGTTCTTTGTTAAAGATAACCAGCCAATCAGAAGCAGAGAAGGACGGGTCAACGAAAGGCCAGTAAAAGCCAATCAGAAGCAGAGTAGGGCGGGCCCTGAAAACACGGCGGCAGTTCAGCTGTACATGTTGCCAACCAGCTTGGCAACATGGACTGGAGTTTCAGAGTGGTGAGTTATTAATCTGTAACAAAAGTATCTTTCATCCATAAAGTTTTAACTGAGCTCTGTCTCTACATCACAGTAACAACTTTCTGTCCACTGACTGCCTGGAGGGTAGCTAGTGTTTGGAAGGGAGAGGAGGTGTGTGCTGCAGCTCGGTGTTTTTCCACCAGTGTTTTTCAGGGCGTCAGTTTTGACTTTTATGATCTCACAGATGTCTTCTTTCTGCCTGGAATGATAAACAGTGCTGCATGACTACTCTTCTTTTTCACTTATCATTCCTGGAAGACTTTAGAAATCCATGGGCACACGAAAATACTTTTGAAGGTACAAGCAGCTGGTGGATTAAAGAAAAGTTCGATCTTATTCCTCTGGTCATGATCCAGTTGGAACATAAATATATTGAATGAAATGTATGAAATATATTGTTCACCAAAACAGTCTTATACAACTTCCACATTATCAGGCGTTGAGACCGAAAACAGGAACCGTTGCTTCAGGTACTGGTGAAACAGTACAAGATAATAATCACTTAATGATTTGCTGCTCTGGAAGGTTGTGACCGTGACCATTTAATATTTTATCATGACAATTGTGAGATAAACATGGCATTCAAGTTACAAAGTAATCCACCAGGAATGCACGCTTGCTCACTTTGGAAACTTTTTTGTCGAAATTTTAGCTGAAGCCTTCTTTATTGGTGACTCCACTCCATCAACATGGTGCAAATGAGTGAGGGGTTGTGTGTCTGAATCCTGCTTTAATGCTGATGCAGCACCAGTCCAACCATCTGAAATGGTTCTACCAAAAGAGTGTATGTTCTTATATTTCACGCAAGCCTCGTGTAAGAGGAAAAGGCATGTTTTATGTTACCGAAATAACTCTTCAATCAATGCCTTTTACATAGCTTATTTTTGTTCTGTAATTTAGAACCAAGGGAGATTTAGTGAGGTTAGGTTTCAGTAGTAAGAGGAAACATAGGAGGGGAAGGTATTGATCAGATACTGTTTCATGGCTGAATGGCGGTTGGGTTTCCTAACATGAATCGTGGACTTCTGTCCTTACATGGTCCCAGCTCTAATGTGGGGTTTTTCAGCTCTCTTTGATGTTTTCGGAGAGCCAGGAGCTGTGTAGTTATTTACATGACTTATATAACAGTGGGAAGAAAAGTGAGATTAGATTTCAGCTTCAACCGGTGTTTGTTTTCTCGGTATTTCTTGGAAGAGAGAAAAAGGAGAGCGTTAGCGTGTACAAAAAGAGAAGGAATCTAAATCCCAGGCAAAAGGTTAGTGTTGAAAATGTATATCCTTTAATGATTTTTAAAGGTTGAGTTGTAAATTTATCAACCTGTGTGGGAAAATTCCACCTCTGTATCTGGCCCGTCTAGAATGAGCAGGCATGGAGTCGTAGTGTTGCACTGTGGGCCTTTTGGTCACATCAAATCCAAGGCTATTCCTGTAATACCTTATTTGTCTTTTGTTGTGTAGTGTGATAACATGGTGCCTGGAGCCAGCTAACAACAGGTTTAACGTTAGCCGCCTCTGTTAAACCTTGCAGAGCCTCGTTAGTTAAACCTTGTGAATCCCCTTTGTGTTTGTGTGCATCTCTATCACTTAGGCCGATGCCTCTCGATTTATTGCCAACGATCCGATACATTAATACGAAACAAACACCAGTGTTTCTCTCACACCATGTCGCTGCTTCAGGTGAATTCGTTTGTAGGTCATGCGTGCTGCCAGTGCTCATGATGTCAGGCAGTTTCATGCAACGTCGCCCACCTACGTTGACGCCATACACTGCAATACATCATCTCAATGCAGCATCTCCAAATCAGTTTAATAGAAAGAGGAGCACCTCAATCACACATAGAAGCACTGACAGTATCATAATACGCACACAGCACGAGCTCTGCATAATATTTGGTCATAGGTTGGCAGCATATTAACTAATACCATTATAATGTGAGTGAAATTATTAAAACTGAAGTTTGAATATGAATGAATTACTGGAGTTCAAAATATTCAGTTTCATGGATGAACTCTTGAGACTGGTTCCCAGACAGGATACGCTGCTAGGATTTGGCTGAAAACTGGTTGTCTGGCTGGAGCCTGCTCTGACCACTTAGGAGCCAATGATGTGTGGCGTTGCCCACTCACTCTCACAATACACACACACACACACACGACATCCAACAACCGTCCGCTCTCTAAACAGCATGTGACAGTAAGCTGAAGCAACCGTTGCCTTGTACTGGATGATGAAACATCCTCTGCTCTCCGGGCTCTCTGTGTCCCACCTCCTCCACCCTTCGTCTTCCTCTTGGACTCAGTGGAAAGAGATGAAGTCATCTCACTTCATTCCATCCCCGGGATCACCCACCACATTGTTGGAGCATATGGCTTTTATATAACACTGATGTGAATCCTCATGCATGGCGAATACTGTTGCTGTTATATGTTGGAGGGGTTTTCTCAGAAACTGTCAAGAAAATTAAAGGAGAGGCTATTTAGGAATTTAAAGATTCAATTTAAAGATGATATTAGCATTGGAAACAAGTGCAAATATCCCATTGGCAGATTTTTTCACTTCTTTAAGTAAATAGGAGGGTTTAGTGTTAAATGTTAGACTACATTTTTTGCTCAAATGGATGTTTGTTGCAGTGGCTGTTCTTTGGCCATTTGGCCTACATGCAGGGGTTCAGTTATCTCATTCTCATCCCGATGTGTCCGTACACACACAAGTATGCACAGAAAACACGAGCTGTCATTTCCTCTTGTCTATGCAGCCAGGCCATTTTGATCCAGTACATAGCTTATGTGTAACCAGGCCCACAGTAACTCGCTATTGAGCCCCTGGGAAAAATGACCTATGGGCCCTTGGTGATAACTCCCACCCTTTCTTCTCTCCCACAAATGTATTTTGTGAAATACACCATGTGAGCAAACTATATAAGTGAGTTTACCAGACCTCTGTAGCTGCTGCAGGATACAGGATACATTCGCTGATTAGCCGCTACTAGCATAACACACCTGAATCTGCCACCGAACTGTCAGCAGTCAGGTGTCAGGTAGACGTCGGGTTTTGACAAGGAGAAGAATGTGTGGAATTAAAAAGATTTAAAACTGTCCATCTTGAGTCTGAGGATTAGTTTTGTTAGTAGGATTACTCTTTGTGCAAGCGGGAGGCACCACAATTGTGTCTTAGAGAGGTAATCTGTGACTTGCTAACACGTAGTCTAACAGTAGCGCAAAAGTCATTAAGTCTGTGAAGTGACTCAGAAATGTTACACAACAGAGTTTGATACCATTAACCACCATAAGCTACTGGTCATGTTAGACCAAGTAAGGCTGTACCAGTAAAACCCCTGAGTAAGAGGCCTTTTTTTGCTGATTTTGCTGATTAATTCAATTTTTCATTTGATAGGGGAGGAATGTGTTAGTTCTTTAAAACACATAGTCCTAATTTAATGCCTCCACTTCTTTTACTTCAGTCTTCAAGTTATTTCCAGCAGGTGCAGGATGTATTTTACCCAGCCTGGATTCAAACTGGATTTATGTAATAGACAGTATGTACACAAATTTACAGAGACAAAACCAGAAGAGATAAACTCACATATTGAGACACTAACACACGCTAACTCTCTAAGCAAAACCCAGGAAATATGCTTTCCCCACCTACACCCAGTCCCATTCTCCTCCATCCACCCTTCATTCCAGTCATCCTTCACTAAACCATCTGGTCTTTCAGAAGTCATGGTGAGTGTGTGTGTGTGTGATGGGGGTTACCAGACATACTAACACATCTGCTCTGGTTTGGATTTGGGTTAGTGCCATTAAACATGGATGAGCGAGTGGACAAACAGCCTAACATAAAGACATCAGGGGCAGAGGAGGCTGACTCACACTGACCATACTCACATCACGGACATCAAACTAAGGATACTTAAGAGTTTTGTGACTACAGAGGTGAAGCTGCGGAAGCTGGACAGGAAAAACTACTAACGAACACCGGTCTCCTGGTTTAAAAGTCCGGGTTCGGGCTCTCCATCCCCGCCAACCACCTTCTTACTCAGTCTTTTCTGTTTAATATCAGATACCAACCTTTACCGTCAAAAACTGACACTACAGGGCTTCCCCCACTGCGTTGAACTATGCACTATGAACTATACGCTATAGGGATCCCCAGTGCGTTACACTGACGCTATACCACTAACTGACGCCTATGGGTCTTGAGTGTACAATAAAGAATGAGGATTGGGGTGAGAGCAAAGTATGTATTGGCTTGGTGCGCAAGTGGCCGTGAAATTTACTAGCATATAAAAATGTAAAATGTACATGTCACAGTCGGAAGGCAAACTAAACAATAACAGTTTGTTCACGATTGAGTGCTAATATGCAAATGTGATGCTACCAGCTAGCTTTGTGGCAGGGCTCCCATCAGGGTTACATTGTAAAGCAGGGGGAAACACAGCACAGTAGCACAACGCAAGTTCCACATAACTAAAGGATGGTTCAGGACTCACCTGAGCCAGCCCTAACTATTAGCTTTATCAAAGAGGAAAGTCTAAAGCCTCCTCTTAAATGTGGAGATGGTGTCTGCCTCCTGAACCCAAACTGGAACCTGGTTCCACAGGAGAGGAGCTTGATAGCTGAACGCTCTGGCTCCTAGTCTACTTTTGGAGACTCAGCGTTCAACGGTGTCCACTGTGGCTCCAGGAATACATTTAACAATAGTCGCTGGTGTCGCTAACTTCATAATTCTCAAAATGGAGCTGCCAACGATCAGAGTTGGTTTCTCAGCGGGTGTGTTGCTGACTGGGGAGAAACGTGAACATTTTGGTGGTCAGGGCTATGCTTCCTTTGGACTGTCACCCAGCCACCCTGCTTGCTCGGACGTATTTATCTCCTATATTCATGACTAAAAACGAATATAGTGATAGTCAAGAGCTAATACCAAATTAGTTTTGGAAGTGAGTTGAATTGAAAATGGCCACAAGTAGGCCTAACTCATTCCACTTCTGTTCCTCAGCTAAGGGTCCACTGGAGATGTATCTAACCGAGGACTAGCCTACATCAGAAGTGACTTTTCATCTCTGATGTACAGAGATGTCCAACCGAGCCCCGTCTACCTAAAGCCGGTCAGAGGAAAAGAGAGAAGAGCACAAATATAGAAAATCTCAACGTTAAAAAATGATGATGATTTATGTAGGACACCAACAATCATGGAGAGACGCTGATTAAAAAATAGATGTTCTTAGGGTCTCCTTCCATGCCCACGTATCTCTACTTAAGGCTTTGTGTTTCAGCTTATACCTGCATCACACATGACTGGAATACTGGCAGAGGAAAACAATGACTCCATGGACAGGAAGGGATTTGGAGCAACAGTACATACAAATAAAATATGCTATTGAGGCAAAAAGCCATATTGAAGTCTGGCCGACCTATCATGAGTCAGTAATCTGTGTACGGAAAAGGAGTCAGAATGGGCGGACTGCACACAAACACAGAGGGTCAATCAGTGCACTAATGAAGGAGGCTTGTTTAAATTTCCTGTGTACTGATTGATAACAGCCTTCTTTAAATAGACCCAAGATTAGACATGCACACTGCCGCTCACAGCCCTCTGCTGCCTTCCACCCGCTCCTCATACTGTCTGTTTTAACGTTAGCTCAGGTCAATTACAACAAGTTATACTGAGATTTGTTGCAGCTACCAAACAAGATTTACTCGATTGAGGGTCGACAGTTCTTTTTGAGTCAGGTGGGGGTGTTTAAGGTCGCTTGAAGGGGGTACGTAGCAGTTGAAGGGCGCTGTTCTGAGAACTGTTTTTAAGAGGAAGAGGGAGATCTAGAGTCGTTTTTGAGTGGCTGGAGGGGCGTTGACGGGTTAGTTCGACATTCAGGATGTTTTTTTCCAGTGGGGGGTTGAAGGGTTAAGGGTATTTTGAAGCTCAGGGCAGCTTTGAGGAGGAGTTAAATGTTTTTTGTGGATACAGTTTTCATGCTAATTATGGAAGGTTAAGTTCATCTGACGGTGAGTTAAGGGCTTAAGGCTATTTTGAAAGGCTTATTTAAGGAGGACTTTCTGACAGAAATGAAGCTTCTGAGTCAGGTTGTTAACTGGGAGAGTTTGAAATGTGGTGCTACTTTGAAGCAGGAGGGGTTGAAGCGTACAGGCTAGTACTTTGTGCCTTTAGGGCGAGTCAGGGGGGTTAAGAGCATTTGTGAGAGCTATTACTATGTGACGGGAAAGTCTGGTCTCTCCACACAAAAACCACAACAACAAAAAAAAGTGGTAAAATGGAGACTGGAGCTGCTGACTTTTGATCCCAAACACACACACTTCTGACAACTATGCTTGATGCACCAGTTCCAGCCGTGCTGAGATCATGAGTGTAGTTACGTAGTAAGTATGGAGTTAATACACAGAAGTAATGTGTTATTATTCGTGAAATGATGTAACAGACAAAAAGTGTGCTGTTTACATTTCCCTCTTCTCAGCAAGCTGACCTCGCATTTCTGTTCCCCGCTTGATCAGGTGATCATTGTCACCGTAGAGCCCCTTACTGTCCCCTGGTAGGCAGTGGCATACCACATACAGCCCAGTGTCACTTTTTCTAACCCTTCACTGCTTGACAAACATACAAGTGTGAGCGCTGAGGAAACATTCGGTTACTCACAGGAAAAAAATATGTGTTTCAGGTAACAGTCTGACACAGTGTGCAGTCATCAACCAGTTGAATCTCATATTTCAGAAGCACTACACACAGAAATGTTGTGTGAAAATGTACAGGCCTGGGGTTGAGTACAGTTAGCACTAAAGTTAGCTGAAGCAGGAACGGTTAACATATTAGTTGGTCTTTTGGAGCAGAAAATGCTCCAGCAGAGAAGGGAGTAACAAAGCTCATACACTATACACCATAACATCATCCATTTTGGACACTATCAGGACGGCTAGCGATGGGTCTACGGTGAAAATTCAATGTCAAAGTTCACCACAGGTGATCCAGTTCCACTGAAATGAACTGATTTTGTGTGACCACGCCTTAAAGGGGAGCTCTGTTTCCAGGTGTGCGGGAGAACACTGCTCCTGTATGGAAACAGTGTTATGAGTCGACTACAAGTTAGAAAATGAAACAGATCTGTACGTGTGGACTGGAAGATGAGCTCAGCGGACCTCTGTAGACCGCTGCAGGCAGCAGGCTACATTAGCTGCTGCTAGCACAGCACACCTGTACCTCTGACCAAACTGTCAGCAGTTGCATCGTGGGTAATGTAGACGCCAGGTTTTGACAAGGAAGAAGAAAGTCTGATATGTGACAGGTTTTGATAACTTTCCGTTGTGAGTGAAATCAGTTACTGATACAACTTAACCAAACCGAAAACTTCCTGATTTCACTACAGACGACAGAGGAAAATAATATCCATTAGTACGAAACATAATAATACTAGTTTAACAAAACAATCCCAACTCATGGTCTCCTTACTATCTTCTTCCAGAGCTTTTAACCGCATCACACTATCTTCATCCTGATAAATGCCACAGTAGTAGTTGGCTGAAAGAAATAAATGGAAGATGGCAAGAGGGACATAGCACACATTATCCACCTCCACATGCTCATGCCCAAAGGGCTTTCTTCTAACCTTGGTTAAAGTGCTTGAATAGATGCAGAAGACGACAACTACAAAGGCCGGGAACTGGCTGAGGAGGAAACCAAACAAACAGGCTGTAACACTCTTTGTTTTGGCTGACTGAAGCCGTGGCTACACTTCAGATTTCTCAATTTACTGCTGCAAGTCAACATTTCCAGCTGGATCTGGACCCCGTGGACAAAACAACTTTGTGGACATTGCTTCCATCTGTTCTGTGATCATTTTCACACCGTCACCCTGCCCTTTTTATATACAGCCTATGGTCCCAACACTTTGTTTCTTTCATGGTGTGGTCTTAGTTAAGGGAAATCTTAATGCTACAGTATAAAAATTTAGATAATAGTTCTTCCAACTGTTTGTGTTTTTTTTGTCTTTTTCTGTTTCAAGTCCTTTGTGCACAAAGGTGTCCCAGTACTTTTGACCAAATAGTTGCATTCATTATCTATTACAGCCAGTCATACAGACTGAGATTCTGAGAAAACAGTTGATCTGGTGGGAGCTTTCTAAAAGCTGAGAAAATAACCCTGGAAGTAGGATCCAACGATTCTAGAGCTTGGCACAGACACCGAAAAAAAAAAAGAAGCAGATAGAACAGATTTGATCATTATTTATTTTAATGTGTCACTCACTTCCCCCAACTTCATGGAAATCCTGCTCTAAATCAGAGGCAGGTTCCTCATGTGGAGTAACACATTGGTTTAGGCCCAGATCTGACAGACAAATGGTGAAGACTGTCACTGAAGTTACAAGCCATTCAACCAGTTTTTGTGGTCTTTCAAAATAAAAGCTCTCAGACAAGTAAAGGTTTGGAACTTGCGCCTGGCTGCATGGACATGTAGCCATGGCTGCAGTTATAAGCACACACACTCGTGCACACACGCACAGCTCAGTGACTTTGGTGAGGATCATGATGATAATGATGATGGAACTTCCAGACCTGGACATTAGAGCCAGTTCGCTACTCAACTGTGACGCATTGCGACTTGAGATTTATAATAGCTTGACGTCAGCGTCCCTCAAACACTTCCTGTTAAGAAAGGTGAGCCTGCAGTGCCAGTGTGCATGTGTGTGTGTGTGTGTGTGTGTGTGTGTGTGTGTGTGAAATAATACTGTTTACACTGCTATCCCAGTGATTTGACGCCCAGTCAAGACTGATTTCCCTGCATCTCTTTGAGCTTGGTGTTGTTTCTGAGCCGCACAAAGTATTTAACTGTAGCCTGTGGGATGTATGGCACTAGCCTAATGTGAAACATCTGGGCATTGTGTTGGTAATCCCTTGTATATGCATACTCAAAAATGTATGGGCAGATGCAAATGCACATTCTGCAAACAAGACCAGTTGCAAAAAAAATCTACATTTCAATGTCAATTTTAATATTTGGCCCTCGGAGGAGGATAATGCAGCACACCCACATGCAGAAGTGTAGGGGGCTCTTCCTTATCCGGCTAATTGGTATTACTGAATTGTGTTTGCTGATTTTTTACCATGTGGAAAACAGGCAGATTTAAAAACACACACACACATTACTAAGCGCTCGTGCTTGCTACTGCCGTGTTTGATGGTGGCGTTGATACTCTGCAGCCTGTTGTCACACAGCCAGCAGCTCTAGTCCTCACCAGCGGATCCAGCCAGAAAATCCAATCCACTTGATTTTTATAGAACATTTTAACAAAACAACGTTACCAAAGTGTTGCACAAACACAGAAAACACAGAAAACAGATAAAACATAGACAAAACACTCTGCACACACTGCTGGATTAAAAGCCAAGGAATAAAAGTGTTTTTTAAGACGAGATTTAGCTCGTCCCATTGTTTTGGGGCTACTGCTGAAAAGGCGCGGTTATTGGCCTGGTAAAGAGACGACAAGACGCAGTGCAGTATTCGGGCACAATGCTTCCTTATTATTTCACCAGCAGACAAAAATTACACATTTACAATATCTTACTGAAGGTTCAAAAGATTCAGAAGTTTGAATTGCCTCAAACAAAGCTTGTTTACATGTCAACTACAAAGACAAGTCCTGAATGCAGTACAGTCCCACTGAACTCAGCCTGGGTGCAGCGTTAGCTGCTGTGTGTGCTGAAGGTACTACAGTCCTCCAGAACCACACCACTGGACACCAAAGTCAGCAAGGTTCTTTCAACTGAATTTTTAAGCATGTGTCTGCTTTATGATTTTCACATACACTTATCATGTTTACAATGTGCTCTTCAAGTAAGACACGTCCTCAGAGTAAAGGCGAGTTCACTTGTGTTAATAACCTGGCACGTTTCATTGTCTCTGCCCCGTAGCTGGGCCCCTGACGAAGCAGAGCTGTCAACATTTGTTACTGATGGAAAACATTCCATTCAGTTTGAAAGGACACATCATGTGAAGCCCTTTCTCATTTGGATTTCCTTCTAATGACCTTTGCCCCCTGTGAGTTCAACGTTCAAAACAACAGCTCCTGAATCTGAAGCAGTTCAGGTTGGGAGAAAATGACGGGCTTTGGAAGTTTTGGGAGGCACCTCTCAGACGGCCGGCCGTTCCCTCCTTCAGGGAGCGAGCTACACTCTGCAAATTGAGGGGACTCCGTTTGGGTTGCCAGGTTGTGGGGGCTCTAGGGCTGCAGCTAACAATCATTTTAGTATTCGTAGCATCTATAGATTATTTCAATGATTCATCTATGCGTCGTTTAAGAAGTGCTTTACCTCCCGGTAAAGGGATCAGCTGTGCACATTTATGGGTGATAGATATCAATTGGTCCTTATGGAAATTCATAGTCATTCAGCAAACATCAGACCAACAACCAGACAGCTGCTTTACAAACACAAACATCACCGGAGTGCTATACAAGTTATACTACAGGCTCGTGCAGACTACACGACTTTCAGCGTCGGCCGATGGCCGTGCAGTTCACACTACGTGACTGATCGATGACAGGGGGTCACACACTACACGAGCTGACAGCAGCTGTGACATCCGACGTTGGTCTCCAAACCATGTGAAAACACACGTGAAAAGTGAAACGGGAAATGACAGAAACCTACACACAAAACAGCTGTTTGTTATTATAAAGCTGCAATTATAAAGAGAAAGAATCTGGGTGAAAGGATGGATTAGCATACGCAGGTAACAGGAATTGTCTGAGCTGCAGAGAGGAGTCAAAAGGTGCAGCTCCCCCACACAGCAGTTAACTAATAAGTTTTGTTTTACGGTGGATGGACGGTAACATTTCAGAGTTGTTGTTTTCTTTAGAAGTAATCCCAGACTTTGGACACTTTCTTCTTTGTCCCTCGCTGTTTTCTCTCTCTTCCTCCACTTTGTAAACAGCGCCACCATAATCACGTCGTGTTCACAGCGTAAACTCGATGTGCGACAGTAATAAATGTCCCTGCGAAACACTGTGCTGTATAGTTACATGGATTAAATGAAGCATCGATGCAAAGAATTTGTGTTGGTGCATTTTATTAATCAATTCAATCAATGAATCATTTCGGCCATAGGGGACACATAGCATAGTTTGACCTTCCAGCAAAGTGGCTTACCGTTGCAGCAGCTAGGCAGACTACAGAATCACTCCAACACTTGAGAACCTCCTCAACAGACAAGAATACACTGCTTGTTTAACGTCAAACTGCAAGAAGTCACACACACACATCTGTGTAGTCATATCCTCATGAATGTACACAATCAAATCCAGAACAGCCCTCCCTCATGAGTCTCTCCACCCTGTTTTGCTTGACAGAGAGGTGTGTGTGTGTGTGTGTGTGTGTATGTGTGTGTGTGTCAGTGTGTGTGAGTGGGGACTGTGTCTTCATGCGTGCTGAGAGGTACGTGCAGGTTGGCTGCTGTTTTGACAAGTGTGCCTTGGATACCGGGACTTTTTCTGGGAAGGGGGAAACACACTGAATTAAAACAGGCTGGCTCTCGTGCACACACACAGTCGTGCCTTTTAATCCCCTTTCTTTGTTTGGGCAAACACACACACACACTGATGGCCTTGAAAATGAGTCCACTCTAGTGACCTGTTAGCCCACAGACGCAACTGAGGTTATGGCAATAGTGCTTTTGGGATGTTAGATATCCCAAAATGCATTGCTCTTGGTTTTGAGACAAGTGCCCTTTGATGTAAGCACACACGTTTGTTCAAACTGAATCTGGACTGTGGAGTCTCTTGGTGTTGTTTGTAGTTAGACTCACAGACAGCGTACAGGACAGACGTGAAGGGCAGTCACAGCTGCGTTTGAAGCAGCTGAATGAGCTTCTGGGTTTTTCAGATATCGGCGGGTGTTTAGAGCCATGGACGCTTAGCTCTTTGACTGGAATCCAATGCTTATGCTAATATATGAGAGGCACCAGACAGAAGTGCCCCTCCAAATGAACCATGGCGTAGCTCACTGCTGGTGAGAATAGCTACTATTTGCTAACATATTTGCCATCACAACTTTATAAGCTATAAACTTTAAAATGTCAAGGTTGTGTTTACACCTTGTTCCATTGCCCCCTCGTGTCCAATAAAAATCATTGTTGCTGCTTTAAAGGTTACATTTTCTTTTGAAACAACTCTAGTCGTGTTGTTCTTCCTCTCTTTCTGTTAGGTTTGGTTTCTTTCTTTCTACTGCCCGAGATCGCTTGTTTCATTTGAACTTGTTTTAGGGAAAAGATGTTTTTCTTTCATTATTTCCAGTCTTTAGTTTCTATGTTACAACTTCAAAGTTAGTGAGTGCATTGAATTCAAAGACATTATTTAGTCAGAGGACATCGCACATTATCCACCCTTCCTCACTTCTGTCTTCACATTGTCCAGAGTGACAGTTTGGCTCCTTTAACATTAAGCATGTTTGATACTGTAATTATGAGGATGCCCCAGATGAGGTCAGGAGCACAGAAGGGCAATTAAACAGGGGCACGCCTAGCCTCTCACAGCAGGGGCGTGTGATGACCCTGCTGACGGGCGGACTCTGAGAACCCTTCCTGGTCTGAACGTCTCGTCATCTTGTCAATATTTCTTTCACCTTTAAGGAATATTATATAGCGATAATAATCAGATTACTTTAATAGCGGCAAAACAAAACATTATAGAAAACCTATCTGTCACGACAGCAAGAGTTGCTCACATAATCACTTCCTCTTAAGTGGTTGTGCCTACAAAATAAAAGCGCGCGAACATTTTTGCAGCAGTAAATTTTTACTTTGAAAAGTTCTGAAGGAAATTCAAACGAGTCTCTGGCTTGACACACCTCTGAAAAAGCTGTCAGAAAACGTGAGATCCCTGAATGAGAAAAGCAGGAATTTCCTCTGCCTGGAGTGGGGACACAAAAATAAGCATCCATAGGTCGCTGTGGACCAATGGCCGCGATGTACACACTCCTGCACGTGCTTAGTTGTAAGTAATATGATCTCTTCACAATCAATTTGTTGAAAACAGAAGAAGGGGCCAGTGAGGGTTGAACACAGAGCCCTCCAAACAGGAGTCCTGTGCTCTACCAGCTGAGCTAATTGCACACACAGAGAACGGTGAAATATAAATGGTCAATTGAAGATGTTCTGGCCTGATGCCAGACTTATTTGCCGACCCCTGTCATAAGGGTTATTGCTCCCTGTTGTGGAAAATGTCATTTTCTCAGCTCCTGGCCATATCAACCACTCTCTGTGTTGACGTGTGAGTATTCAGTCCCAGTAGTAATACGTTTAGTGTGACCCTCTTGTTACCCATAAGCCCCTGACAGCACTCCACTCCACCAACGGCTCTCTGTATGATGGAGACAAAGCTCGCCTTGTCTCAAAACCAAACTATGTGTCTTAATTCAATAAGGGAAAGTGGAAGGGGGGGGGGGGCTGTTATTTATTCCAAGTCTCCTACCATGTGACTCTGTGTTGGTTACTGGGATGACTTGGATCATTAAGAGTGTGGTCAGGACTTGTGTCACACAGGAGGGGCTCAGTGTAGATGATGATGTTACGGTACAAATACAATACCAGCAATGAAAGGAGCAACCAAAGTATTCAGATCAAGTAGAAGTACTGCTTTGCTAGAATTTTACTTAGTGTCTTGTGGACATTCACTCTTAGGGAGTCCTACTGTCCGAATGCTGATAGCATCGCAGTCTGGGGTCACTTCCCAGAGTTCCTGGCAGGAGATGGCCAACAGAAGAGTACCAGAAAAGGAAAACTCTGAATTGCAAACAAAAAATAAAAAAAACTCCAACCAAAACTCACAGTCTCGCTGACGCTGGGATTTTATCAGCAAATCACATTTCTTAGCATTTCACAGTGTAGCTCTTTGTCATATTTTGGAGTGATTTTTCTGACCATTTATGAATGCAAACTATTCTGTGCTGTTCTTTAGAAGATTTTGTGATTGTCCTGCAGTAAGAAGCAGCCGTTGGTTTCCCTTCTCTATGATATGAAAGTCCCTTAGAGACTTTGTGTAAACATCAAGCCTGCATCAGTTTTCCCCCTGTTGCATTGCTGGGCCGTTTCTACATATTGGTTTACATATCATACATGCATGAATGGAAACCAGTGACAGCATGGGAGAGCTGACCAAATCAGATGTATAAAACACCATGGCATGGTTCACTCATTTTGTGAAATAAGGATCTGGTCATGCTGGAACTGTAATGTAAAAAGCCATCCACCAGGTCAGCAATTTTCATTTCTCTGCCTTAATCTTAATGCCACAGCATGAAATTATGTTTTAGACAACAGTTTGCTTGCACATTTTTGGCAGCAGTTTCCTGTTTCAACATGACAACTGGGGCTGTAGCCAGAATTTTAGAAACTCTGAAGTTAAAAGTCCAAATTCCCCCCAAGCTAAAACCTTTTTGACAAGCCGCCAACCAAACTCTGTATAAGTTTCAGAGTGTTTAAAAATAAAATCACTAAATTCCACATTTTGTCGGTGTCTTAAGTGCAGGTGTCATTTATACTGGGGACACGTCCCCACCCACTTTTTGAAATGGCTGATTTGGTACCCATCACTTTTTAAAAGCAAAATTTGTTAAATAACATTCAGGAAACATGCAATGCAATTAAAATGCAGAAGAAATGTGCATTGTCTGAAAAAAGTAACTTAAGCTAAAAAAAACAAGCTACTGATTATAAAATAACTGAAAAACATGCAGCACCAATCAGTAACTTTAACGACTTCTCATCACAGTTTCTTTTTTGTTCTCTTCCTGACAAAAGAGGAGAGAGTGAATCATGCCTGCATGTGTGTCGCCTCAGCAGGGATGATATTACATGAGAAAAGTTCTGACAGCAGCACAGAATGCCTGAGAGCTGCACTGACTTACATTCTGTTATATTTACATATTGTGAAATGTTACATGTTGCCTGAATTTTGTGTTTCCTTTCACATAAATGAAAACGTTTCCACTATAAGTTGGTACAGAAACGTTCAACAGAATGCAGGAAGTTAAGTTTTTAATGATCAAAATTCCCCCCCTTTCCTCTGTGGTAGCTACAGCAAGGTGACAATGCCTCTGTGCGTAGGTTGTCATGGCCGGAATATGAAATGATGGATATTTTGAAGCATGAAACACAATGTGTTAACATGGCTAACTCAGAAACAAGAACATCTCACATGGGAAAGGGTGTTCAAATTAAAACCAAAGATGTTTTATAGCCAGCTTTAGTTGGACCTCGTGTATATATGCGTGTGTGTGTGTGTGTGTGTGTGTGTGTGTGTGTGTGTGTGTGTGTGTGTGTGAGCTTGGCTCTGTTGTATAAAAGTCAACAGTGACATCAGTGTTTGGCCCCCTGACTGAGATTAAATCTAATAGAGATTGAGATACTGTAATAACTTGGACCATTCCCTGCTCCGGTCAGCCATCAACCTGTCATGTTATTCTGATACCCCACTGAGCAGACACACACACACACACCGGAGCTCAGAAACGTATGTGGGTGACATGTACTCACACACTTAAAATACAGACTCGAATGAAGAATATACTGAGAGTTACAACACACTGTAATCCATCCATCCTTTCCATCGCTCATCGTTTCACACACATGCTCACCACACACTCCCTCTCCATCATCATATCTCACCCTGATAAGAGGCTCATAGCTCAAGCAGAAATCCTCCCACTGGACCTCTCCACTGCAATTAACTGACTTTTGGGTCATCTGGCCTGCATACTGCATCACGGTGCAGCACAATGAACAGAGCTGTGAGGAATGCCACTTCTTCTGCCCATAAAAACACCCCCGACCCAACCTGCCCCTCGTGTTTTAAGCTCAGTGGTGTTTGTCTGGCTCTTGTTGTTTTCAGTTTGGCAGTGAGCTTTAATGGAGATAAAATCTGGAAGGGTTTTGGGTTCAGATTAGCCTGCCGTTTGTTTTGACCGGCCTGTCTGAAGCAATTGTCTCCGACCACAATCTTTGCGTGTGTGTGTGTGGCCTGTTGTGCTGAACTCAGAGCTCTTTGTTGCTGAAGAAATAACATGCAAAGCATTTGGCTGCCATACATACATTTAAAAGTGCTAAATTAAAGCCGCACCAACAAATATTTTCATATCAACAATGGAAGAACTGACTACGTGTAATGTGACAGTTGGAGTTTGTAGTTTCAGACCAACAGAGAATTATAACCCATCTCTGCAGTTCTATGGAGCTTTGAAGCCTCTTTAGCTCTCTGTTTTGGTTTTATGTTTATTTCTATGATATTTCATATTTTCATTTCCTTACAATGTTGATTACACACATAGTTTGCCAAATATTTTTTGAAAGTTGCTTAGTAGTTAAAACGGGTGACTATAGTAATTCCATAAGTCATACGTCATTCTCCAAGCTTGCGCAGGCGCACCGTCATGCCTCGTTAAAAAGCTGTAACGCCTCGTTAATCCAGAGCATCAAACCGATAAACATTGTTGTGAGCTAGCTAACCAATTTATCATTTAATTTACTTAGAACGTATGTCTCTCTGGGTCTGATTGTTGGTTTGTCTTTCTAGTTTAGTTAACGTTAGCTAAGTTAACTAAGTTGTAGTTAGCCAGGTGTAGTTAGGCATAGTTATTGCAGAAAGTTAGCTAACAGAGGGTCTTCAATTTATTTTTTAGTTAGTTTCCTAGAGCTAAAAGAAAACTAGTTTCTTCAACTTTCAATCAGGAGCCAAAATCAGCCTTTAAACTTCAAAGAAATAATGATTTGATGTTTATCGTGATAATCATCGATATCGAATGATTAGAAATTTTTATCGTGATAACATTTTTGGCCATATAGCTCAGCCCTACTTGTAATTGTACTTATATTTATCAGGTGGACATAGACGTGACTCGAAATGAATGCTAATTTTGCTCTGTGTCTGCCGGATGTGTAAATTCTTTGCCAACATAACTTGTGACGTAACGTCAGAGTTGTGTTTCTTGTTTAATAACTCCCAAGTGGACAAAAATATTAATTGATGCAGCTTCAACATCCCAGCCTATCCCAGCAGGAACACTGTAATGCCAAGGTCAGCAGTCTATCACAGGGCTAACACACGCCCCACTGATACTAACTAACTGAAATAACAGTTTCTGTTATTACAGTTAGTTTGTCAGTGCCTTCCAAAAAGCATGACTCTTCTGCCATTACTCTGGGTAAGGTCTGGTTAAGTTTACCTAGGGCTGGGCGATATGGCCAAAAATGTTATCACGATTCAACATATCATATAATTCGATCACGATAATTATCAGGATAAATGTCAAATTATTTTTTATTTCAAGTATCAAGGCTGATTTTTGCTCCTGAGTGAAAGTTGAAGAAACCTGATGGTTAATTGTGGTTTAAACTTGATGAAAATGTTATCACGCTAATTATCATTATTGTTTAATTGCTCAGCCCTAGTTCAGGCGAATAAAAGTACTTGGTTAGGGTGCGAGATAGATTGTGGTCATAGGTAAAATGAACCGGTGTTAACTGGTTGGAGGCAGTGTTTAACCACTCTTACTAATATAATGCAACTTTTGCGGTCATTGTCTGGATGTAAGAAAAATATAAACCTTACTTTGTCTGACAGACTCAACACTGTCACAAATGTTAGTTGGCCAAAGCATTAGAAGGAGGCACCTAATGTACGATATTTGCATCCATTTTGTGGCCACCAATGCATTCAGTTTCATTATACTGTACATGACACGTATTACGTCTGTATAAATAGAAAATTAACAAAAAGTTATTTGTCATATACTAAAGTACTAAAGTAAAGTTACTACTGAGCACCACACACACACATAGCCTGCAGGGTGAGGTCAGTTACTGGACCATTATGGTGATTATGCTTTAACAGCCTCAGCCATTCTGTGGTTCTCCTTGAACTGGTGGAACTGAAAGGTGAGCCGGGACATTATTCTTTCTCTCCACACTGTTCCCTCCCTCGGTCTCATGTTTCTTTCTGAAAAAGTGTAGTCCTGAAGAAAAAAAAGAAAAACACAGCATTGGTTAGCGTCGCTCTGACCCCCCACCCCCCTTCCTTCTCCCTTCTCCCTTCTCCCCTGTTGGCAGATGGGATATTGAACTAAGTCTCAGCCAGGCTCTTGCCCCTGGGGATGGGAGAATCAGCAGCTTATGGTAATGGTGTGTAATTAGGAAAAACAGCCTTACTCTCTTTTATTGTTTCGTCCCTTCTCTCCTGAATGTGACAAAGTGAAACTAAAGCTGGTTAAGACCAAGCTGAAGGTTTGAGGTTACAGCATTAGAATTCATCCTGGTAAACCAAACTCTCGCAACAGTGCAGGAGTTTTACAGAAGCAGCATCATTTGCATTTACACACTTTTGTCCAGAGTAACATCCAGATAGTACAAAACAATACTAATGTTCAATGTGCAGATCACAGGTCACAATATTCAACAGTTATCCCATTGCACTTTTAGAGCAGGTCTAGAGCATACTCTTTGTAATATTATTTACAGAGACACAGCAATTCCCACCATGAGCAGCTAAAAGCCAGTTTTTAAGATTTAAGATAGTTGCTCATGAGACACTGGACACAGCCTGTAACAAAGTGAACCGTGTATTTTTCACTGTTAATAGTTTACGTAAGAAAAGGATATAATTACATAAGCATAATAAAGTCACAATTTTTAATGCAATAGTTTGACCCGCGATAAAGTGATAAATCCATAATCCAGGCAGGGAATTGCCTTATTTCCGATGGTCTTTAAATGCAGCATAAATATCCATGCAGGCAGTTTGTGGGAGAGAGAGAAGAAGAAGAGGGGAGGAGAAGGAGAACGGGGAAAGGAAGGAGGGGCAGTAAAAAAAAAAAAAAAAAAAAAAAGACCCGGAGAAGAAGTTTGAAAGGAAAAGAGAGACGTTTCAGTGGCCGGTTCGGTGTAAAAGGCAAGTGGAGCCACAAACGGCCTGAAGTCTCCGAGTGGAGTGTGCTGCTGCCGGGGAGCCGCTGGGCACGCGCCTGCTCCTGAGTGTCGTTGGTCGGATTAGATGAGTTTGACTTCACGATGAGGAGCGACCCTGTTCTGTTCACTTCCAGCAGGGGTGAGTGGCCCGACCTGGGGCTTTTTTCTTGACCACTCACAGGACATTCCCGTAGGAGAAAAAGCGCCGCGGCAGTTTGCAGTGACTTTATTATTTATCTCACATAGCATCTCCTTAATGGCCATAACACACACCATGAGCTGCTAGCATGTTCGCAGTGACCCTTTGTGCCTCTTTAGCTAGTCGATACGGGGTTTGGTTTGGTAACGTTATTCCTGGAAGTTAACTGTTAAGTCATTCATAATGCCGCTGTGTTCCGTGGCATATTGTACCTGAAGATGTATTATTCCATATTCTGTAACATTTACGCGTATAGTCTTATTCAGAGTAATAATGAGAATGTCACACTAAGTTATAAAACTGCCCCATTTTATTGGACGCTTTTGTATTTGATCTGTGTTGCTCTAAGCACGCACGTACGCACGCACACCCACCCCGCGCCGAAAACATCGCATTAGATCCACGTGACTCCTAGATGAATTTTGTGTTTATAGAACACATTGTCACTTTTAATTCAAGAAGTCAGAGGTGTGAGTTTGAGTTGAGCGGTGTTTCTAAAAGGCAGGGTGGTTTCTCTGACAGCGGGAGGAGACGCTCTTTCCCCCTGTTCCCCCTACGGTTTTGGACTGTAATCAATCGATAGCAGTGTTTTCCCACAGGACTTTAAGAGACTATGGTGGGTGGGCCATAAACCCCCTTAAAGTTTTGTACAATTTAAAGTTAAATACATTAATTTGTTTCAAAATTAAGAGGCTATCTATGAAGAACTTGGTACGCTTGTAAACAATATTGTGCTTTAATAAATTATTTGGTCATAAACTCATTTTATTGCTATAAATGGTGATGAAACAGCAACAAAAGTCAACAAATTTATTTAATGTTTTCCCAAAAACCCTGAATCAAAGAACAGTAGACAGAATAAGTAAAAAAAAATTTTTACTTTCATTGGACACATATTATATGTTTTATACTTTCTGTGAATATAATCCAGTTAATCTTATTTCCATGCTGTATAGAAACCTTATTTTGAAAACCGGGCGTTGTGGGTATCCATCGCCAACCGCTTATCCTGTGTACAGGGTCGCAGGGGAGCTGGAGCCTATCCCAGCTGACATTGGGCAAACCCTGGACAGGTCGCCAGCCCATTGGGGGCCACACATAGACAGACAACCGCTCACACTCACAGTCACACCTAAGGACAATTTAGAGACGTTGTGTGTATCTTCATGCTAAATTCATTAAGTCCAACCAGAGTCCGAACTTGATAAATAATGTTGTATGTGGTTCTCATATCGCGTAAAATGAAGACGTCACAGCCTCTCTTCAGGTCAGACTCTCAACACTTGTCTTTGTAAAGAGACAAACTGACAGGAAAAAGTCGCTAACCTGCCTGTCAGCTCTCTCTGGTCCGTTACAGTGGATTTACCATGAAGGCTTTAATACGTGTGCACTCCAAATGTAGGCGCGGCTTGCTTAATCACCTTCTCACAAACGAGTGACAGAAACAGACCGTTAACGTTACCATAGTTACCTCAAAAGAAAAGTGGTTGTCTCGAGTCGGAGGCCAAAGTGTCTGAGCGTGCGAGCCTACAGTAGTGCGGAGCAGCACCCACAAAACACAACGTTAGAGGACTGTAATATATCATGAGATGTAAAAATATTTTTCGGTTCATTTTGAAACTATGGCGGAGCAAATTAGACTATGGCCGCCATGGTCTTGTTAATTAATGGGAAACACTGGATAGTCTATGTAGTTAGTATGCCCTCACGCCAAACTCCATTCAATCATCTGGTAATTTAATGCTTTATGCAAAAATGCATGCCCCATGAATATGAAATAAGACATTTTGGGACTTTAAAACTTCAAGCTATGCATTCAGTCTGAGGACATCTTTTGTTAGATGGTACTCAAGACAGATTTCAGTAGCGTATTTTTACAGAATGGACGGTACATACAATAGAGCAAGGTTCCTCTTTACCTTCACTGACCCCTGATGTGAAAACTCATCTTTTTTCTGACATGCTTCCTTATGACTTATTGTGCAGCAGCCGATCTTTAAAAGCATGTAGCTGGTTCTAACATTAGCTTTTTTGGCATTCTTTTAACATTTCATCTTTCTGACATAGCACACTGTTATGTAAGTCAATTCCTTGTTTTCTAGCATTGTGACACTGAAAACAAGTCTGGTTTTCATTACCTCATCGTTGCTAGACAACAGATCCAGATACATCAACAACACATGTTATCTTGCATGCTTCACTGAAACTTAAAATAATGGATCAGTAGGGTTCTTAAACTTACTGTAAATAATGCTAAGGAACTCTTAACTGCTGACCTGTGGGGTATAAACATGGGGATTCTGTCCTTGTCTCGATATGGCCTAGGTTTGAACGAGTCTTTTCTTTTCCTTCACCAGTTCACAGCTTTATTAATAAAAGTTATTAGCATTGCTTTTCCTCCACTTAGTTTATTTTATCAGATTTCCAAGCTCAACTACCAGTGCCCAGTCAGATTTATAGTCCAGCTCCACACCGCAGCCAGAGGGATCCTAACACCATCCTGGAATGAAAACACAAATGCTCCATATCTCTAATGTCTCCTGCTTGTAGCAATGAATGGAGTCCTACAATAACAGGACCTCTGCTAGCAGCTGCAGGGTATCAGGTAGCCCGGCGGTGCGTCTCTGCCCGGCATTTGGTGAGGTTCTGACAGACATCCATTGTGTAGAGGGTTGTAATCACATCTAAGCGGCACACGAGAATGTAGCAGATGATGTTTTAGTTTTGGTTTTGGACGAGAGTTTAACCAATACGATTTTGGTTAATATGCAGGTATGTAATAGATGGTGAACCCACATAGTTTACCCAGTTTCCCAACTCTTTTGGTTGGCAGATTTTCCTGGAGGAATACATTTTCAGGCGAAAACCATTAGCCAATTCTTTACCAGTGGTAGTTAGCCTTGTAACGACTAAGGCCTTGAAGTTGTAGTGTTAGGCAGCATTGCACTCAAAATTTGAATCATACCTGAAAGTGGCACAGGGAAATTCAGTGGCACATTCTCCCAAAATATGTGATGCTAGGAGCCTGGTGACTTTGTTACTAGTTGTGGGTATAACGCCACCAAAATGGCTCCCAAGGCTCCCAAACGATCATGAGAAGTTTGCTTTCCGTTAAAGTGAAGTAGTTGCTCCCTAAACCTTTACTGTTATAAATATTGTGTTTGAGCCCTATGAAGGCCACTTGATGTAGTGTTCACCGGGACCGGACCCTGAGTTCCTTTTCTCTCCATGTTGATTGGAGCTGATGATGGTTAACACAGCAGGCTATCTTGGCGAGTCAAGGGTCCCTTTCAGCAAGTCCTCGCTCAATAGCTCTCCCACTTACAGGGTGCCATGCTTTGGGGGCAAAACTGCACAAGTGTTTAAGTGTTTATTACCATTTATTATTGCAGCTTTCCTCACGGAAACCCTGCGTCGACGAGCAATTAATTGGAGTTTGTGTGATGTGGGCGCAACGGTTACATGGTGTCACCGTTTTGGCCCATTTGGTTCTGCTTTCCCTCTCCGCCGCCGTTCGGAAAGCCCGTTCTCCCCAATGATGATTGAAGTTTAAAAGCTTTCAGACGTGTGAGCCCCTCCATTTTGATGGTGGTGTTGGTGGGGTGGTGGGTGTGGAGAGGAGAAATGAGTTTGTAATCTCTCCCTCTTTCCCTCCAAAGCCGGCCTGTCAGTAAACTGGCATGCGGGAACAGAGACTTTAAACTCGGGACGACTAATCATAGCCCTCCCGGCCTTGCCCCTGTGTCAATATCCATCTGGAAAAACATGGGGAGAAGGATTGGGATCTCGAGCCAAGCTTGAGCACTATTCAAGAGACCCTGCTGCATGCCAAATAGCACAGTTTCATATGGCTTTAACACAACTGGCAACCAGCCTTCTGATTTAACATCATCAACCAAGCATTTACCTTTGGACTCCTGCCTTAAAATGTAGAACTAACAGTTGAAATAGACCTATTTAGTCTTGGCATTGATGATTACCCTGGTAATTTGGGTCCATTAAGAGAGGATCATTTCTGGTGAGCCTCACCAGGCGTCTTTAATAGGCTTAGAGCTGTAATAGGATGAGCCTGTTAGCTTGTTAGGCTGCCTGTCTGCCTGTCTGTCTTGGACAAGGCTTTTAGGATTACAAGACCAAAGCTGCGTTAGTGGCTTGCCATGATGGGGTGGGCTGGGGTGTAGCTAATGTAACTGGGTTGATGTAGAGGATGCGGGGGGTTCCCACAGCAAGAGGTCTGTCAGAAGAAGGGAGGTCCTCCTGTAGAGACAACAACAACAAAGGAAGGGCTGAGGAGAAGGTTTGGATAAGTGGACCCTCCTGTGAGCACATACTATGTTTGCACGTGTAATTCCCATGTGTTGACGTGAATCTGCGTGTTATGTGGCGTACTGACTTGTATTTGGATCTGCCTGTCTGGCCACTGTCATTTAGCCACACATGCTTACACTCACACAGACGCCCATATGGGTGTGTCTGGTGCTGGGGGTTGGGGGCATGGCGGTCTGGTACCGTGGGCGGGACACAATGCGGGTTAATGGATGACAAGGCTTGGAGCTGTCAGTCACAGTCAAGACTCTTTGGGCATCTAAAGATAAGATGCTGCTGGCATAAAACCAGATGACAGTGTTGAGCCAGCTCCACTGTGACCTCCTAGAATAACCCCTTTCCCCCAACTGACTAATCTATTATTGACTAAAAGTGCTTCTCAGATGGTAAAGAATAATCAAATAAAATCTAAGTGCTGCTGAACACATTTAAATTGGAGATGCACCGTTCTGACTTAATATCTTCCCATTCCTCCCGATACCTCAACTTGGGGTTCCCGGAGAAACCTAGTCCTGATCCAAATCCAGTCCCAAGTGTAAAATCAGTATACCACACTGCGTGGAACTCACTGGGATCATTTTTATGTATGCTAGCATGAGTGGGCAGTCTGTGATCATTCCAGAGCCCTGCATACTGTATATCTGGACTGAGTTCTTGCATCAGTGGATAAATGATCCCATGATGGCTTAGTGGATTTGCAACGTTCATAACCTCACAAATGAAAAGGTTCTGTACAATGTGACACTCATTTCTCACACCCAGCCTGCTACCATTCCCAGTCCAATCAAGGAAACCACATGTCCTCTATTCCCTCCAAAAGATACAATCCCAAAGCTGGAGCTTCTAAACACTTCTCTTCCTCCCTTTACTCCATCTCTATTTGCTTGGCCTGTGGTTTTTTAGCAGAGCACCCTCTCATCATCTTTTTGAAGAGATACCAAAGGGAGCATCATCATCGCTCTCCCTAAACACTATCCCGTTTGTATCCTGCTGTTGGACAAGTCTTCTGTCTCCCACCCTATTTCCTTGTCTTTTCTCATATCTTCTGTAAACCTCCATCAGCACTGTGTTATCCCTCCATCTACCCCCCCACCCCCCTCGCCCCGCCTTCAGATCAGGGTTTTGCAGATGTGTATTTGCGGTGAGGGAAACATCTGCTCGTACGGTAAACCACCTGTACTGTTCGATAGCAATCAGCCTTTGCTCTGTGATGTTGGCTTGGCATGTCCAATGGAACGAAGAAAACACACAAACCTCATAATTACAGAGCTGAGAAACGGGGAGAGAGCGAGACAGCTTGTCTTTCATCATAAACTAATGCAGAATCGCCTGTCCTCTGATCTGTTCGTAACTCTCCCTCTCTCTTGGTGTACATCCAAGTCGAGGCTTTACAAACCCTTTCTGAAACATTTCTGACTGGTATTAGTGCTTTCACAGCTTTTCACCAGCAGTGCACATCAAATGGCTTTTTTTCCCTTATAGGAACAGAAGAAAAGACAGTGTGAGGGGAAAAAAGTGCATTAGATTCATGAATGCAATTGAGGGGCAGTTCTCTTAATGAATACCTTATTTTACATTCACCTGTCAAGTCCTTTTTTAAAATGTTCCATCAGGTGAAAGTTATGAAATTTCATCTATCTGCCAACTTTTTCCAGGTAGAGTTCAACCACACATGGGGAGACTAAACAGTGTTTTCATGCGAGTTGTCTGACTTTAAAGTCAGAATTATTGCTTTAATCTCAGAAATGACTTAATTCGTCAATTATTGTTATATGAACTGTTCTGAATGGGCAGCATAATGTTTGTTAGTTTAGTTTAGTTAGATTAAAATTTCAAAACCAAGGATATTCAGTGGAGAAAACAGTTACAAAATAACGTCCACTTAGCTGCTCTGGAGCTTTCAATCAGATCATACCATGATCTTCATCAGCGGATGCATTGGTCATGGAATCGCACAGAAAGGACTCCACGCCTGTGTTGGTTTCGAAGCTGAGGTTTAAACTTTAATCTTTACTTTGGAAACAGCAGTTGAAAAAGTTCCGTTTAGTAGCTTTTCTGGAGCTTTTACATATCACATCACATGATCTTCATCAGCAAAGATATTCAATATATGATCAGATAAAATCCTGACATTTCAGCAGCTGGAACTAGTGAATATGTTGCTGAAACAATTCATTGATTTCCAATGAACTGATTTTTCCCACAGTAAATTTTCAGTAAGTAGTGACTGTGACTGTTGGGTGTTTTTCAGATGATATTCATTAGCCGTGAAATACTACTGTGTGTGAGAGCTCACCTGATAAACCTGTGTGTGTGTGTGTGTGTGTGTGTGTGTGTGTGTGTGTGTGTGTGTGTGTGTGTGTGTGTGTGTGTGTGTGCTTATGTAATCATGGGTCTGCTGTATTGTGGTGGCTGGAGGCAGTAACCATGACGATGCCAGACCATAAACCAACCGTAATTAACAAAAGCCACCATCTTACTGTAACACTTAAACCACACAGTGCAATTAAGTTTCCCAGAAGCACAGAAAGTGCTCACCGAAGATGATTGGGTGGTTGGCTCATTAAACGGTTTGGGCTTGTCATGCATCTGCTGGTGGCTACGTCAGCAGTGGGTTGCCGCTGGGGGCAGCCGTCACCTGCAACAGAAACAGTGCAAATGGAAAAGCTGTTGGTAGCTGGATATCCTAATGTTAATGTCACACGCCATGTGCTGATCCGTCTTTAGATGTGGCTGTCAACATATTCTGTAGTTTTATATACAAATTGTGTCCTGTCAATGTAATCCAAAGTTAACCACCTGAACAGGACATTTAGTCAAGTACTGAATTGTGTTTGTAGCAACCAGACTGATTTGGAAAGCTGGAAGATGCACGGATTCCAGCAGTATCAACACAGTCCCTGTATGTTCCAGTTGTGACACTTGAGAAAATGGGTTTCGATCCAGCTCTAGGGATGACAGCCCTAAAATAGAGTGATTTGCCTCAGTGTCTTGTGTGGCGATGTTGAAACAAGCAGAGCTGCGTGGAAAAAAAGGTGACATTTTCTCACCATGCTGCCAGAAAAAACATTTCTAATAAGAATAAGGGCTTTGACTCAAGTTCACTTGAGTTTGTAGTCTTGGCCAAGACTCTGAGACTTGCATGATGTATGTAAACCCTCACTTATCTAAGAGCCCATGATGATTGGCAGGAGTCGCATGGCTTCATGACGACGATGGTTTGTAATTAGCAGGAAACATTTTCTCAAGGGAAAAACCAATGTGTCGGATTTACTTTAATGACGCACAGTCTTGGTGATGATGTTTGCCATAATCGAGCAGCCCTGTGTGGAGGCAGGCCCTGACCTGAAAACTTGTCAAATACCCAGACTAAACACATCCCCAAAGTGATACGCTGTTGGTAACAAGAAATAGACACCTGAAACATACACACACACACACACACAGCATCTTTCAGTGTGCCGTCAATCACAACAGCTGTATTCTGGGAAGAGGGCAGAAAAGCCTCCTCCCTCTAATCTGGCTAAGCATTTTTGCACCGACAACAACAACAGAGCCTCAGGGTCTCAAGTTGTCTCCAAGACCCAAACATGACCCCGTTGCCTGCCTCGCATAAACACACACACACACACACACCTCACCCAGGAAAAGCCCCTTTGTCCTGAGCTCCAGGCAGTGTGAATACCTCACAGTGAAAACATCCCTCTGCCATATCTAGGTGTTTCTGTGGTTTTGTACTTATCTACTTAACTATCATTTTTCAGGCAAACCTAGTGTTGACACAGCAAATGTGAAAACGGGCTAATTGCAATGCCTAGAATACAATAGAAAGTGTAAGTGCGACATGTGTTTGCAAATATCAGGCAAGTGACCAAAATGTGTTTTGTGTTGGAAAAATGGATTTGCTCTGTCAAAAGTTTGCAACAGATGCATGTTCATGTTCCTGCTCAATGGCACTGAAGTGAAGGATGACAAAGTGAAGGAAAGCATGAAAAAAATGGAGGTGAGGGGCGAACTGACTGAAAGAAGACAAAGGGCGAGAGACAGGAGGGAGTTTCTGCAGAAAGGGCGTGGGTGGGTTTGTTTGCACGACGAAGTACTTCTCTGCTCGCCCTCAGGCTTGTTTGAGGGTGGTCCTTCTCACCGTCTTTGGTGATCTAGAGAGCTTGCTTTAGGTTTTAATGACACATGCACACGCAGGGTTAGTGTTCTGACCACCCCAGTGGAGGCTGTGTATTGCACAGGATGCACAAAGCTCTGTGAAGCAGTAAATGGAGCAGTAAAGAGCACTTGGCTGCTCTTGCTGGAATAGAAAACCAGGCAAGGTGAAAGTGATCCAGCGTGTGTGAGGGAGCAGCTTTGCAGTGGGGATGTTAGTGTTCCTCCCCTTTGTTCTTCTTGACATTATCACTGACACTTTGGTTTAAAGATGCTTCCACAGCCTCTCGGACGTGACGCTGTGAGAGCTCTTATCGTTGTTGCTGTTAGCAGCAGTAGTGATTGCTGAATGTAGATTACACAGTGATCCTTTAAAGGAGCGGATTATTCTTTGTTTTTGGCCATCATTCCTAGAACTCTGAGTAACTAGAGTTTGGCAGCATGCCTGCACCAGGAAACGATATACATTAGCCAGTGGTCAGGGGGTTTTCTCTGCAGTTTATACCATGGTTGCTACTACTTTAATATCTCTGAGTGTATGATGTATGACATGTTGCAAATCAATGCACAGTACAGCTTTATGGCAAAACTATTCTTTTTTTGTTAGGATTCTTGCATCCACATGACAGTGTTTCTTTATTTAATATTCATTTTGCTTCATTCATTACATTACAGGCCTGTCTGCTCATTTTATCCATAAACAGTTTCTCAGTTGACTTTATAGCCATACAGTACGTTGTTACAGGGCTGCAGGTAACAGTTCTTTTTTTTATTCATTGTTTAGTCTATGGAATGTCAAAAACCACCCATGAACACTTGCGGTGTTTTAAGAGGGGACGCGCCACTCAATACAGCTCTATAGGGAAAGCCTGTTATCCCGCCTCTCCCGCTAGCAAGTCAAATGTCTGCTTTTAACAGCCGGGGCGAAAAACATATTAAGCCAGTCGTGTGGTTCCACTGACGTAAGGGTCTACTATGCATGTGTGGTAGAAGTATAACCTGTGGGGAAGAACACTTTTTAAACCTTATTTTGAGGCAAAGTCATCAAACCTTTTCAGCGTTTTTAGCAGATTTGATCAGTTATGGCTCTCTCCCCATTCATTCAGATAGACACCTGGTCTTATTAGTCCGAAATAACTGCTCAGAGGCGTTACCAAGATGGCTGCCGAGTGGCAGGATTTGCTTATAAGGACTTTGCCTCACTTTGAAAAGCTAAAACTAGCAGATGTTTGGTATTTTTGCCTTGAAAAATGTATTGATTGATAATCAGTATAGTTGCAGATTAATTTTCTTTTATCCACATTGCTTTCTCCTAATTGTTAATCTTGTCATCACCAGGTTAATTATTGAGATTTGGGAACGTGGTGAGATTTCTGAAAAGAGGTCAGGTGGGAAGAAACACAGATTAGGTTAGCCAAACGGAGAACTGGACAGGCAGGCATACACAGACAGCATAGAGAATCCGGTCAATTTTCAAAAGAAAACACCTTGTCCAGACTCCCGATCGTAAATCAAAAATAACCTCAGTTAAAACAGAAATCATTTTCATCACACTACATGGCCTACAAAATCTAAACAAGTCAGCAAAATCAGACGCTCAAACAAACAAAACCAAGTAGCAGAGAGCAGTTGCCGGTAGGCCTAGTACAACCACAAAAAGGACCAATTAATAACAAGCCAACAACATGCTCTGCTCCTGAAATGCTTTCAGTGGAAGTTGACGCCGGGCTGAAGACTGAACAAAACCGTGGTGCAACAGTAACGGGATGCAGTCCGACTCGTGCACACTAGGGGTGGGAAGTGCTGGGTACCTCACAATACGATACATGGCTCACAATAACGATTATATCACAATACAGCAATTCTGCGATAATCGATATATCGCTAGACAATCCTAAAATGATACATCACGATATCTGTCTATGAATAAAAAAATCCTGTGAAAAAGTTCTCTATTTATTTGCTGCAAATTTGCCGAAACAGCACAATTCTGCAGCGCACGCTTTTCAGTCTGTAAATGAAAACTACAGAACTACAGAGCAACTATGAAAAATCATTACAAAAAACATTTCTTTATAAAATGAAAATTCACCGAATTTACTGATTTATTTATTTTTGTTGTGAAAATAGAAATTGCTGTGTACCAAACTAACATGTACAGCACATTATATTGATAATTGTTGAGACAGAGCATTGTGCTGACTTTCTCCACCTGATAGCTGTATTTTTAGGCCACTGGGAATTTTGGGTTTGAGTTTTGACCCTTTGGGGTTGCGGTAGCTAGTCAATGTGGAGTGCTTAAGCAGCAGAGTAGCAGATCAAGACAGTGAAGTTAGCAGCTCTTTTTTATTTCACAGAGCTTAGGAAACATTTGTACTTTCAGTATTTGCATAGTATGTCACTCAGGATGGTCAGCATGTGAAGTAAAATGTGTAGTTTATAGCGATGCTAATGTCTGTTAGCACGTTAATGGAGATTCCCATTATATGTTAGCATTGAGCTAACCATCAAAACTCTATTTTTCTTTTTTTATGTATTGATATGATGGGCTGGAATATCGATACAATATCATGGAAAAATGTATAACGATATATTGCTGTATCCATTTTTTTGCCCACCCGTAGTGGACACCCAGACATAGTCAACTGTAGATATAACGACCTCCCCTCTTCCTTTGAAGGCTTTCCACAGTTTGAAACCTGAAGGGATTTGTTCCCTTTCATTACTAGTACCTCAGCAAATACCTTCTTGTAAATATTGACTGTAAGATTTTGTTGCTGTGGAGTGATCATTTTCCTCAATTTGTTTCCAAATCTGCATTCTCTCTGTCTCCCTCCCTCTCTCTTTTCCTCCTCATGGTACTCTGATGCACTCCCTCCATACCTCCCTCTCCCTCTCTCCTGTAGGATAATCAGATTATGTGAGGAATGTGTGAAAGTGGCTGTGTATCCAGCCTCAGAGCTGTTGTCCAATACCCAATGAATTATGGTCACGCTGGAAACCTATAATAAATGTCTGGGAGAATTCATGGTCATAACACTGAGATCTGCATCTTCTCCGTCATGTGCCAGCTACCGGCAGTCTCACCTGTTGTTAATAGTGTGTGATAGGCAGAGTGATTTATGGGTAGATCAAGTATTCTGACATGTTTTGATGGAGATAAAAGAGGTTTGAAGAAACGAGAACATCTAGCTCCTGCACAAAAGACTTCTCAGTACATTCTAATCCCTAACCTGAGTCCAACATGTGGAGTGGGTGAAGGGCTGGTTAGTTTTTGACTGCTTGGGTCAAATCAGATCACCTCCTGTGCTTCTAGTCCAAATGTTGACTGAGCAGATGTAATAGGATTTGGAGAGAACATGAACATATCACGGCTGGCTTGGCAGGGGCTCAGGGCTTCTTCTTTGGGGAACTCTGCGGTCTATAAAGAATGCATATTATGGCTGCACAATTCACATAAACAAACAATAGGCGTCAGAGTTTTGATATGCATCATCTGTCGCTGGTGTCTATTGTCCAATTCTGTATTTCCATGTGTCTGACAGCTTGTGAGGTCGGCTGATGTACTCCCACCCAGGTCGGATGTTTGTGTGGTCAAGCAGCAGATATCGTGGCCTTGAAATCTTCATCGTGTTGTAATTTGTTGGAACGTTTTAGGGGGTTTTATAAATGTGCAGCAGTAACCTGCACTGCTGCAACTGTTGCAACACATTAAGGATTCATTTGAATTATTACTTGATTTTTTTGAATAATTGTTTGGACTATAAAATGAACTGCATCGAAACGTTTCAATCTATTTTTCAATCTGGTTTCTGAATCAAACCTATGTGGGGATGATATATTGGATCGCTTATCGCCGATTGAAGGGATAATCAGCAATTGGTTTTTCATGTGCCGATATTAAGGCGATTTTAATTGGTTATACAACCAAACCCCTCCAAATACTGAGCCTAACTACTATGGTACTTTGATGTACTGTTGACACAATGACCCGATCTAACACATATAGGAAGTTAGGACTGATTAATGACTCGTCCTAGTTTGTGTTCCTCTCCAGGTTTGATGAACTTAATCTCGTAGCACTCTTGTGCTCTTGTTTCTGGCTGTTAACACAGATTTCAGGGTTCAACATACATTTATTTGTCAGTCTACAACGCAGGGCTGCACAACAGCAACAGAACATATATTCACATTTTTAAATGATATGTATATTCATGGAATACCTGTAGTTACTTATAAAATCACTTGTAAATCACTTGTTTTGTTGCTCTTGTGAAATTTGTCATTCACCAAGCACTAACGAAGCAGTGGTATCGCTGATTATGGCAAACGACTCCATAGCTGAGTTTCCCTACCAGTCAGTCAGAACTGAAGAAGTCTCTCGGATGAGGGATGAAACATCTTCTAGCATCTTCAGCCAAGTCCAGTTGGCCTTGATTTTAACCTTCCTTGGGTCATTCACCAAAGTACTCTCCCATTTCTCTTGCACGTACTTAACACAGTCATTACGAGAAATGATCCCTGCTCATATTAAAAATCATAACTTCTAAATACCCTCGTATGCCTTAATACCGTGATACCGGCCAGGCCTAATTAAAATAAGCGTATCTCCATTAACTACACTTGCCCCTTCAGTCTGCAGCTGCTTCCAGTGTCAGGTCGTTGCCTTCGATACAATCAGATGTTGACAATTAGAACCCTCAGGTGTTGCTTGTTATCTGAGCGATTTGCGTTGCTGTTCAAAGCGTGGCAGCTCCGAGTCACGCTTATGAACTCCACGTGAAGCCATCCATATCACAGCTAGCTCTCAGATGTGAGTATGTGCAGGAGAATGGACATAAGCAAAGTCAAATACTGCACACACATACCTCCCATTCGGGCTATATTTGGTTTCCCTCCTATTGTTTTGCTCTGTGAGGGTTTTCCACCAGCAGCTAGGCGGGTTGCCAGGTCTGGGTCTCTATGCTAGAATGAAGCGCTGTTTGGCTGGATGATTGATTGACTGACTGAAAGCTCTGTTTTCCATCTCTACCTGGCTGCCCACGTATCTGTTATATAACTGTGTTTGCTTTTGTTCAGTGTGGGTATAATGTTGGATCATAGGGCACAATGACCCGATCTAACACATACAGGAAGTTAGAACTGATTAATGACTCGTCCTAGTTTGTGTTCCTCTCCAGGTTTGATGAACTTAGTCTTGTAGCACTCTTGTGCTCTTGTTTCTGGCTGTTAACACAGATTTCAGGGTTCAACATACATTTATTTGTCATTCTACAACAGCAACAGAACATATATTCCCATTTTTAAATTATATGTATATTCATGTAATACCTGTAGTTACTTATAAAAATATAAGGTAGCGGTATGGTAATGTGCAAAACAAACACAAAAGAAATGCCATGTCATTTATTAATGTTGGAGTGTGGGGGATTACGAAAGGTTGTAGTCTTTGTGTATTTTTCACACGTCTATTTTTAGAGGCAAATGCGATGGAATAACTGGCTTGCCAGATGACAGCAGGGTGATTTAGGTTTAAAGAATG
This sequence comes from Micropterus salmoides, assembly GCF_014851395.1. Taxonomy (NCBI): domain Eukaryota; kingdom Metazoa; phylum Chordata; class Actinopteri; order Centrarchiformes; family Centrarchidae; genus Micropterus; species Micropterus salmoides. Next base: position 13,206,396 of record NW_024041150.1, read on the forward strand.
ATTCTGGTTTAAATCCACTTGGGTCTAATTTTTCCAATCATTTCCATTTGAAATAACATTACTAAAATACAATCACCAAGTTAGCTGTAGAGACAGGGGAACTCCTAAGTATCTCAGAGAAAATCGAGGCTAGCACTAACCCAAACTGTCCGCTGGGAGCATCCATCACAGTTTACAGACTTTCTGTACGTCCTTGTTCAACTTGGACCTACTGTACACAGGTACTGACTCGAGTCATGAGGCCAATGACTTTGGCCTCGCTTTAGTGTATTCAGCTGGACTTGAGCCCTTTGACTTGGAATGACTTGATGTCCTCTTCAAGACTGGAGATTAAAAAGGATCCTGCTCCTCTTCTGAAAACAGAAAAACTGAAAGCAGGTATGTTTATGTATGTCAGGTATGTTTTTCAGTGCAGATCAGCAACCGACAGCTAAGGACCAAAGATGATCACTTCATCAACGGTGATAAATGATTCGAACGTGCCGCAAAGTCCAGCGCTGTTGGTGCTCTGTCTCTCTGCTTCTTCTACCCCCCCCCCCCACACACACACACACAAGCGCGCGTACTTCCTTAAGGGTTATGGTTACAACTTTGGATTTATTCATGCACAAATTATTTATTAAAAGCTTCTTTCTTTCTTTCATATGTTTATTTACAACATTACATGTTGATATTTATATCATAATAGGCCGTATATTAACTTACTGGGAGAAAACCGGTAGTTCTGTGTAACATCAGACATTGAGCTGCCCCATATAACCAAAATGGGATGATCCTCGTTTCTTCTGCATAGATTCGACTGTGAGATTGGCAGTCGCATCAGACTCCTCCTGTCGAACATCAGTTCTCTGACTAATCGGGGTCAGCTCTTGTGTGTTTACTACAATTTTATACATGTGTCTACACATTTCTTACTTCTGTTACTTCACTGCTACTGATTTTGAAGATGTGAAATGGCATGGCGTGTGTGAAGGGTGACTCAAAAGACAAGTTTAGGACTAGGACTTGACTTGGGACTCTTGTCTCATAACCAAGACTTGAGACTTAAAACAATGACTTTGTCCCTCTTTCCTACCTGCATCTGACTGCAGTTGTGTTAAAAGGGAGTATTACGTACGTGTACGTCTGCATGTTAAGCTAACCTGGTTTACAGCCTGTCCCATCATCCGACTGCTCGTGTCCCGTTGGACTTGACACTGCTGTGTATATCGGAACAAATGTTATACATGATGGCTTGTCAAATTAAATATTGTGTGTGTGTGTGTGTTTGTGCTACAGCAATGGAGGAGCTGGTGTGTGAGCTTCGTCTGTTCCTGGACCTGCTGGACAGGGAATATCTGAGTGCCGGGGTTCGAGAGAGGAAGCTGCACCTCTCCAACATCCTCCACAGAGTGCTCTCAGACAAAGGTGAGATTACAGGCCACACTGCACCGCAAAACTCTTCAGAAACACTTTGCCACTATCTAGAGTTGGCACTTACATAATAACATACCTGACATAACCTGTGTGCAGTGATATGTTCCAGATCTTGGCTTATCAGTGCACTCTTTCACATGCAGAGGGTAGAGAAGTTTTGTTAGATGGCATCTCACTGTCACAGTGCAGATAAAACTTACATGATCCCTACAGGGATGACTGCAGCTATAAAATGGTTCTGAAGTCCCATGTGGAAAGCCTGGTGTGTGGAGTCGCCAGGATCATTTGTGGAAAGAGCTCATTCTCTTGCTTTAGCCTCTTAAATGTGAGGATTTGTTTCTCTTCTTTGTCACCTGTGATAGTAACACTAATCTCTTCTGTGATACTAGGGCTGGGTGATAACGTCCAAAAATGTTATCAAGGTGCTCCTGAGGGAAAGTTGAAGAAACCAAATGGTTTATTGTGGTTTTAAACTTTTCTTTATGGTCAGAACAAACAGTGTAACAAATCAAAACTATTAAGTAAAATCTTTTTTTCAGTCCCTTTTCCTCAACAATGATATGATATATGACAATCACAAATACTGTATCTGATCTGATAGTCAGCTAAAACAACTTGGGTTTTTTTTTTGTTTTTTTACTGGTGTTAATATTTGTAACAACTGTAGTTGATGGTTTGTATGCATCTAGAACTTCCTATGTCACACTGTAAATACTGCAATGGGCTAATATAATTTCAAATCACCAGAGTCATTTATGTAATAATATGGAAGTCTTTGTCAGCCAATATTAAAGTGATTCAAATTATGACTTCATTTAAATGCAAAAGGTCGGTTTGTGATTCCGTTTCCTAGATTAGGTTGCACATTGTTTGCCTATTTGTATTATGGGAGTGAAAATAGTTTGTCAAAGGTTCTTTTTGTATTTTAATTCTGAACTCAATTTGTCATGCCTTATGTTCACACACATTTCAAAGTTGCCAGTTGCAGCTACTGACATTTAAAATATGTAATATTTCAAAGTGCCCGCTGCATATGTACAGTAAAGAACGCTCTCATTTTCTGTCTCTTGCTCCGCCTTCCTAGAGCCTTCATTCAAGTCAGAGATCCACAGTGGTCTGCCTGCCCCGCCTCAGATGCCCCTCCCTGAGATCCCTCACCCCTGGCTGGTAAGACTTCTATTCTGACCTTACAGGCAAGATTTAATCCTACAGAGAAATCTTGAAAACTTGACCGTGCATGCTTGGGGTGAAATATCCTCTTACAATCTGTTGTTTTGTAGCATGTGTTGTGTTATGAGAAAGAGACACAGTGACGTTTGCGTCCAGTACGTGCTTTGGACAGAGGCGTCACTTTGTTAACAGTGCTGTTTCCTTTGTAATTCGGGCTCAGCTCTCAGGAGAACCACAAAAAGTTTACTTGTTGTCATGGCAACGCTGACAAACTTCCGATTTGAACCAACGGCTCACAGCTCTGGACAGCTCTGGACATCTTCTCATGGCTTATTTTAGAAAACATCAGACGCAGCTCAAATTGAGGATACATTAGAAACTCGTCACAGAGGACTGTAACATCTCTACTATGACAAGTGTGTGTGTGTGTATGTGAGAAAATGATATAGTGAGTGACAGAGGAGCATGCAAGTGTAAAGAGACCCAGCGCAAGGAATCACAGGCAGTGTGTCAAAGCAGATGCCTCTGATGGAAAGCAGGTGGCAGTGATGGCTCTCAAAGCCTTCTCACCATAACAATAAGCCACAACACCTTGTTCTACATCCTCTCTCACTCGCTGTCTCACACACGCCGAGGCACAAGGCCTTACAGTGCACTTTGTAATTAGAACCAGTCCACAGCCTCAGCCTCCTCCGGTGACCCCAGTGTGTGTCTGGAAATCACAGCCGAGGTTTTCCCGGAAAACTATACGAGTGAGGGGGAGTGAGGGGGAGAAAGGTCTCAAGTTTTTGGCTCCCTCCGCTGGTCCTGTCTTTAAAGCAAGTTTTGTTGTTTTTTAGTAACAGATTCGTCACTCTAATTTTCACGTCTATATAAGGAGAGCAGCGTAACACTGGCACTCTGCAGAGGACAAAATACAGCATAATCCAGTAAAAGAGGACCGGCTTTTGATCAGCTTTATTAGCTGATACCGATCTATAAATACGCCCGGATCAGCTCAGGACATTTCTATAGTGAAGCCAACAATTATAAGGCTTAAATATACTAAGTGGAAATATAGCCTGTATATTTTTTCTTAATCTAAAAGTAACATATGTACAGGTTGTGCTGAATCACCACAATAAAGTACATTTCTCACAAATGGACGTGCATGGAAACCCAGCTACTGTTCTTCCAGCTCTCTGTCTCTCTGTTGTTGTCTCTCTGTGCTGAAATTACCATTCATCACATTTCCACACTGACCTCTGGATGCGCAGTCCAGCCAGAGAGACAGAAAAAAGTCTGCTCTGCTCCTTCTTTCCACTCTCCAGGCCTTTAAGTTGTATAAATTTCAGCCTGCGGGAATGGACACAAAGATAGATGGGCGAGAAGGGAGAGAGAGGGGAAGAGGCTGCAGAAGAGAAGGGAGTAAACAGAGAAGGGAGTTGAAGAAACAAAGGAGAATAAGATTTAGTGCAGAGGAAACACTCCGACCCTGTCACCTTTTGTCAGGTTTAACGCGTCAAATGCAGTTCATTTGCAGAATAGAATATTTTATAAAGCGTCAGTCTGGTCATTGCTGGTGACAAAGTGCAGTAAATAGACAAGAGAGATCTGGTGGAAGAATGCAGGAGTGTGGAGGAGGAAGAGACGGCCTTGGCCACGGTCTGTCTGTGACCCGTCAAGGCTCAGTGCCGAGCCAAACCAACACTCTCTGCAAGACTGAGAGCCTGCGGCTTTAGAAGCTACATCAATGCTCTGTCAACTCCAAAGCTTGTGGCGGCCATTTTGATTACTCCCTGTTATATAAGGAATAATTAGTTTGGAGTAGTCTTGTGGATTGGCAATGCAATTGTAAATGTTTAGTGTTGTTGTGACAGTGTTAGTGTACTAATCGTAAATTAGTCAAACACAGGACTGTCATTTACACAAAGTTCTGCTTGTGTATTAAACACAAAAGAGGAAGTAATGAAATTACAGGCCTACAGACCTCCACGACGCATTTACTCAGTGTGGAATTGTTCCGCAGTTTGTCACACACACCCCTTTACCTCCTGACAAGCTCTTCTATGTCTAGTGCAGGATAATAAAACAGCTAACTTTAGCCACTGCATTAACAATCACTATCCTAGCAACAGAGGTGGATATGAACAGAGAAGTAGGGCGCTGTCTTTATCTTACTTTAGGCTTTTACAACTCTGTGTAACTTGCTAGTTGTTTAGATACTGTCCAGTCAGAAACATTTTCCAATACTTCCGTGGTAGAAAAGCAGGACTAGGTGTTATATAGCCACCGCATTTACATTGGTACTTCAACACAGTGTCAGTACTTTTTGATGTGTTTTGACCAAACTCCCGGCTAAATCAACCCATTTTAGTTGTTAGGCTAGCTGGTCTAAAAGCATTGTAAGGTAATGCATTCAGTGATGTGTTCACCTCACATGTTAAGGTGTAGCCTGCTAGCATGCATTGCTAACACACATATCTGTTTCCCAACCATACCACAAACTCTGTCACTAAGAGGTAGAAATACAGAAATGCAAAATGCTGCATGTGCATCTGAGTACTCTTTGAACGGGGCCTCTCCTTCCAAGCCAGTGACGTCTTCCAATATACTCAAGCAACAATTCTCCTGGCTCAGTTTCTTTTGGTGGTTATACTCCATAAGCCGATAAATGGATTATGAACCTAAAAACAATAATTATATTTATTTCTTAATTATATTGGATATGATGAAAGTTTAACAAATGTTGCAACTGTCAACACATACCACGAACAACCAACACGATCTCAGCTATTCTAACACTTGATGATGATTGTCACATTATAATTATTGTATCTAGAACTAGTACTACTATAATTTCACGTCATAACTCTGTACACTATGTAGAATGGCAGTTTGTATTCATAATTTAAAATTTCCCTTACTTAACATGACATTTTAAACTAGAGACTGTAAGCTTAGCTTAATAAAAACTGGAAGCAGGAGGAAACCAGTAGCCTGGCTCTGTCCACAGTTACACATTATCTAGGCCATATTTTACTTTCTCAGCCCTGCGTGGGATCTTTGCATCTAACCCCGACCCAGATATCCACAATACATCTAAGCATGTTGATTCCTTATTATCTATTAGATTTATTCATCACACTTTTATCCAAAGTGACTTATAATTGCTATACAATTATACATGACATTATACATGTCAGAGGTCGCACGCCTCTGGAGCAACTAGGGGTTAAGTGTCTTGCTCAGAGACACAATGGTGTATGGGTCACAGTGGGGGTTTGAACCTGGGTCTCTCACATCAAAGGCATAGTCTTATCCATTGCGCCATCACCACCCCTTTACACACCGCTGATACAATACCTGTGTGCATACTGTAGTAAGCAATGGGGTTTTATTACATTCACACACAGCTTTTAGAAAGAGTTACACATTATGTGTCTTTAGGTCATCATGTGGACATAAAATAATTCTTGCCCACATTAAGCTTCTGGGTTGCTAACGTCTTATAGCAAAGATGTATCCAATTCATACAGACTAAGACATGGGTATTTTCCTGTCCTGGGTTAAACATGTGCCACACATACAACAGACTATTTAGCGGAGATTCTTTTTTTCTTTTATTCCTCTTGCTTGTTGGCATTTCTGTGTCAAATTACCCTTTTTACAAAAAGAATAAATCATTAGGTTTTATCTCGTATCCATAAATGAGTTTAAAATGAATACCCTGAAATAAGATTGGGAAATGTTTTTTGACTCCAATAAAGACACAACAAACCATAGAGTTAAAAGTACCACATTGGCAACACTTATTATAAATGTGTCTATATTTAACACTTTTAAATGTGATTTTTAAAGCCTTTAGCTCTGGTAAAAGACATCTCTATAATCAGTTATTATAAATTAAATTAATGATCATTTTCTGTTAATCAACTAATAAAAGAACTTTTTAGGACTAATAAGAAGACTTTTGCAACTGTAATTTCAATTTCCCTTTGGACCAGTGTGGTGTATGATAAGATGATGATGACAGCAATCCTCCTTGTGTTGTCTGGAGGTGTGTGTGTGTGTGTGTGTGTGTGTGTGTGTGTGTGTGTGTGTTTAAAGTTACACCAGTTTGGTTAAAGTACCCAAACTGGTTGGCTTTTCTTATCCACACATACTGCATACACTCTCAGAGAGAGAAGCAGGAACCTTTCAAGTCAGTTTGATCCTCTCCACACCCCTCACCCTATAAATCACTTGAGTGATCCAAGGAAGAGGATCACTGCGCCATTTTACAACGTGTTACATGTCACACACACACACACACACACACACACACACACACACACACACACACACACACACACACACACACACAAAAAACAAGGTCTGGCTCTAATTAGATTATAATGACCACTAAGTGTGACAAAATCCCACTGAAGCCTTGTAGGACTAGAAGAATCTCTCTCTTTCTCTTTCTGTCTCTTTTCATATTCAAGATTTATGCTACAGTAATATTGCCCTTTAATCTTTGGCATGAAGTACATTCCTGTCATCAGCAAGCTTACTGCCTCAGCCACATGAACGGTTTCCATCCAGCTGTCAAGTAGTTTGATCAAAAGTCCTGAAAAATAAAACATAAATTAGGTGTTTCTGTAAAGCTGCAGTGGTGCATTCAGATGGAGAATAGAGCTGCATCACTGAACAGGATTTTTCAGCAATTGAAATTGTTGGTTATTTGTTACATACTTCCTGCTGTCCCCTGACAAAAAGAAGGAAATGAACATAGAGAGATGTTTAAATACCCCAGCTAATGGCCATGAACCCTTTTAATTAGTGTCTTGCATGTGAGAGCATCAGTATCGTGTGACATTTGAATAGATCATTTGCAAAAACAAATAAATGTCATTCTCAAAATGAATACACCAACACAAGAAAATGAATGAAACATGATTTAGGTCTGAAGCAGTGTTTGCTAATTGTTTTAGCTCTGATGCTTTCTGCAACGGTTGCATTTAAGTCTCATCACCAGTTGCATCCTGTGGGCTGTTCGAGGCTCCACGGCGGCTCCGCTGCAGGAGAATGTGGACCAGTCCTCTTGTTGAGACACAAATGATTTCCATGTGTGTTGATGTTGGACAGCTGTGGCACGACCACACCCCCCACCCCGTCCACCTCTCCAACCCTCGTCTTCCCCCAAACAGACCCTCCCTCGCTACCCAAGTCAAAAAAATGTACAGAAGTGTGTTCATGTGATAGACTGTATACACACTAGTGTTATCCATAGCAGTCTGGGTCCCATTTGGAATTCATTTCCTCCCATTCTCATTTTGAATCAGACGGCCCACCCACTCACCCCCAAGCACTTTCAGCATTGTGTCTCGGCCCAAGCTTTGTATTCACATGTAGCCAGTCAAAGTCTACTCTCCATGCAATCTTATGTAGTGTTAGTTATCACTGGTGGTTTTTGTGTTTTCAGGGCTCTATGCTAACCTTTTTTCCAAGGTGTACATGTGAATATTTATACTCAGTATGTAATTATGATATCAAAACCAGTGGAGGACTATGGAAGTGAAGACCCTGGTATATGGACGCTCGGCATTGGCCTTAAAATATTGTCAAAGCTTTTTTCACTCATCATAGTGATGAGAGAAAACACTCGATACACCAGCAGCACCCACACAACCCACGCCACACTTTATTTAAATAAGACTACTCAACAGTAGCCTATCTATAACAGTAGCTGCAGTAAAACAGATGTCAAACAGAACACCGGTAATGTGTTGCTCTCAGGAAGAGGCGGATAGAAGTAGCACATCCATATGTGCTCTTTCTAGTAGCCAGGATGCCCACATAATATCGCAGTATCAAATAATCGCAATTAGATATTTTTTCTGAATCGTTTAGCCCCAATATGTTTTAAACAGTTTGCAGACTAGGTGGGCAGGAGGAAGATTAATGTAGGTTGTAGTCTTTATTTGCATACTGTGCTCGTAAATCATTTTTGCAGTTCGCAAATATCTATTATTAGGGCCAAATGCGAGTAAAAGACTCGCACTGTGGAGCCCTGTCTGTATTTGTAATAAATGTAGGCCTGCTGTATTTTGCCAAACCAAATGTTTTCTAGCCTGAAGGGGAAACACATTGTAGCAAGTAAATGTGTCACTGTGCTGTGTCAAGCTATGGATTGCATGCGCAACAAGCGTTTGGCTCCCAATCACACGGTTACAGTTGAATTCCTGCTTTTGTACGACTCCGGAGAGTATTTGTCTGTGGGAGTTTGTTGCGTGGCAGGTTTTGGTCTCCATTTGGTGCTGATGAATCTGTTTTCATATTTCTACGTAATCCCTCAGTGGGGTTCCCCTACTCTGTGGCTTGGTCTACCACAGCAAAGCACTCAGTGACATCAGCACACTTGTGTGATTGACTTGAGACAGGAAATGAGGTTGTTTAACAGATCATATTGAAAAGGGTTGCACTTTGTCACTGGTGTAACAAAACAAGTGGCAAATTGGAGATTGATTAAGTCTTAACTGCAGTGAGCAGCGGGACTTTACTAAGTGACACATGCCCACAGCATGGTTAATCCTGAGGGCCCGAACTGTTTCAGTCTACTTAAAACTCTGGAAAAAGTCCCTACTGAGAAACTGGGCCACGAATGGAAAACCAATTTCACTACTTTTTTCCCCCACTCAAGTGCGTTAGAAGGCTTTTTACAATGCCAGGCTTTTTTTCTCCGACACATGATGTGATCGAAGTCACTTAATAAAGCAGAGCGGTTAGAGAAGTAATACAGTTCACTGTTCATAGATAAAAGAAATAGACTCTTTTTGGTGACAGATTTGTTGCTCAACACCAATACCTTTAATTGGAAATGTCCATTCATTGCATGTCTTTGTGATGTAATCATTGTCCAAAGAACTGTCGCTGCAACATTATTGCCACCGCTGCTTCAGAATTTTATGAAATGTCGTGCAGTCGCAATTACACAACTTTGCAAAGGCTTTTAGTTTGACAGGACAGTGAAAACGTGCTGGTGGAACACTCTAGAATCTTTTAGCGACACCAGAGCCCTCGCAACATGCATCCAAGGAGAGGCGGGGAAAGGCGAGTAAGGAGAAAGACAGCAAGAGAACGGTAGATTTAACAAGCCAACCTTAGGTTAGATTTTACAGTTTAAAAGAACGTTCACCATTAACGGAATTCTCTATTGATATTCATGGTCAACTAATTATAGCTATATCGTGAAATAATGGTCCAGATCCGACTGGTGTCATTCGGACAGCTGGTTTGCTACACGTGCAGCACACAGGAATGGAGGAAACAGTGCAATAATGATCCCTATGATGTGGTAACTATCTAAATCAACCATTCAAAGACAAGACAGTGACATTGAAACAATCTAAACACATACATGACCATATATGGAATACCGGCTCCGTGTAGCTCCGTGTGTCGTCAAACGGAGCGTTCAGAACAGAAGGAAATCTGAGGTTTTTGGCTCACAGGGATTTCTTATAAATACTTTTACCTCATCATTTGAAGCTTTAGTTTATCGTGACTCCAACAATGACGTCCTGTTTTAATATTTTCTCAATATGACTTTCTCTCAGTTCTAGTACAGTAGACTAATTCCATTCCAGTTATGGACCTATTTTATAACACAGGGCTCCCTTCCAGCAAAAGCAGGGCCACCCCACCCTTCCAAAGCTGGTCAAGAGTGGTGGACCACCAGCCCCAACCGGCTCCCACCAGCTTCTGCTGACCCACATTTAGACCTCATTGTGAGGTGAGAGAAATGCAGGAAACACCCAGCCCAATCTCACTCTGCAGTTATTATTTCAGTACAGCCGGCAAGCTGGCACATCCGTCAGTAACGGCACTCTGGTGAATGCACCTGTCCTGCAAAATACACATTTACAGCGCCAGCCTGAGGCAGGAAGGAGGGAAAGTGAAGAATGGAATGGGAGTTGTGAGAAAGTTTTTGTTTTGTCGGAGGTAACACTAGCATGGGTGGTTCGTGTATAAACAGAGAGGTGGGACACTTATATGTGTATCACAGAGGTTGGCAGGTCTTGCGCTTGGATGAGGCCTTGAGTCCTGCAGAGTGGGGATTTTTACAGAGCTTTAGTATCTGTGTGCTAGCCTCTTAATGTAGTTTGACTTTAGTTTTGACTTTCTTCTTTCTTCCCATGCTAGTGATTTTTATGTTTTCCTCTCTCACACAATGATAGCCTGGGAACCAGACGCATCTATCAAGCTCATGTTTCATCTGCTCTGGCAGATACGTCTGGCCCTCTTCCCATTCAGACAGATCTTTGCTGCTCTGATTGGTTGTCTGGACCTGCGTAGTGGACGCAGGTCCGTCCCATGCAACGCCCCAGGCTCCCAAAACTGTCAAACTAGGCTGTACTGGTCAAATATGAATCAAGATTCTCTTACTGCCTTTCCCGCCTCAGATGTTTTCAGAAACACAGTTTTACTGTGCTATTGGTTCCGCTTTGATAGGTCACGTCGTTAACCAGCCTCCTCCACACTTCTGCTGAAAATGGAATCGCAGGTGGAAAAATCCAGAAGATGAGTTCTGTGTTTTCGGACTGAAACGTACTGCTGAGAAAGTCAGCAGAGCAGACACATACAGGAAGAGAGAGGCAGGAAGAGGCAGGGCGAGCAGGTGTGTTTGCGGTGTAGGTGTGTGCAAGGAAAAGAGAATGAAGTAGAAATAAGAAATAAGCTACTATTATACTATATGTATGCTATGATTTGTAATATTCCAACTGATAACCCAGATTTGTACACTTTCCTGGCATGTCTCAATGTCAGTGTATCTGACTATCCAACATAATGCAATTGCCTTTTCCCATGAGATGCTTCATCGATGCATTCTTTTACATACAAACAGGGTGAAGACTAACTTGAAGTACATTCATTTAAAATGAGTGAAATAAACCTGGCCAGAATATACCATGATAAGTAAACTGTCACTACAACATTTTCCAGTTTTCCATCCAGTAAAAGCTGTAAGATGTCACCATTACTCCATCTTTTACAAGCTAGTAGTCTCAAGGTTATCCCGGGACAAAGGCAGGACGTGCTGGGTCAACCCTGAGGCTGATGGGTAGCTAGCACCACAGCTTTTTGCTCTTTGGGCTTTCATCTTCTCCTGCCGTCTGGCATGAATTTGTAACTCATTGCCGTAGCTTGACCTCATGCCTAAGCTTTGAAGAATGTGTGGAGGGAGGGGGGTGCGTGCACATGGATTTCTGTCCACATTTTGTCTCATCTGTGCTTTCTATGCCTGTATTACAGCAGGGTCATACTAAGGGTCATACTATTGGACACTACTTGAAAACCTTTCAGAGGTTTATGCTGATACCGCAGCAGTTGATCTGAAACATTCGGTCAGTTCTCGGTTCATCTGAGTATTGACAAGAGACTGAAAACACATGTGCTTGAATAAATATAGGTGTAGGTAGCTTGGAAAAGAGAGGAGCAGCTGGGACCAGCTGAAAAAATCTGGTCAAGAACAGTGAAGGAATAACCCCCCCCCCTTCAAATAACTACAATCCAGGTGACCTTGAGCATGGTACTTAACCTCCCGCTCTACAAGCAGAGATGGGACCAGAAGCCAACAGTAGAAGACTGTGGTTGCACTGTGCAGCTCCCAGATGCGTGTGTGTATAACTGAAGCAGGGTGGTGCTGGAAAAGGGTGTAGGCCTCAGCAAAACCCTCCTCAGAAAAAATAAAGCTTTGAGCAAACCCTCAAAAGGTCTTTCACCGATAATCCTTACCTTGGAGGGAAATGAAGGTCAGGACAATATTTAATTTAATAACAAGGTGTCCTTCAAATGGAAGTAACTTAAATTCCTTTCTTTCTTGACACCGTTCTTGAATGGTACAGTTTGAAAGCATTAAACATGCATACTTTGGTTCTGTAGCTGCAGCAAAATTAAGAACACTTTGCTGTTACAGTTTAGAGCAAAAAACCACACCGTAGTTGACGAATTGACCCAGAATCCAAAAGTAAACAGAGGTAAATGGCTGGATGTATTTTGGGGTTTCATTTTAAACTTGATTGCACCTTGGGAGTCTTCTGTCTTTATGTTGTTATATTCATAGATTTGTACCTTTTTGATGTTTTGTCAAAGAACCAGATATTATTCAACTTTTGTCCTAATAGTTCAACCAGGACAGTGTCAGGTCCATCCAGGCCTTGGAAGTGCTTCAGCTGCTAGCCACATAAAAGTGTGTATGACCCTTAGACGCCCTAAATAACACTCATGTGATAGATTTCTACCATAGTGAGGTATTTGAACTCTTTTAGGTACATTCCATTATGTCATTTGTTGACCATCAGTATAACAAATTAAACATTTAAAAAATACATTGTTCATTTAGTGACGTGGTCATTCACCAATACATACAAGTCAAACTGGTTTCACTCAGCATTGTTTGCCTTCAAATTAAATTTAAAAAATCCATTTTGCGTGTGCTTCTACATTGGGTCATTTGCCAAGAATCACTGGAAATGAAGTTTTCCTTTTCCAAAGCCCCTCCTAAGGGAATGGCTTCCCTGTGTCCAGTCAGTTTATCCATTTCAGTGTCCCACTGGCACTGTGGCAGAAACATTTATTCAGGTCCAGTCCTCCTACGCAGGGCAAAAATTGATACTTGACATAAATGTTTGGAGAGTTTCAGGCCAGGGCCGAGGCAGCAGACAAACCTCCCACTCAGAGTATCCAAACTAAGGTCAGGACTCCTTTACCACTACCTAATTACACACTGACTGTGGAATTCTGACATTTCTGATATGCATCCATGCTCATGCCCTGTACATGCTGCTCTTCTCATGGTTGCAGCAGTACTTCCTCTAGAAATATATTCTTGTCAGGGAGGAACAGCAGTCATACCATGACAAGACATGAAAACCTCCTTGAAACTAAATGTAATTGCTTTAAGTGGGTTAAGAGTTACATAAAGCATGAAAATAATAATGAAAAAATGATGAGTCGCTATTCTAATGTTCCTTTCATTGTGTTTTTCTTTACTTTCACTTCACAACTCTCTGACAACAACTCTCAAACACAGGCAGGCAGATACAAGTAGTACATAAACTGTCCCATGTCTACATGTATTAAAATGAATATGTAACAATGGACACTTTGACATCCTTCCATCCAGTAATTGTTTTACAGCAGGGCCATTGGCATACGCTAAGGAGTTAACATATAGTGTTAGTATATAGTCAGTGTTCAGTTTAGTTGAATTTAAAAATGTTAAACTGGGTGAAACATCAGCTCTCTGAGAGCGTATCTGCTCTCGGTATTGGAAATAATGGCTTTTGTAAGTACTTTGAAGTCAATTGGAAATACCTGAGGAAAAAGCTAGTAAGTGGACCTTGAGTTTAGAGTTTTTGGTCAAAATATTCTATTGAATTTGTAAATCTGTCAGTAAAGACCCTGGTTTGTGAAGACTTGACTGATCTCTGCTAGATAGGATACTGCCGTATGAAGATCTGTGGAGCATTTGAAGCTCATCACAGCTAGACTGCAGAGGGATTTGGGCCTTTACTTGTTGGCGTTTATGCAGTGTGTGTTTGCAGTCAGCAGAGGGGCGGTTTGCATCGTGCTGCGGTGGACTCCTGAACCATCAGTGCTTTTCAGCCTGATTGACCTGCAGGTGTGATGCGACCGTGCTGTTCTTTCACGGAATTAAAGCAAAAGAAATGTTGTTTATATGTGCCTGTGTTTACAGGTGTGTGTGTGTGTGTGTGTGTGTGTGTGTGTGTGTGTGTGTGTAGTGCATGCAGACACACTCTCCCCACTGCAGTGCCTCAAAGCTTTGAGTCACTACATAGCAGAGCAATGGGATCACATTCTCTGGAGTGTAGTGTAATGTATTCTGCTGCACTCAGGGAAAAATGCTTAACCAAACAATTTGCTTCTGCATGATTATTAATGGTATTGTTACTTAAAAGTAAGAAAGGAAGTCATTATGATGTGAGATACGAAGCTGCAGACCTCATATCAACAATCTCCCTCCACCAACGCGAACAAGTCTACGTTCACATCCACTTCTTAAACCTGGGATTGTGCCCTCATTGTTTGGCCGTCGATGTTGAGCACTTTCATTCTTTTCGCTTCCCTGCCCTTCTTTCCTTCTGTCTTCCTCTCTGGGGGATTTTTTTTTTTCTTTCAAGGGCTGAGGTAGGGAGGAGAACGCTGGCGGTGCTGGAAGGCAGCGGATCCACGCCAAGAAATGAGTTCACCGAACCGCTGCTTCCCCCTAAGGAGGTGTGATAAGGTTTCTGCTAGAGGCCTGGCCCGCCACTTTACTTACAGATGAAAAGAGAGAAACCGACTCAATGAAGAGGAGGATCGATGCAGGGGGAGGGGATGTATTGACTGAGAGAAGAAGAAGAAACTCAACTTTGCATTGTGCACGGTGAACCAAGAGTGCCGTAGTGTTGTTTTAAAGAGAAATCACAGGTTTCAGGATAGATTCAAAATGACTTGTTAAGATGGATCATTTTTGTGCAAAAGTGAAACAAGACAGAAACATGGAGGAAAGGAAAACCATGGCACTTGGCTTGAGAAAGAAAATGATTGGGAAGGTGGGATGAAATAGAATGAGGAAGGTCAGGGAGTTTGAAACTGTTTTAATCCTGGTGTTTAACAGCATTTATCTTTCTTTAGGGCTGGACTCCCAACTTATTATTGAATGGATAAGAGTTGGCTGAAATATTAACAAGTAGGCCAGTTCTTCATGTTTGATTTGACAGGAGTAATAACACTGTTGGTGGTTTTGGAGATGGTGACAGGTCAGATGGACATGGAGTTACAGGCTGGTGAAACAGGCAGCCGAGAGTCTCCCATGGCGGCGTTGTTGAGCCATGTTTTGCCGTCTGACTTTAGCATTTTACACCTTTTGCCTTTTCCACAAGCTGAAGACCACTGAAAAGCAAATGTGAAATTCACACGACAAAAGTAGGATCAGAATTATCAGCTGCACACCCAAAGTCAGCTTAGACACATATTACATCTATTAAATATCTATACTTAGCCACAGAATCGCCAAATATCTAAATTCTAACATTCACAGATGAACCAACGAGAAAGTCACAGGTCATCTTCTCTGATTCTGTGATACGCTTTGTTTAGACTATTATTCAATAGTTGTCTTTCATGACAGTGAAGCCAAAATTCTAGCAGAATGACTGTAATGTTCCACGTTGCTACAGCAATGGATGCTGACATCACTGCAGCACTGACGCCTCATTGGGTCAGCTATAACCAATGGCCCGTAGCACATGGAGTTTCATAACAGCTATGGAGTTTCTCCCCTTTATAACCAGCGGAAAATCTGCACTGCCACCAGTAAATAAAATAAAAAGAGAACTGAAAGTGGTTTTCCATAAGAGGAAAGAAGTCTGCGGCCCTCGCTGCTTGTCATGGTCCTTGTGAAAAGGGCTTTCAGGGAGACTTGGAGTGTGGCCTTATAAGTCTTTACAGTTTGACAACATTTCACGCACTTTGAAGTTGTCTGGTCCTGGCTTGTGCTCATTAGAATGAGGCTCCAGAAGAAATATTGCTTTCAATGGTCCATGCTATATTCCACAGGGCTCAGTTAAAAGCATCTTTTTATGTTAATTTACATCTGTAAAAAAAATCCTTATTTCCACTAGTTTGGATCAAAGGCCATTGGTAACGTCACACATAGTCTCTTAGGAACCCACTAAATCATTTGACAAACACTGCAGATAGGCCTTTTTCACAGAGGACAATAGGAGAAGGGAAACGCACAGGTGTAATAACAGAATTTATGATGGCTGGATTCCATTTAGCTGCTTCAGTCTCAGGGTCCTGGTGTTGTTCATGCCGACTCACTGTCACGCTGTCATGGTTTACTGGGACACAACAGAGCTGTTGTTAATGTTATTAGTAACACCTTTCTTTACCTACTATAACAACTCAAAATGTCTGCTGTGAAAAAGGCCAACTGGCTGCATACAAATCCAGGGATTATAACCCAATGAGGAGCAGTTACACAGCCTACAGGTACATACAGCCAGAAATGTCACTGTCGATGTTTCCATTGTATTCAGACTGAATGCAAATTAAATTCTCAAGGCACCACGATTGAATACTAAATTATAGGGGAAGATGGGAGCGGGCACACACAAGTGATGCCAAGATGTATCATCACAATTTAAAATGTTTCAACTTGAGTAAAACTTCATAAATTTGACTTCATAAATACAAAGAGAAGAAGGGTGGCGTGGTGGCCCAGTGGATAGCAATGTGGCCTCACAGCAAGAAGGTCCTGGGTCTGAACCCCGGTCGTCCTCGGCCTTTCTGTGTAGAGTTTGCATGTTGTCTACATGGGTTTCTTCCGGGTCCGTTTTCCCCAAACCATTAAAAACATGTTTGGTTCTCCAGTCAGTGCCATTGACCAGGACTCTGGAGTTTGTCCCTGGGAGCTATACAGTGAGGGTGGGTTAAATGCAGATGCAATTTTGTGTGACAATAAAGTACCTTTAAAAAATCTCAGGAGATCAGTTTTAGCCAGGAGTATACATTGCTAGCTAGCAACAACGAATTAAAATTCACTCCTTCAGTCACTTTACATTTACGTTTGCTTTTTCTGCAGTGTTGTAATGCAGATCCTACGTTGATGTTTTCAAACCAGTGAGACAATGTTTGTTAATGCGCTCTGAGATGATCACATTTTAAGCTTATCACCACAGTTTAGTAATTTTTGGGGGGGGGTTGAAACGTTAGAGAAATGGTGCACTGCGCTGGCCAAGTCGGATCACGTCAGGCTGTGCAGTTGATCCCCGCTCTAACAACTGGATTTGTTGGACTGTGTGGTGCCAAAGAGAACACGTCCAAACAAAGGAGGCCTCATTTCTATCTACCATTTCTCCCTGCGTCTCTCTCTCCATTCCTTACATGAGCTCTGTAGTATAATACCATAAAATATCTTAAATCCATTAAAGGCCTAACTATTCATTATGCAATAACATCAACACCGTTCTGTAGAGTCTTTAGTCTTCTTTTGGCCACACACTCGCTGGTTTTTTCTGGCACACGCTACCTTCAAATGATTGGATTCTCTTCCTCACAAGCATGCTTTCTCCCTCTCCTCTATTCTTTTTTCACATCCTGCGTTAACAGTATGTCTGTGCACAGAAGCCGCCTCTGTTTTGCAGTGACACTTGTAAGGCCCTGATAAGATCCTAGATGGCTTCCCTTTTTGTTTATTGTCCCGCTCTGATCTAAAGAAGGGCTCTTGGAAGTTGTTCCTCTCCCACGGCACACATTACAGCAACCTGTTTCTTGTCTCACAAGCCGGACGCTTGATAAATTGCAGATGTTCGTTTTAGATTGTTTTCACCAGCGAGACGATTCTTTAGATCTTTACTTCTTTTAGTGTACAACTCTCTCAATTTACTTGGTTGTTTATTCCTGTGACAGAAAAATTTAATCAATTAGCAGTGTGGTTATTGGTACATTTTGATCCATATGATAAGAGTTACAATTATTGGACTTAAAAAACTTTCGTTCATTCATTTGTCTTGTTTAAACACCTCAATACTGAAGCACAAATCACTCGGCAAAGGCAGGAGCTGCATTAATGTGGGGGGTAAGATCACTGCTTGGGTACTGGGGGGCACCACTAAGGTAGCAAAACACTAATAAATAATATTAAGCAACTAAGCTGAATATTTCAGTTGTAAACAATATAAATGGGTTCCTTAAAATATTCGTTTTAGTTTTAGCGCTGAAAACAGTAGAGAAGTCCATCGATGTGCGTCATACTCATACAAGTGTCTGTTCTGTCTGCAGCCTCCAAACAACGGCCCTCCTCCTCTGCCCAGCTCTTCCCTTCCAGAAGGCTACTATGAGGAAGCCGTTCCTCTAAGTCCGGGAAAGGCTCCTGAATACATCACCTCCAGTGAGTGACTTACGCACTTACTCATAGCCGTACGTACAGACAGTGGCTCGTGAAAACAAATTATAGCTTTTGGTCCAGTTTTCATGTTCACTTGTAATTTAATGACTAAAAAATAAAAGGCAGTTTATCAAACACAACTTCCCTCTCAGACTATGACTCGGACGCCATGAGCAGCTCCTATGAGTCGTACGATGAGGAAGAGGAAGACGGGAAGGGCCAGAAGATGCGTCACCAGTGGCCATCTGAAGAGGCGTCCATGGATCTGGTGAAGGACTCTCGGATCTGTGCGTTCCTGCTGCGCAAGAAGCGCTTTGGCCAGTGGACCAAACTCCTCTGTGTCATCAAAGATAACAAGCTGCTGGTGAGGGACACTTGTGTGCATGTCAGCACACCCAGGTTCAGTGGAAAGGGTTGCCAGTAAGATCCATTTATATACGTGTCGGACAAAAGTTCTTCTAACTTTCCCCTCTTCTCTTCCCCCAGTGTTATAAGTCCTCCAAAGACCACACCCCCCAGATGGAGCTCACCCTGTCAGGGTGCAGCATCACTCACATCCCCAAAGACGGCAAGAAGAAGAAGCACGAACTGAGGATCGTCCACCAGGGGGCGGACGCCCTGGTGCTGGCTGTGCAGAGCAAAGAACAGGCCGAGGAGTGGCTGAAGGTAACTCGATGAGCCCCAAACCCCTGCTACATATTTCCTTATTGCGTTAATGTAGAAAAAGAGCAGTCTGAGCAGAGACATGCTTCCATGATGCTAAAGAAAACATAGTTGATTTAGACATTTCATTCTGTCTCCATTCAAAGGCCACTCACATACTTTGGACCGGGTAACGGTCTGTGATGCTTAATGTAAAACATTTTACAGCGCATGACAAAACATTCTGCACTCATGGTCCACATGCTTGCTTGTTCTGGAGCATTCAGCCACGTCGCTTGGTCTTAATCAGCAGATGAATATCTGTCTATCCTAAAAGTGCAGAACATTTACAGTTTCATTACAACAAAAAAAACTTCATTTGCTGATAAAGACCATGTGATAAGGTTGAAAGCCCCACTACAAACAAGTAAGTTGTCCTTGAGTTTTGTCAAGTGCTCAAATGAACCACTGAGACCCATTTGATCCCGGAGAGTGGTGTTAGCAGTGTCATTTCTACAATCTTTGATAGTTGGACACTGGCTGCTGAATTAATTAATGATAGCTCAGCTTAAAATAGCTTTAAAAAAATCTAAGTTCTCATTGGCTGAATCTCGTTCAGTGCTGTTGTAAAATAACAGACATTTTTGACTGCATTACAATTTATTTATATTATTAAAGAGTCACTAATTACTATAGTGGTACTTGTGTGTACTTGGTCTACCCCTCAGCGATAATATTTAAACAGTATATTAGGACAAACTCTCTTACCAAAGCAGCCTTTCTCAAAGCACAATGATTGCTGATCAGTGGCCTAAATGATTACAACCACAGCCTCACGTGGCTCACTGCATCAAGTAGAGGGCTGTTGAACACAGCTGCTGCCCTCACTGTAGACTGCAGCATAATTCAGACCGGAGCGAAGTTCTTGGGATCAGCCTGAAAGTTTCATTTCGGAAGTTGTTGTCAGGGAGGTGAAGACGAGAGAGGCGCGCTGTAATAAAGGGAGCAGCTCTCAGTAGAGGAACGTGGCGTTGTTCTTCAGGTTTTCCTGATATTGTGTGACTGGTTTGTTATGAACAGATGGCTCTGCTGCTTTCACTCTGATCTTCTCTTTCATCCTCAAAATAAACCCACCCTGCAGATCAAATAGCCTCCGGGGCTTTCTGCTTTTCAAGCCCTGCGTCTATTTGTTGTTTGTGTGGTGCCAGCACCTCTGGCCTCTTTCTGTTTCAATCACAGGAGGAAAGACGGTCTTCATCTGGTCTTTGGATTTAAAGGAAACCCCACAGCCCCCTCTTCCTCCTCACCTCTGCTCTGAGTCTCCTGGAATTTCTTGTTTGTCCTTGACTATGTATTATGTGCTATTTTAAGACACCCCCCGTCAATTTGTAAGATTGTTTTGTTGTCATCATTTGTGCTCGCTGGCCTATGCCAAATCATTTTTACCATCATGCTTTTGGACTCTTTTAAGCAACTTTGGCCCACAGACCCATGATGGAAACACAAGTCTTATTATTTGCAGTGTTTGTTCCAATAGTTTCATGTTTAAGGAAACAAAGATCTAAACAGTTTGTGTTTTTCTACTTGATTCAGTTACTCATTCTGCATGGTAATTAGCAGATGTTTATTGATTGGCTGAGGCAGGTAACCTCGTCGGGGCCGAGGTGTCTGCAGGCAGTCGCAACCAGACCCGTGAAAATATACAAACCTCTGCACCACCCAGACTTTGGTAAGGACTGCACTAATTGTTGCTTGGAGAAACGGTTTCTCTTGCATATTTAGTCAGCTGCCTGGATGTTGGAAACACATTGAACTGATAACACTATGTCAGTCTGTTTTTCACTCTCGCAATCACTCTGGTGGTTTTGTTTGCTTAATCGATGCACATGTAGTTCGTCATGCCGCTGCAGTCAGCAGTCATCGCATCCAGTTGGCGGAGGTTCTGAGCTCACACCCTGCTCTGCAAATCAAGTCTGATGTAAAGTCCATGTGCTGTATTTGTGTCGTCAGCGGCAGAGTGAGAGAGGGTTTAACTCCCCGGGCGCTCCATCTGCCCTCTTGTCTTTTTCTTTTGTCTCTTGATCTCTTTTTCTCCCGCTTTTCTGTTTTTTTTGTCCACCTCTCTGGCACAGAGACCTGAAACTTCAATAACAATCGCTCTTGCATTTCATTTTACCAATTTGGATAATGGAAACAAAGATTTCTTACGACATTTCCCACCCTGGTTGAATCAGCTGGCCAGCAGCGTATCCTTGTGCAAACAGCGAAGCCAAATTAAATCACATTTAGCAAAAGGAGATGAGGGATGGAAGAAGGGAGAGCTGGTAAAGAATGAAAAGAAAGAAGAGGGAAGAGGAAGCAAGGTGAGAGCAGGAAGGAAGTGGGAAAAAAGGAGAAAGAAGGAGAAGAAGAGGAGGAGAAGAAAGAAGATGGAGGGAAAAGCTAAGAGAGTACCTGAGGGTTTCCAAAACCCGCTAGTTACAGTAATGGTTCTCCCAGACGTTGTCTGCTAACGATGTGTTTATGGAACACACATGTCCATATTGTATCCTTACTTCATTCCCCTAAACCTTCCAAGTCGTTGTACACATTCTCCCCCTTTTCCCTCCTTCCAGTCTTCTTTTTGTCTCCTGCTACAGTATGACCTGACTTTCTTCCCATCTCTGACTGATGTCATATCTTCCCTCCTAACTCCTTTTCTCCTTGTTTTTCTGCACCAAGTTTGGGGAAAGTAAGTTGTACGTTCACCTTTCACAGCTTATGTGCTTAAGTGTGCTTTCAGGGACCCCTTCGGCCAACCCCTGGTGCAAACTGCTTGACAGTGCACGGCCACCCAGTGTATGTGCCCAATATGGTATATATTAAATGTTTATTGTTATAGGGACAAGTTTATAGCCCGCTGCATTTATAGCCCAAACTAATTTGCAATGCCTGCCTCTTGATCAGCCTCATTCGTGACTACATCACTAATCCCTCATTGAAATCAATTTCAATTTAAAATGATCCCATTTGTGATCAATTTTAAGTTCTGTGGGTAAGGAGTTCCACATATTGATCCCCTGAAGAGAATTCTGTTTAATTGAAGATTTATAAAAGGGGACCTTATAGATCCTGTGTTACTGAGCCAGAAACTCTGAGAGGTATCACTGTGTCACTGAACACTGTAGGAGCCTGGTTACTCAGGTCTATGGACTTCTTGTGCACTGTATATTGGGAGGTATTGCTCAGTTGCAAAGTGTCTTCGATATAGCAGTGGAATCACTGTAAAGGAACAGAACGTCCTGCTGGCCTTGCAGTTAAAGTGCCAAGCGTGGACCAAAACCTCCCCTGGTTTGTGTCTGGCCGGGTCATCTCTACTGCATGCATAAATGCATAACATGGCCCAAAAGAGAACAATAATAAAATTAATTTTACAAAAATCCAAGGAGAGCAGTTCACCCCCAACAGAAAGACGATAGCTAGAAACCCCTTTAGGTTCAGTTTCCTTTGAAAAAATTAAGAAGTAGCGCAGCTATTCTACACTCCTCCAGCATTCTGCAGCACAAAGATAAAGCCTAAAGTTATAAAGAAAGGAACAAATAAAATTACCATCATAAAAAAGACCATCAGCTCTCATGCATGAATGGTATATGGTGAGTGCAGCCAGAGGCAAATGGTTTAAGCTCACAGAGCATGGAGAATTATTTTTCATCATTTTTATGGAAATGATTAAAGTTCCCTCCAAAACCCAAACCCTGTCATGAGTGCAAAGCTCTCAGCATTGGTAGATTATAAAGACTGACTGTTTTTTGATGTTTTGCCAGATCTCAAGTGAGTAATGGCATCAAATACTATTCAGATTAGCTGTTGCTGGAATACATAAAGTTTTCAAATTGTCACTACCCTTTGATATGGTCCAGTGTATGTTGGCTTCAAGTTCATTTTATAGCATGAAAAATTTGATATGTGTGTATTAAAACCACTTCAGTGCATTAAGAATGCAGCAGCAGTTTGTCAATCATCAGCATTTTCCTTTATTGAAAATGGTGTTTCAGCACCCAAAACTACCGCACACAGTCCCACAGCCTCCTCAAGTTTGATTTGTAGCACATCAACAGGCCTACGTAGCACCCCAGCCCGGCAACGTAGCTCTCCAGTGGAAGACAGACATGATGTTGCTGTCTGTCCCGCTCTCCGGCATCTGAGCCGCTCTCTGTGCCAAACCCATGGAGCCACAGTCTGTCATTCCCCCGCAAAACCCAATTACGCTCCCTCCAAGCCAAAACCAATGAGCTGAGGAGTTCTGCGATGGTTCAAAATGCTTGTGGAGAAGACGAGGGGGGAGTGTGTGTGTGTGTGTGTGTGTCTGTGTGTGTGTCTGTGTGTCTGTGTGTCTGTGTGCGCGCGTCAGAGACTGCATTATCTTGCTGAAATCTCATTTCCCACTGCCCACCGCTCATCTACACACACCCCTGTCACCGCCACACTTCTGGTATTGCCAGATCTGACGGTGGGTTGCCAGGTCTGAAGTGCAAAAAGGTCACGGTAATGCACACTGGCGCCCCGTCCAGAGCCCTGCAGATCTCATTCACCCCTACTGGACCGTACTGCATAAGGATTCCATGGACGTAGTAAAACTCTGTGGTATCTAATGTGTGTAGCAGACACCCCCAACCCTCCACCAACTCCACACTTGCATGCATGCTCTCTACCTCCTGTAGTTACTCCTCTGCATGGCTGTATTGCCTTATGACTCCTTGGCTGCCATTCAGTAGCATGATGGGATATGAGAGAGGAGGCCCACATTACCCCAGGCATGCTTTTTAGGCTGTTTAATTATGTGGCAAGGGTGTGAGGAAATATTTTAAGATTTTTAAATAACAGATCCAGATGTGTGTTGTGATCACAGTTAGGACCCAACAATCCACCGAATGTCCCTTGGCGATGGTCAGGATATGTGGACTTTCCACTTGCTTAATGTGAACGGCAGCCTCATTTGTATTTGCTTATGTTGTCCAGGTGATGAGAGAGGTGTGTGTTAATGGGAGTGTAGACATGGATGGAACTGGATCTGGATCACCCGTGCACAGACCCGAACTGGAAAAGGTAAAACACCATAGACCAAACACTGTATTCTTATCAGCAGATTTTTGTACTTTCCCATAAATGATTATTTCTGTAGTAGGGTTGGGCTCAAATAGCTGGCTCCATGTTGGAGCTGGCTCCAGGTTGGTAAGATACCTGGATCCCTCCGGTCCGTAAGGGCCTCTTTTCTTGGCGTAATCAAACACAATCACACTGCGTAATAAAACCTGTTTGTCAAATAACACTTTGTTCCATTTGGCACAGGAGGGGAAATGTAGGGAGCTGAAGGAAAAATGGCTGGAGACATACTGTACCCTGGCGCACATGTGCGTGCTTGTATATATGCATGTGCGTTTAGTGGTGGAAAATGATCCACATCAGAGGCTCTTTAATGACAAACCTCTCCCAAGTTGGCACAGCAAACACAAGCCCAACCTAATTATTCATCTATAACATGTTGCAGATGCTCTTAAGGGTTTTTAAAATGTACATTGTAATTAGACAGCTGCGTTTGTGTGTTCATGCCCTCGTCAACCTGCTTTTTTTTCAGGAAAGTACAGATTTGTTCACTTTGTTCCTTCTTGTGCATCCATTCTTCTTCTTGTGTATGGTCCTCCTGCCTGCCAGAAGGCGTCGTGTGAAAGGCCGAGCTCCGATGGTGAGGTGACTCATGAGAACGGACACAGTGAAGGCAAGGACCAAGGTGAGTCCACAGCAGCAAAAACCAAATATTCTCTATTACCATCAGAAATATGACACCCTTAACTAACTTAAATGACCTTCGCGTAAAACGATTAAAGGCACTACATGAGACAGCAACAGCTGTATATTTGTTCCTGTAAATTGTTTTTGGAGCTGTGTTTGAGTCCACTGAGAGCAACCAAAAACCAGAGTCACATTCCAGATACTTAATAATAATAATAAAGCTGATTGTGACCCTGATTTATTATTTAGACAATCATAGAGAGGCTTACCACCTCTGTTATCATAATAGATAAACAGATGAGTCATACAGAAATATAAGATTACCCTCCAAAGAAATAGATCCATAACGTGTTCTATCTGGCCGAACACATTGAAAATGTAATGTAGCATCTGCTGTTGTGTGTTGAAACTTGACCTCCATTAATGATTTTACAAATCCTTCATCCCTGTCTACCATGGACATGTTTATCTATTAGAAGGATCCCGAGTTATGAGAAAAGCATTTTGAATTCCATTAGATTGAGAAACAAAAAAGGGTAAAAATTTATTCTGATAAATAGGTCAGAGTAAATTACTTCTTAAAAGCAGCATATAGTCTTTATGTCCCATACACCACACATTGATGTTTTGGGGTTTTTTTAGAGCTGGGCACATTAACGTGATATTACCCCGTTAATTAATTACAATTATTTTATCTCACATTAACACAGTTTTTATTTTTATATTATTATTTTGAAAGTCCGCATCTTACTGGCTCTGAATACACATACAGTCAAACCATGGGTCATGGGACCATGGGACCATGGTATCATCCTGCAATTCACCCACTCAAACAAGCAGCGGAGGGAGGCTTCAGCAGACTACGCTGGATGCAGCGTGTGGGAGAAGTAATAAACAAAAGCAAGACAAGCGATCAAATGCCATAGTGAAGTGGAGAGCTACACACTGCATGCTGGTTAGTAGTGGGGAAGATGTCGGTCTTTGGAACGTTCTTAAAATCACAATGTAGCCGCTTGGCTCCCCAGGGTTGCTCTGTGCTCCTCGGGTGAACAGGAGATAAGCACTCCATGAGTAAACAGCAGGCGCTCTATGGATTGTAACCATGGCAACGGCTTCTGTTTGCTAACAGCTGTAGCCTATTTAAAATTATAGGCTACAAAACTTGACCTGATAGGCCTTCAACTAGTTTTGCGGGGATGCTCTACCATGCGAATTCCCTCCTGTTGATGTACTATTTATTTCAATTCAATTCAATTTTATTTATATAGCGCCAAATCACAACAACAGTTATCTCAGAGCACTTTTCATAAAAGAGCAGGTCTAGACCGTACTCATGTTATTTACAGAAACCCAACAGTTCCCACCAAGAGCAGCACTAGGCGACAGAGGCAAGAAAAAAATCCTTTTAAGAGGCAGAAACCTCGAGCAGAACCATGGCTCAGGGTGGGCGGCCATCTGCCTCAACCGGTTGGGGTGAAGGAGAGAGAGGGAGAGAGAGAGAGAGAGAGAGAGAGAGAGAGAGAGAGCCTACACAATAGAAACACAGAGGTACAGACAGTAATGTTGCTATAGCCTGAATGAAAAATGGTACAGATATTTATAGTAATGTTAATGATTATAATTACAATAATAACAATAGGACTAGTAACAATAGTTGTAGCAGAGGGTGTCGAGCAGGAACACGGGGGCAGCAGGTGACTCGAAACCACAGATCCAGACTCCACAGCTCCAGAGCCAGAAACACCTGCAGGAAGTGATAGGAGGAGAGAGGAGAGGGACGAGAAAGCACAAGACTACCGGAAAGGGGAGAAGTTGTGTTAGTAACATGCAATAATGGGATGAGGTTGCATACAGAGGGAGAGAAAGTAGAGGAGAGAGGAGCTCAGTGCATCATGGGAGGTCCCCCAGCAGTCTAGGCCTATAGCAGCATAATTAAGGGATGGTTCAGGAGTCACCTGAGCCAGCCCTAACTATAAGCTTTATCAAAGAGGAAAGTCTTAAGCCTACTCTTAAATGTGGAGATGGTGTCTGCCTCCTGAACCCAAACTGGAACCTGGTTCCACAGGAGAGGAGCTTGATAGCTGAACGCTCTGGCTCCTAGTCTACTTTTGGAGACTCTAGGAACCACAACTAACCCTGCATTCTGGGAGCGCAGTGCTCTGGTGGGGTAGTAAGGTACTATGAGCTCTTTAAGATAAGATGGTGTCTGACCATTAAGAGCTTTGTAGGTGAGAAGAATGATTTTAAATTCTATTCTGGATTTTACTGGAAGCCAATGCAAAGAAGCTAAAACAGGAGAAATGTGGGAAATCTCTTTTCCTGGTTCCTGTCAGAACACGTGCTGCAGCATTCTTTAGATAATGTCTCACGGAGGTGCTTAGGCCCCAGAACAATAACTTCAGTTTTATCTGAGTTTAACATTAGAAAATTACTGGTCATCTAGGTTTTAACATCCTGAAGGCACATTTGAACTTTAGCTAACTGATGAGTTTCATCTGGCTTGATCGATAGATATAACTGAGTATCATCTGCATAACTATGAAAGTTTATGGAATATTTCCTGATAATATTGCCTAAAGGAAGCATATATAAAGTGAAGAGGATTGGTCCGAGGACAGATCCTTGAGGATCTCCATGACTAACTTTGGCATGCATGGAGGACTCATCGTTAACATGTACAAACTGAAATCGATCTGATAAATAGGACTTAAACCAGCTTAGAGCGGTTCCTTTAATGCCAATGAAAGGTTCCAGTCTCTGCAATAGGATCTGATGGTCAGTGGTATCAAATGCAGCGCTAAGATCTAATAAAACCAGTACAGAGACAAGTCCTTTGTCTGATGCAATTAGGAGGTTTTTATTTATTTTCACCAGTGCTGTCTCTGTGCTATGATGAACTCTAAATCTTGACTGAAAATCCTCAAATAAACTATTGCTCTGTAGAAAGTCACACAGCTGTTTGGTTTAGTAAACAGTAATAGATTCTGGAAACTCACAGACAGCGAGGATCAGTCTCTCTTCCAGTGATTTGTGTTCCTCATCGCACACAAAAAGCTCAAGGAAATTCAACTTCAGCAGCTGGCGTGTGCTTGAGGTGAACACAACAGTGACAGTTCGACGGGAACGCGCCCACTTGACACTGCGCCTATCAACTCAAATATAAAACCAAATGGTTAGTTTTATATTTGATTTGATTACATTAATGTTTAAGTTGAGATTTACAAGAAATATTTTATTGCTACTTTGTAAAGGGAAAACTGCTGGGAAAAAGAACCTTATTTGTTTAAAGTGCAAACCACATTTTATTGCACTTTTGTGTACATAGCAGTACATTGAAATTGTGTCAAATACAATCTCAATTTTGCGCGTAATAATGCGATTAATCACAGAAAATCATTCGATTAATCGTGATTAAAATTGTTAATTGTTGCCCAGCACGTTTTTTTTTTATTGTTTTTAACTTATAAAATGCACATTAATTTGCTCAACCCATTCTTGCCAGTTCCCCTTCTGTCTCTTTCTCTCTCTTACACTCACACTCACATACACACTGATCCATCTGTGAATAGCCCCTCCTGTCCACTGCAATTTTAAAATGCCATTCATTGTAGCCCTGAATCACAACACTAATAGTTAAGTTAATGAGGGGTGGGACATCATCAGTGTTGTTCTTGAAACCAAGAAAGAATTGTTCTCGATTTGGACCCAGTTCTAAATCCTGAGATATTTCCCTCGTTAATCTGTCTCATAATTGATTCAGAGGGGAAACTCTGTGAGCCCTGAAAAGGTCAGCCTTTAATAATAATGCATGAAGCATGAAGAATGAGCATTAGAATTTATTTTACATGGGTTTTAACGTGGAGATGGTCTTCCCCCGCTGAACTACATGCCAAAATAAAGAGGATGAACTAGTGTCTGATTATTTACCGTTTGTTTGCTCAGCAGGCAGGATTCCTTGGGGAGAGAAATTTAATTTTACTTGTCAGCTCAGTTGTTTGGATTGTCAACTAAAATTTAACACTCTTATTTTTGTTCCTCTTTAAGATTGGTTCATTTTTCCAAAATTATGTCTGAAACAGATTTCACACCAGCAGTTAATTTCAGACCTCCAATCCAGTTGGCTTTTCATGGAGTCAGCACAGAGCAGTGATTCATGGACTTGGTGTTGTAAGTTATGTTTATGTGTCATTGCTGTGAAATTGCAGCTGTGGAGTATGTAGAAATGGGCTCAGTAATGATCTTCCAGATGAGCTTAATGCAATCATGTCAAATTGTTGAATACTTCTCCAGAGAGGTAGGTCTTAAGCTTTCTGGCTTGTTAGATAGAAATGTATAAAACCATCATTCAGTATGTAGCAGTCGTCATCCTCCAATCTTAATGCTGGCTCAGCCCGGCTGTGATGGCACCAAACTTCTCTCCAAACTGTCTCAAGTAAAAAGATGTAATGTTCACTTATTGTTATGGTAACATACTGTAGGCAAAATCTGATTCAAACATTAAACTCACTTTCCTCAATCATTTTTATTAAAAGACGAGAAGATTTAAAGCTGAATCAGTGCAGTTTAATGGTTGTAATTTCAAATTGATTCAGCTCAGATTCAACAGGATTTTGTACATTTTTATTTATAGCAACAGTTGGTTACAAATAAACCTACAATGCAAAACCTTCCGCCTCTCTCTCTGCTGGTCGTATCACTCGGCATGCCCCTCCCACCAAACCCACAAAAAGGGGCCCTCACAGAGCTCCACAAAAAGGAGCTCGTTCGCCATGGTGAGAGTCTCTACAAGACCCCAGCCCCTCTTGCAGCAATTCACAGCCCAGGGAAGAGCGCCCAGACTTCAGAGGCAGCGACAATGGCCACTGTGCTTTTTTTGCAGACTGCAAATCCAATATAGAAATCTGGCATTATAAAAAAGATTGTCAGAAATATTAACACTTAACAGATTTCACACACAATCAGGTTCAGATTTGTGGTGTACATCGATGTAGGCATATCTCTGACTCTTGGCTTTTTGATCTTTACCTATTGTAACACTGATTAGACCACTTCCCATCTGTCACATGGTGAAAATCTGAATCAGGACACTTTCATTCAGTCTTATATATAACTCAGACATTGTCTTTTTATGTCATGCAGTAAACACTACAGATTTATCTGTTAAATACAACAGGAGGAACTCGGAGTCCTTGGTGTTACTTCACCCCCTCGTGCTTCATTCTCTCATCCTGTCTTTTCAGCTTAATCAGCCACATTCTTTCCGTGGCTGGTAACAAAAAGAGCTGATGTACTGGAATCAAATTTACCTGATCAGAGTTTTCCTCCTCCTCGTCTCCTGAAGGGAAAAATCGTAAGAATTCCTCCTTTTTTAAAAAGCTTCGAATCACTTTCACATCTGTGTGTCTGCTTTCCACCTCAGGCCTGCATCGCGTGTCACGTGCATTTGTATACTTTTCGTATTACAAGAAAAACCCTGCAACTGAAATTGAGTGCAGGCGCCTTCCTAATTAATTAAGGCTGTCGCCATGGTAGTGTCACATCATATCAGGGAGGAAAATGCAATATGGAAAAATGTTGAAACAGATGCTTATGGATGCCGAACAGAATTGAATCCAAAGAGTTTCTGTCATTACCGGATCAGTCTGGACTACTATTCATTAGTTTTCAGCAGCTGGGTGCCGATTCGTGCGACGCAGGAGCACTGTGTGTGCAAACCAGCTCTGGTGAATATATACAGCGCATTACTGTGTGCGTCCATGTGTCTATCTAGAATCCATACAGACACTCCATGTTGGTGACATTAATGAAGAGACATCCTTTATATTTTTTTCTCCACAGTCTCCTTTCCTTGATACCTGGCATTTGAGAAAGCTAAAAGTCCTGTTGTACTGTTATGTACAATCACGTATCTGGACCAGTACTTTTTTTCTTCTCATTTCTCACTTTGATTCTGTCTCATAGACACACATTTAAATACACCACAGACCACAGTATCTAAACAAGTGAGCCAAGAAGAAGCTATTTCCCTCATTCAGACAGACAGACAGAATAACTTGGGAACTCAGACATAGCCTCTTAAGACCTGGCTTACTCGACTTTAGCCCTCCTTCCAGCAGAATGTGCACAGTCATTGCTCTCTCTTTCTTTCTCTCTTTTGAAAACAAAGTAGGCCAGCTGAAAGCAGCCTGCTCAGACCAGTGGGGATGCTGGGATTGCAAACTGAGTCTAATTCACCAACAAACAACCCAGACGGGTCTGATTAAACCCAATGTGGCTGATTCTGAACTCATGGTTGTTTATAGTAGAGTCTAAGGTTGCTCTTCTCTCTTCTCAGTATTGCAAAAGCATCCAAACATAATAGAATCAACATAAATGAACATGTAACATCTATCTTAGTCATTTCCAATGTGCACATTTAGTCTGCAGCAGTCCTTCAAGAAGGACATTACATGGTGTTTTACTAATGTCACCTTCATTTAAACTCTGTCTCGGTCTCCCAGGAAAAGGAAAGAAGAAGTCAGAGCAGAAGACAGGGACGGTGGGGAAAGGAGCGGGGAAGAAGATCACTAAAATCATCGGACTGGGCAAGAAGAAGCCGTCCACAGATGAGCAGACCTCGTCCGCAGAAGAAGACGTACCCACATGTGGTAAGACATAGACAGTTATTATCCCAAAGGTCTCAGTGGGCTTCAAACAAATCACATGGTACCATGTGTCATCTGACCGAGTCTAAAGGTGAAAGTGTTTATACATGCTCCCACCGCCTGCCTAATCTCTCTCCAACAACTCTTTCAAGTCTCAATGCAGGGAGTTGTATAAATGGGGATAATTTCGGACAGTTTCTCCTCAAAAGCATTCCTGATGGGTGTGCACACAAAAAGCAACATCTGTGGTGCTGGTGATAACATCCTTAAGTGCGTTTTAATCATGTTCACAATGACACAGACGCCTGGAGAGGCTAAAGAGCGCCGGGTGTATCTGTTTACAGCCAAACAAACTGTGGGCTGAGGAGATTGGCACCACATTGTTTTAATAAACAAGACCGTCAACAATGTCCCGATACAAAAATGCACCGGCTTTTGTCTTCAGGAACACTTGAAAGTTTGAGCCCCGTGTGGGAAAGGTCTTTACTGACAGTATTTGATTTAATTGACAGGCTACTTGAACGTGTTGTCCAATAACCGCTGGCGGGAGCGCTGGTGCCGCCTGAAAGACAACCAGCTGCTCCTCCATAAGGACCGGGACGACCTTAAGAGCCACATCGCCTCGCTGCCCCTTCGAGGCTGCGAGGTCAGCCCCGGCCTCGATCAGAAACACCCCTTTGCCTTCCGCCTGCTTCGCAACGGCCAGGAGGTCGCTGTACTGGAGGTGAGCCGCGTTTGGAGAATCCGTTCTGCATATGAAGAGATGTGTATTCCTGTGTTAAAGGCAGCTCTTAAAACGCTAATGTCACCCATTAAATAAGGCAGGAACTAGCAGAAAATATATTAACACTGCAAACACTGCTGCTCATGTTTTCCTCCTTTCCTTTCCTCTCATGTGGTAAAACGTCTCCTCCACCCAATAGTGACTTGTGTCTGTGTGTTTGATGATGTCGGTGGATATGAAACTTCCTCCATTTGCCATTTTGTTTGTTTTGATTCTATTTCCTCACAGTCTGCACGCTATCCTCTGCTAGACATTTGCTTCAATTGCTTTTCCCTGTGAAACCATATCATTACTAAGCCTTTGATGGGTGGTAACATGCAAGAAGTTCCTACAATAAACCAAAAGAGCTCTGAAGAAATGACATTAACTAATGAAAAACTGACTGAACTGGATGTAATCTAAGCTTCCATTTGGACATGTATAGTGCATCCATCAGCTGTTCTCTATACATTAACCACCTCCTCAAATGCACACATGAATACCACCTAAGGGCTAGCTTTGTAACTGTGTCCTTCTCCAGGCCTCCTCCTCTGAGGAGATGGGTCGCTGGTTGGGGGTTTTATTGGCCGAGACTGGCTCCACCACCGACCCAGCCACCCTGCACTACGACTACATCGACGTCGAGACCACCGCCAATGTCATCCAGCTGGCCAAGCAGTCCTTCTGGTGAGGGATTCCCATTTTCTCTAGTGATCACTGATGAACATGCAAACAAAAGGCGTTTTATGATTTGTTTAGCAGTAAAGTGGCTCATGGGACACCTTAGTGAGTACGATGTGCTTTTTTACATGCCATCGTTTCCAGTGTGAATATTGCAGATGTGTAAAAATGCGATGTAGATGCTGAAATGATGAATATTCAATAACCAAAGTCTTAATGTCACTGCAGTTATTGATCCATGTGGAGTCTATTTTATAGACTATTGGGTCTGTTTGAGTTATAGAAGTACTTAATTGAAGAGATTAATGAATTTCTCCTCAGTTTCACAAGTAAGCGCGCTGTCTCTCCTAACCCGTACCTGGACAACCCAGTCAACGGCTATGCCTGCCCCACTGGTATGGCTCTGCACTATGATGATGTGCCCATTAACGGAACGGTAAGGACTCACCTGCTCAAAGGTGATTTACTGTGCATACAGAACACGTAAGCTAAAGCAGCTCAACACACACTAACCCTTGTAGTTGTTTTTCAAAAATCTTGGCTGAGCTCCACTTTGATCTTTGCTGTCATTGCTAACTGCTTTTCTGTGTAACATTAAGGGTGCTACATGTAGCATTTTAACATCTGGTGATATCCACCAGGCTTCGACCAGACTCAACCCAGAGACTGGCTGCATAAATCTGACCACGCTAGTTAAAATGATACAATTATGTATCATTAAAGGGAAATAATATGGTATATTTCTGGAGTATTTCCCATAAATGTGGCCATTGTGACTCGATGGTTCGAGCAGGCTGACCTGGATGTAGATCCCTATGCAGTCATAATAGCCTTTCCTGGTGACTTATTTTCTTCTGATCTTTTCTGGTCAGACTCAGAGACAAGTGGTTTCTAATTCATGTAGAAATCATGTTTATTTTATTTATTTATATTATATTTATATGCCAGCTTGAAATAACTCAAGAGTTTTCCTTTAATTAAGGCCAAATCGCCCTCCACTGCTATGATTTACGAGATGTTAAAATGCCATAAGTAGCAACTTTAATAAATTTCATAGATTGCAATAACACTTTCTGCAATATACTGTTGTTCTTTATCTGTCTTAAATGTATTATGTCTCTTCTCATCGCCTCGCCCTGCCTTGCCTCTCGGCTCTCCTCTCCTTTTGTCCTGTCCTCTTCTCCCTGGTCTAACCCAAGGAGCCAGAGGCACTGTGCTCCCGTCCCGGCACAGGGGGGCTCCAGCTGAAAGAGGAGGTGCACTATGAGAACGCTGACCTCTATGAGAACATGCCCTCACCCAAGCTGGCCACTCGCCATCCTCCCAAGCCTTCCTCTTCCTCCACCTCTACCAGTCACTACAAAACCCCTGTTTCTAAAATCTCCTCTAAGTTCCTCTCCACTGATACTAAAACTAAAGGCACTGCTCAGGTGACTAACTCCATATCCCTCACTGTTTCCCTTTTCTACACTTGGACATTTAGTGTTAGTTCACCTTTTTTATGTGTGTACGTTTGGTGTTTTTTCTTTGCCTCTTGTTCACCTATGTATGTTTCTCATGTTTGAATAACTCAGAATATGGATTGAAGTTGGTCTCATTTCTGGAAAACAACAGCCATGAAGACGATTTCCGTGTATGAATTGCAAAAAAAATATCATGACTTGTACTGTACTGTACATTCACTTACTTACAAACACACGTGCAGAATACCACAAGCAGCTAAAGATAACTTCAATTTGATCATCACAAGCTAGATATAGATACCTTCTTTAACCATGCCGAGTTCCACTAATAGTAACCATAATGACATCATTCTTCATTTTATTGCATTGTTGCACATTTTTGTACCGTTTAATAGCTGTACCCTCCACACCACCTGGCCCGTTACGTACACGTGATCATGTGCGTTTTCCTGACTGTCACCTCTCTGCAGCGCTGCCCTCCTTTGGCCGCAGGTAGTCGCTAACTTTGTCTGTTTGGTAGGTGTTAATTTTTTCCCTGCCAGAGTGCACAATGGCTGTTGTTGTTTAGCCATGATGACATGTTGTTTTAAATAGACAGGAGTGATGCTTAAAACCTGGAGTTGATATTTGTGTAAGTGCCCTTACCATCACGACAGTGCGACTCACATGCACTGTGAACAAGTGAAAGTGAGAGGTGCTTGGCTGAAGAGGTTATTATTCCTGCAGGAGAGCGTGCTTTGACTCACCAGATGTGTTGGTTGATGTTGGCCACACACAAACCCACCTTTTTTTCCCCATCAGCCTGTGAATCATGTTCCCCCCTCTGCTGTAGTTCTTAGTAATTCAATTATCACCACGGCTGGGTCTGAAATCACTCCTGTGTCCAGGCTGTGGAAATTCTCAGCATGTGCTTCAGCTCCAATTAGACATGCTCCATTCAGTTCTTTTTAGATTTGATACAGATAACTGATTTAATATCAGTACAATCTGAAACAGCAATCAAGAAGTTGTCTTCTTAAATCCTTCTACAGAAAGGTTTTTCTTCTGTGTGGAGTATATGTACAGTCTGAGTACAGGATATGTATAGTGTGTATGTATGGACTGTGTGTGCGGCAGTCCCACATAGTGTTTATCCGCCTCTCCTTTACAGTGAGCATCAGCTGTGTGGGTCATTTATATTTTTACAGCCCTGCTCGAAGTGCCGCCCTGCCTCCGTGGCCACATAAGTCACCACATAGTGTTGTATGGAGCTCCGCTGCCTCCCCACCGCCCCTTTGATGTGTATGCTGAGTGTGGCGTGGCCAAGAGGTGTTAACATCGCTTCCAAGACCACAAAGTACCGCCCCAGTATAAGAAGTACATTTTCATCCATCGAGGTGTAGAGCACTGCCAGCCTGCAAATGCAACGTCAAGCTTGATATTAGAAGCTCCATATCAAAGCCTATTTTAACTCCAGATCTATTTTGCTTGGTTAAGCAGCATATTTATGATTTTATGAGTTTTAGACCAAAGCAATATGAGTTTGTAAAGTTTCCTGCTATAACTGTATCCTTTGCAGCAAGCCAAAGTCAAAAGCCATATGTGTCATAACAATCAGATCAGGTTGAAAGCTATTGTATGCAGCTGTTTTGCTTGCATACTGTGGTTTCACTTTAGCAATATGAAAAGTATCAGGCTATGAAAGTAAGTTATATCTTGAAAGCATTGTTATCGTGGACAGGGTGACATGATAGTGATTCTGATTCCCTTTTTCTCTTTTTCCAGAGTAGCTCCATCCTTGAAAGACAGACCGTCAATAAAAATTATTAGACAGCCCTCCGGGGGAAAAAACTAATCTATGAATGATTAATAATTACACAAAATAAATACAGTATACTGCATATTTTCTTTCATACTTTACCAGTGCAAACAATGGACCTACTGTACAAAAACAGCAGCTTAAAGCTGCACAGGTCAATATTTTTTACTTTAACAATGATCAGATTGCACTTCCTCTCAGCTCTACACAGCTTTCTCTGCATCTTAAACCTCTGTGTTTTGGTTTTACAGCCCTCAACTTTACTGTTTGGTTCACTTATCTCGACAGCGCCATTTCCAGCAGCAGTAGGCAGCTGATTTTAGCAATAAAGTCTGATAAATTGCACACTACCTGCTCTTTCTGTTAGCAACTAGCTGGTGAACATAGTGGAGCATTTAGCAGCTAAAGAGACAGATATTTCCCTCAAGGTGGAGAGCAAAACAGAGCTATCAGGAGAGTTAAAATTGGACTATAATGTGAATATTGGATGTGTAAATGTGCAACTGTTTGCTAACATGTTAGCCATAACAACTTTGATATTGGTGATAAGGATTTGTCAGTGTTGTGTTTTCAGCTTGTTCTACTACCCCCGTAATACATGCAAATAGCTTAACCTTAAAAACACAATTTTTTTTTTTAACATATCCTCAATCATTTCCTTATTGCTCTTCTCCAATCAGCTAAAGGGAAAGAAGGGCACAGTGGCCAATGGGGTGGCATCAAAACAGAAGGCAGAGCCAAAGAACCAGCCCAAGAAGAATGGAGTCAATGGGATGAATGGGACAGCTTCTCTGAAACGCAACAACTCCAGTAAGTTCCAATAAAAAGTATGTTTACTTTCATTAGCTAACTACTAACTACTACTAACACACTAGCTAAGTGTTGATATCAGACGAGTTTATCACACTTAAACTCTAAAAACGTTGGACAGAAAGTCCACTTTTCCATAATGTCAGAATTGAAATATCATTGAAATAGTAACTTCTGAGCGTAGTCCACCTTTCCTGGTCAGTTCTTGTGCTGTAAGAGAGCATTAGACAGTGTGTCTGCTCCCGAGTCCCAGCCTCACCACTGCTGATTGCTTTCTAGCAAAACTCCGCTCCACAGCAATTTGGAAAATGCAGGATGTCCAAATTGCAGTTGGTTTAAGTAGGGGGAGTAAATAACTTGAAAACCCAAAACCTATCCTACCCTGGAGACAATCCATGTGATGCACGTGGGCCAGACTTGTATTTCCTGCCAACGTTGGGGTTAACGTCAAACTGACGCGATAGCAGAAGCGGAGCCCAGATTGCTGGGAGAGGCTGAGATGTGGTCGTGTTAATCCATGTGGTTCAGAATAGTGTTTTTTTGCCTAATGTGTGAACGAGGAGGGTTGTCACTGCTCCAGATGTTGGAATGGAAATACCAAATATGTGTCATGTTGGATTTAGAATATGCCACACAATTCTCATATTTCCAATGTCAAATAGGTATATTGAATTTGAAAATGTCAGCAGCGGTTTGATTGAGTGATTCCTCATAAGCAAAGTTCACATGCACGCACATAGACACACAGATGGTGGATGGTTACCCTCACTGTATTTTCCAGTGAGGGAAGGCATGGTCCTGGTTTAATTAATAACTGCTTAAGGCTGTGGCTCTGAGTTCAGTGGGTTTCTGGGCAGTTCATGTCTTCCCAGTGCCCTCATAATAAAGGCCGTGCTCTCCTTTCCCCCCCATGTGTTGGTTTGGGGTCTTGTTGTCGTGGAATGCAGCAATCGTCCAGCTCAGATCCTTAAGGTTGGGTTCACTGGCATTATATTCATATCTTTATACAGTATTAATTTCCTATAAAATCAAATCTTTTAACATTTAACTTACTAATGGAGTTAGTAATAACCAGATTTTTCAGATCCTAATGTTTTGCCGGATTGATAGCATATTGCAATTCAGCTGAAAGAGTAACATTATACATTATTGCTAATAAAAAAGAGTGGAGAAATTAAAGGATCATTCTGGTTAATTAAGACTTCGGTCTCATTTTTCATACTTAACTACAGAGATCTGGGAAAGTTCCTCACAATATTACATAAAGAAACCTGACGGGTCAAGAAATGTAAAAATTTGGAAAAGAAAAGATTAAATTGTTGCCCAAACTGTTCATTTTAAAGAGAATGCAACACCCACAAGTGAACCATTTATACTTGGCAGTATCAACGTGGCAGCAAAGAGTAAGCAGCGGAGGATAAAGCCATTTAAAAATCACCATAAAATGTGACATTGATTAGTGTGGGTGTGTGAAGCAGTCTGAAAATAAACCTAATTTAAACCTATTTGTAGTTTTCAGTCACGTGACATACGCGGTGACCTGGAGGGCAAAAAAACATACCAATAACAGCGACTCACACCATAACTCCAAAAGCAGTTCAATTTGATTTGGATCACCTTTCAACTTAAGAAAAAGAAAGATATGAACACAAACTGCAAGTGTTGGGCATATCAGATCCAAATAACGTTACAGCATCCACTGCCACATTTCTACCGTTAAAAGTGAAAATCCCATTCATATTTTAAATCAAGGAAAGGGCTGAAAATCACCAGTCAGGCCGTGTCCTGGAGTATCACTGTATCTTTCAGTTTTTTTTTTTTTTTTTCAGATTTGTATTTAGTTCAGAACAGAGTGAGTCAGCCTCATCTCATTTTAACACTTAATAATAGGTGGATGACTCCGTTTCATCATTTTGTATCCAGGTTATTTACCCCCAACCTTTGTTTTGCAGATGCAGAGCAGTGTAAGTATGGCAAGAACCGCGTGGAGGCTGATGCCAAGCGGCTGCAGGCCAAAGAGGAAGAGCTGATGAAGAAGAAGCAGGAGATTAGGAACCATCTGACCCAGCTGAAGAAGGACAGGAGAGACCTGCGCACTGCTGTGGAGGCTGCTGCTGGTGAGAGAGAGCGAGAAGGCTTTTCTGTTGAAAAACTGCTTGTCATTCAAGGAGATATGTCTGAAATTTAAAGGAGCAGGAAAGAAAAGTGTTTGGGAAATAATCAAGTGTCTGGAAAAAGCTCCAACCTCTCTGCTCAACATCTTGCCAAATGCAAGTTTATTAAATTGAGAAACTCCCCTCCCTTCTCCCATTAGGCAAACGTTCACAGGCCTCGCTGTCGGAGCGACTGAAGAAGGTGGAGGAGGACTGCAGGCAGAAGGAGGAGGAACGCGTGAACCTGGAACTGGAGCTGACAGAGGTGAAGGAGAGCCT
Source organism: Micropterus salmoides (assembly GCF_014851395.1). Lineage (NCBI taxonomy): Eukaryota > Metazoa > Chordata > Actinopteri > Centrarchiformes > Centrarchidae > Micropterus > Micropterus salmoides. The sequence goes on from NW_024041150.1 coordinate 13,245,906, forward strand.
GAAGAAAGCCCTGAACGGTGGGGTCACTCTGGGTCTCACCATCGAACCAAAAGCTGGCTCCCCTGGACTCCAGGTTAGAGCCCCTTGGCCCCCGTACTGTCCTGTGGTTCATCTGTGGTGCCTTCATACATCAAATGTTGCTAACACTGTGTCTTTAGTCACCAGCGATGCTGCGACGGACCCAAGAGTCCTCTCCTTTCTCCAGCTGCGACACCAGTGACACAGAGTCCTGCTCCCTGCCGGTTAACAGCGCCTCCCTGCTCCGCCGGCAGCAGGGTGGCCAGAAGGCCTCGCCAGTCCGGGGACACGTCCTCAGGAAGGCCAAGGTCAGAGGTCACAATGCAGACTGGGGCAATGGTTAATATAACATTGCGCTAGCTGAGGCAGTCACAACAATGTAGCTGTAGCTATATATTTGCATTCACTACACCAGAGCATTGGTAGTGTCTGTAGCAGAGGTGTGAGACACGACTTGACTTCACGTCATGCACACAGCAGCACAGACACAGACTACTGTCACAGCCACACACCCACACGCTAAAACATGTGGTCATCAGTGTGCAAGTTCTTCATCATAGGTGAAGAAGACGACGCTCGCTGTAATGCCTGTTAGGCCAAGATCAGCCGTGTTTCCGTGGTGACGATGTCGCTCGGAATTGTCATTAACAACAATCCTCCTCCACACGGCTCACCTGCTCCTGTGACAACAGGAGTGCAAAGAAAAATCCAAAAGCAAAGTCACCCAAGCAGACAGACAGCAAGAGAGAGAGAGAGAGAGAGAGAGAGAGAGAGGTGCAGGTGTGTGTCTGAAGGGAAAAGCAAGGTGAGCAGAATAAAGTAGTCTGTGAGGAAACACTAAAATAAGGTGGAGAATTAAGTGGGATTAAAGTGGTGAGAAAAGAAATAACCTAATGGAATAGGGTCAAACATAAACAGACAAATGTTTCTGAGTGAGAGAAGCTCCAGGTCAGACTCTTAAAAAATTGTAAATTGAAATTGGTCAGGAAAACTGCAATCGATGCCGTCTCAGGCAGGATGAGGCAGAAAATGTTATTATTTTTAAACATACATTGCTTTTGATTCATATTATTCTGCTTTACTGCTTTACTGAGAATGATGAGACACGTACTGTTACTACTGATTAGGACGATTGTATTTCCTCTGATACTGGTGATGAAAGTGTCTCTGAAGCGGCTCTCTGTTTGTGTTGCAGGAGTGGGAGCAGAAGAGCGGAACATAAACGGCCCCACCCCCTCACGAGTCTTACTTTCATTTCTTTTTGTCTTTTTAATAAATTGTGTATATATTTATTTAAAACTGTTCATACAGTCTGAGAGTGTTGAGGAGGACACGAGCAAAGCATTCACATGAACCAAAACAGGTTGCTGGGTTTAATATAGCAACTTTTTTTTTACTATTGAGCATGCTTAGTGTACTGCACCGACTTGTGCTGTCCGCTGTACTCCTTTCAAGCACCCGCCTTTTGTTTTTTCATTCAAATCTGTCCAGCAGATTGACAGTTTGGGGTCAAAAGGGTTAAAGGTCAAAACCAAATATTTATTTGTAAATGTTTAAAGGAAATACTAGCTTCCCTTTGTTTATTTATATATATATATTTAAAGGGTTTTTTTTGTAGGATTTGTGGTGCCCCACATAATCCATTCCCACACCGTTAATGGTTCTCAGCAAACAAAGTGCATCTTTAAGGCTCACAATAATCAGAACACACATCAGCTGAGTACTAATGCAGCTCCACTCTAAGGGATATTCCAGAAGCATAAATAACACCATCCTAATGAACTCAACTAAAGGGAGCTGATCTGAGACATGTTGACATGTTCCACTGAAGAGGACAGGTTTATTCAAAGCAGTGTAGTTGCAGAAAATGTACCTTTTTTAATTGATAATCTCACCACTAATAACACGGCAGTAATTGTTTGGACTTATTTCTGGTGAATCCTATTTTTTATGTAATTTCGATCCGAAAACAAAAATAAAAGACATATAACGCTTGCCAAGCGGCTACTCCGACACGCCCTCAAAAACACCGGTGGAAAAACACACTGAGCTGCAGCACACAGCTCTCCTCTCCCTTCCAAACACTAGCTACCCTCCAAGCAGTCAGTGGACATAAAGTTGTTCCTGTGATGTAGAGACAGAGCTCAATTAAAACTTTATGGATGAAAGATACTTTTGCTACAGATTAATAACTCACCACTCTGAAACTCTTGCTCCAGTCTTTGTTGCCAAGCTGCTAAGGGGATATACAGCTGAACCGAAGCCGTGTCTCACTGACCCGCCCTTCTTTGCTTCTGATTGGCTAGTAGTCCTTAACCAGGAACTGTGCATGAGCAACTCCCAACAAAGATCATGTAGAGGCAAGATGCATCACTCCATAGCTAAAAACAAGCCTTCAACACACAGAGTGCAAAGAGGAGCTGCAGTAATGTGCAGTATGACAAAAAATATGGTGTTTTCTAAGATGAAACCATGTAAACCTGTTCTGGTACAACCCCTAAATAGGATTTTGAACCTGAAAATGAGCATAATACCACCTTTTTCGTATAGCGCAACAACATCACACTTCTACAGACTGTCAGTCTCAAAGGACTGGTTAGGGCAAAACAAATAAACAGGAAACAACTCATGTGAACACAAGGTCAGACAGACTGGCAGTTAACCAGTAACCACAGATTTGGCAGGCTACAACTGGAAATGAACATAATCGGTGGCTACCCCTGAGTAAAACCTGTCGTTACCATTTGCAGCCACCAGTATTCAACGGAGTAGTTGTGCTTCTTTAAGTATCCCTTAGTGTGACGGTGGATGGCTGTCATTAGGCTGTAGCAGGACCGGGTGTGTGTTAGCGCTCGGAAAGCCGACCAGGTCAGCCAGAGGCGTGGCCGCCTTTAGATTTGGCGCTTAGCGTTGGAAAACTCAGAAACCTCAACCAATGTGGCTGACGTTAGTCCCTCATCCCAGAGCCTCGGCCCAGCTCCTCTAATCACGCCACTGGTTTACTGTAGCCCTGTGATCTCACTGCGTGTGTGTGTTTGTGTGTGTGTGCACGAGCGCTCATATGTATCAAAGGCACATTCCAAACCCAACAACAATACACTGACTGAAATAGAGGCATTTGCTGTAAACTCCAATTGCTGTGTGTTCTGCTAAATCAAAGACTGTGACTTTGATTTTCAGACTGCTTCACACACCCACACTAATCAATGTCACATTTTATGGTGATTTTTAAATGGCTTTATCCTCCGCTGCTTACTCTTTGCTGCCATGTTGATACTGCCAAGTATAAATGGTTCACTTGTGGGTGTTGAGTTTTGACATAAGTAGCGTTAGCATGCACCACTGCAGTTTGGAAATCAACGCTACATACGGCACATGGACCCCAACTGCTCCTTAATCTTGTAAATTTTTTCTGTCCCCTTCTGTTTCCTCCACAAGCTAGAGTGTAGTCAGCATGTTAGCATGAAGACGGGGTGGGGGGGCGTACGGGAGTTCTGTCTACAAGTATTTAGTTCATTTTGATTCCCTGTCGGCTCAGCATGGCTTGTAACTGAGCGAGATGTCTGATGTCAGTAAATGTGAACCTGCTGTACATAGCTTGGCCTCGTTGGGGTGGGGGTTGTGGGGGGGTTACAGACTTATACATTTGTTTTTGCACCTTATACATTTTTTACTCTGTTGTATTCTCAGACAGTCTCCGCCTCGGTGACAGACATGCTATACATAAATGAATAAACGTCCTGACAAACTGCTCTCAGTGACTTTGTGCTTTATTGGTGGTTGTTTATGAATATTAATTAAAACTAAATAAAAATCAATTCCTTTAATTTTCCAGAGCTTCCAAAACTTCTTTTGGCTTAAAGGCTGAGATTCAAGTCGAGAAACAGTTGAAGTTGAGTCTTATTTAAATGGAAATTTAAATGTGTACATTTCCAAACAAGTGGACAAACTCCATCTTCTGATGAAGATCATGATTCACAACTGTGCAACACTGCTGATGTCTCAAACACAATAATACCCCAAATAATAATAATCAGCCCAAATACACTGAAATGTCAGACAGCATGAATCGGTGCGTAATGATCTATCAACTACTGATGTCGTACTGACCACCTCTACATCACTGCAGCATGCTGAGAAGCTGCTGTTTAACCATTAGTAGGTAAGTATTCATATTAATGCCACTTCTGCAGAAACTGTCAGACATTGCATTTAAGCAGAATTTCCAAACAAATGGGAATGTGCAATTACCTGAGGTACTGCACGGAGAACTTGACACAGACCATGGCAGTTATGTGCAGATGCTGGTGCCGAGCGGAGATCGAGCATGGATCAGCTGTACAGACGTCCTCACATTCACTGGTCAGATGGCGGTGGCTCCTCATTCAGACACTCACCATCCATTTGGCTGCCTGGATGAGCGTCATAAGTTGCTCAATTGGAGCAACAGCATGCTGTAAAGGTTAAGGTAAAAAATAAATATTACAGCCTCTCTTAAGCTGAGGATGTACAAGAGGAATCCTCAATGGATCTGAATGTCCCTGCTGTGAAGGCATAAAAATCCCGAATAAGGTGTTTCTCCAAAATCCTTTCTGAGACACTTGTACACTAGTCTGTCTCAAATGGCGTGGTAGGTAGGTAAACTCAGCAGACATCTTGAGTTCCTAGAGGTATAATATATAATATTTATTTGCAGTTACACATGTAAATCAGGCAAAACAATAAAAAGGAAACCAACTCAATCTCATGGACTATATAGGGTTCAAATCACACATAGACTGCTTCAGCTAGTATTGTATCACAGTAATCTTCATACAAGGAACTCAATATTCTTTACTTAATTTTCAAGCTGAGTTCACTACCACCAAACCGCTCTACAAAAGTTCAAGAATACGTTCTCAAACTGGGGGAGCATAGTGCCACTGCAGGGGGGGGGCATGGATGTTGAGTAGACCTAAAGTTGCATGAATGTGATTCGTGGTGGTATAAACAAAAAATGGGTTCTGATGCAAGCAGGACTATTTTGCTAACCTGATTTTTTGTGTTTTATTTGCACTAGCCGTGTTGTTAATCTTTGATAAAAAATGAAATCCACTTTTGTTGGAGTCGGGCAGCTTGAACTTCTTTCGGCTTCCAAAGGGGGGCGTGACAGAAAATGTTTGAGAACCACTTCATTAAACAAACAAAAGAAACAATCCTACAAAAATAGACAACCCTCCCCTTGTTTGGTCATCCATGACATCACATATACCATAAAAACAGGAAATACTGGATAATACAGGAACAAACTATTCCACAGTGTTCAAACCTGACTTAACCTACTCATGTGCTTTGATCTGTAACATAATGTTAACACTGGAAAACTGACACAAACAATGAGGCCCATAAAATATTGAGAGGAAAATATTAACAGGATTGAAGAAGGATTCCGGTGAAGGGGGCAGTGATGGCGAGGCAACTCATCCGTTTCAGTGAGAAGTTGTCAGTTATTGAGGAAATGATAATATATCCTTGGTCATTCATGGTTATCATGATTCTGAATGATGAGTGTATGAACACAAACAGAGCTCTTCAAGGACCTGTCAGGGAATTCAAGTGCAACAATGCCCTCTGGTGTTTGCATGAGTATACTGCCTAGTCCTACTACCATACTGTGCTACACTTCCGTGCAGTGGCATAAAGTAGGAACAATGGGCCCCAGGGCAGGCTGTTATGATGCGCCCTTGGGCTACACCGTTACGAAGCACACACACTGCATTCGTGTCTAGAAGGGAACCCTATATTGGCAAATTTATGTGCCTTGTTTCCTCATTTTGCCACGGGTTTAACAACTGATAAGATTAGATGCAGTAAATAGCAAATTTTAAGCTCCTTCAATCGATTTCTTTCCATATTTTAACACATTAAATTCAACAGTTCTCTTTGTGCTTCTCTCTCCGACACACACGCTGCTGCTGCGGCTGTGCTGCGCAGCAGTCTAAAGCAAAGTACCATCATGTGATGGATTATAGAGTCGGACTGTGTCACCTAGACTTTTGTATTTGCAAAGTACAAAAGTCCAACAGAAAGTTATAAGGAGCATGGCCAGTGCTGTCATTGTCAAAATCCTGAAACGTCACTACAAACAGCTGAGTGCAGGAGGTGTCCACAGTGCTGAAATAACTAGGGCTGCAACAAATGACTATCTTCGTAGTCGACTAATCTGTTAACGGTTTATTCGATCAACCGACTAGTCACGATTATTTTTGGCACCCCCTAAACCTAATCCTAATTAAACTATTTAACTAACTAAATATCTTTCAAGAAAATTACTGATCTCCAACACACAGCCTCACACAGGTTTACTATTCAGAATGAACACCAGTATCAACGCCAGGGGGAAACCAGGGAAGAAGACAAGACAGCGTAGGATACTCCTATAATTCACTGATACAAACTTAAAAACCTTTTACTTTACTAAGATTTTTGCTTTGGAACTATTTAAAATAAAAGCAAATTAAAAGGAAGTACTATAACCACAACTGTACACTAACAATGTAATGTCTATTTAGAACAATAAAGCAACAGCCCCTTTCATACTACTTCTGTAGTTTATTTTTCAAAAGTACAGTAGGTTTTAGGCAATAACTCAGTGGAGAATGTTCTGTAGGCTACATCACGAGACAGATGTTCCTTGATGTAGGCCTACTTTAAACCATTACTCATTACTAATAACTTTTTTAAAGCTGGGCTCCGACATTGGCAGCTTTGTGTTGGACAGATTTGTGCTGCGGTGTTCATGAGAGAGAGAGACGAGTGAGAGGATGTGCTGCGCAAATGTGCTATGGTGCTGATCTGCAATCAAATAAGATTTTAAATAGGCCTAGTACAAAAAAATGTGGCGGTCATCGTTGATATTGTGGCGGGCCGACAAAAATATATGAACGTATGGGAAACACCGTCATTCCTCTGTCTCTGTAGCTCTGTTGTTGCTGCTGCCGTGGTCTGAATAACTGGGACCAGGGGCCTGTACCACGAAGCAGGATTTGAGCTTATCCAGGAAAACCCTGGGTTTTCAGTACCACAAAGGTGGTTCACTTCTTACCGAGGTAGATCGCCATGGTAACTTATGCTGAACGGCTAACCTTTTTTAGGCTATTCATAGTTTTCAGTCACGTGACATGCACAGTGACCTACACCAACACAGCTGCTCACACCGTAACTCCCCCGTAGAGACGCCGCAAAAGCAGTCCAATTTGATTTGGATCACCTTTCAACTTAAGAAAAAGAAAGATAAACTGAAAGTGTTGGCATATCAGATCCATATAACGTTACAGCATCCACTGCCGCATTTCTACCGTTAAAAACCGCCAGGTAGGCCTACCTGCCGCCGCTTGACTGCGGTGTGTTTACGTTTACCTTCTGGGGAATCCCTCACCTACAGTTTGTCTCCTCAATTAGTAAATCCAAAAGCTCAACAACCATCCAGCATTTTGGCAACGCAAAAAGTAACAAACTCAAAGTAACAGTGTATCATTTGCATATTGGTTGGCAGGCAGTGGAAAATAGCGTTTTCTATGGAGTGTGACGTCACGTGAAAACTATGAATAGCGATATCACCCTACAGAGACTGATTAAAAAGCCTGGTAAGCTTCTGCTGTAGGTTTTTACAGTAGGATAAACCTACTAACTCTTTGAAATGTGTTTAATATTTTTTATTTGCTCCCAGTCCGTTTCACACAGCTTGTCGCAGCCGTTAAAAAAAACGGGTTTCATTTTTCTTATATTAGGTTGAATATAATGAGCAGTTTGGTAGGGATGCTAAATTTTAATATGAACATAGGCTATTTATTTTAGGTAAGTAACTTTCTTATAGGCCTACTACAGAGACTGGTCATGTAGGCCATACCTCCCCACCTTTTGCGATGTGGGCGCAGGTAATGAGGTGAGTTTTCAGCAGCCTAAATGTTGAGATTCAGTCTTTCAACCACTATTTGAGCACCTTTTATGGCATGAATGGATCTTTCATTTCATTGCTTTATGAAGTTAATTTAGAACAATGTTTGGAACACTTTTGAGTGTGTTAAATAAATTAATCTCATTTTTGAAGTGACGAGAAGTTATTTAAAGTGAGGTGGAACGACCACTTCTTCAGTGCCCGAGTCTTTTATTGTGGAAATGCCGAGCTGAAAGAGGAAGGCTGATATTTTCATACAGCTCATAAGAACACATCCAATCAACACAGTATTATAGACTGCGCCTGTTCGTTTAGGCATTTACACTGTCGGCGATTTTCTGTCTTCCTGCATGTGTCAGCTGCAGCCGTGCTACTTAGAGGCCTATGTCGCATTTCTGTAGTGTTACAGTTTGCTCGTTTGTAAAATATGACACTGATGCCAGTAGACTTGTTCATGTCTGCGATTGGTCATCTGCTGCTAGCACCGCCTCTTTTATGTGAACACGCTCATGGCTGGATTGGGAAACCCTGGGTTGAGTTACCGAGTTGATAACCAGCTTTGTGGTACCGATTGTTAGGGTTAGTTAAGCCAGATAACAAAAACATATCCTGGGTTGAACTCGTTCGTGGTACAGGCCCCAAGGCTCCCTGGGGGCGAGACTAGCCGGCCGGTTTGACTTAGCTTACTTTGAAGCTCCAAGGAAAATGTTTTACCTGCTGGTATTTGTGGACTACTATACCAGTTGGCTGGAACGACTGTATAAACTATATCAAGAATATTCATCCAGGAAATCCGTATCAGATGGGGATTTCCCAACTACCTTTGCTGGGACCAGAAAAGCCAGTTTATCTCCATCTTCAAAGCCACCTGTGAGAAACGGAGCATGAAACAAAAACAAAAAAGCCTACCGCCCACAAATCAACATGACAGAGATAATAAACCAAACATTAAAGGGGTTCTCTGACTCCTGTATGGTAGCTTTACATGATTTAAAGTTTAAAGCTGTAGATGCTCCTATCTCTTTAAGAATCCACTGCACAGTGTAAATTTAATCAACGCTGTTGAAAAAGCTTTTAAGGTTAGTGCTGTTAATTTTTTCTAGTAACTATGTTCAGTTTTAAGCCTGTTTTTTTTGCTGGCCAAATCACAGTTACCGAGAATTACTGATAACTGAATTACTGCACCTAGTTAACCAAGCTAGTTAGTAGCAGTCAACAGTCACAGGTGTTATGCCGAATTTTACATGCCTGCTGAGAACTGCATGAAAATGCATTAGAGTTCTGCTTTTAAATGCTATACTATTCTTTGTGGGGTTCATCAATAGTGATAAATGATCAGTATATATTTTATGAACGTTAAGAATCGTTAATCGTTAAATCACAGATAACGTGAATTACAGATGCACCTAGCTAACCAAGCTTGCTGCAAACTCAGGTTAACACTACAATGTTATAGTCATACTTTTATCAGCTTGATGTTGAACTAATCCATGATTGCATGATTACATTGACTGCATTCAGACCACATGTCGCTGTTAGCTCGTCTGCTGGCTTCTCAGTAACTATTTGTGCATCTTTCACTGGTGGCTCAGCAATGTGAGCACAGCTAAATGTATTGGATGAAAGTGGTTAGTGAGCTACACTGAATATTACAATGAGCTTGTTGCCACACTTTATAACAGTTAGACCGCAGTAAGTACTTTACTGTACTCACTTGGTCCTTCATTGTGTAGTCCTGTGCCGTTGTTACGTCCCCGGCTTGTCTAAGGGTGTGGGACTAATAAACAGAAAAAAGAAATGGGGTGGAAAGACCAAGGACGACCCAAAACACGTGTCAAGTAAATGTATTTCTTTCAAGAAAGTAACAAAAAAGGTGTTTAACAACTGAAAGCGATCTCTGCTCACATCAAAGACAATATGAGGTATGTTATGTAAAATTAACACAAAATATTCAGCGGAAAATATGCAACGCAATACACTCTCCATGGCTCCCACCACGCTGGTGAAGCAGACGTGGAGGTCACCCGCCGCTCACCACGCTGGTCGGGAACGCCGGGCCAACGGTTGCCTCCACAGAGTCACCAGACGCAAGACACGTGGAGAAGTTAAGATCGGCACCCAGCAGATCATGTACCAATACGGACCACGCAATAAACCACACGATTCACTGGCTCAGCTTATGTTCCCCACTGATTGCCGCTGATCAGCTCCAGCTGCGGGATTAATGCAGCGTCAGGCTGAACGCACAGCAACACAAACACAGCACACAGCAACTCATAGACCTGACAGGTTGTAACAGCCGTTATGTTGCATTATTGTATATTATGCGGGTCAGGTTAGTTACAGCGACAGAGACAGGTGGTGAAGCTGCGTACCTGAGTATCGGTAAAACGACACTATATCTAAATTGAACGTTACAAAGCAAACAGCTGCAGATCTGTGCTAATCTAGCTTGCTGCCCCTGCCTTGCATCACTATAGGCTAGTATAAACAAATTGCTCCACATTTGCTTTGTGCCATTACATAATTTCTTGCAGGCTAAAATCAACACATTGACATAATACCAGTCAGTGTTGGGAAAGTTACTCCGAAATTGTTACTCAGAAGAGAATTTATTATTCACTTATTACTCCTTTGAAAGTAACAATTTTTCTTAATGGGTATTAAAAATGTAACCTTAGTTACAGTATACTTTATAGATTTTGGTTACTTAAAGGGGACCTATTATGCTTTTTCATATTTTGTGGCATTTCTATGATGTTACAATGTCAGATGTTCATGTTACCAAAGCTTCAAATAATAAGGTAAAAGTATTTAAAAGAAATCCCCGTGAGCCAAATCCTCAGATATCCCCCTGTTCTGAACGCTCTGTTTTAAACTGTTTTTTCATCTAAAGGCTCGGTATGATGTCATTCCGAGCTGGATTTCCATATATGGTCATTTGCTCCAGGCAGAGAATACTGGCCACGCCCACACATGAACATGCAGCGATATCCCTGCGGCAACCTGGCAACCACATAAGACATTAGCCAATCAGAAGACAGTGGGCTTTGAGAGGGGAGGCCATAAAGAGACAGGAGCATCTACAGCTTGTTTCAGACAGAGGCTGAAATGAGGGCCTGCATAAAGTGCCAGTATAGGAAAATTATTTTTTTATATATTTTTTTTAATTTCTTAATCGTGTTAATTCAGAGCAGAGTATTTTGGTTCCCACCTGCATGTTTCCAGGAGGAGACAGAGAAGTGTGACAGAGTCTGAGGAGTGTGACAACGTGCCACAACGTGTGCAGTTATTGTCATGCATCTTGGTGTTAAATAAAGAAGATTATTGAATAAGAACTTGTAGCCCCTTATTACCACAGGACAGGAGAACGCTACCAATCCAGAAAGTACCGTTACAGACTGGCAGCAGCGGGTTTTTTTTTTCTTTATCTTCGACTTAATTAGCCAAGGAATTCAACTAGCTTAAACCTGGCGGAACTTATTGGTCAGTGGACGCAGTCTACAGGTGCAGTCGGCGAGTTAATCCCAGTGTTACATGCGTGCAAATATTTTTTCTGAATAGCAAAGTGATGCTTTTTTCCCACCCGGCTCTTAGAGTTGGTTAGTATGTTCGAGCATGTCGCTACAGTCATTCATGGATGATGTTGAGGACTTGAACAAGCCTCTCGGCGATGATAAAAGGGTAATAAGTGGTTTATCTTAATGTTTATTTTGTTCTTGATTCTGTAATTTACGATCTACAAGGTGATCTTGGACTAGAATCTGGAGACTGGCACCTTCTGTCTCTGCCCACATGCCAGGGGATGTCGCGGTATTTTCCTCATTAGAGTAAAAGTTCTCGCTGAGGAAACATCTCTTTTCATTCTTGTGATTATTCCTCCCCATTTTCAGGGGCATAACATCCGCTACTAATGGTGTTGAGGCCCCACAACAGGTGTTATCACATTTACACAAAAACTCCACACGCTATGTGATGTCTATCATTGAGAATATTGCCAAAGTCTCTCTAGACTCAGGTTCAGACATATCACTGATTAGCGAGGCTGTTAGGATGTCTGTTCCATCTCTAAGAACAAAGGCCATGCAATGCTCTCAACTTTTCCCTTGGGCAGTGACTGGTGACTATTTGGACAGTCTAGGCAAACTTCCTATTACCATCAGGCTAGGTAATGAGGATTTCACCCACACTGTTCATGTGGTCAGAAACAGTACATAAGCATGCAACCAATAATCGCTTAGGCTCTACACGCACATCACGCAGTCCTAGATTTGAGGGAAGGTGTCTTAAAAGTAGGGAATTGTACCACACTCCCTCTCCTCCGTGCTAATCACACTGCTCCCCTGAACTGTAACCTAATCTCCAGTCGTTGTCCCTGCCATGTCACAGATGACTGTTTTAGCTAAGGCCAGATCTCAAAGCTGACTACACAGGTATACACTGCTCAAAAAAATAAAGGGAACACTTTAACAACACAATGTAACTCAATCAAACTGTCCACAAGCAACACTGACTGACAATCAATTTCACATGCTGGTGTGCAAATGGAAAAGACAACAGGTGGAAATTATAGGCAATTAGCAAGACACCCTCAATAAAGGAGTGGTTCTGCAGGTGGTGACCACAGACCACTTCTCAGTTCCTATGCTTCCTGGCTGATGTTTTGGTCACTTTTGAATGCTGGCGTTGCTTTCACTCTAGTGGTAGCATGAGACGGAGTCTACAACCCACACAAGTGGCTCAGGTAGTGCAGCTCATCCAGGATGGCACATCAATGCGAGCTGTGGCAAGAAGGTTTGCTGTGTCCGTCAGCGTAGCGTCCAGAGCATGGAGGCGCTACCAGGAGACAGGCCAGTACATCAGGAGACGTGGAGGAGGCCGTAGGAGGGCAACAACCCAGCAGCAGGACCGCTACCTCCGCCTTTGTGCAAGGAGGAGCAGGAGGAGCACTGCCAGAGCCCTGCAAAATGACCTCCAGCAGGCCACAAATGTGCATGTGTCTGCTCAAACGGTCAGAAACAGACTCCATGAGGGTGGTATGAGGGCCCGACGTCCACAGGTGGGGGTTGTGCTTACAGCCCAACACCGTGCAGGACGTTTGGCATTTGCCAGAGAACACCAAGATTGGCAAATTTGCCACTGGCGCCCTGTGCTCTTCACAGATGAAAGCAGGTTCACACTGAGCACATGTGACAGACGTGAGTCTGGAGACGCCGTGGAGAACGTTCTGCTGCCTGCAACATCCTCCATGACCGGTTTGGCGGTGGGTCAGTAATGGTGTGGGGTGGCATTTCTTTGGGGGGCCGCACAGCCCTCCATGTGCTCGCCAGAGGTAGCCTGACTGCCATTAGGTACCGAGATGAGATCCTCAGACCCCTTGTGAGACCATATGCTGGTGCGTTTGGCCCTGGGACATCATGTCTCGCTCCATCCACCAACGCCACGTTGCACCACAGACTGTCCAGGAGTTGGCGGATGCTTTAGTCCAGGTCTGGGAGGAGATCCCTCAGGAGACCATCCACCACCTCATCAGGAGCATGCCCAGGCGTTGTAGGGAGGTCATACAGGCACGTGGAGGCCACACTCACTACTGAGCCTCATTTTGACTTGTTTTAAGGACATTACATCAAAGTTGGATCGGCCTGTAGTGTGGTTTTCCACTTTGATTTTGACTGTGACTCCAAATCCAGACCTCCATGGGTTGATAAATTTGATTTCCATTGATCATGTTTGTGTGATTTTGTTGTCAGCACATTCAACTATGTAAAGAAAGGAGTATTTAATGAGATGATTTCATTCATTCAGATCTAGGATGTGTTATTTTAGTGTTCCCTTTATTTTTTTGAGAAGTGTATTAGAGCCAGGTCCACCTAGTTTTCAGGGCCTGTTCGTAGCACACACACTTGCTCCAGTACAGTCAGGACTCACTTACATCAGAGTAATCAACCTGACTAATGGTGACCTGCATGTTCGATGTGACATTAAGCTAGGAGATTTTCATCCACTAGGCAGAGAGAGTGAGGACAGCTACTCTATAGTGGATGCAGGTCTAGCCACTGTTACTACGACGACAGAACCCTCTCCTCAACAGTCATTACCAGATGTTGACATCAACTAGTCAGCACTTACTGACAAACAGAGACAACAGCTTGAGGCTTTGCTACTGTCCTATAGTGCTAATGACCAAGACTATGGATGCTAGCATAGTCAGACACAGTATCAAGACAGCAGATGCTCCACCTATCACACAGAGAGCATACAGAACCTCACCAAACATCAGAGAAGAGATCGACAGGCAGGTCCCGCAGCTTTTGACACAATATATCATCGACGGAAGCTGTAGCCCCTGGTCTTCATCTGTTCTTGTAAAGAAAAAAGACATTTACAAGTTCTGAGCTGAGTGCTTGCCATGTCAAACACGGGGCTACCCAACTCCCCATGAAAGAGCCCCACAGCAGCCAATCCAGGCAGAGAGACCATTTCAAAAAAATTGCTGCAGACAGCACTGAGCTACCTGTGACTAACCAAGGTAACCGGTACATTCTGGTAGTAATGGACTATTTCATAAGCTATGTTAACCTTTTCCCACTAGAAGACCAGTGTGCTACTAAAATGCATTTTTGAGGAATACATAAGACAGCATGGCTCGCCAGAGTCATTTCACACCTATCAAGGCTGCCAGTTTGAAGCAGACACATGATGTGGAGGTTGAACAATTAGTTTTGAAAATTTCAATTGGTGACAAAACTGTAAGAACTGATAGGTTATGAGTTTTACATGTCAGCTAAATTGAACAGCAGTTGTGTTTGGTTTCTCTAAATTGTGAGGAAATTGAATTTTTCCCCATCTAGCATAAGTCTATCCATCTGACAACCTTTACAACGATACCACTGAACTATTATGTATCTTATGTACAGTATATGTGACAGGTTATTGTGATTGTTGGTCGCTCTTTTTAGTATGTAGAGATTTACACAATAAATGTGTATAATTGCATCTGAGAGAAATATGATTCAATAGCAAACAAATGTAAAGTATTTTGATTTGCAAGGTTTACTCTGTGCATTTTGTGATCATAAATCATAAATGACTATAGTCACGTGAACAACTGACCTAATGTTCAAATAGTTTGACAAAGTTTAATAATCATTCGACAATGAGCCAAAGCAATTTAGAAAAACTGTGATTTAAGTTCTTCCTTCCATTTCTATCCTGACCTTAATGTCCATTTTATCTGTATCACTGTTGCAGAAATTGTATTTCCTTTAACCTTATGTAATTTTATGCTCCTTGATTCAACTTGCCTCTACTCTGAAATATTTTTAATGTGTATTTAAACATGTAAAGCACTTTGTAACTCTGTTTTGATGAATGCAGTATAAGTTTATTGTTATTATTTAAAGGGGCATTATGTAGTTTCCAGCGGCCACTAGCGGTGCGGTTTTAAGATTGCAACCAGGCGTGTGCTCGCTTGAACTCATGAGCGAGCAGAATCCATCATACAAAAATCCTGCAAAAAACGCAGGAACACCAGCATGCAGGCTGTGGCTTTTCACTCAGACATGTTCAGGCTCTGTTACTTCAACGTTACCATCTCAGAGGTGGATGGACACCGGCGCCGTACCTTTCATTCAGTGCAGCGAGACACCGGCATATTGGCACAGTACTCCTGAAAAAAGGCAAAGTGAGAGCGGCTATAGACAGACAGGGAGCCAGCTTCACACAACATGCTGGAAACTCAGGTAAACTCCCACTACAACGTTACAGTAATATTTTTTATCGGCTTGATGTTAAACTAATCCATGCTCGTTACATGATAAAGTTACACTGCATTTAGCCGACGTGCTACATCGTTAGCTCGCCTGCTGCTTTCAGTAACTGTCTTTACTGTCTGTGTATCTGTCACCGGAGGCTCAGCAATTTCAGCACAGCTACATGTTTTGGATGATAATGCAACTGTTAACGTTAGTGAGCTGGACTGAATATTATAACGAGATTGTGTCACACTTTATAGCAGTTAGACCAGTAAGTAACTTTACTGTAGTGTTAGTGGATGGCTCTTCCTCTGGGTTGCATATTATGTGGGTCATGTTAGTTACAGAGACTGAGAGGTGGAGAAGCTGTGTACCTGAGTATCAGTAAAAGGCAATAGTTGATCCGATTCACATTTGGCCTGACAATCTTCTGCAGATAAAACTTTTGTTTGTTTTTTATCCTTATGTGGAGTTTGTGTTGGAGTCTGTGTTGTGCTGGGAGAAGGTCGTTTCTTAGTGTTAGCAGACTCCATGTCGTAAGTTGCAGTGTCGTCGCTGCTGAGTGCAAAGTCAGTAGACAAAGCGAGTGGCTCGGGAGCGCGCATGCTGGTGTCAGTCACTGGATTTCACAGAAAATCCGACCTGGAGCCTTCAAATAGGAACAGGAATACTTGCCTTCAGAGTTAATAGCCAAACCCGGCAAGTGGATCATTTTAATATCAGATTACAATCCCTTCACACACAGGCAATAAAAAAAGGATTCATTTTAGTAGAAAAACTACATATAGCCCCTTTAAAAGTACAGCGTATATGTAATTATTGTCTGTCATATCTGACATATCTGTTGTTATTGCAGGTTTGCAAATACAAAACAATTCTGCCACAAATTAATTTAAAAACACAATTAATTAATTTCTATCTTGTATCAAAAGGTCTTAAATTTAATCTACAAATTGTAGGCAGTACTGTGAGTTACAAAATGTTTCTGTATCTAATTGTGAGCTGTCACACAAACTTGTGTGGCAGGCTGTTCAGTTCTTTTTTATGGAGTTTTAGTCAGCACCATCAGACCTGTACAAATACCATTGCTACTGTCTCACTAAAATCCAGTCTTTGATTCATGCCAACTTCCTCAATCTCAACTGTAACAAATCAGACTTAATTATCATCTGACCCAAATCACTCACCAAAACACTCACAACTTCCTCATCGCACAAGTGGTTGACAGCAACCACTCCCTTCAACAACACATAAACCAAATCATCAGAACTGCCTTTTCCCACCTTTACACATAGCTCATCTCCATCCATCACTGTGCTTCCCTTTAACCTAGTGTTTCTCAACGGGGGCGTTTCGAGGACGATGGGGGGCGCTGAGCTGCTTTTGTTGGTTGGAAATTCTAAGGCGAGTTTACACTTAAGATCCACAATACGAGTTTAAACTTTAAACTGCTTGCAAAAAATTGTGGTCTGCAACATTAAAACCTGCCAGTTTAGTCAACTGCGACCGGACAAGACTGTGTATTTTTTCTCCGTCAGCTACTTGTGGTGCAGCTTCGTGCTGCCTTCACGGGAACGGGAAGTCAGAGTGTTATCTCTAAAATTTTACCCACATGGCGTTTACTGTGTAAACTCTGGAAAGTTGACGTTCTCTTGCTTGGTGGAAAAGTGTTTATTTCACTGAGGAATACACCGTCAACGTCTTGTTATCGCAGTGGTTACACATTCATAAGAGGGATATTCCGCTCTCAGACTCAAACTGAAAGAAACTTCGCTGCGACACCAGCGAGTGACGTGCACCCACCTCGCGCTGTGAGTGGCAGACAGTTTGTGCCAAAGCGGACATATACTGTAGTTTCAGTAGGCTATAAAAATATAACGTTAAAAACTGAAGCCCTGTCTTGCTCTGTTGGGGATTGTAAGCAGCACTTTATCAGAGGTGCTGAAGTTAACGTGTGTGGAATTATTTGTGAGATTTGTGTCTGATCACAGGTGATTATGAATTCTCTTTAAATAGGCTAATGATGTTAGTCTCCCATTACGACTTTTTTTATTTACATTTCAGAGAACTCAGGTATGTTGGAGAGATTCTGAATGTGCAGAAAGGTTTGAACATGAGCAGATAAGTTACAGTGTTTCCCGTACGTTCATTTATTTGTGAGCTGTGATGAGCTAATAAAGTCCAGTCAATAACTGAATTACAATGTATTAATTTATTACTCAGATGAAAAGGGGCCACAAACACATTTAAATAGGTTACTTCCCCACAAAAGAGGTGGTAAGACTTAATCATGTGTGTTGACTCAGCAGGAATGATATTAAATTAGTTGATCTACAGGAGAAAAACATTTATCCTGTACGCAGGATAAGCGGTTGACGATGGATGGATGGATGAAGAATGCCTGAGAGCCTCACTACATTATACTCTATTATAATTATATATTTTGAATTGTCACCTGCCACCTGAATTTTTAGACATTTCCACCATAAACTGGGGCAGAAAAGGCAGAAATTGGAGGAGAAATTATCATCAGAATGCAGGAAATTAACGCCTTCATCCCACCAAGAATTGACTACTGCAGTAGCATTTTTTATGGTACATCAACTGACCAAGCATCGGACCTGAGGCGGTAGCTGCCCCCTTCCTCTCAAACTCTCCGCTCACACAAGGCGCTATACAAATACGGAGCATTTACATTTACATTTACAACATGAAAATGTACTGATCCGGCCGAGTTCAAATCATTTATCAAAACCCACCTTTTAAGAACTAATCATCCTGTCATGTATGATTAATTAAATGATTTCTTTCTTTCTTCTGAAAATCATCTTGAATTTAAAGGCATTGACAGTGAAAGGTTGTGCTTTCTGTCAGGGTGCGCCCGTAGCGTGGCGTCAAAAGTCGATGATTCACCATGAAACACAAAGCTGTAACCTCAGTGTACATGTTCACATCTGTACCAAACATTACAGGTTTGATAACATTCCCGCCCCAATGACCTCCATATGCAAATAGGTGCATTCGAGATGAAAGTAACTGCGGCCGCCAGACTCTGCGACTGCAGCCACCTTGCTCTGCAAGGTTTTAATGTCATGTGACATGGTGACATTTGGCAGCGCCAGCGAAAATCAGACACAATTTCTAACCAGCATGCATCACGTTAAGTCAGCACCGCATGAAATTAAATGCACCTATTAATTACTCAAAGTGATAGCGCGACACTTTAACAAAACAGCCCCCGCACCACATCTGACTTAGATGCAACGTGTGGCCCACGTATCATCCAAGGAAAACAAAAAACCCTTTTGGAGCCATACCCTAAATCTAACTGGAAGTCGGGCATTTTGAATTTAATGGTCATTTTTTGCGATTCAAGGCTCGTGCAGACTACATGACTTTCAGCGTCGGCAGATCACTGTGCTGTTCAGACTAGGCTACACGCTACACGCTACACGAGCTGACAATGACTCTGTCACCTGACGGCTGGTTTCATGGGTGACATGGGAACTGATGTGAAACTACATATGAAACAGCAGTTGTTTATTATTATAAAGATAGCAATTATAAAGACAAAGAATATGGGTGAAAGAATGGATTAGCACAGATGGGCAGCAGGGATTGTCTGAGCTACAGAGAGAGCTGGAGGTGAGAAAATGTTTTGCAGTGAAAAAGTACAATAAAGTCTGGCTACAAAATATCAAAATATCGATACAGAAATATATTGCTATGTATTCCTTGATTATATGCGTATACAAATGCTTCTGTATCAATACATCAACAAGTGACACGGTTTTGAAAAAGAAACACAGGGAATACCCAAATCTAGCTTTAAAACACGGTGGGCTGACATAACTTACAGGGAACAGTTGCTGATGAGGGGTTGCTGGGGACACTGCTGCTGCTGCTGCTTTTGTTGCCGCTGATACTACTGGAGGTGATCTGTGACTAGATTTATTATAACAAACATAGGAGATATATTAGCTGATGAAACAAATATGTGACCATGACAAGATGTAAAGATTGCTGACAGTATTTGGGACTGGCTCACTGTGACTGACCTGCTGTAGTGCTGCGGATTTTGATTGACTATATGTCTAATCATAAATCTAAAAAGATTCATACCTTTGTCTGAAATCTATATAGAGCCATTTCTTCTTCACTCTTTACTTTGATGTCAGGAATATTATTTATTTTATATTGACACTGACATTATTACATGTATCTATTCAAATACTGTTCTGATTTAAATGATCATTTTAAAGAGGGCTGATAAGTAGGCTATAATTCAGAGGAATAAGTAATAAATCTGTTTTACCAATGTTTTTATAAATATTTTAAAGGCACACTACGTTTTTTATTAAGTTACTGTAATAATTCTAGTTCAAGTGAAAGGTTTTTAGTTAAATTACATAAAAAATACAATACCTCGCGACACCCGTGAAACTTTTCTTCCTCAAACAGCAAGAAGGAAGTGAACAGAGCACCTTTGTTTATCTGTGTGTAGAAGCAACGTTAGCTGTCGGCACAGTGTTAGTCGGAGGCTAACGTTACTTCTACAGGCGGCACACAGCAATATACAACTACTGTGCTGCTCTCTTTGAGTCTTTCTTGTAAAATTCATCCAACAACCCACAACAAGCACATTGCGGCAAACCCCTCTTACTGGCGGGGTCGCAGGTGTCCTGTAGGCAGAGCTGCTGAATCACTAACTGTGTGTGAACGGGAGGGCTCGTCACGGATGAGGTCATCAGGTGAAAGGTCATCATGTGGGTCATTTTATTTACTGCGAAATTATTATTAAGTCATTTACTAATAGTTTGATTCGGCAGGCCTTCACAAAAGGACCTTTACAAATTAAATTTTAATTTGTCATTGACAAAAGGGCACTTTGGGCATCAAAGGGCAAAAGGGCAGGTGCTCAAGCACCCATTGCACCCCCCTCTGCACGTGCATGGAGTTGAGGTTAGTAAAGCTAATTAGTGATTCAAACTAGTCATTTTAAGCTGATGAGGAGACGTTTCTTTTTGGATTTTAATGTGCCAATAAAATGCACCTCAGAAGGGAGGAGGTTTCTCATGCTGCCTATTTTTTATATTAATGTCTACAGATAAATGTCAGAAGCTGTAAAATGAAGACACAAAAGGCAAACGTGAACAGTTGTATCTATAATGATTCTGAGGTCATATTAACAGGGTTTTCCTGCCGTTAAGGCTTAGGGGTGATGCCCAAAACATGCTGTGCCATCACTGTAAAGTTACTGTGGAGCAACAGAACCAACCAAATTACTTTCTCCAGATCTAAAGTTTGCAGTTCCTCCAGTAGACTGATCTTTGGATGTTGTTTATTTATTATCTACTCTAGCTTTTCCAACTATTTTTTCAGCGACATGGTGAAAATAATCCTAGAGGAAACACTGACTGTTCATTTAAAATGATATACAACATGCTAAACTATTACTTATTGTGATGTCTCTAAGAGGTCTCTGCTCTTCCACCATGTAGCTATATGAGGTGAGTTGAGCAGGTTTAGCATGTGTAATATGTCTTTGAGTGCAGCAGAGGAGGGTGGGGCTGTGGGACGTACTGTTTCTACTGATTAGGATGATTGTATTTCCTCTGATACCGGTGATGAAAGTGTCTCTGAGTTTGTGTTACAGGAGTGGGAGCAGAAGAGCGGAACAGAGTCTTACTTTCATTTCTTTTTGGCTACGTTAACACTACAGGCCTTAATGCTCAATTCTGATTTTTGTCCCAGTTTTGATTATAGCCTAATTAAACATATACTGATCGTTGTGTAGTTCTCTTGCTCCAGCATTGGTTGCAGGTTATCTGTGCAATGTGTCAGCGTTGTTATAGCCACAAAATACTCGTCGTGCTCTTTTCCCCTTTTGTTTTCTTGTGGTTAGTGGAATTTACAGTCGCGAGCACAGGGGAAGTGTAGCTTCAGGCAGCCACGGCACGGCGCAGAGATCTGACACGCCCGTTGCGCAGACAGATGACACTGCACTAATTACATGAATAAAATAAATATAAAAATTAGGTAAAAGATCATGATTTACCTACATATCCACAGTTGTATTTTTCCTAATAACAGACAGGTGACTTCATGAACAAAAATAATTAATTTAAGCATTGTGTTTTGATTTTCACGTGTGTTAATGTTCATTGACACTCAATGTACCGGTAGCCACGCCCCCCGTCCCGTCCCGAATTTCACCCATTCTCATCTGGTCACCCTAGTCACCACTCTGCACTCTGTGAGAGGCCATATTTGCTATTCTATGGAAAACAGGTCCTCATTAGTATTCTGTGAGAAAAGGTAACACCATGCAACTACAGTGTATTGAAAACATAGAGCCTCATAACTATTCTGTGAGAAAGAGATAAGAGTGTATGTAGACCCTGGAACATATGCGTTGTGTCATGGATGTACTGCAATTGAGCAAGATGGTGCTGTGTTAGGTGCGCTTTGTTTCGTTTTGTTTTTGTGTGTTAATTCAGTTTTCGGCTGTGATTCCTGGTGCTCTTTCACCAGAGAAGAGCTCATGAACATCAGGGGAACAACTCCAGCGGATTTATTTCCGACTTTTCTCGCGTCATCAGTGGAATTATTGGACATTTTGGTGAAGGGCTCTCTCGCTGTTGTTCGGGCAGTAAGGCACCGCAGGACATCTGGTGGGAAAAACAGAGACTTTTATTCCTCTTCTGTTCTGTGCTTCACGGAGACGTGGTTGTGTGGATCAATACCGGACTCCACGCTGCAGCTGGCTGGCTTCCAACTCTTCCAAAATGGCTGGGGTACCGACGTGACAGTGATTCAGCAGCACTGTACTCCTGATCTGGAATTTCTTATCATAAACTAAACTGTTTTACTCCCCGACGTGAGTTTGATTCATTCACTCTGGTCGGTGTTTACATTCCGCCCCAGGCCAACATGCAGGAACCACAGCGGATGCTGTCTGACCGGATACTGTGTGAGGAGCAGACAAACCCGGACTCCCTTGTTATTGCTCTTGCTCTTGGTGACTTTAACAGGGGAAATCTCAGCCAAGAAAAGTGTCCAATCAGAGAGGGGAACACTTTGGATCACTGCTACCCTACAGGAAGTAGTGCCTATCACGCCGTCAGACGTGCTCCACTAGGACACTCTGATCACGTCATGGTGCTCCTGATTCTTGCATACAGGCAGAAACTAAAGCTCTGTAAACCTGTAGTGAGGACATCAAAGAAATGTACCAGTGAAGCTGTAGAGGATCTTCAGGCGTGTTTGGACTGCACCAGTGTTGGGGTAACGCATTACCGTAATCAGATTACTTTTGTCTATAACGCAGTAATGTAACACATTACTGTTGATAACTTCAGCAATCATATTACAGTTACTAATAACAAAATCATTGCGTTACTTGCGTACTGGTTGTTTAACTTCCCGCATAACAGGAGTAAAAAAAAATAAAAAATAGACAGAGATAGATAGGCTTGTGGCAGAATACATAGAGGAGAAAATGTTACCTGTTTTGACCAATCGCCGTCTTTCCGAAACATCCTGGACAAGATACCGGTAAGAGCAGAGGCCACCGTCAGACAGCTTTTGCAAGCTACCTGGACCAGTGTTATCTCAAGATGGAAACTCATTCCATGATGCCCTGTCACGCTGCATTGTCTGGGATATTTTCAGGACTGCTACCAACGACCTGGATGAGTATACAGAGTCTGTGACGTCCTACATCAGCTTCTGTGAGGACACATGTATACCAACACGCACCAGGGTGAGTTATAACAATGACAAACCCTGGTTTACAGCTAAACAGACAGCTAAGGTTGGAAAAGGAAGAGGCATTTAGGGGACAGGGCCGGGTGCAGGGCGTTAGTACAGGTTTACAGGTTTAGCAAGGAGGTGCGAGAAGCTAAACGAATGTACTCAGAGAGACTAAAGAACCACTTCTCTGCAAACGACAACCCTTGCCTGGCAAATGCTGAACCAGTTCTACTGCCACTTTGAGAGTCAGTTGGACACCATCCCCCGTGACCCCTTCGCTCAACCCCCCCCCTCTCCATCTCAGAGGGGGAAGTGAACAGGCTATTCAGGAGGCAGAAACCCCGCAAAGCAGCTTATCTGGACTGTCCCCCCAACCACCCTGAAGCACTGTGCTGATCAGCTGTCTCCGGTTTTCACAGACATCACTGGACCTCACTGGAGACATGCCATGTGCCAGCCTGCTTCAAAGCCTCCACCATCATCCCTGTCCCCAAAAAACCAAGGACCACTGGACTGAACAACTTCAGACCCTTCACCCTGACATCTGTGGTTATGAAGTCCTTTGAGCACCTTGTGTTGTCCACCTTAAATAAATCACAGACCCACTCCTGGACCCCCTGCAGTTCGCCTTACAGAGCCAACAGGTCTGTAGATGATGCAGTAAACATGGCCCTTCACTACATCCTCCAGCACCTGGACTCCCCAGGAACCTACACATGACAAACCTGACTTAACTTACTCATGTGCTTTGAACTGTAACATAATGCTAACACAAACCACCCGCGATAGTAAGTGGTGCGATATTACAAAAAGCAATGGTAAATTATAAAAATGAACACATGAATAAAATAATATGTAAGGGACACGTGGTGAGCAAAGGAGAGTTCTCACCCACTTTGTCTCCAATACATACACCCAGACAGATGTAAAATACTTTAGTAAAGAAATATGCGTTCCTTTGCTCATTTGTTTTGCTCTGAGTTTTGACACTACGGAGTTTGATAGCGTCTGAAAACCACGTGGTTTCTGCAGCTACAGAAGCTTCCACAGAGAAGACTGCAAAGCATCACATTGATAGATACAGATGATCATTCAGAATGTATGGTTTTATTGTTTGTGGGCCCAGCATGAAATTATAGCTCCAGGCATGGCTATAAGTACTGTATATAAATAATCTGTTTTCTTGAGATCAGGAAAAAACTCCTGATTTTGGCAGAACAACATTAGCGGTCACACTGCAAGTTTGTCTGTTGAACACTAAACAATTCTATTGTGAGCATTATCGTACGCCATTATGTCAAAAGAAAAAGAAAACTTTGTCTTGGTGACAAAAACAAAGTGTATGAATAGTTTAACACGGCTCCAGGACAGGCTGGAGGAGAAAGGAATGAGTGGAGGGAGCAGCGTGATGGGAAAGGCTTCCACAATCAGAGAAGAAGTTCTTAAAAGAAAGTTAGTTAAATGGAAATCCAACAGTTTATCTGAAACTGATGTTACACACAGTAGTGACACTGTGTAGTGAACCGTGAGCACGTCTGACAAAAACAATGAGGCCCATAAAATAATGAGAGGAAAATATCAACAAAGGATTCCGGTGAAGGGGGCAGTGATGGCGACGCAACTCATCCGTTTCAGTGAGAAGTTGTCAGTTATTGAGGAAATGATAATATATCCTTGGTCATTGATGGTCATCATGATTCTGAATGATGAGTGTATGAACACAAACAGAGCTCTTCAAGGACCTGTCAGGGAATTCAAGTGCAACAATGCCCTCTGGTGTTTGCATGAGTATACTGCCTAGTCCTACTACCATACTGTGCTACACTTCCGTGTTTTGAGATCATTAGATATGGACAGACAAAGACGTGTGAGGACTTTCTTTGTTATTCCTCAGTCTGTAACTTGGAGGAATTGAGGCAACAGGCATTTAATGAAATGAGAAGTCCTTTTCTCAGAGCCGTCATTATAAAGCAACATCAATTAAATATGACATGTTGCACAGCTGCATCATCTTTCCACTGAGCCTGTCCCTGTGACCTCTGTCAGAGGAGCAGACCAGCTGTCAGCACCAATATATAAAGACTAGAGATCATCATCTTCACAATCCAGGAACATGTATGCCAACATTATGACATGTAGAAACATCTCAAGGTTGCAGTAAACATTATAGTGTATGTTCAAACAGTTACAGTAGCCTAAGCTATCATGTAGGGGTGTGCGATATTACAATATTAGATTGTAAACGATTAAAATGGCTCCATGATCTGCCTTTTCAAAGAGATCGTTAGTATCACATGAAAAGATATCAAGGGGTGTACTCACTGTTGAGAGTTTATTATTATTATTATTATTTATAATTAAGTACGGCATCCATGTAATTATTGTCTGTCATATCTGACATATGTAATTGTGACGGCAGAAAATTGTTTTCTTCTTACACTTATAATCTTTTATACATGTACTTATAAGAGTGCTATTTTTCTTCCTTTTATTATGTCTTATATTATTTTAAATCTTTAACCTGTTCCCCTCTTTATTATTGTTCTTGTTATTCCAGTCTGTCCACATGTGTGGGGTTTAGGTCAGGGATGTGGGGTTGTTGATTGTTTTCCTCACTAGCTGTTCTTCTCCTTCCTTGACTGAGACCAGTCAAGGACCTTTTGTTCCCCAAAACATAGATGCTCAGACTGTGTAAATGATCATGCAGCCCTTTGCTCTGGGCCAGACGTTAGTGACTGTCTTAGGAGACAGAACCTCTGGTCCAGTTGATTTTGTTGTAGTACTTCTCTGTTTATTCTCTTTTTTTAGATAAATTCTTCAAAGACAACGGTTCGTTGTAATTCAATTATTTGCCTAACCTCTCACCAGGAATATAATTTACACGACAGTTATAATTGCAGGTTTACAAATAAAAAACTCTGCCACAAATGACTTTGTAATTGACAGGTTTATATAAAAGCTGTGAGGTAGAAAATACATCAGTCAACCAGCTAATGAAACATACGTTTAAAAAGTCTTAAAAATGCAATTAATTCATTGCTATCATGTATCAAAACTGCTTAAATTTAATCTACAAGTCGTAGGCAGTACTGTGAGTTACAAAATGTTTTTGTATCCAACACACACACTTAGAAACTTAAAATGGCAGGCTGTTCAATTCTTTTTTATGGAGTTTCTGTCAGGACCATCAGACCTGTACAAACAGCATTGCTACTGTCTCACTAAAATAAAATTTGAGTTCTTTGATTCATGCCAACTTCTTCATACCCAACTGTGACAAATTAGACTTAATTATAACATGAACCAAATCACTCACCAACTAACAACTTCCTCACCACACCTCAGAGTTGTTTTTGACAGCAACCACTCCTTTCAACAACACGTCAACTAAATCATCAGAACCGCCTTTTCCAACCTTTACATATAGCTTGTCTCCGTCCATCACTGTGCTTCCCTCTAACCGAAACTCTCTGTGTGTATATACTATATGTTTTTATTTTAATGGGTGTTTCTATGGCCTTTCAATCTATGTATTTAAACTTGGCAGAGTATCTTTGCGTAAAAGTGCTCTATGAATAAAATGTATTATTAGGGCCCGAGCATGAAACATGCGAGAACCCTATTGGAACTGTAGGAATTATTTTTCTTTCTTTCTTCTGAAAATCATTTTCAATTTAAAGGCATCAACAGTGTAAAGTTGTGCTATCTGGCAGGTTACATAAAAGGGTGCGCCAGGAATGTGACTTCAAAAGTCGATGAAACAGAAAGCTGTTATAACATCAGTGTACTTGTTCACATCTGTAACAAACATTACAAGTTTGATGACATTCCCACCCCAATGACATCCGTTTGCAAATAGGTGCGTACGAGTTGAAAGCAACTGCCGCCGCCAGACTCTGCGCCTGCAGCCACCTTGCTCTGCAAGGTTTTAATGTCATGTGACACGTTGACATTTTGCAGCCCTGGTGAAAATCAGACACAATTTCTAACCAGCATGCCCTATGTTTACGTAATTAAATGCACTTACGTAACTAATTACTCAAAGTCATAGCGCCCTTTAACAAAACAGCCCTCACACCACGTCATTTTTGGGCCTGGGGGCACGTTGTCTCCTCTCCTCGCCTGGGCCTTCTTCGGCAGGGGTGGGGCTCCCCCTGCTTCCCCCTGCCGGCTCTCTCACAGTGGGGGCATTCGGGAGTCTCTGGGGCACATGGCCAGTGTTGTCGGGGTGAGTTTTGGTGCTCTTCCTTGGGGGTGGTTGACTGGGGTGGCTGGCTGGGGGACGAGACCAGCCTCGGGTTTATGGGGCTCGGGGGCTGCTGGCTCTGCCTGCACTCTGGGGAGGGTTGCCTCTGGCTGGGATGGGGGACAGTTGGCCTGGTTCTCCGACGTTATCGCTTCCCGGCACAGCTTTCTGCTGTTCTTCCTCGGGGTGGGGCGCAGCTTCCCCAGGGACATGCGGTCTGGGGTCCTTTGCGCTTTGGGGGGTTGCGGGGTGCCCTGGCTACTAGGGGTGGGGGTCTCTGGGCGTTGCGCGGGTTGATCCGGTTGCGGTTTGGAGGGCTGTGGTGGGATTGTAGGGCAATTGTCGATGCATCTTGATGCATTGTGGGTTTTTTTTTTTTTTTTTCCTTCCCTGTGCTGGGTCTCTGGATGGCTGCTGGGCATTTAGTTTGTGCATTGGAGTCAGGGGGAGGCATTTCCTTGGTGGCTTGGAGGGACCAGTTTGCTTCGTTGGCCTCAGATCCATGCTTCCCCATTTCTTTGTCAACCAGTTGTTGTTATACCAAACAATGCATGCCTCTTCTGTAAATCTTACCCTTCCTCAGCATCATGGCGCTTGCAATTTCCCTCATAGTTGTGCAGGAGACGGGCCACTTCCTATGAAATAAGGCAAGAAAAAGTCACTTTTGTGAACAAACCTACACTGATTTTGGCTGGTTTTAGCTTAGCTTTAGTGACTGTTTGGATTGTTTCTTCTTTTTCTTCCACACTGGAGCAGTTGTTGGATTTAAGAACAGCCATCTCTCCTCCCTGGCAACATTCTGCTCCGGTGGCGAGTCCGACTATGTTTTGACCATTAGCGGCGGGGCGGGGAAGAGGTTACAGTAGGTTGTTGTCTTAAACGTTACTTGCATACTGCTCATGAATGACTATTCTCATTGCAAGTAAAGTTGTCTGTTTTAGGGGCACATGCGAGAGCACAGTGTGGGCAGAGATAATGAGCAGACTGCAGCGCAACAAGGGATTCAGTGTCTTGCTCAGGGACACAATGGTGTCTCACAATAGATTGGAATCCGGGTCTCTCACACCAAAGGCATGTGTCTTATCTACTGTCCCATCACCACCCCGTGCACCACCAAAGTGTACGTTTATCATTCTGAGGTTTTGAACCAGCTGCATTCTTTCTTCCTCATGCTTCTGACAGTGTAACTTGCTGTTTAGTCCAGTGTGTCCAAATCTAAGTCTTGGTCTCTCCTGTTCCATCCTGCACATCTCATTTCTCCAACTATCCTCTGCACTCTGCAAAAACACCTCCAATTACTTTGCCACCTTTCATTATCTGTTTAGTAATGCTCTTGATTTCTGTTTTACTGAAGCTAACACATAAAGAAATAGAAAAAGGTGTCACCTCTGACCTGAATTTTATTTGTGTAGCTCACAGCATTTTCATTTACATGTAAAAGCCTCCCCTAGACCTACGGGAAGGGGGGTCATGGGGGCAACACTGACACACAAAATCCATGTCAATTACCGGCGGTTTCTGACAGATTTCGGTTCTGCCAAAAATACCCCTAAGTAGCCTTTAACCTGAACTTCCACAGCAATTTAATGTGCCATTAACTGACGAAAATCCCACTTTTCATACAGTGGAAGTTGTTATAACTTAAGCTCAAATGAGCACCAAACTTTACAGGTTTGATGACCAAGGCCCCTGGGCCCCTTAGTGCGTACACTGCATACTTTAAACGAGAGCCTCTCAAAGAGTACAGTGCCTCTGTACAATTGAGCCACTGGTTGGCACGATACAGACTAACAACAATTATTAAGATATCAACAGGAAATGACAGGAAAGATAAGTCTAATAAGGCTAATATGTCTGTGAGGACAGGTCTTTTACACATATTGAATGACACACTTTGGGAAAATCGAAATTTCGGAAACAGTCATCAGACACAGATTACCTTGAAGGCTCACAGTAATCCGGCCACCACTCACATTCACCACGGACATAGCCTCTGTAAATGTGTGTATCCCTTAAAAAAGTCAAAATATCTGCTAAAAGTAATATAAATGTTCTACAAGACCTTAAGAATGTAATTTTACTGGTGGGTGTTCACGTTTTAAAACCGACATTACCGACATGCTTCTCACCTCCATGTAGCCCCTTCCGAAAAAACCTCCTCCCGAAATTTTGTTCATAGGTGCATATTGAAACTTAATTAATTACTCCTAAATGACTGGCTTTGGAAAGTAGACATTGGTAAGAGACGAAAGAAGTAAAAAACTAGGATGACGCAGATATATATATTGCCCATGACCTGGAAGTATTTCTTTATAGAATATGTGGGAAAATGTCAAGTGTCCGGTACAGTCCAACACAGTAAAACTACGTTAGCCTTAGGAGTATAGGCCTCAAAATTACAATACAAATATAAAACCCTTAGCTACCTCTGTATTGTTGTCTTTATTGCTCCTTTTCGCTACTTCATTGTCTGTCAGAAATGTCAGTAATACTGCTGCATAAGCTTTACTCAACCAAAGTATCACATGCCGCATAAAGTGTGTCACTCAATCACGGCGGTAAAACGTGCTGACTGACTGACTGGCCATAACCAGCTAAGAGGTCACCAAGGTCCGGACCTCCGTAATTATATGTAGGCTATAGCCTATCAATAAAAAAATCTATTAAAAACATTAATAACACGAGCAACTTAAATGAAGGCTTTAGGACCATGCAGACGCAGCTGATTACACTGTTGAAACTCATTTTAACTCGAAAAACTGTTCCCCAATCAGTGTCCTGACTTAGAGAAACACATGAAACACATTAAAAAGCTGTGCACGCAATAACTACAAGCTGTTTGCGGGAAGAGTTTTGGGCAATAAATACATTTTGTGAATTTCCGGGGAGTTGAAATAGGGTGAATTGTCTTCCCATCAAGAGAGAGGCTGTGCATATTTACGCACGAGGCAGAGCAGCATAACTTCATACGTAAATCTCCCGACATGCAGACAGGATCGGTCAGGATCTAATCTGTGTTGTTCTACACATCCAGGAGGTCTCACACACAGTCCAGGTTCATATAGTGAAACTGTTTGGAGTAAAGCAGCAGTCCTCCGGCTCAATTCTGAGCTCCATTAGAGGGTCTAAATATGGATTTCAGAAGCTAAAAGTTTAATTCTGTTTCCTCAGGAGAGTTTCTTCTGTGTGTCCTACAAGTCATAAATTTGTTTTTTTGTTTTGCTGCTTAAATGTCCCATTATATTTGAAGTGACATTACTGTGCGCATGGAAACGTCACTCAAACGCCGGCTAGGTGGATGATTTAGGCGTACATGAGTATTCAGATATTGTCTGAGCTGATCCGCGCATCACACCTATTCAGCTGCTATATTTGTGACAAAACAGTGTAAACAGCTGCTGATATCAAATTCTCCCAATAAGTTAATATACAGCCTATTAAAATATACATTTCCATGTTTGATGCTGCTAAACATGTAAAAAGAAAAAAGTTTCAATAAATGTTTTTAAAGTGCGTAAATAAATCCTAATTTGTAACCCTAACCCTAGGTAATCAGGAACCGCGACGTGCATGCAGTTGTCGGCAGCACGGCATGCACGCTCTACACAAATACTGCTGAATGGCAGGCGAGAGAGAGAGAGAAAAGGGTCTCAGTTTAGCTGTAACTGTAAATATACTGTGTAAGTTGAATGAATAGAGAGAGCAGCTTCTCAAGCGGAGCCACCATGTGTTACCCCTCCACGATTCTGATTCGACTATGTAAACCCTTAATTGGGGACAGCTCTAGAATATACTAACACTTTTCATCTTTTTCCATAACAACAGCCTTTTAAAGGCTATTTAAAATATTTATTTTCCTATTGGGTATTTTACAACAGCCTGTAGTTCCACTGATTGACAACTTCTTTCAAAAACCCTCCGATAGCAGTAATGATGACAGCAGCACTTTTGTCGGCTGTGAGGGAGGAACTAGAACTAGTTCAGTTTACAGTAATGTTGTCACTGACCCAGAGCCATCTTTTTAAGGCGAAGCGATAACAGCTAATGGTATACATGAACCATCATTTCCACCTCAAGAGCAGTTAGACAGTTCTCAAGAATCAAATCAGCAACCAATCCATTCCTTTTGCTATGAGGTCACAGACCCTGCATTATTGCACTTCAGTCCGAGATAAAGCACTTGGTGGAAAGACTAAAAATTTCAACAATGAACATCTAAACTGTATATGGACAAAGTACACAGTGGCTACTGTACTCACCCTCAACAGGTTGTGTGTACTGTTTTGCATGCAAACTGTTCTCCAGCAAGCTTAGTCAGGGGTTTAGTGAATGGAAGCACTGAAAGAATAGGGGAACATGAAAATAGTGCAGATCAGGAATGCTTGCCTTGCAACAATGGACAAAGATGTAGATAGATAGATGCAGATCTCATGCAGCTACTTGATTGGGAGCGTAAATACTGGAGGGACATTCTGAAAAGAGTTATAGCAGGGATCAAGTTCTTGGGTGAAAGAGGACTTGCATTTAGGGGAGATGATGAACGGTTTGGGTCAACCCATAATGGGAATTTCCTTTGCATCATAGAATTAAGATCACAATTTCAACCAATCTTAGCTAAACATATTAGAAAGTTTGTCATCAACAATATGTGAAGAACTCATTGAGCTAATGATTCAGAGAAACTCATCAAACAGTTGCAGATGAGATTCAGGATGCCAAATACTTTGAATAATTGTTGACTCCACCCCAGCCCTGTCACATTTGGATGAAGTGACTTTTATATTCTGTTTTGTTAACAGCAGCTGACGCTGTGGGAGAGCGATTCCTGGGCTTTGAGCCAATTGAGCCACACCTGCAACTGCTAATTTTAGCAAGACAGTGGTGTATAGCATATTTGTATTTCTATATTTAATCATTTTCATTCTCCACCTTATTTTAGTGTTTAGCATTGTGTGTGACTTTGATGGTGGACCTCTCAAACTGTAGAGGTAAGTCATATGACAATGCAAGCAACATGTTAGAAAAATACAATGGGCTACAGGCCCACCTGAAACAAATAAACCCTCTGATAGAGTATGTGCCCTGCGCAGTGCATTCACTACACTTAGTTGGTGCTAACACATTAGATGAGCCCAGAGGTTGACAAGTTTTCTTAACGTGTTGCAGTCACTGTACACATTTTGCTATTCATTCACACACAGATGGGGGAAAGTCTTTTGTAGGTCTTTTGTGGTACGACAGTGAGACCAGTGTGAGGCTTTTGAAAGGCCAGCTTCAATGTGAAAGATGTCTCTCAGTCTCCCTGTGAGATTTCTTAAAGAGGTTTTTAACAGTGTTGATCCCACAATCTTATCTATTGTAAATAGTTCTCTGTCCTGTGGATGTGTTCCCTTCAGCCTGATGCATGTAGTAGAGTATCCGCTGCAATAGAAATCTAACCTTGACCATACTGATCCTTCTCCATAGCTATGATAAATGCCTGCTTTTCTGTGGCCCCTCTAACCTGTCGTGTTCCTCAAGACCCCTTGTTATTTCGTGTGTATATGCTGCCACTGGGCCAGATCGTACACAATCACAATATCCAGTACCATTGTTGTGCTGATGATACGCAGATCTACACTACCATTTTTGGTCCATTACAGTGTAGACATTGTTAATGTTGTAAATGACTTGTTGCTGCAAACGGCAGATTTGTAATGGAATATCTGTGTAGGCGTACAGAGGCCCATTATCAGCAACCATCAGCCCTGTTTTCTAATGGCACGTTGTGTTTGCTAATCCAAGTTTATCATTTTAAACAGCTAATTGATCACTAGAAACCCTTTTGCAATCATGGTACCACAGCTAAAAACTGTTACACTGATTGAAGAAGCTATAAAACTGTCCTTCTTTAGATTAGTTAAGTATCTGAAGAATTAGCAATTGTGGGTTTCCATTACAGGCTCAAAATGGCAAGAAACAAAGAACTTTCTTCTGAAAATCATCAGTTCCAATCATCATAAAGAAATGTACCCAGGGCCTCACAGGACCATGATCCGGCCCTGGCTTATCCAAGTCGCATTTATTTAATTAAGTATATCACTGAAAATTATTATTCTAAACTGCTGGAAAATACTGAAAAAGATGTGACAAAACATTTTAGCATTCTGTCTGTTATTGTACAAGCGAGCACCCGAGTTTACTTGTATTTATTATAACAACATGCTGCAATTGTTAACTTTAGCAAGACAGAGGTTTATAACGTATTTGTATTTCTAGTAGATTATTTCTATATTTAATCATTTCAATTCTACTTCATCCATCCATCATCAACCGCTTATCCTGTGTACAGGGTCGCGGGGGGCTGGAGCCAATCCCAGCTTACATCGGGCGAAAGGCGGGGTACACCCTGGACAGGTCACCAGTAATTCTACTTCATTCTCCACTGCTCACACACACCCTTGCTGCAAACACACCGGCTTGCCCCGCCTCTTTCTGTGTCTCTCTCTCCCTGTGTGTGTCTGCTCTGCTGACTTTCTCCATCAGCAGTACATTTTATAAAATTGCAGCATTTAATAAACTCAACCGCGATTCCGCTTTCACAGCCGCATGTGTATTGAAACCAGCGGGGTACTGAATGACATCTGCGCTGGTGTGTTCGCTTGTAAAATTTCCACCATGTCCACGTCTTGTAAGATGATACTAGAGTAAATCTTCTGTGTGTAATATACCTGGGTTGCATGCCCAACTAAATATGTGGGAAACACTGTATTTAAAGTTGTGTAGGACTGTATTGTGTAAATAGGTGTATTACACTGTACATCTATTTTATTGTCTTCCAAAGGGGCATTAGTAACTTTTATGAGTGCAGTTTCAGTGCTGTGACCTGTACAAAAACCAGATTGATTTATTGAAGATATCATTATTTTTCATAAAAGAAATCCATTGTAAGTGGACAGTATTTTTTAAAACTTTGGATAAAAATGGTACTTAAGAAAGTGGTCTAAAATTTTTCAATCAGTAGGGTCATAGTTTGGTTTCTATAGCAGGCTGAAGGGAACACATCCAGAGGACAGAGAACTATTTACAATAGATAAAATTTTGGGACCAACAATGTTAAATCTCACAGGGAGACCGAGAGACATCTTTCACATTTAAGCTGGCCTTTCAAAAGCCTCAAATTGGTCTCACTGTCGTGCCACAAAAGACCTACAAAAGACTTTCCCCCATCTGTGTGTGAATAGCAAAATGTGTACAGTGACTGCAACATGTTAAAAACTTGTCAACCTCTGGGCTACTGCCATCTAATGTGTTAGCACCAGCTAAGTGTAGTGAATGCACTGCGCAGGGCACATACTCTATCAGAGGGTTTATTTGTTTCAGGTGGGCCTGTAGCCCATTGTATTTTTCTGACATGTTGCTTGCATTGTCATATGACTTACCTCTACAGTTTGAGAGGTCCACCATCAAAGTCACACACAATGCTAAACACTAAAATAAGGTGGAGACTGAAGTAGAATTAAAATGATTAAATATAGAAATACAATTACGCCATGCACCACTGTCTTGCTAAAGTTAACAATTGCAGGTGTGGCTCAACTGGCCCAGGAATTTGGGAATAACGTCAGTTGATCCAAATGTGACAGGTTTGGGGTGGAGTCAACAATTATTAAAAAATATTTGGCATCCTGAATCTCATCTGCTACTGTTTGATGAGTTTCGCTGAATCATTAGCTCAATGAGTTCTTTACATATTGTTGATGACAAACTTTCTGATATGTTCAGTTAAGAATGGGTGACATTGTGATTCTATGATCCAAAGGAAATTCCCATTATAGGTTGACCCAAACCGTTCATCATCTGCCCTAAATGCAAGTCCTCTTTCACTCAAGAACTTGATCCCTGCTATAACTCTTTTCAGAATGTCCCTCCAGTATTTACGTTCCCAATCAAGTGGCTGCATGAGATCTGCATCTATAGCACTGCCTTTTGTCTACTGTTGCAAGGCAAGCATATATGATCTGTGTTCTACAATATTTTCATGTTTTCTATTCTTTCAGTGCTTCCATTCACTAAACCCCTGACTAAAGCCACCGAGCTTGCTGACTGTTTGCATGCAAAACAGTACACACAGCCTGTTGAGGGTGAGTACAGTAGACACTGTCAAGAAATCTTCTGCCCATTTGGCCATATACAATTTCATTCGACGTTCATTGTTGAAATTTTTAGTCTTTCCACCAAGTGCTTTATCTCAGACTGAAACTGGCTATTTTTCACTGCGGTTTTGAAAGGGAAATGCTTCTCTTTCAATAAGCACTGGCTAAACAATGTCACTGGAAGTGCAATAATGCAGGGTCAGTGACCTCGTAGCAACAGAAATGGACTGGTTGCTGATTTGATTCTTGAGAACTGCCTAATTGCTCCTGAGGTGGAAATGATGGTTCTTGTATACCATTAGCTGTTATCGCTTCGCCTTCTAAAGATAGTTTTGGGGCAGTGACAACATTACTGGAAATTGAACTAGCAGTGTGTTGCTTTTCAAGGTTCACTGTCTGATTATTTATTGGTTGAAAAGGGGGTTCATCAAGGTTCCACTCTAGGACCCCTTTTGTTCTCGATTTCATTAATGATTCATCGCACATTTGCTCCATCTTTAAGGTTCATCTTTATGCTGATGATACTGTAATTTACACTGCTGACTCTGATATTCACTGTATCCAGAACAGGTTACAAGCTGACTTTATTATGACTCAAAAATGGCTTCACAATAACAAATTATTGTTGAATATGGAAAAGTCCTGTTGTATGTTGTTTGGGATGAGGCACATATGACCATGTGCTCTTAACTTGCAACTTTATTTTGAAGATGGGTCCTCCATGGTGAAATTGGAAAAATTTAAATACCTTGGACTGTGGATTGATTCTGAGCTTACCTTTAAACCTCACATTGATTATATCACAAAAAGAATATATGGCTGTCTCAGTTCACTCTATAGATCTGTTAATTGTTTCACATTTCAAGTCAGGAAAAGGTTAATTTCTCAGTTGATATTGCCCATTATTGACTACGCTGATATCATCTACATGAACACTAGTGACTCTGTTCTTAAGCCACTTAATGTTGTCTTCAACTCTCTGTGTAGATTTGTTCTGAGGTGTCCTTTTAAAAATCATCATTGTGTAATTGGCTTCAGCTTAATTCAAGAAGAGACTTCCATTGGTTCCTATTTATTTTCAAATGTGCCCAGTTCGATTGTCCTCCATATCTGAAAGAACTCTTAATTCCTTATAGTTCTATGTATCCACTTAGAGATATGCAATATCTCGTCTTTACTGTACCAGGAATCTTTTCATCTGCTGGACATAAAGCTTTTCATTATAAAGCTACTTGTGATTGGAACAATCTCCCTCTTTCCTTGAGACCTAGCTCATCTTTTCGGAGATTTAGGTTATCTATATTTCAATATCTTAACAATGTGATCCAATTGTGTAATGAGGTAAATTGCTTGTTTGTTTTTGTTTTTCCTGTTGTATTATGTGTATTTGGACCCTCTTGAAAACAAGATGGTGCATCTCAAGGGGCTATCCATCAATAAACTGAAATTGAAACTGGCTTTTTAGCAGGGCTGTGAGGTCCAACTATATATATATATATATATGACACACTGGTATGACTTTACTACCTTTACTGTAGCGTTTCGCCCATTGCTTCTTCAGGCTCACATAGTGAAATTACAAGAACACTTAGAGGTGTGCTAAGTAGACCCTGTGCAAGTCAAGCACAGGGTCTAGTCAGACCAAGTCAGACCAGTGTGCGGCAGTTTGTTTTTTGATTTTTCATAGACTTATCCTGCTATCTATCAGCACCTGATTGTTGTTGCTGTTCTCGGGAAATTTCTTGTTTCATATATATATATATATAATTTTGTTCAGCGTGTGTGCATCAGCTCCCCGACGCGTCTCTGACACATCGACAATGCCAGTCAGATAACTAGCATGCCAAATATCTAGAGGAGTCGTAGTCTCGATATCCACATCCAGTCAATGAGAGCAAGCAGGTGGCAGAGCAGGCAGCTACTTTTTGAGAAGGGTCTGGCTGCGGACTGTAGCTCAGGGGACGTGGTGGGAGCGAGGGGAACAGTGTGGGTCAAAGTTCATCAGACAAGAAGGCGGAATATGCAGAAGAAGAAGAAGATGATGAAATAAAGTAATGGCACAGCTGAAGCAGCAGGTAGGCACATCTCAGTGCAGCAAATTAGAACATATGGTGTTTTTGGACAAATAAGTACAAATAATTTTTTTAATAAAAGTTATTATTTGCAGCTGTTTAACGTTAATCTAAATAATCTTAAATCTAATCTTTAAACATGTTTTTATTAAGTTTCTTGCCCACATTTTTTATTGTTCTGTATGTTTTTATCTTATTTGATTGTATTGTGGTATTTTATTCAGTTTTTTCGTTTCATATGCAACATTTGTGGACATCCTCAATAAACACATGCACCGATCATGCTGTATTGTTTTTGGTTTCCTATTTGTGCCTGCTTACTATGACAACATGTAATGGGACTGTTAACTGTTGATAATGTTAGCCTTTAATATGAGCTTCCACTGGTGTGGAAACATGCATACCAAGATCAGAGTTTAAGTTTAAAAATGTTTGAAAACAAATGGATTTCACGGAAGATTTCTTGATTAATCAAGTAGCAAAGGGGCTTTTCTAAGTGACCAAGAAAGCAGGCAAATGGTTCTTATGTGAGGTTACAGTCCGTTCACAAATAGGCAATAAAAGTGATACATTTTATTAAAAATCTACCTAAAAAGCAGGGAAAACTTTTTCTTGAGTGATTATCTTGCTGTGCGGCAAAGACAGTACTAGTGACTGTCTCGCCAGTCAGAAGCCTCTTTTCTTCCTCTCTAAAAGGTTTGCTCCCCCAGTGCATTGTGCTGATTAAGATACAGGTTCACCACATTAGCCTAATGCTGCAATTGCAGTTGCAAATGACAAAAATCCACAAGTTTTGTCGTGAGCTGGAGGCGGGACCAAATTTCACACCTGCCTTGTAATTCTGTATGCAGGTAAAACCCTGATGTGTCCGTAGAAACATAATTGTACTTTAACTGTATTGTATGATCTATTTACAGATTTACTCTGTAAATAGATCATACAAGATCATAGATCTTTTTTTTGCATTTCTTCCTGCTGACATGTCCCATCATGTCTCTTTATTTATGTAGTTATTAATATGTACATCTTCAGTTTCAGACCACATCACTTTCTGTCCTTGTGTTAGTTCTGCCTGTGTTATTGTGCCGGTCTTCCCCCTGCCCTGATAAGTTTCACCTATCCCTCATCATCCTTTTCCCTCTAGTGTATCTAGTCTGTGTTGCCCCCTCATTCTGTGCCAGTTCATCTTAGTACCTTCATTGTCTACCTTTCCAGCATTGTGTCTACTGCATAACTTTTCTGTTTTTGTTTTGTTTTGTTTTTTTTACTTGGTGTGTTTTCTAACACTGTCTCAGGCTTCCATCTGCAATTGAGTGGGACTCCTGAATAACCAGTTCCAGCACTTGGTAAGCCACCTCAAATCTCTCTTCCCTTCTTCTCTTGCTCCAGAGTCTGCTCCTGTTCCTGTTCACACTCTTTGGCCAGCCTTCATGACCATAGGTGAGGGTAGGAACCAAAAACTGACCGGTAGATCGAGAGCTTTGCCTTACAGCTCAGCTCTCTTTTTGTCACAACGGTGCGGTAAAGCGAGTGCAATACCGCCCCCGCTGCTCCGATTCTCCGGCCAGTCTCCCCTCACTTGTGAACAAGACCTTGAGGACCTTGAACTCCTTCACTTGGGGTAAGGACTCATTCCCTACCCGGAGTTGGCACTCCACCGGTTTCCTGCTGAGAACCATGGCCGCAGATTTAGAGGTGCTAATCCTCATTCCAACCGCTTCGCACTCTGCTGCGAACCGATCCAGGGAGAGCTGAAGGTCACGGAACGATGATGCCATCAGGACCACATCATCTGCAAAAACAGTGACGAGTTCCCAAGCCCACCGAACCGCAGCCCCTCCTCGCCACGACTACGCCTCGATATCCTGTCCGTGAATATCACAAACAGGATTGGTGACAAAGCGCAGCCCTGACGAAGGCCAACCCTCACCTGGAAAGAGTCCGACTTACTGCCAAGTACACAGCTCTCGCTTTGGATGTACAGGGATTGGATAGCCCTGAGAAGGGCCCCCCTCACCCCATACTCCCACAGCACCTCCCACAGTATCTCCTGGGGGACCCGGTCATACACCTTCTCCAGATCCACAAAGCACATGTAGACTGGATGGGCATACTCCCATGCCCACTCCAGGATCCTTGTGAGAGTAAAGAGCTGGTCAGTTGTTCCATGACCGGGACGAAAACCGCATTGTTCCTCTTCGATCTGAGGTCGGCCGAACCCTCTGTTCCAGCACCCTGGACTAGACTTTACCGGGGAGGCTGAGAAGTGTGATACCCCTGTAATTGGCACACACTCTCTGGTCCCCCTTCTTAAACAGGGGAACCACCACCCCAGTCTGCCACTCCTTGGGCACTGTACCCGACTTCCACACAATATTAAAGAGACGTGTCATCCAAGACAGCCCCTCCACACCCAAAGCTTTTAGCATTTCTGGGTGGATCTCATCAATCCCTGGGGCTTTGCCACTGTGGAGTTGTTTGACTGCCTCAGTGACTTCCTCCAGGGAAATTGAAGGGAAACCCCCATCAGCCTCCAGCTCTGCCTCTACTAGAGAGGGCTTGTCAGTCGGATTTAGGAGTTCCTCAAAGTGTTTCTTCCACCGCCCAATTACCTCCCCAGTTGAGGTCAACAGGGTCCCATACTTACTGTACACAGCTTGGACGGTTCCCTGCTTACCCCTACTGAGATGGCGGACAGTTCTTCAGAAACACTTTGGTGCTGACAGAAAGTCCTTCTCCATGTCTTCTCCGAACTTCTCCCACACCCGCTGCTTTGCATCTGCCACAGCAATAGAGGCTTTGAACACTGCACACTCATGTTCAATGTCCCCAACCTCCACAGGGATGCCAGAAAAGCTCCGCCAGAGGTTTGAGTAGAAGATCTCACGGACAGGGTCCTCCTCCAGACGTTCCCAGTTCACCCGCACTACCCGTTTGGGCTTACCAGGTCTGTCCAGAGTCTTCCCCCACCCCCTGACCCAACTCACAACCAGATAGTGATCAGTTAACAGCTCCGCCCCTCTCTTCACCCGAGTGTCCGAAACATGCGGCCTCAAATCAGA
Organism: Micropterus salmoides; assembly: GCF_014851395.1. Taxonomy (NCBI): domain Eukaryota; kingdom Metazoa; phylum Chordata; class Actinopteri; order Centrarchiformes; family Centrarchidae; genus Micropterus; species Micropterus salmoides. Next base: position 13,286,884 of record NW_024041150.1, read on the forward strand.
TGAAACGATTACAAAATCAATCTTTGGCCTACTGTGCTCTGGTACCATGTACACTTATGAGCATCCTTATTCTCAAACATGGTGTTTGTTATAGAAAATCCATGACTAGCACAGAAGTCTAACAACAAACACCCACTCGGGTTCAGATCAGGGCCACTTTTTGTAATCATGTCCAGTATGCCTCTGCCCAAACCACTGTAAGCCAACACTCTAGATCAGGGGTGTCAAACTCATTCTCAGCAAGGGCCACATAAGCATTACGGTTACCCTCAAAGGGCCAGTTGCAACTGTAAGACTGTATAAACGTAACTACTCCTTAAGATATTGTTAAATAACTGTCTCTTTGTTACGGGGTGTGGTGTGTGGACAGAGAGGACCCAAATGCTGCACTCAGAGGGAAGGAGGTTTATTGGGGGAAAAAAGGGTGAGAGGGACTGGAGAGGAGGGAGAGGAGGACGTCGGGGAAGTACAGGCACGGGGAACCAAGGAGACAGGGGGCCAGGGAGCCGGGGAACACGGGCCGAGGAAGCGAGGAGAGGCGGGGGAACGGGGAGGACGCCGTGAGGGAAGTCCATAGAGGAGTGGGCCAGTGGATGAGCCCAGCCGAACGGAGGACGAGGGTGAGTGTACCTGGGAGAGAAACAGACAGAGAGGCAAGGTTAGGGAAGACAACGACAAGGCACAGGGTAAGTGTGAAAAGACAAGGAGCATGGAAGCTTGAACACAGAAGTGGCACCAGGTATGGAGCAGTGACGATCAAGCAAGGATGGTGTGGAGAACCGGGGTTGAAATACAGGCTGGGATGAGGTTGATTACTGGCAGGTGTGGCAGGCTGACGAGGTGGATGATGGGTTGCAGGTGCAGGTAGTTGGCTGGGCTCAGGAGCAGAGGGAGAGAGAGCACACGGGGGAGAAAACACAGAGAGGCGGGCAGAGAACAGGAAACCAAGGGAAAAAGCAGAAAACTGATAAAAAGGAGGAAAAACCAGGACACTCACCGTCAGCCGGGCTGCCACCACAACACTCTTTATTTGATTATGTATTCAAGTTAAGGATATTTATCAGATGTAAAAATATAGCCTTAGTAAGAAAATGTCTGTTATTATAACATAAATAAATGAATATATCAGATTTAAAAACCCTCTTCTGTTATGATGTGGGGACAGAGTGGACCCAAATGCAACACTCAGGATGAACAGGTTTTATTGAAGGGGAAAAGGGGTTGAGGGGAAGCGAGGAGACTGAGACAAGGGAGCTGGGGGCACTGGGGACCTAGGAAGTAAGGAGGCATGGGGAGGAGCCGGGAGGACGCCGTGGAAGAGGTCCGAGAGGAGAGGGCAGGGTGGCAAGCCCAGCTGACGGAACGGAGGATGGAGGTGAGTGAATCTGGAGGGGAGACAGACAGACAGGGTTAGACACTGGGGAAACAAAGTACAGGAAAACAGAAATGACGCAGAATACGCAAGTGGTGAAGTGGCACCGGGTAAGGAGCAACGACGATCAAGCAGAGATGGTGTGGAGAACCGGGGTTGATGCAGGCAGGGATGAGGTTGATTGCTGGCAGGTGTGGCAGGCAGAGGAGAGCACAAGCAGGGGAGGAGACACAGGGAGGCAGGCAGAGTACAGGAAAACACAACACCAGGGGAAAACAGAATCACAAGCAAAAAAAAGGAGAAATAAACAGGACACACACCGTCAGCCGGGCTGCCACCACAACATCTTCCATCAATCAAAGATCAAACATTTCAAGTAAATAACAAAGACAAATATCATCAAACAAAATCTTTTACAGTAACTTTTCACTTTTTCACAGTCCAGAGGTGCAGAATGGTAAAACAAATAATTGTGAGCTGCTAATAACATGAGGGACAGATGTGGCATTTGAGAAAACAAATAGTCCAGCTGCACACAGCCTTGCTGAGGGCATACATCCAACTAATGAGAGATAGTTTGATTACCTGGAAAAATGCAGACGTATAGTCTACTGTAGCCTAACCCTAGTTCACACTACACCACTCGACGACCGTCAGGCTGTGATCGGGAGTAAATCAGTGGTTGATGTGTGGTCGCCAGTCGTTATGTGTGAACAACTCAATGACGCATTAAAACGGCTCCCCGACACATTTCTGATACAACGCCGACGTCTGCCAGATATCTAGCATGACAAATATCTGGGGAAGTCAGCCGACTCAACATCCACATCCAGCCAATGAGAGCAGGCAGCTGGTAGCTCAGACGATTCCTGCTACCTGTGTGTGCTAATCCATTCTTTCACCCATATTCTTTGTCTTTATAATTGCTGTCTTTATAATAACAAACAACAGCTGTTTTGTCTGTAGGATCGCGTCATTTAATGTTTGACATTTCTAATGGGTTTTCTTGACAAAACGTGGTTTGGAAACCAGCGTCGGTGTGTAGTCTGTGACCCCCTGTGACGATCAGTCACGTAGTGTGAACACCACGACTTCAAGACTGCCGTCACAAGATGGCAAGTTGTGTAGTGTGAAAAGCACGCTGAAAGTCGTGGTGTCTTCATCGCTGATACTGCCTCATAACACAAAAGACATAGGCCTAGCCTACCGGTTTTTCTACTTGAAGCAAAAACATGCATTCACTTTCCCACCATTCATGAAATTGCCTTCCTTCTACATCAATTTTTCTCGTATTGGACATTTAGGGATTGCTTGTATACATTTGTCATCTCCACTTGTCGGAAAACTACGGTAGAGGGTGTGGAAACATCGCAATCTAGTGGCGGGATGCCGTCACTTCATCCACATGCATTGTGGGAGATCTTTCTAGTCTTTTATTTTAGGACAGTCGTGAATCTTTAAAGCTTTCGCGGGCCACAAAATGACGTGGCGGGCCAGATTCGGCCCGTGGGTCTTGAGTTTGACACATGTGTTCTAGATGGTGGTCTGTTGTGTAAAGTCACCCATTGCACCCAGCCTGTACAGCTCCTCATCTCAGGCAATCATTCTGGGCCTGCTGTGGCTTACCAAGCACAATCCACTGGTGAAGTTATTAAATAGGTGAAGAGTGTGCTACAACCTGCTGTTCATCTGCTTTAGCTCCCAAGTCTCCTGGATTTGTGGGTCCTGCCCCTTCTGAAGTGTCAGTGCTTTCTGGTGGTTCGGATTCTCATCCTTCTGCGGTACCGGCTGGCTCTGAGTATCCGGACCTGTCCAATGTTCCCTCCTGTTATCTGCATCTCATGGAGGTGTTTAACAAAACCTGGGCCAACTCTCTGCCTCCTCATCAACCATATGATTGTGGAAAAGACTTCCTGCAGTGTGGAAAAGGATTTTGGAGGGTTGTAAATACAACCCATGCAAATGATTCAATTTTACTGAATGTAAATTAGTCAGCAAGGGAAATCTATAAAATAGGTAAATTGTAGCTACACTATCTACTTTTAACACTTACAATTTCAACATTAAAAAACATAATAAAATCTACTCAAAGACATAAGTCCTGACCCTAGGGATAGAATTAAGACTGTTTTTGATGTGGAAGGCGGGAAGTTGTCAAGTTTGAAATTGTCTGACTATTAAGTGACTTTGTGTTTGAAAAGAACAAAGTATACAGCAAATTAAGAAGAGCAAACATTTTGGTGTTAGTGAAATTTGAGTAAATGTAGAGTTATATCTACTCTACTCTATACAGTCAGATCCATTACATTTGACTCTCAGATGATGAGAAACTTATGTAAAAACAAAGTGTCACTGAATCAAACCTGTAAGTGTAATTGTATAAATATTAACTCTGAACATCTTACTCTTAACTCTGATCCTGGCTTTTACACTTGAAGTGTTAATGTGACCCTGGCCCCGCTGCGTAGGCCTACACACACCAATTTGTTGAAGCCAGGAGAGTCTTCCTGAAAGTACCCCACTGATTGCTGGGAAATTGTTACTGTGCTTTTGACCTGGGTCTAAACTTAAAGACTGTTTGGTAAGTAAATTAAGTAGTATCTGCCAATGTTATATTTTATATTGATATTGCTCTGCTGGCACCTGGTCATTTTGCAATGGTGAGCTACCATAACTTAAACTCACATCACCACATTGTCAGTAGCCGCCCTAATAGACTGTTTGGATAAGAAGCGACTTGCACTGCATCATCAGTGTCCCTTTTGTGACATTTAACGCTGATGTTCCCTGAATAAGTAATTGTTGGTTAGTTATATTGTACATTCTTTTACTTTATTATAAATATTATTAAAATCATTAAAATGAAGTGTTAATATTACAGTTTTTTAAGTAATCAGTTGTATAATATATTAAAAAATTTTAGGTAGACTTTTTCTAATTTTTTTGTATATCATAGTTATTACATTTAGGTACCCTACATTCAAAACATGTGGCGTTATCAACCCAAACAATTATGGTGCAAATTGTTACCTCATGTTTATTGAGTAAATTCTATAGGTTGTTTCTTAAAGTGCGGTACGTCCCCTCCCAGAAGTTAGCTTTACACGTTGCCTGCTCCTGAGAGACACGCAGTGCAAGAAGAACATACAGTCACTGGCCACTTTATTAGGTACACTTCGCTAGTACCGGGTTGGACCCCCTTTTGCCTTCAGAACTGCCTTAAATCTTTGTGGCATACTTTAAACAAGGTGTTGGAAACATTGGTCTATATTGACATGATAGCATCACAAAGTTGCTGCCGATTTGGCTAATATCTTCACCAAGTTAGATCTCAGAAATGATTGGTGGGGATGGGGATGAGTGGAAAACTGCATTCAACACAGCCATCTGATGTTACCAAGATGATAGTCCACCCTGTCATATTTTTTATGTAATTGACCCTTTGCTATGCCACGCCCCCCTTAGTTAAGTCTGACAAACTGTCAGACTTGTCAGATGTATCACTTCGCTGCCACTGTCCAACTGCAACTCCCTGGAGAAATATTGCCTAAGTTTGGGAAAAATGAAATAAGCGATCTCAGAAAGGAGACAGAAAAGTTTGCATTATGCATTAACATTTACATTTACATTTACTCATTTGGCAGACGCTTTGAAGGTTGTATTCAGGCTGTCAAACTGACATGAAACAAATAAAGACAGAAGCTTAAGCCTACCAATCATAGAGTAAAAGTGAACGATCACGGTAAACCCCAATTCGCTCACTCAACTTAAATATTTTTTGGAAACAGCTTGCACTCAAAAGTTTTAGTGAAATATCCCTGACACAAAATAATTGGGTCACATGACCCTTGTCTGACTGGCAGTTCAACATAACTTTTTTAATTACACAACAAACAAAGTTGTGCTGTTTGAGTGTTTAAATTTGTATCACGTTAACAGGAAATGTATATATGACATAAAAATTACAAGGTCACTAAATGTTTATTTTTATGTTTATTAAACAGAAAGAACATTATGTGTAATAACTTAATCATTTTATGTACAAACAACAATTGTATATTGTAATTTTAAAGTCAACTGAACATAACATTTTTCATTAATCAGCTAAATTAAAATTCACTCACTCTTTTTTGGAAACCGCTTGCACACAAAACAAAAATAATTGTGTCCCATGACCCTCGTCTGATTGAGATTTCTGTCAGTTCTATGCAAATTTTTTAACCACATAATTAAATATGTATGTATATATATATATAAATGTGTTTGGAACCAAAAACACATTTTGCTAAGTGTGCAAACATTTATTATGTCAATATAACTACTGCTATTATACTATATAACTCATTTTAAAAACACCTTGCACTCAATGAAAAAAATGAATAATTCTAATGTTAAAATGTTTGGTATCATCATGAACACCTCTCTCACATCACACATCTCACATTGTTTCTACCTTCTCATTGCTAATCCACAATACATGGTTGTCTAAACTGTATCTTGTTTAGAATCCAACATGACACAGCACTGATGTAAGGGCCACAATAAGGGCTATAACAGCTTAACAACTTCTCAACAAAACAGCATAATTTCAACAGTCTGCAAGTACTTTTACTTGCACTACTTTTGTAGTTTACAGTTTATTTTTAAGGACAATGTTTGGTGGTTTAAGTTTTTCTCCATCCACATTACGCAGGGTTGCTAAATGAAATTATAGGTCAAGCCTTTTGACAGGGGTCCAACTGCAGACCTCCACTGTGGAGTCGCTTCCAGTGCTTCCAGTGCAGGCACCACTGTCGGGTTCCATTCTCAGCTATTTCGCTACAGTACACATAGTGACAACAGAAGGTGAATGGTTAGCATTATCCAAAACATTAGTAAAGTCTGAATGCATTGCTCTTGGTATGTGTTCGCTGTCAAAATAGCTACCGCTGTCAATATTGTACATCTAAATCACACAAATTGCAGAATTTTACACGTGTGTAAGTGTAACGTTAGGTTACAACAATGGAGGCTAGCCTGTCACCAAAACCCTCGTGACAGGACGAGATGGCTGCGGTGTAGGTTTTAACCGTACTGAACGCCAAACCCCTGTCCACGAGCAGCTGGAGGAACGAGAGCACCTCCGGCAATGGCAGTGGCTTGTTGTTGGTGCGGACCAATATGTGCCGGTCCCGCAGCAGAGGGGCGAGGTGTCGGACGACCTTCCACACCGTGAGGAGCTCTATCACATTTAGGTGGTAGGTTGCCACAGACCGCCTACCACCTGAGAGTGGCAGGTCCCACCCCACCCCATCAGGGAGGCATCTGTGAAGACTAAGATATAGAACGTGACCCTGCCCAGGGGAACCCCGACCGACAGCTACAGGGTGTCCCGCCAGTAAGCCAGATCCGAACCCACAGTCTCTGTCAACCCGGTCTCACTGGGTCGATATGCAGGCGGATGAACCATCGCTGCAGCCTACTCATGTGCAGGAGGCCCAGGGGGACCACCACGTGAGCCGCCGACATGAGGCCCAGAAGCCTCATGATCGACAGAGCTGTCACCAATGCTCCACCAGAACCTCCACCCTCTCCTGAGAGAGCCACGCTCTCAAGAGAGAGGAGTCAAGCACTACGCTAAGGTAGGTGAGCCACTGGGAGGGGAGAGAGGCACTCTTCTTCCAGTTCACCGTGAAACCCAGGCGAGACAGGTGTGCAACTGGCTGGGCTGTCTGCATCAACGCCTCGTTCCAGGACCGTACCTGCAGCAGCAGGTCGTCCAGTTAAAACAGGACCCTGATCCCCAACCGCCACAGCGGCTCCAAGGCTGTCTCGACACACTTGGAGAAAGTGCATGGAGACAGGGAGTAACCGAAGGCCAGGTGGTCGTATTGATACTGTGCGCCCCGGAAGGAGGACCGCAGGAAATTTTCTTTTCTTCCTGACCACTAAGTAGCGGGAGTAAAACCCCTGATTCTCCTGCCCGAGAGGAACCCTGGAGATGGCCTGCTTCTCTCTGAAGGGGGGAGGGGAGGATGCGAACTGCAGCCTTTGACCCCGGCGGATCAGGCTGTCCATCCGTCCACTGGTCACAGCGATTTCTGTGCTCAACTGCACAGGAGAGCTTGGCTCCTGGCCGGGAGAGGGGTCACGAGCATCAGCATGCGCCACCATACAGAAGGGAGTGCCTCCCTGCGTAGTGGGCATGTGCGAGTCCGTCTGACTGCAAAGTACATCGAGGATGCCACACAGCCGGACGGACGTGGCAGCGTCCTGTCCCGCTCTTGCCGCCACAGAGGAAGACATGGATTCTCTTATCTCGCTGGTAAGAAATCTTTGCTCTTTAGACAGCTCAGTGTTGAAGAAAAATGGGAGCAGAGGGCTAGGTCTAACCCTTGTATATACAGGAGAGGCCCACGCTGAGGGTGGGCATTTTCTCATTGCCGCGCAGGCACACATAGGTGTAAACCCAATAGTGATGTCAATGGAGCGCAGCCATAAAACTGTCAGACAAGAGAGCGAGACTTATACTGCACTGTGATTGGCCAGCTTCATATTCGGGACGTGGTTTTGCAAACGGTCAATTGTTAGTTAACACTGTTGCTTAGGCATGAGCAGTGAAATTGAGGAGTAGTTATTGTTGAGATACATTTTAACATCAATATAGAGTTAATTATTTAATTGTAGGTCTTCTGTAAGTCGTTTTACATTAAGAAGTCCTTTCTTTTCACTGTGGGATTCAGGAGTTTTACCTGCCAAGGTAAATTTTTAAATCCAGTTATGTTTTTTCATGTATTCAGTTTTATTTATATAGAGCCAATTCATAACAAAAGTCTACACATTGCACTTTTCAGGTCTAGACAGTACTCTGTTTAATATTATTTACAGAGACTCAACAATTCCCAACAATGTGTAACTACTACTTTATTGAATCCAGATAACATTTCAATCACCGTCAACATGAGCAAGAGGAAAGGAGATATTTCCTAAAAGAAAGAGTAAGTTGAAACTTAAAACTTGAAATGATAAGAATTAGGAATTAGAGATGATGATGATGATAATCTTAGTTCACTGAAGCACACGCCTGAGCTGTACTGGGTTTCCTTATGACCTGGAAAATAAGTTGACTCCCCCAATTGTTAGTTCGCACCCTGAGGAAACTTGTGTCCTACTCAAAAATGTGAGTTCCCCTTCGAGGGAACTCGAACTGCATCGGTGACGACACTATGGGAACGCCCCTGGGCGTGGCAGGGCTGAACTATGAATGAAACTACTCCAATCCTATTGGTGTTACTAGAACAGTAGTGTGTGACGGCGTAACCGGAGGGGGTATATAAGCACGCCGGCACATAAGACACATTAGCTTCTTTCTATTCAGCAGGCACTCTGGCTATGTTTGGAAGCTCCATTTTCCTACCTGACATCGAGCCGAAGCAGCAGAAGATCATGTCAAAGCGATTCCGACAGTGTGTCTTCCCTTGTGAGCGTTTCATCACAGAAGGTGATACCCATGGGATGTGCGTCTCATGCCTGGGGATGTCGCATGCTCAGGCGGCTCTCGAGGGGGCTGCCTGCGACCATTGCGAGGCCCTGCCCCTGAGGGTGCTGAGGTCTCGAGCGGCTCTCTTCCTAGAGGATGGTCGGATGCGCTCCCCTCGTGGCACAGGCCCCGCGGTCGCTGAGGCATTGCGGCGGCTCCGATCCTGGGGATCACAACGAGAGATCGCCGAGGATGCCAAAACGGCTGAGGCCTTTTTCCGGTCCTCGTCCGTGGAATCCTCCTCCCCTCGTCCCCGATCGGGAGCCCGTTTCACGGTTTCTCCCACTCGAGGGGCGAGTCCGGAAAGGCTGACACGATCTGGCTCTGAGGAGCTAGATGTGCTTAGCATAGAGGAAACGGAACGTCATCAGCCCTCGCCAGGATACGAGGAGTTGTTGAAAGTGGTGACGCGGGCCGTGGCCAAGCTGCACATTGATTGGCCACAGGCGGTGCAGCAGCCATCGGTAGGCAGCAAACTAGATGAGCGGTTTCTGCAACACCGAGCGCCACCCCCGCGTCGGCCCCTACCATTTTTTCCGGATCTGCACAACGAGTTGTGTAGATCCTGGAATAAACCCTTCTCTGCACGGCTGTCTACGTCCCCCCGGCTGGACTACGGCAACGTGACGGGAATCAGACAGCACGGCTACGGAGCGATGCCACGAGTGGAGGAGGCACTGGCTAGCTACCTCTCTCCCAACCTCGCCTCATCCCTCCGGACGCCGGCGCTCCCCACCAAGCCGTGTCGGATGACGTCCGATTTGGTGGGCAAGGCCTACATGGCAGCGGGTCAAGCTGGTGCCAGCCTACATACGATGGCTGTCTTGCAGGCATACCAGGCCGATCTCCTTCGGGACTGTGACGTAGGGGGAGGTCCCTCTGAGGAGGACCTAACTGAGCTCCGTAGAGCGACGGACTTGGCTCTCCGTGTGACCAAGGAAACGGCCCGTTCCATCGGCCGATCCATGGCGGCTTTGGTGGCTACGGAGCGTCATCTGTGGCTCAACCTATCAGGCATCCAGGGGAAGGAGAGGGCTTTTCTCCTGGATGCGCCCCTCTCACCTTCTGGCCTGTTTGGCGAAGCAGTGGATGCTGTCGTCAACAGGTTCCAGCACGCCAAAACTCAGGGAGAGGCATTTGAGCGATATCTCCCCCGCCGGTCAGACTCCAGGACCGCGACAGCTCAGGAAAGGCGGACGCAGCCTTCATCCAGCACCTACCGCCACAGCCAGAAGCAGAGCGTCGCTTCGCGGGACCCCCCTCAACCAACCTGGGACGCAAGACGGCGCTCTCACCCACAGCCCCCCGGGAAGACGGATCTGAGGACCGTTATTCAGTCTTGGCGGGCCCAGGGGAAGAGGTCCTGAGACCTCGAGCCACCACCACCCACCGCCTCCTCCCCTTCCCTACCCCCTTTCCCCTGAGAGAGGCCGATCGAGGTCCCCTCTCTCATGGTGGCTCCAGCAACAGGCATTGTTCCTCCCACCGCTTCAGCGCTCGGGACGCGCTAGCCGCCGGCAGGCCCTCGCCGATCTGTCCGCCCCGAGGGGCGGCAGCTGGAACACGACTGGGCTCACAAACCGTGGTTCACCGGCGAGCCTTCCCCGGCGGCCCTCCGCTTCAGGGCGCCACCGGGAATTCCCGTGGGACACCGACCACCAGCCCCGAGGGACTGGTCCCCTTGGCGAAGTTCGCGGAAGCTTGGCGAAGCCTCGCGAACATTTCCCCGTGGGTCCTCCGCACAGTAGTAGATGGCTACAGGCTGCAGTTCCGGGTTCGCCCCCCCAGATTCTGCGGGATGGTTGGGACTACAGTACACGCAGAACAGAGCCAGGTGTTGGGACAGGAAGTCCGCTCTCTTCTGAAGAAAGGGGCCATAGAATTAATTTCCCTGCCAGTCAGAGAAGCCTGCTTTTACAGCCGATACTTCCTGGTCCCCAAGAAGGACGGAGGATTGCGTCCGATTTTGGATTTGCGGTCCCTGAACCAATCTCTGAGGAGATTCAGGTTCAGGATGCTTACCATCCCAGCCATCATCAGTCACATCCAATCCGAGGATTGGTTTGTCACGATAGATCTACAAGACGCTTATTTCCACATCTCCATCCGTCCCTCTCACAGGAAGTTCCTGAGGTTCGCCTTCGGGGGCATGGCTTACCAGTATCGGGTTCTTCCGTTTGGCCTAGCACTATCTACCCGCACGTTCACCAAATGCATGGATGCAGCTCTGGCTCCGTTGAGGCTCCAGGGCATCCGCATACTGAACTACATCAACGACTGGCTCGTCCTGGCCCAGTCTCGAGAGTTAGCGGTTCGGCATCGAGATGTCGTCCTCGCCCACCTTCAGCGTTTGGGGCTGCGGCTCAACGCGAAGAAGAGCGTGCTGACACCCGCCCAACTGACTGCATTCCTAGGGGTGGTGTGGGACTCAACGACGATGCGGGCCCACCTGTCTCCCGCATGCATCGAGTCCATTTTATCCTCAGTGACCAAAGTGCAGTTAGGCCGCGCCATCACTGTGAAACACTTTCAGAGGGTGTTGGGTCTTCTGGCAGCAGCGTCCAGTATAATACCTTCCGGACTATTGCACATGAGAGCCCTGCAGTGGTGGCTAAAATCCAAGGGATTCTCCCCGAGGGGAAATCCGCTCCGTCTGATACGGGTTACGAGCGGATGCCTTCGTTCCCTATCCATATGGAGGAAGCCTTGGTTCCTGTCCCAAGGTCCTGTGTTGGGAGCAATCTGTCGCCGAATAATTATTTCAACAGACGCCTCACTCACGGGATGGGGCGCGGTCATGGACGACCGCTTCGCGAGAGGCTCCTGGGAGGAGCATCATTTCTCTTGGCACATAAATTGCCTGGAAATGTTGGCGGTTTTCAGAGCTCTGAGGAGTTTTCTGCCCGCTCTCCGCAGTCGCCACGTCCTTGTCAGGACCGACAATACGGCGGTGGTGGCCTATTTGAATCACCAGGGGGGTCTGCGCTCACGCCCATTATGCAAGCTGGCACATCGGATCCTCCTGTGGTCCCAGGAGAGACTGCTGTCCCTCAGAGCGATGTACATCCCTGGGACCCAGAATCAAGGAGCAGACCTGCTGTTGAGACAGGGGTTGAGGCCCGGGGAATGGAGACTCCACCCCGAGGTGGTGGAGTTATTATGCGAAGAGTTCGGCCCCATAGACGTGGACTTGTTTGCGTCCCGAGAGACGGCACACTGTCCCCTGTGGTTCTCCCTATCACCCCCAGCCCCGCTAGGGCTGGATGCCATAGGTACAGACGTGGCCGAGGTTGCGTCTGTATGCGTTTCTCCTGTTCTGAAGAACAGGAGCGAGTCCGCCAGGACGGCGTCAGCCTACTACTAGTAGCCCCGTTTTGGCCAGCACGAGTGTGGTTCTCGGATTTAATATCGCTCCTCGAGGGCCCGCCCTGGCAGGTCCCTCTGAGGAAAGACCTGCTGTCCCAGGCGGAGGGCCAGATCCTTCACCCGCACCCCGCCCTGTGGCAGCTATGGGTCTGGCCCCTGAGGGGGCGCAGTTCTTAGAGGCGGGTCTGACAACAGGAGCAGTCGAAACGCTGCTCAGCTCCAGAGCCCCGTCCACGAGAAGGATGTACGGCCTAAAGTGGAATGTGTTCACCACCTGGTGCAGAGAACGGGCGGTGGACCCAGTTACCTGCTCGGTAATTGTGATACTGGAGTTCCTCCAGCACCGTTTCTCCGCTGGCCTCTCCCCGTCCATGCTCAAAGTATATGTGGCTGCCATTGCAGCATTCCACGCCCCTCTGAGTGATGGGCCCTTGGGGAGGCTTCCACTGGTCGTGCGCTTCCTCCGTGGAGCCCGGAGGATGAGACCCGTGACTCGTTCCAGGGTTCCCACCTGGGACCTGGCAGTGGTTCTCGAAGCGCTGGCTGAGGCCCCCTTCGAACCCCTGGAGTCGGCTGAGGCCAAACACCTGACCCTTAAAATGACCTTTCTCCTTACTATCACCTCTCTGATGAGGGTGGGGGATCTCCAGGCACTGTCGGTGTCTCCCCCATGCCTGGAGTTTGCCCCGGGGAGGGTCAGGGCCATCCTGCACCCTTGTCCAGGTTATGTCCCTAAGGTTCCGGCCAGACTGGCAGGGTCCACGGTGCTGCAGGCGTTTCATCCCCCACCTCATGTGACGGCGGAGGACGGGAGACTTCATCTGCTCTGCCCTGTCAGAGCACTGAGTATTTACACTTTGAGGTCTTCCCGGTGGAGGAAAGCAGACCAGTTGCTGGTGTGTTTCGGGTCCCCCAAGGCTGGGCTCCCCGCTTCTAAACACACCATCAGCAACTGGATCGTTCAGACTATTTCCCTGGCCTATCAGTTTGCCTTCACCTATGGCCGTAAGGGCGCACTCTACTCGAGGCATGGCGGCTTCTAGGGCCCTCCTCGCAGGGGAGTCACTCCAGGATTTGTGTGATGCGGCTGGCTGGGCCACCCCACACACTTTTATCCGGTTTTACAGTCTGGACCTGCCTTCTGCACCCGGCACCCGTGCGCTCTCCTCCTAGTCGTGCCATCAGGTTCTGCACGCTGGGGGCAGGCGGGGTTTCGGTGAGGCCTAAGTGGGTATCTCGTTCCCATAGTGTCGTCACCGACGCAGTTCGAGTTCCCTCGAAGGGGAACGTCTCGGGTTACGTATGTAACCCTTGTTCCCCGAGAAGGGGAATGAGACACTGCGTCGGTCCACCACACCTCACCCCGCCTGGAGTGCCTTGCTTCATAGAAAGGGGCTAATGTGTCTTATGTGCCGGCGTGCTTATATACCCCCTCCGGTTACGCCGTCACACACTACCGTTCTAGTAACACCAATAGGATTGGAGTAGTTTCATTCATAGTTCAGCCCTGCCACGCCCAGGGGCGTTCCCATAGTGTCGTCACCGACGCAGTGTCTCGTTCCCCTTCTCGGGGAACAAGGGTTACATACGTAACCCGAGACGTTTCATGCCTCTAGTGTCTCTTCCCTGGGTGTTCTTTTCTCCGCCGACCACATCCTGATGTACCCTGCTGAAGACAGTGCTGTGGCAGAGTGGTCCACCAGTTGTAAATTGGTTAAATGACTTCTGGGGTTTGAAAACTTTTTAAGACGTTTAATCATTAACTTCAGTGCTATTGCCACACATTTGCATACCTTAACCTCCCTCATGTCAAGTTTCAGTAGACTCTGCAGGAAGAATATGTTTTCTAGAGGCTGAAGGACAGCTTCACCTCAGCACCAGCCCTCACTCTGACTTTTTATTTCATTGTCATAACTTGTCACGCTGGTGAAACTTCTTTCAGCATTCCATTTGCAGCAGGACAAAAAAAGGGCGTGTGCAATAATTCAGAGCCAAAACAATAACTTGAATTTAGATTAGAAATTCTCTATCTGGTGATATGTGTTTGTCACACATCAACATTTCTGAAGTAATTATAGTGTATGTGTCACATGGTAAGCCTCCATTCCAATATAAAGGCCTTAATAGATGTTGACTGTCACATGCGGTGACAGCTTTACAGTATCACCTATGAACTAGACAGAAGTGGAAGACACCAACATAGTTTTAAAACAAATAACTGATGCAGATAGAGAAAGGGATATTATAACTAATTGTGGGTAAGTACAGTTTTAAGAAAATACATGTTTTTTCTTCTTTTTAATTTTTTTTTTTTACATGTTACATATTGTATGCATTTCTATTTCTTTGTAAATTATGTGTAATTCATGCATATTACCACATACCTAAAGTGATAATAAGTAATTGCCACGTGAATTCATTAGCATTTAAAAAATGCTTATTATTAGTAGAGTTTCTCTGATATTGTAGTTTATTCCCTAATTACAAGTGCTACTTAAGTATTTTCCCATCTCTATTATCATGGCACATCTGCCTTTGTTTTTATAGTTTGGTGGAATAAAGCACTGGTTTAGGTACAAACAAACCAGCATCCTATTATTAATTCAGATAAACAAAAGTATAATAATTTATGAAATATCAAGATATTGTGTGAGTGTTTAGGTTTGTTAAAGATCAAAGTTTCCTCACTCAGCCCACCTGCATGTTCAAGTACTCTGCTTTTTGAAGTAGTACATGTTGACATGTGTATTCTATCAGCTCTAATTAATCTGATGGAGATTTAGAGTCTAAAGACTCAAGAAATTGAAGATGGAATATGGGAAGCAAAATATTTGTCAATATTTGTAATTCTGAGCACTTTACATTGTTTCTTTTTGTTTTTGTATTGCATTGGCTTTAGGAGACTGAAATTAGGTGTTGTGTTGGGAAATTTTTTCAACAAATAAATAATAGCCACTCTACCCATTTACTAGAATTTGAAACAGTGCTGGTAATCTTTTGGTCCATAGTACGGCCAAGATTTATCAGTGTGGTTATTTTCTTATGGTATTTTTTCAGAACTTGACATTAATGAAAATGTAATGTATACAATGTAAAAAACCCCCGATACGTTTCAAAGGAGTAAAAGTAGCATTTTATCAACGCTGTTTAAAAGTGTAAAATGTATTTGGTGTCAGGGTAATTATGAGGGGGACACATACGGTATTGTAGTTGTTATTTACATCAAATCCCATGCCTTTGTGTGTTTTTTGCACATTCAGTTATAAAGGATAAAAATACTCCTATAATTAATCATTTGCACTTGAAGTTGTATACTGGTAGAAATGACATTTTCTTTTAAATAATCTGTTTCATTTAAAATACAAATCTACAGAGATACAGGGAACAAAAAAATCATATAAAGGTTTGATTGTTGTAAATATTATCCATTGACATTTTGTAATACACTGTATTCTCATAGAAATTCCAACATTAACATTATAGTGAAAGCAGTGGTTATAGTAGCTAGCAACTGTAGTGCAAAAGGTTATCACATGCTCTTTCTTTCTGAAGTAAGTTACTGTATTGTTTGATTTTATAGATTCAAGTGAAAACAAGATGGGCACCACATGGATCATATCAGTTGTCCTGATTCTAATGGGTAAGCTGAGTGATTTTAAACCTGTTCCCTCTTTCTACAAAATATTAGAAAAGGTGTGGGTGCAACGACAATGATAGCCAGTAAGGCTTTGCAGTGAGTAAACCTCACTCCCTGACGCCTTACCATCATTAGCACCCATGGGTTTTAGCCTGCTCGTTAGCGCGTCTATCTCCCGTACCCGAGGTCGCATCTTTGTGTCTGAACCGTTCAGTACAACCAAGGGCTGGTTACATGGGCTGAAGTTGAACCAAAGGGAGAGTAAATTTATTCAACAACAGAAACCTGACAACAGATGTAAATACAAAATCTTCTGGTCAATTGTCGTGTTACAGCTTGAGCCCTTACACAAGTTAAATGACACAGGAATGTATTAGCAACGTACAGTGTCACGATGCCGCTACCTCTTCTGTGAAGTAGATCAAAAGGGAAGAGGTGAGGGAGGGAGACCCTGTTAATAAGAGAGGGGTTCACTGAAATGTAGGGGTAAAGATTTTAAATCACAAACGTTTCTCATATATTGACACGGGAGGTCTAACGTGTAACTAACAGGTGATAAGTATTGACATTAAAATATTGTATAATTATATAATTTACTCTGTTACATGGCAAAGAAAAACTCCCACACACTGTACATTAGGAATGACCAAACATTAAGTAAAGGTGGATAGAATATTTCTCATACAGAGACAAATAGGAGTCTTGTATCACACTTAGACAAAAGGTAAACCGTATGTGGTCATCCTTTTGAATTACAGGAATACTAAAGAAGACCATAGTCTTTGCATGAACCGATAAGTTCTGGTAATAATCCAAGAAAAAATAATAGTGGTGCATTTATGGGGGAAGCAAATCACAAATCTAAAAGTAAAAAATTTGAATATTCTTTGACATAGTTATAAATTTCTAAAAATAAAAAAAGTGTTTTTTGTCAAGGAACCACTTCACTTGGCTAGGTTAGATGGTATAATGTGGTATAATATAATGTTTATTGTGCACCACAACAACAGCAGAAACAACGACACGTGCTTCAAAAACTGAAGCAACAACAACTGTCCCGACAACACCTGCTCCAGCAACTGAAGCAACGAAACCTGTTTGTCATGAAAGAGTGACAAGGACAACAAAACCTCCCAAAACTGCAAAAAAAACAACGCTTGCTAAAAAAACAATGAAAACTGAAAAAACCACAACTTCGTCAACAACAACACCGTCTCTGACAACCACAACTACAGCAGAAAAAACAACTCCTGTTCGAACAACAACTACGTCCACAACAACACCTGCCCCGACAACAACTGATGCCACAACAACACTTGCTCCAACAACTGAAGCAACAAAGACATCTGCTCCAACAACTGAGGCAACAACAACACCTGCTCCAACAACAACTGAAGCAACAACGACACCTGCCCCAACAACAACTGAAGCAACAACGACACTTGCTCCAACAACTGAGGCAACATCGACACCTGCCCCTACAACAACTGAAGCAACAACGACATCTTCTCCAACAACTGCACCAACAACAACTGAGGCAACAACGACACCTACCCCGAACACAACTAATGCCACAACGACACCTTCTCCAACAACTGAGGCAACATCGACATCTTCTCGAACACCTGAATCAACAACAACACCTACTCCAACAACTGAAGCAACGACATCTACTCCAACAACTGAAGCAACAACGACACCCGCTCCAACAACCGAAGAAACGACACCTGCTCCAACAACTGAGGCAACAACACCTTCTCCAACAACTGAGGCAACAACAACATCTGCCCCAACAACAACTGAGTCAACCCCGACACCTGCTCCAACAACTAAGGCAACAACGACTCCTGCTCAGACAACTGAAGAAACAACGACACCTGCTCCAACAACTGAACCAACAACGACACCTGCTCCAACAACTGAGGCAACAACAACATCTGCCCCGACAACAACTGAGTCAACCACGACACCTGCTCCAACAACTGAAGCAACAACGACACCTGCTCCAACAACTGAAGCAACAACGACACCTGCCCCATCAACAACGACACCTGCTCCAACTGAGGCAACCACGACACCTGCCCCGAGAACCACTGAAGCAACAACAACACATGCTCCAACAACTGAAGCAACAACAAAATCTACTCCAACAACTGAGGCAACAACGAAACCTGTTCAAAAAGCTGACACAACGACACCTGCTACAAATACTGAGGCAACAACAACACCTGCTCCAACAACTGAGGCAACAACATCTGCCCCAACAACAACGGAAGCAACGACACCTGCTCCAACCACTGCGCCAACGACGACACCAACCCCAACAACAACTGAAGCAACAACGACACCCGCCCCAACAACAACTGAGGCAGTACCAACACCTGCCCCAAAAACAACTGAAGCAACGCCACCTGCCCAGACAACAACTGAAGCAACAATGACACCTGCCCCGACAACAACTGAAGGAACAACGACACCTGCCCCGACAACAACTGATGCCATGACAACACCTGCTCAAACAACAGAGGCAACAACGACATCTGCTCCAAGAATTGAAGGAACGACACCTGAGAAAACAACGACAAATGCCCTGACAACAACTGATGCCACGACGACACCTGCTTCAACAACTGAGGAAACAACGACACGTTCTCCAACAACTGAGGCAATAACGACACCTGCTCCAACTACTGAAGCAACGACACCTACTCCAACAACTGAAGCAACGACACCTTCTCCAACAACTGAGGCAACAACAACACCTGCCCTCACAACAACTGATGCCACAACGACACCTGCTCCAACAAGTGAAGCAACAACGACACCTGCTCCAACAACTGGGAAAACAACGACACCTGCTTCAACAACTGAAGCAACGACGCCTGTTCCAACAACTGAAAAAACAACAACACCTGCTTCAACAACTGAAGCAACGAACCCTGCCCCAACAACAACTGAAGCAACAACAACAGCTGCCCTCACAACAACTGATGCCACAACGATATCTGCTCCAACAACTAAGAAAACAATGACACCTGCTTCAACAACTGAAGGAACAACGACACCTGCTCCAACAACTGAGGGAACACCAACACCTGCTACAAAAACTGAGGCAACAACGACACCTGCTCCAACAACTGAAAGAACAACAACACCCACTCCAACAACTGAGGCAACAACGACACCTACTCCAACAACTGAACCAACAACGACACCTGCTCCAACAACTGATGCAACGACACCTGCTCCAACAACTGAGTCAACAACGACAACTGCTCCAACAACTGAGGCAACAACGACACCTGCTCCAACAACTGAGGCAACAACGACACCTGCTCCAACAACTGGGGCAAAAACGACACCTGCTCCAACAACTGAAGCAACAACGACACATGCTCCAACAACTGAGGCAACAACGACACCTGCTCCAACAACGACACCTGCCGCGACAACAAATGAAGCAACAACGACATCTTCCCCAACAACTAAAGCAACGACACCTACTGCAATAACTGAGGTGACAATGACACCTGTTCCAACACCTGAGGCAACAACCACACCTGCCCGGACAACAACTGAAGCAACAATGACATCTCCAACAACTGAAGCAACACCTGCTCCAACAACGACACCTGCCGCGACAACAACTGAATCAACAACGACATCTTCCCCAACAACTAAAGCAACAACACCTACTGCAATAACTGAGGTGACAACGACACCTGTTCCAACACCTGAGGCAACAACCACACCTGCCCGGACAACAACTGAAGCAACAATGACATCTCCAACAACTGAAGCAACACCTGCTCCAACAACGACACCTGCCGCGACAACAACTGAATCAACAACGACATCTTCCCCAACAACTAAAGCAACGACACCTACTGCAATAACTGAGGTGACAACGACACCTGTTCCAACACCTGAGGCAACAAACACATCTGCCCTCACAACAACTGATGCCACAACGACACCTGCTCCAACAAGTGAAGCAACAACGACACCTGCTCCAACAACTGGGAAAACAACGACACCTGCTTCAACAACTGAAGCAACGACGCCTGTTCCAACAACTGAAAAAACAACAACACCTGCTTCAACAACTGAAGCAACGAACCCTGCCCCAACAACAACTGAAGCAACAACAACAGCTGCCCTCACAACAACTGATGCCACAACGATATCTGCTCCAACAACTGAAGCAACGACACCTGCTCCAACAACTAAGAAAACAATGACACCTGCTTCAACAACTGAAGGAACAACGACACCTGCTCCAACAACTGAGGGAACACCAACACCTGCTACAAAAACTGAGGCAACAACGACACCTGCTCCAACAACTGAAAGAACAACAACACCCACTCCAACAACTGAGGCAACAACGACACCTACTCCAACAACTGAACCAACAACGACACCTGCTCCAACAACTGATGCAACGACACCTGCTCCAACAACTGAGTCAACAACGACAACTGCTCCAACAACTGAGGCAACAACGACACCTGCTCCAACAACTGAGGCAACAACGACACCTGCTCCAACAACTGGGGCAAAAACGACACCTGCTCCAACAACTGAAGCAACAACGACACATGCTCCAACAACTGAGGCAACAACGACACCTGCTCCAACAACGACACCTGCCGCGACAACAAATGAAGCAACAACGACATCTTCCCCAACAACTAAAGCAACGACACCTACTGCAATAACTGAGGTGACAATGACACCTGTTCCAACACCTGAGGCAACAACCACACCTGCCCGGACAACAACTGAAGCAACAATGACATCTCCAACAACTGAAGCAACACCTGCTCCAACAACGACACCTGCCGCGACAACAACTGAATCAACAACGACATCTTCCCCAACAACTAAAGCAACGACACCTACTGCAATAACTGAGGTGACAACGACACCTGTTCCAACACCTGAGGCAACAAACACATCTGCCCAGACAACAACTGAAGCAACGACACCTACTCCAAAAACTGCTTCAAAAATGACACCTGCCCCAACAACAACTGAAGTAACAACAACATCTTCCCCAACAATTGAAGCAACAACGACACCTGCTCCAACAGCTGAAGCAACAACCACACCTGCCCTGACAACAACTGAAGCAACAACGACATCTTCTCCATCAACCGAAGCAACGACACCTGCCCCGAAAACAACTGAAGCAACAAAACCTGCTCCAACAACGACACCTCCCGCGACAACAACTGAAGCAACGACACCTGCTCAAACAACGACAACTGTCCTCACAACAACTGAAGCAACGACACCTACTCCAACAACTGCTTCAAAAACGACACCTGCCCCAACAACAACTGAAGTAACAACGACATCTTCCCCAACAATTGAAGCAACAACGACACCTGCTCCAACAGCTGAAGCAACAACCACACCTGCCCTGACAACAACTGAAGCAACAACACCTGCTCCAACAACGACACCTCCCGCGACGACAACTGAAGCAACAATGACATCTTCCCCAACAACCGAAGCAACGACACCTACTCCAACAACTGAGGTGACAACGACACCTGCTCCAACAACTGAGGCAACGACAACTGTTCCCACAACAACTGCATCAACAACTGAAGCCACAGCACCTGCTCCAACAACGACAACTATCACCACAACAACTGAAGCAACGACATATCCAACAACTCAGGGAACAACAAGTGTCCTGACAACAACAGCATCAACAACGACACCTGCCCCGACAACAACTGAAGCAATGACGACAACTGTCCCAACAACAACTGAAGCAACGACAATTGTCCCGACAACAACTGAAGCAACGACGACACCTGCTCCACCAACTGAGGCAACGACACCTGCTCCAACAGCTACGCCAACGACACCTACTCCAACAACTGCAGAAACAACGACATCTGCTCCAACAACTCAAGCAACAATGACACCTGCTCCAACAGCTGAAGCAACAACCACACCTGCTCTGACAACAACGGAAGCAATAACGCAATCTTCTCCAACAGCTGCTCCAACAGCTACGCCAACGACATCTACTCCAACAACTGCAGCAACGACGACTGCCCCAACAACAACTGAAGCAACAACACCTGCTCAAACAACGACAACTGTCCCCACAACAACTGAAGCAACGACACCTACTCCAACAACTGCTTCAAAAACGACACCTGCCCCAACAACAACTGAAGTAACGACATCTTCCCCAACAATTGAAGCAACAACGACACCTGCTCCAACAGCTGAAGCAACAACCACACCTGCCCTGACAACAACTGAAGCAACAACGACATCTTCTCCATCAACCGAAGCAACGGCACCTGCCCCGACAACAACTGTAGCAACAACACCTGCTCCAACAACGACACCTCCCGCGATAACAACTGAAGCAACGACGACATCTCCAACAACTGAAGCAACACTAGCTCCAACAAAGACACCTGCCGCGACAACAACTGAAGCAACAACAACATCTTCCCCAACAACTGAAGCAACGACACCTACTCCAACAACTGAGGTGACAACGACACCTGCTCCAACAACTGAGGCAACGACAGCTGTTCCCACAACAATTGCATCAACAACTGAAGCCACAGCACCTGCTCCAACAACGACAACTGTGACCACAACAACTGAAGCAACAACGACATATCCAACAACTCAGGGAACAACAAGTGTCCTGACAACAACTGAAGCAACAACACCTGCTCCAACAACGACACCTCCCGCGACGACAACTGAAGCAACAATGACATCTTCCCCAACAACCGAAGCAACGACACCTACTCCAACAACTGAGGTGACAACGACACCTGCTCCAACAACTGAGGCAACGACAACTGTTCCCACAACAACTGCATCAACAACTGAAGCCACAGCACCTGCTCCAACAACGACAACTGTCACCACAACAACTGAAGCAACAACGACATATCCAACAACTCAGGGAACAACAAGTGTCCTGACAACAACAGCATCAACAACGACACCTGTCCCGACAACAACTGAAGCAATGACGACAACTGTCCCGACAACAACTGAAGCAATGACAATTGTCCCGACAACAACTGAAGCAACGACGACACCTGCTCCACCAACTGAGGCAACGACACCTGCTCCAACAGCTACGGAAACGACACCTACTCCAACAACTGCAGAAAGAACGACATCTACCCCAACAACAACTGAAGCAACAACGACACCTGTTCAAACAACTCAAGCAACAACGACACCTACTCCAACAACTGTTTCAACAACGACACCTGCCGCGACAACAACTGAAGCAACAACGACATCTTCCCCAACAATTGAAGCAACAACAACACCTGCTCCAACAACGACAACAGTCCCCACAACAACTGAAGCAACGACACCTACTCCAACAACTGCAGAAACAACGACATCTACCCCAACAACAACTAAAGCAACAACAACACCTGCTCCAACAACGACAACAGTCCCCACAACAACTGAAGCAACGACACCTACTCCAACAGCTGAAACAACAACCACACCTGCCCTGACAACAACTGAAGCAATAATGACATCTTCTCCAACAACCGAAGCAACGACACCTGCCCCGACAACAAGTAAAGCAACAACACCTGCTCCAACAACGACACCTGCCCCGACAAGAACTGAAGCAACGACAACTGTTCCCACAACAACTGAAACAACACCTGCTCCAACGACAACTGTCCCCACAACAACTGAAGCAGCGACACCTACTCCAACAACTGTTTCAACAACGACACCTGCCGCGACAACAACTGAAGCAACAACGACATCTTCCCCAACAATTGAAGCAACAACGACACCTGCTCCAACAATGACAACAGTCCCCACAACAACTGAAGCAACGACACCTACTCCAACACCTGAGGCGACAACGACACCTGTTCCAACACCTGAGGCAATAACCACACCTGCCCGGACAACTGAAGCAACAATGACATCTCCAACAACTGAAGCAATGGCGACAACTGCCCCGACAACAACTGCAGCAACGACGACTGCCCCTACAACAACTGAAGCAACAATGACACCTGCTCAAACACCTGCTCCAACAGCTACGGCAACGACACTTACTCCAACAACTGCAGAAACAACGACATCTACCCCAACAACAACTGTTTCAACAACGACACCTGCCGCGACAACAACTGAAGAAACAACGACATCTTCCCCAACAATTGAAGCAACAACAACACCTGCTCCAACAACGACAACAGTCCCCACCACAACGGAAGCAACGACACCTACTCCAACAACTGCAGAAACAACGACATCTACCCCAACAACAACTGAAGCAACAACGACACCTGCTCAAACAACTCAACCAACAACGACACCTGCTCCAACAGCTGAAGCAACAACCACACCTGCCCTGACAACAACTGAAGCAATAATGACATCTTCTCCAACAACCGAAGCAACGACACCTGCCCCGACAACAAGTAAAGCAACAACACCTGCTCCAACAACGACACCTGCCCCGACAAGAACTGAAGAAATGACAACTGTTCCCACAACAACTGAAGCAACACCTGCTCCAACGACAACTGTCCCCACAACAACTGAAGCAGCGACACCTACTCCAACAACTGTTTCAACAACGACACCTGCCGCGACAACAACTGAAGCAACAATGACATCTTCCCCAATAATTGAAACAACAACGACACCTGCTCCAACAATGACAACAGTCCCCACAACAACTGAAGCAACGACACCTACTCCAACACCTGAGGCGACAACGACACCTGTTCCAACACCTGAGGCAATAACGACACCTGCCCGGACAACTGAAGCAACAATGACATCTCCAACAACTGAAGCAATGGCGACAACTGCCCCGACAACAACCGCAGCAACGACGACTGCCCCTACAACAACTGAAGCAACAATGACACCTGCTCAAACACCTGCTCCAACAGCTATGGCAACGACACTTACTCCAACAACTGCAGAAACGACATCTACCCCAACAACAACTGAAGCAACAACCACACCTGCCCTGACAACAACTGAAACAATAACGACATCTTCCCCAACAATTGAAGCAACAACAACACCTGCTCCAACAACGACAACAGTCCCCACAACAACTGAAGCAACGACACCTACTCCAACAACTGCAGAAACAACGACATCTACCCCAACAACAACTGAAGCAACAACGACACCTGCTCAAACAACTCAAGCAACAACGACACCTGCTCCAACAGCTGAAGCAACAACCACACCTGCCCTGACAACTGAAGCAACAATGACATCTCCAACAACTGAAGCAATGACACCTGCCCCGACAACAAGCAAAGCAACAACACCTGCTCCAACAACGACACCTGCCCCGACAAGAACTGAAGCAACGACAACTGTTCCCACAACAACTGAAACAACACCTGCTCCAACGACAACTGTCCCCACAACAACTGAAGCAGCGACACCTACTCCAACAACTGTTTCAACAACGACACCTGCCGCGACAACAACTGAAGCAACAACGACATCTTCCCTAGCAATTGAAGCAACAACAACACCTGCTCCAACAACGACAACAGTCCCTACAACAACTGAAGCAACGACACCTATTCCAACACCTGAGGCGACAACGACACCTGTTCCAACACCTGAGGCAATAACGACATCTTCTCCAACAACCGAAGCAACGACACCTGCCCCGACAACAACCGAAGCAACAACACCTGCTCCAACACCGACACCTGCCCCGACAAGAACTGAAGAAACGACAACTGTTCCCACAACAACTGAAGCAACACCTGCTCCAACGACAACTGTCCCCACAACAACTGAAGCAACGACACCTACTCCAACAACTGTTTCAACAACGACACCTGCCGTGACAACAACCGAAGCAACAACGACATCTTCCCCAACAATTGAAGCAACAACAACACCTGCTCCAACAACGACAACAGTCCCCACAACAACTGAAGCAACGACACCTACTCCAACACCTGAGGCGACAATGACACCTGTTCCAACAGCTCAAGCAACAACCACACCTGCCCTGACAACAACTGAAGCAATAACGACATCTTCTCCAACACCTACTCCAACAGCTACGCCAACGGCATCTACTCCAACAACTGCAGCAACGACGACTGCCCCAACAACAACTGAAGCAACGACACCTGCTCAAACAACGACAACTGTCCCCACAACAACTGAAGCAACGACACCTACTCCAAAAACTGCTTCAAACACGACACTTGCCCCAACAACTGAAGTAACAACGACATCTTCCCCAACAATTGAAGCAACAACGACACCTGCTCCAACAGCTGAAGCAACAACCACACCTGCCCTGACAACAACTGAAGCAACACGACATCTTCTCCATCAACCGAAGCAACGACACCTGCCCCGACAACAACTGAAGCAACAACACCTGCTCCAACAACGACACCTCCCGCGACAACAACTGAAGTAACAACGACATCTTCCCCAACAACTGAAGCAACGACACCTACTGAAAAACTGAGGTGACAATGACACCTGTTCCAACACCTGAGGCAACAACCACACCTGCCCGGACAACAACTGAAGCAACAATGACATCTCCAACAACTGAAGCAACACTTGCTCCAACAACGACACCTGCCGCGACAACAACTGAAGCAACAACGACATCTTCCCCAACAACTGAAGCAACGACACCTGCTCCAACAACTGAGGTGACAACGACACCTGCTCCAACAACTGAGGCAACGACAACTGTTCCCACAACAATTGCATCAACAACTGAAGCCACAGCACCTGCTCCAACAACGACAACTGTCACCACAACAACTGAAGCAACAACGACATATCCAACAACTCAGGGAACAACAAGTGTCCTGACAACAACAGCATCAACGACACCTGCCCCGACAACAACTGAAGCAATGACGACAACTGCCCCGACAGCAACTGAAGCAATGACAATTGCCCCGACAACAACTGAAGCAACGACAATTGCCCCGACAACAACTGAAGCAACGACGACACCTGCTCCCCCAACTGAGGCAACGACACCTACTCCAACACCTGCTCCAACAGCTACTGAAGCAACAACGACACCTGCTCAAACAACTCAAGCAACAACGAGACCTGCTCCACCAACTGAAGCAACAACACCTGCTCCAACAGCTACGGCAACGACACCTACTCCAACAACTGCAGAAACAATGACATCTACCCCAACAACAACTGAAGCAACAACGACACCTGCTCAAACAACTCAACCAACAACGACACCTGCTCCAACAGCTGAAGCAACAACCACACCTGCCCTGAAAACAACTGAAACAATAATGACATCTTCTTCAACAACCGAAGCAACGACACCTTCCCCGACAACAACTGAAGCAAACACACCTGCTCCAACAACGACAACTGCCCCGACAAGAACTGAAGCAACGACAACTGTTCCCACAACAACTGAAGCAACACATGCTCCAACGACAACTGTACACACAACAACTGAAGCAACGACACCTACTCCAACACCTGAGGCGACAACGACACCTGCCGCGACAACAACTGAAGCAACAATGACATCTTCCCCAATAATTGAAACAACAACGACACCTGCTCCAACAATGACAACAGTCCCCACAACAACTGAAGCAGCGACACCTACTCCAACAACTGTTTCAACAACGACACCTGCCGCGACAACAACTGAAGCAACAATGACATCTTCCCCAATAATTGAAACAACAACGACACCTGCTCCAACAATGACAACAGTCCCCACAACAACTGAAGCAACGACACCTACTCCAACACCTGAGGCGACAACGACACCTGTTCCAACACCTGAGGCAATAACGACATCTTCTCCAACAACCGAAGCAACGACACCTGCCCCGACAACAACCGAAGCAACAACACCTGCTCCAACAACGACACCTGCCCCGACAAGAACTGAAGAAACGACAACTGTTCCCACAACAACTGAAGCAACACCTGCTCCAACGACAACTGTCCCCACAACAACTGAAGCAACGACACCTACTCCAACAACTGTTTCAACAACGACACCTGCCGTGACAACAACCGAAGCAACAACGACATCTTCCCCAACAATTGAAGCAACAACAACACCTGCTCCAACAACGACAACAGTCCCCACAACAACTGAAGCAACGACACCTACTCCAACACCTGAGGCGACAATGACACCTGTTCCAACAGCTCAAGCAACAACCACACCTGCCCTGACAACAACTGAAGCAATAACGACATCTTCTCCAACACCTACTCCAACAGCTACGCCAACGGCATCTACTCCAACAACTGCAGCAACGACGACTGCCCCAACAACAACTGAAGCAACGACACCTGCTCAAACAACGACAACTGTCCCCACAACAACTGAAGCAACGACACCTACTCCAACAACTGCTTCAAACACGACACCTGCCCCAACAACTGAAGTAACAACGACATCTTCCCCAACAATTGAAGCAACAACGACACCTGCTCCAACAGCTGAAGCAACAACCACACCTGCCCTGACAACAACTGAATCAACAACGACATCTTCTCCATCAACCGAAGCAACGACACCTGCCCCGACAACAACTGAAGCAACAACACCTGCTCCAACAACGACACCTCCCGCGACAACAACTGAAGTAACAACGACATCTTCCCCAACAACTGAAGCAACGACACCTACTGAAAAAACTGAGGTGACAATGACACCTGTTCCAACACCTGAGGCAACAACCACACCTGCCCGGACAACAACTGAAGCAACAATGACATCTCCAACAACTGAAGCAACACCTGCTCCAACAACGACAACTGTCACCACAACAACTGAAGCAACAACGACATATCCAACAACTCAGGGAACAACAAGTGTCCTGACAACAACAGCATCAACGACACCTGCCCCGACAACAACTGAAGCAATGACGACAACTGCCCCGACAGCAACTGAAGCAACGACAATTGCCCCGACAACAACTGAAGCAACGACGACACCTGCTCCCCCAACTGAGGCAACGACACCTACTCCAACACCTGCTCCAACAGCTACTGAAGCAACAACGACACCTGCTCAAACAACTCAAGCAACAACGAGACCTGCTCCACCAACTGAAGCAACAACACCTGCTCCAACAGCTACGGCAACGACACCTACTCCAACAACTGCAGAAACAATGACATCTACCCCAACAACAACTGAAGCAACAACGACACCTGCTCAAACAACTCAACCAACAACGACACCTGCACCAACAGCTGAAGCAACAACCACACCTGCCCTGACAACAACTGAAACAATAATGACATCTTCTCCAACAACCGAAGCAACAACACCTGCCCCGACAACAACCGGAGCAACACCACCTGCTCCAACAACGACACCTGACCCGACAAGAACTGAAGCAACGACACCTACTCCAACAACTGAGGTGACAACGACACCTGCTCCAACAACTGAGGCAACGACAACTGTTCCCACAACAATTGCATCAACAACTGAAGCCACAGCACCTGCTCCAACAACGACAACTGTCACCACAACAACTGAAGCAACAACGACATATCCAACAACTCAGGGAACAACAAGTGTCCTGACAACAACAGCATCAACGACACCTGCCCCGACAACAACTGAAGCAATGACGACAACTGCCCCGACAGCAACTGAAGCAATGACAATTGCCCCGACAACAACTGAAGCAACGACGACACCTGCTCCCCCAACTGAGGCAACGACACCTGCTCCAACACTTGCTCCAACAGCTACTGAAGCAACAACGACACCTGCTCAAACAACTCAATCAACAACGAGACCTGCTCCACCAACTGAAGGAACAACACCTGCTCCAACAGCTACGGCAACGACACCTACTCCAACAACTGCAGAAACAATGACATCTACCCCAACAACAACTGAAGCAACAACGACACCTGCTCAAACAACTCAACCAACAACGACACCTGCTCCAACAGCTGAAGCAACAACCACACCTGCCCTGAAAACAACTGAAACCATAATGACATCTCCTTCAACAACCGAAGCAACGACACCTTCCCCGACAACAACCGAAGCAACAACACCTGCTCCAACAACGACACCTGCCCCGACAAGAACTGAAGCAACGACAACTGTTCCCACAACAACTGAAGCAACACCTGCTCCAACGACAACTGTCCCCACAACAACTGAAGCAACGACACCTACTCCAACAACTGCAGAAACAACAACATCTACCCCAACAACAAGTGAAGCAACAATGACATCTCCAACAACTGAAGCAATGGCGACAACTGCCCCGACAACAACTGCAGCAACGACGACTGCCCCTACAACAACTGACGCAACAATGACACCTGCTCAAACAACTCAAGCAACAACGACACCTGCTCCACCAACTGAAGCAACAACACCTGCTCCAACAGCTACGGCAACGACACCTACTCCAACAACTGCAGAAACAACGACATCTACCCCAACAACAAGTGAAGCAACAACGACACCTGCCCAAACAACTCAGGCAACAACGACACCTGCTCCAACAGCTGAAGCAACAACCACACCTGCCCTGACAACAACTGAAGCAATAATGACATCTTCTCCAACAACCGAAGCAACGACACCTCCCCCGACAACAACCGAAGCAACAACAACTGTTCCCACAACAACTGAAGCAACGACACCTACTCCAACAACTGTTTCAACAACGACACCTGCCGCGACAACAACTGAAGCAACAACGACATCTTCCCCAACAGCTGACGCAACAACAACTGAGGAAACAACTGTCCTGACAATAACTGCAACAACGACAGCTGCCCCAACAAGCACGACAACTACTCCAACAACTGACGCAACAACGATACCTGCCCCGACAACAACTGAACCAACGATCCCTGCCCCGACAACAACTGAAGGCACGACACCTGCTACAACAACTGAGGTAACAACAACTGTCCTTACAACAACTGCATCAACAACGACACCTGCTCTAACAACTGAATCAACAACGACACCTCCTCCAACTAATGAAGCAAAGGCACCTTCTCCAACGACTGCACCAACAACGACACCTCCCCCGACAACAACTGCATCAACAATGACACCTGCTCCAACAACTGAGGCAACAACAAATGTCCCGACAACAACTGCATCAACAACGACACCTGCTCCAACAACTGAGGCAACAACAAATGTCCCGACAACAACTGCATCAACAACGACACCTGCTCTAACAAATGAAGCAAAGGCACCTTCTCCAACGACTGCACCAACAACGACACCTGCCCCGACAACAACTGAAACAACAACGGCAGCTGCTCAAACAACTGAAGCAACAACAACTGCACCAACAACAACACGTGCTTCAACAACTGAGGAAACAACAAGTGTCCTGACAACAACTGCATCAACAACGACACTTGCCCCGACAACAACTGAAGCAACAACCACACCAATCCCGACAACAACTCAAGCAACAACAACACCTGCCGCAACAACGACTGAAGCAACAACGACACCTTCCCCGACAACAACTGACGCAACAACGGC
This sequence comes from Micropterus salmoides, assembly GCF_014851395.1. Classification (NCBI taxonomy): domain Eukaryota; kingdom Metazoa; phylum Chordata; class Actinopteri; order Centrarchiformes; family Centrarchidae; genus Micropterus; species Micropterus salmoides. Next base: position 13,318,346 of record NW_024041150.1, read on the forward strand.
AGCTGCTCAAACAACGACAACTGTCCCCACAACAACTGAAGCAACGACACCTGCTCCAAACACTGAGGCAACAACAACTGTTCCCACAACAACTGCATCAACAACTGAAGCAACAACACCTACTCCAACAACGACAACTGTCCCCACAACAACTGAAGCAACGACACCTACTCCAACAACTGAGGCGACAACGACATCTACCCCAACAACAACTGAAGCAACAACGACACCTGCTCAAACAACTCAAGCAACAACGACACCTGCTCCAACAGCTGAAGCAACAACCACACCAATCCCGACAACAACTCAAGCAACAACACCTGCCGCAACAACGACTGAAGCAACAACGACACCTTCCCCGACAACAACTGAAACAACAACGGCAGCTGCTCAAACAACGACAACTGTCCCCACAACAACTGAAGCAACGACACCTGCTCCAAACACTGAGGCAACAACAACTGTTCCCACAACAACTACATCAACAACTGAAGCAACAACACCTACTCCAACAACGACAACTGTCCCCACAACAACTGAAGCAACGACACCTACTCCAACAACTGAGGCGACAACGACATCTACCCCAACAACAACTGAAGCAACAACGACACCTGCTCAAACAACTCAAGCAACAACGACACCTGCTCCAACAGCTGAAGCAAAGGCACCTTCTCCAACGACTGCACCAACAACGACACCTGCCCCGACAACAACTGCAGAAACAATGACACCTGCTCCAACAACTGAAGCAACAACAACTGCACCAACAACAACACGTGCTTCAACAACTGAGGAAACAACAAGTGTCCTGACAACAACTGCATCAACAACGACACTTGCCCCGACAACAACTGAAGCAACAAACACACCAATCCCGACAACAACTCAAGCAACAACAAATCCTGCCGCAACAACGACTGAAGCAACAACGACACCTTCCCCGACAACAACTGACGCAACAACGGCAGCTGCTCAAACAACAACTGTCCCCACAACAACTGAAGCAACGACACCTGCTCCAAACACTGAGGCAACAACAAGTGTTCCCACAACAACTGCATCAACAACTGAAGCAACAACACCTACTCCAACAACGACAACTGTCCCCACAACAACTGAAGCAACGACACCTACTCCAACAACTGAGGCGACAACGACATCTACCCCAACAACAACTGAAGCAACAACGACAACTGCTCAAACAACTCAAGCAACAACGACACCTGCTCCAACAGCTGAAGCAACAACCACACCAATCCCGACAACAACTCAAGCAACAACACCTGCCGCAACAACGACTGAAGCAACAACGACACCTTCCCCGACAACAACTGAAACAACAACGGCAGCTGCTCAAACAACGACAACTGTCCCCACAACAACTGAAGCAACGACACCTGCTCCAAACACTGAGGCAACAACAACTGTTCCCACAACAACTGCATCAACAACTGAAGAAACAACACCTACTCCAACAACGACAACTGTCCCCACAACAACTGAAGTAACGACACCTACTCCAACAACTGAGGCGACAACGACATCTACCCCAACAACAACTGAAGCGACAACGACACCTGCTCAAACAACTCAAGCAACAACGACACCTGCTCCAACAGCTGAAGCAACAACCACACCTGCCCTGACAACAACTAAAACAATAATGACATCTTCTCCAACAACCGAAGCAACGACACCTTCCCCGACAACAACCGAAGCAACAACAACTGCACCAACAACGACACGTGCTTCAACAACTGAGGAAACAACAAGTGTCCTGACAACAACTGCATCAACAACGACACTTGCCCCGACAACAACTGAAGCAACAACCACACCAATCCCGACAACAACTCAAGCAACAACACCTGCCGCAACAACGACTGAAGCAACAACGACACCTTCCCCGACAACAACTGAAACAACAACGGCAGCTGCTCAAACAACGACAACTGTCCCCACAACAACTGAAGCAACGACACCTGCTCCAAACACTGAGGCAACAACAACTGTTCCCACAACAACTGCATCAACAACTGAAGCAACAACACCTACTCCAACAACGACAACTGTCCCCACAACAACTGAAGCAACGACACCTACTCCAACAACTGAGGTGACAACGACATCTACCCCAACAACAACTGAAGCAACAACGACACCTGCTCAAACAACTCAAGCAACAACGACACCTGCTCCAACAGCTGAAGCAACAACCACACCTGCCCTGACAACAACTGAAACAATAATGACATCTTCTCCAACAACCGAAGCAACGACACCTTCCCCGACAACAACCGAAGCAACAACAACTGCACCAACAACGACACGTGCTTCAACAACTGAGGAAACAACAAGTGTCCTGACAACAACTGCATCAACAACGACACTTGCCCCGACAACTACTGAAGAAACAACCACACCAATCCCGACAACAACTCAAGCAACAACACCTGCCGCAACAACGACTGAAGCAACAACGACACCTTCCCCGACAACAACTGAAACAACAACGGCAGCTGCTCAAACAACGACAACTGTCCCCACAACAACTGAAGCAACGACACCTGCTTCAAACACTGAGGCAACAACAACTGTTCCCACAACAACTGCATCAACAACTGAAGCAACAACACCTACTCCAACAACGACAACTGTCCCCACAACAACTGAAGCAACGACACCTACTCCAACAACTGAGGCGACAACGACATCTACCCCAACAACAACTGAAGCAACAACGACACCTGCTCAAACAACTCAAGCAACAACGACACCTGCTCCAACAGCTGAAGCAACAACCACACCTGCCCTGACAACAACTGAAACAATAATGACATCTTCTCCAACAACCGAAGCAACGACACTTTCCCCGACAACAACCGAAGCAACAACACCTGCTCCAACAACAACAACTGTTCCCACAACAACTGCATCAACAACTGAAGCAACAACACCTACTCCAACAACGACAACTGTCCCCACAACAACTGAAGCAACGACACCTACTCCAACAACTGAGGCGACAACGACATCTACCCCAACAACAACTGAAGCAACAACGACAACTGCTCAAACAACTCAAGCAACAACGACACCTGCTCCAACAGCTGAAGCAACAACCACACCAATCCCGACAACAACTCAAGCAACAACACCTGCCGCAACAACGACTGAAGCAACAACGACACCTTCCCCGACAACAACTGAAACAACAACGGCAGCTGCTCAAACAACGACAACTGTCCCCACAACAACTGAAGCAACGACACCTGCTCCAAACACTGAGGCAACAACAACTGTTCCCACAACAACTACATCAACAACTGAAGCAACAACACCTACTCCAACAACGACAACTGTCCCCACAACAACTGAAGCAATGACACCTACTCCAACAACTGAGGCGACAACGACATCTACCCCAACAACAACTGAAGCAACAACGACACCTGCTCAAACAACTCAAGCAACAACGACACCTGCTCCAACAGCTGAAGCAAAGGCACCTTCTCCAACGACTGCACCAACAACGACACCTGCCCCGACAACAACTGCAGAAACAATGACACCTGCTCCAACAACTGAAGCAACAACAACTGCACCAACAACAACACGTGCTTCAACAACTGAGGAAACAACAAGTGTCCTGACAACAACTGCATCAACAACGACACTTGCCCCGACAACAACTGAAGCAACAAACACACCAATCCCGACAACAACTCAAGCAACAACAAATCCTGCCGCAACAACGACTGAAGAAACAACGACACCTTCCCCGACAACAACTGACGCAACAACGGCAGCTGCTCAAACAACAACTGTCCCCACAACAACTGAAGCAACGACACCTGCTCCAAACACTGAGGCAACAACAACTGTTCCCACAACAACTGCATCAACAACTGAAGCAACAACACCTACTCCAACAACGACAACTGTCCCCACAACAACTGAAGCAACGACACCTACTCCAACAACTGAGGCGACAACGACATCTACCCCAACAACAACTGAAGCAACAACGACAACTGCTCAAACAACTCAAGCAACAACGACACCTGCTCCAACAGCTGAAGCAACAACCACACCAATCCCGACAACAACTCAAGCAACAACACCTGCCGCAACAACGACTGAAGCAACAACGACACCTTCCCCGACAACAACTGAAACAACAACGGCAGCTGCTCAAACAACGACAACTGTCCCCACAACAACTGAAGCAACGACACCTGCTCCAAACACTGAGGCAACAACAACTGTTCCCACAACAACTGCATCAACAACTGAAGAAACAACACCTACTCTAACAACGACAACTGTCCCCACAACAACTGAAGTAACGACACCTACTCCAACAACTGAGGCGACAACGACATCTACCCCAACAACAGCTGAAGCAACAACCACACCAATCCCGACAACAACTCAAGCAACAACACCTGCCGCAACAACGACTGAAGCAACAACGACACCTTCCCCGACAACAACTGAAACAACAACGGCAGCTGCTCAAACAACGACAACTGTCCCCACAACAACTGAAGCAACGACACCTGCTCCAAACACTGAGGCAACAACAACTGTTCCCACAACAACTGCATCAACAACTGAAGAAACAACACCTACTCCAACAACGACAACTGTCCCCACAACAACTGAAGTAACGACACCTACTCCAACAACTGAGGCGACAACGACATCTACCCCAACAACAACTGAAGCGACAACGACACCTGCTCAAACAACTCAAGCAACAACGACACCTGCTCCAACAGCTGAAGCAACAACCACACCTGCCCTGACAACAACTGAAACAATAATGACATCTTCTCCAACAACCGAAGCAACGACACCTTCCCCGACAACAACCGAAGCAACAACAACTGCACCAACAACGACACGTGCTTCAACAACTGAGGAAACAACAAGTGTCCTGCAAACAACTGCATCAACAACGACACTTGCCCCGACAACAACTGAAGCAACAACCACACCAATCCCGACAACAACTCAAGCAACAACACCTGCCGCAACAACGACTGAAGCAACAACGACACCTTCCCCGACAACAACTGAAACAACAACGGCAGCTGCTCAAACAACGACAACTGTCCCCACAACAACTGAAGCAACGACACCTGCTCCAAACACTGAGGCAACAACAACTGTTCCCACAACAACTGCATCAACAACTGAAGCAACAACACCTACTCCAACAACGACAACTGTCCCCACAACAACTGAAGCAACGACACCTACTCCAACAACTGAGGCGACAACGACATCTACCCCAACAACAACTGAAGCAACAACGACACCTGCTCAAACAACTCAAGCAACAACGACACCTGCTCCAACAGCTGAAGCAACAACCACACCTGCCCTGACAACAACTGAAACAATAATGACATCTTCTCCAACAACCGAAGCAACGACACCTTCCCCGACAACAACCGAAGCAACAACAACTGCACCAACAACGACACGTGCTTCAACAACTGAGGAAACAACAAGTGTCCTGACAACTGCATCAACAACGACACTTGCCCCGACAACAACTGAAGCAACAACCACACCAATCCCGACAACAACTCAAGCAACAACACCTGCCGCAACAACGACTGAAGCAACAACGACACCTTCCCCGACAACAACTGAAACAACAACGGCAGCTGCTCAAACAACGACAACTGTCCCCACAACAACTGAAGCAACGACACCTGCTTCAAACACTGAGGCAACAACAACTGTTCCCACAACAACTGCATCAACAACTGAAGCAACAACACCTACTCCAACAACGACAACTGTCCCCACAACAACTGAAGCAACGACACCTACTCCAACAACTGAGGCGACAACGACATCTACCCCAACAACAACTGAAGCAACAACGACACCTGCTCAAACAACTCAAGCAACAACGACACCTGCTCCAACAGCTGAAGCAACAACCACACCTGCCCTGACAACAACTGAAACAATAATGACATCTTCTCCAACAACCGAAGCAACGACACTTTCCCCGACAACAACCGAAGCAACAACACCTGCTCCAACAACGACACCTGCCCCGACAAGAACTGAAGCAACGACAACTGTTCCCACAACAACTGAAGCAACACCTGCTCCAACGACAACTGTCCCCACAACAACTGAAGCAACGACACCTACTCCAACAACTGTTTCAACAACGACACCTGCCGCGACAACAACTGAAGCAACAATGACATCTTCCCCAACAATTGAAGCAACAACAACACCTGTTCCAACAACGACAACAGTCCCCACAACATCTGAAGCAACGACATCTACTCCACCACCTGAGTCGACAAGGACACCTGTTCCAACACCTGAGGCAATAACCACACCTGCCCGGACAACTGAAGCAACAATGACATCTCCAACAACTGAAGCAATGGCGACAACTGCCCCGACAACAACTGCAGCAACGACGACTGCCCCTACAACAACTGACGCAACAATGACACCTGCTCAAACAACTCAAGCAACAACGACACCTGCTCCACCAACTGAAGCAACAACACCTGCTCCAACAGCTACGGCAACGACACCTACTCCAACAACTGCAGAAACAACGACATCTACCCCAACAACAAGTGAAGCAACAACGACACCTGCCCAAACAACTCAGGCAACAACGACACCTGCTCCAACAGCTGAAGCAACAACCACACCTGCCCTGACAACAACTGAAGCAATAATGACATCTTCTCCAACAACCGAAGCAACGACACCTCCCCCGACAACAACCGAAGCAACAACACCTGCTCCAACACCGACACCTGCCCCGACAAGAACTGAAGCAACGACAACTGTCCCCACAACAACTGAAGCAACGACACCTACTCCAACAACTGTTTCAACAACGACACCTGCCGCGACAACAACTGAAGCAACAACGACATCTTCCCCAACAGCTGACGCAACAACAACAACTGAGGCAACAACTGTCCTGACAATAACTGCAACAACGACAGCTGCCCCAACAACAACGACAACTGCTCCAACAACTGACGCAACAACGATACCTGCCCCGACAACAACTGAACCAACGATCCCTGCCCCAACAACAACTGAAGGCACGACACCTGCTACAACAACTGAGGTAACAACAACTGTCCTTACAACAACTGCATCAACAACGACACCTGCTCTAACAACTGAATCAACAACGACACCTCCTCCAACTAATGAAGCAAAGGCACCTTCTCCAACGACTGCACCAACAACGACACCTTCCCCGACAACAACTGCATCAACAATGACACCTGCTCCAACAACTGAGGCAACAACAAATGTCCCGACAACAACTGCATCAACAACGACACCTGCTCCAACAACTGAGGCAACAACAAATGTCCCGACAACAACTGCATCAACAACGACACCTGCTCTAACAAATGAAGCAAAGGCACCTTCTCCAACGACTGCACCAACAACGACACCTGTCCCGACAACAACTGCAGAAACAACGACACCTGCTCCAACAACTGAAGCAACAACAACTGCACCAACAACGACACGTGCTTCAACAACTGAGGAAACAACAAGTGTCCTGACAACAACTGCATCAACAACGACACTTGCCCCGACAACAACTGAAGCAACAACCACACCAATCCCGACAACAACTCAAGCAACAACAACACCTGCCGCAACAACGACTGAAGCTACAACGACACCTGCTACAACAACTGAGGTAACAACAACTGTCCTTACAACAACAACGGAAACAACAACGGCAGCTGCTCAAACAACGTCAACTGTCCCCACAACAACTGAAGCAAGGACACCTGCTCCAATAACTGAGGCAACAACAACTGTTCCCACAACAACTGCATCAACAACTGAAGCAACAACACCTACTCCAACAACGACAACAGTCCCCACAACAACTGAAGCAACGACACCTACTCCAACAACTGAGGCAACAACGACACCTGTTCCAACACCTGAGGCAATAACCACACCTGCCCGGACAACAACTGAAGCAACAACAACACCTGCTCCAACAACTGAAGCAACAACGACACCTGCTCCACCTTCTGCGCCAACAACGACACCTGCCCCAAAAACTGAGGCAACAACGACACCTGCCCCGACAACAACTGAAGCAACAACAACACCTGCTTCAACAACTGCAGGAACAACTGAAGCAACAACACCTGCTCCAATAACTGCGCCAACGACACCTGCTCCAACAACTGAGACAACAACGACATCAGCCCCGACAACAACTGAAGCAACAAGGACACAGTCTCCAACAACTGAGGGAACAACAATTATCTCCACAACAACTGCATCAACACCTGCTCCAACAGCTACGCCAACGACACCTACTCCAACAACTGCAGAAACGACACCTTCTCAAGCAACTCAAGCAACAACGACACCTGCTCAAACAACTCAAGCAACACTGAAACCTGCTCCAACAGCTGAAGCAACAACCACACCTTCCCCGTCAACAACTAAAGTAACAACGACATCTTCTCCAACAACCAAAGCAACGACACCTTCCCCGACAACAACTGAAGTAACAACAACTGTCCCGACAACACCTGAAGCAACGACACCTGCTCCAACAACTGCGCCAACAACGAAACCTGCCCCGACTACAACTGAACTAACAACAACACTTGCTCCAACATTTGAAACAACAACGACACCTGCCCCAACAACACCTGAAGCAACAACAACACCTGCTCCAACAACTGAAGCAACGACACCTGCTCCAACACCTGCAGAAACAACGACACCTTCCCCGACAACAACTGAAGCAATGACGACAACTGCCCCGACAAAAACTGAAGCAACAACGACACCTGCTCCACCAACTGAGGCAACCACACCTGCTCCAACAACTGTGGGAACAACAACAACTATCTCCACAACAACTGCATCAACAACTGAAGCAACAACACCTGCTCCAACACCTGCTCCAACAACTGCGCCAACGACACCTGCTCCACCAACTGCGGTAACAACGACACCAGCCCCAACAACAACTGAAGAAACAACAACATCTCCAACTGAAGCAACAACACATTCTCCAACAACTGAGGGATCAACAACTATCTCCACAACAACTGCATCAACACCTGCTCCAACAGCTACGCCAATGACACCTACTCCAACAACTGCAGAAACGACATCTGCCCCGACTACAACTGAAGCAGCAACGACACCTGCTCAAACAACTGAAGCAACAACGATATCTTCTCCAACAACCGAAGCAACGACACCTGCCCCGACAACAGCTGAAGCAACAACACCTGTCCCGACAACAACTGAACTAACAACGACACCTGCTCCAACACCTGAAGCAATAACCACACCTGCCCCGACAACAACGGAAGCAACAACAACACCTGCTCCAACAACCGAAGCAACAACGACACCTGCTCAAACAACTCAAGCAACAACGACACCTGCTCCAACAACTGAAGCAACAATGACATCTTCTCCAACAATCGAAGCAACGACACCTGCCCCTACAACAACTGAAGCAACGACACCTGCCCCAACAACAACTGCACCAACAACAACAACTGCCCCGACAACAACTAAAGCAACAACGACACCTGCTCAAACAACTCAAGCAACAACAACACCTGAATCAACAACCACACCTGCCCCGACAACAACTGAAGCAACAACGACATCTTCTCCAACAACCGAAGCAACGACACCTGCTCCAACAACTGAAACAACAACGACACCTGGCCCGACAACAACTGAAGCAGCAACGACTACTGCAACAACTGTTCAGACGACATCTGCCCCGACAACAACTGCACCATCAATGACAATTTCCCCGACAACCAAGCAAACAACGTCGTCTTCTCCAGCAACGGATGCAACAGCGACACCTGCTCCACCAACTGAAACAACAACGACACCTGCCCCGACAACAACTGAAGCAGCAACAACTACTGCAACAACTGTTCAGACGACATCTGCCCCAACAACAACTGCACCATCAATGACAATTTCCCCGACAACCAAGCAAACAACGTCGTCTTCTCCAGCAACGGATGCAACAGCGACACCTGCTCCAACGACACCTGCTTCAACAACTGCACCTATAACATATACAACCGGTGCATTTACAACTTCCACATCTAGTTCTACTGCACCTGCAACTACTACAACTGTAGCACTCATTACAACAGCAGTGACTTTCAGATCTCTTCAAAGCACATTTACAAGTGACTTGAACAATGCATCATCTGCAGCATTTAGAGATCGAGTTTCAATGATAAAGTCACAGGTAAGTCAAACTCTTAAAAAATCTTCTGGTACAATTACTGGAGCTCAGTCCCCCAACACTTTAAATACAGCTAATACTCTTTTTACTTAGTATTTACTTTTTGTATCTTTCTAGGTTTGTCTCTTTCTAGGTGTTAATTTTTTCCAAATGTTTGTTTTCCAGTAAGTAACCAGTATTTACAAAAATAGTATAATTTACTTACTCAGTTGTTCTATAGTCCTAGTCCTATAGTCTTGTTTATAAGTAAATACTTAATTAAAAGTTGATTCATACAACAGAATTAGATTGTAAATTGCAATTTTTATTATAAAGTGTTACCACTGTTATCATTAAAACCAAGTTTCTTAAAGTATCAATAACCTTAAAAAATAAGCATTAAGGCATGCTAAACTTCAATAATTGTACTTTATCTGATAAAACATATAGGGCCTGATTTACTAAACACACCCGTAATGAAAGAAAACCTAGAGAAATTAACAATATTAGATAATATTATTCTATATCCAAGTATTGAAATACAGTTATTTTATTTTATTTATTCGATGAAATATATGAATTGAATTGTTGTTTTTTTGTTCCTTTAGCTTTGGCAATACGGTTATATTAACATTCATGCCAATAAAGCACATTTCGTTTCGACCTGACTTCTTTTCTCCGTGAGATGGAAGAATTTGCACTGCATGGATTACACGTAAAATTCATCCAGCCAGAGGAAACAATCACCAACGGTTCACAGCACGGCGGTTGTAATAGCGACACAACTCATTGTAGGTATCGGAGAGGGAATCGGGCGTGGGACAGGAGATCACGGAGCGGAGGGTCGATGATTATTCCCTCTGGCTTTATGAAGCACAATCTGCTGGCATTTCCTCGCGTCTGGGTCATTCCAGCATACTGTACCTATTTCTGCTGGGGTTTCCCAAAGCAGTTTGTCAGGTGTGCTGTCAGACGCACTGAATGAAACAAACCAAGGTTTTTACGCAGTGGCTGCTTTCCCTCCCGACTTTATGCCGGAAAACATTAAAACATGCAAAACCCCTCATTTAAGTACTGACACCTCCATTGTGTTTGCTCCTGTTGTCATCTACGCAATAATATTTAGTAAATCACCCATAACAGGTACTAAAATTGCACGTGCAATATTTTAGAATGCACACGAAATTTAGTACTCTTTATTCTGGATGTTAGTAAATCGATGGTACGATGAATTGAAACACGGATTGTGAATGGTCAATTCCCCAAGTAGAAATTCCCCACATAGAAAGGAATCGCACACCCGTTGAAAAAATGTGCACACTGCCCAGAAATACACATGAAGAAATGTAATGCTTCTGCAAAAAATGAATAGGAAATCTATTTTTTTTTAATCCTGTAGTGGTTCTAATCATTATTTTTCCTCCTGTCTGTCTCTCTCCTGGAGCAGTCTTTCTTCGCTACAGAATTGACAGAAAATAAAAGAAAAAGAAAAAACTGTAAAATAAGGAAAAACTTTTACTCTTGCTAGACAGTCTATGAAAGAGATATCAAGGGTTAAATATAATGACAAACTAGAATATTTGCATTTTTTTTGCTGCTGCAGAATAATAATAATTATTATATGAAATAAAGAGTGAAGATAACTAAACTACACCTCCAGCTCACTGTACAACTTAGGCAAACATATATGTGAAACGTGTTTAAGTACGATTTGTTTTCTGTTCCTGCAGCTTGAACCTGTGTTCCTAAAGGCATTCCCTTCCTCCTTCTTGTCCTTGGACGTGGTGTCATTCAGGTAATTTGTTAAAAATTACAGTGTTACAATTTAAAAATTGGCCAAAATCTGATTTTTTAAAAATATTTTATGTTTCTCCATCTGCAGAAGTGGATCAGTCATCAATGACATGAACCTTCTCTTTGCAAGCACATCTGTTCCTAATAATACTGAGATTAGGAGGGTTTTGATCAATGATAGTTTAAACGTCACTGGCTTCGACATTGAAAGGAGCTCAATCAAAGTGAATGGCACAACTGCTCAAACAACCGAAGCAACAACGACCCCTGCCCTGACAACGACAGTTACATCAACGACACCTGCTCCACCAACAACTGCTGCACCAAACACGACTTTGGCCACTCCACCTATTTACCTTATCTCAATCATTTTGGAAATTTCTTTTTCAATTGACCTCACTAACCCCAACAGCAGTCCATTCAAAGATCTTGAGCAACGAGTTGTAGCTACGGTGAGTAATTTGAACCAAATTGAACAAATTACTGACCGTGAGAATGTTACACATGATTACACACAAATGTTTAGCTGAAGGGCACATTTGTTAAGCTGGAAATTAATTTCATGTACATTTTCATTTCAATTCAATTTAATTTTAAAACAATTGTGCTCGAAAGATACTCAAGGGTTTTTGATGTTGCTTTTTCTTGCAGTGTGAGTTCATATACAGACCAAGATTTGTTCAGTTTGACCACTGTATTGTGACACTGTTCAGGTAAAAACATTTTTCTAATAGTAGTTCAGTGGTGTTTTGTATTCAGATGTATGGTCTTAAAATTGGTACTGTCTTGTGTAAATCACCCATAACAAATGGCAACAGAATCACCCCATATTTTTATTTGACATTTGGTTTCTTGAAACAGGAGTGTTCCAATTCGAGCCGATGTAACTGAAGCAGAGTTGCAGGTTGTGTTCAATCAGACAACTCGCTTTGAAGAACTCCCACAGAACAGTGTCGTTGCTCAAACCTTAGTAGAAGCTGTGAGTAATACCAACAACAGCTTCAATGTGACCATAAATCCCAACAAAGTCATTCTAATAGGTATGTAAACACAACACAATGTATTGCTCTAATCAGTATGTAAAAAAATTGAAATAATGAGCTGCTCATGCAGTTTTTAAATAAGTTATTGAAATATTATGCTGCTGCACAGGAAACAAAGCTATAGACGAGGTTCATTTAAAAAAAAATGTGGCATGACAAGCTAATTTATAGCTACCTTGTATTTAGCCAGAATATGTGTAATAATAATTTGTTATTAACTGTAAGATTTTTGATATTAGCAAATTCGAACTAGACAAGAAGCTAAAAAGTCTACAGAGCCAACTCTTTCTATGCCCTTTATGATGGTCCTTGTAAATCAGTTAAACTGGCAACAAAGTCAGTTTTACACCAAACAAATTATTTTTGGTTTCAATACTTATTAACTTATTCTTTTTTATGTTTTACAGAAGGTCCAGTTCCATCTACAACTACCACACCTGCAACTACCATATCTACTTCTACTGCACCTGCAACTACCACATCTACTACTACAGCACCTGCAACTACCACATCTACTACTACAGCACCTGCCACTACCACATCTACATCTACCACACCTACAACTGTAGCACTCATTACAACAAGGGTGACTTTCAGATCTCTTCAAAGCACATTTACAAGTGACTTGAACAATCCATCATCTGCAGCATTTAAAGATCGAGTTTCAATGATAAAGACACAGGTAAGTCAAACTCTTAAAATAAAATCTTCTGGTACAATTACTGGAGCTCAGTCCCCCATTCAGAGAACTGAAATGTTAAAATACAGCTAATACCCTTTTTACTTTAGTATTTATTTTTGTATCTTTCTAGGTCTGTATATTTCTAGGTTAAATCTTTCCAAAAGTTTGTTTTCCAGTAAGTAACTAGTATTGACAAAAATAGTGTTATTTACTCCATTGTTCCCTATAGTCTTGTTAATAAGTAAATACTTTATGAAAACTTGATTCATGGATGGTGCTGGTCAATTCCCCAGGTAGAAATTCCCCACAATGTAAGGAATGGAATTCCAGTTGAAAAAATGTGCACACTGCCCAGAAATACACATGAAGACACTTAATGTTACTGCGAAAAATGAATAGGTCATCATGAATTCTTTTTTGAATCCTGTTGTGGTTCTCATCATTATTTTTCCTCCTGTCTGTCTCATGGACACAGTTCTCTGCACTACAGAAAGTACAGAAAAAAAAGAAATAAAACTGTAAAATAAGGGAACATACATTTTTCCTCTTGCTAGAAAGTCTATAAAAGAGATATCAAGGGGTATATATAATGACAAACTAGAATATTTGCATTTTTTATGCTGCTGCAGAAGAATAATTATATTAAATAAAGAGCAAAGATAACTAAACTACACCTCCAGCTCACTGTACAACTTAGGCAAACATATATGTAAAAAAAGTACAATTTGTTTTCTGTTTCTGCAGCTTGAACCTGCGTTCCAAAGGGCATTCCCTTCCTCCTTCAGTTCCTTGGACGTGGTGTCATTCAGGTAATTTGTTAAGACTTACCGTGTTACAATTTCAGAGTAGTGACCAAAATCTGATATTTCAAAATTATTTTGTGTTTTTCCATCTGCAGAAGTGGATCAGTCATCAATGACATGAACCTTCTCTTTGCAAGCACATCTGTTCCTAATAATATTGAGATTTGGAGGGTTTTGATCAGTGAACGTTTAAACGTCACTGGCTTTGACATTGAAGGCATCTCAATCACCGTGAATGGCGCCCGTAAGCTATATTGTGTTCTACTTCTTCAAAAATGTCAAAACTTTGAACAACTGTTTATTTAACTAATGTTTTGTTTACTTTTTACAGAATTTACAGAATCAAGTGGAGTGAGCCACAAGATCAGTCTCATTACTGCATCCTGCCTGGTACTGTTGTCATGGATACTATCAAGCCAGCAATAGCATCAGTGCTGATTACCATTTGAATTGCCAGCAGACTATGACTGCCATTACTGGTATGAACAAGGACTTTGTTGTTGGTAAAAATCCAAGATTCATGATTGTCTTTGCTCTTGTATGTAGAATGACACAGCCAACTTTAAGCACCTGGCCCATTGAATCATCACTACAATAACAACCTAAACAAAATAACAATACTGTCTGTTAAGCCCTGGGATGTCAGAAATGGTTGCACTCTTTGACTTTTTATATAAAATGTAATGTATAAATGCATCTTGCTTCTCTGAGCACTGTGCTATAGCAATATTTAACTGTCAGTTAGTACTAATGCTGTTCTTAAGTCATGCTAAACAAGTTAAATCAGCCACACTGGAAAGTAAAATCACTGTCACCATTGTATGAAAGATATTCAAATGTGAGATGTCTGTGAAGTTAGTTGTCATCAACACAGTCTTGTCTTTCTACAAGCAAAGATGATTCAAAATGGTGTTGTTTTACTCTGACTTTAAAACTATCTAAACCTTTGTGAAATTCATGTTTAGGTTTCATTTACAAATACAGCAACATAACAGCTCTATAGTGAGCATATTGTAAAGCAATCAAGAGAACAAATTAAATGAAGGCACACATGCAGCTAGAAGTTGGCTGCACACCCCAACCCAGAACCACCTTATAAAGTTTTATCAAAGATCATGGTACATAATTTAAAACAATACACTGTTGATTTTGTTAGTATACACATTGTATTTATGTAATCAAGTATAGCTATATTATTTGAGACTATTGTGGTTTCTATAATTTCAAAATCAAAAACTTTACAATGATCAGAATGCAAATTCTTTTGTGAATTTAAATTGTCTCTTGTGTGAGGTTTTCCAATTTTGGTGGGTAAAGAGAAAATGTATCAGGGCATGTTTAACCTTGTACAATTCCTGTACAATTAAAATGCTTAACCAAGCCATACCCAAAGTAAATTGAATGCTGTTGAATGATTTTGAGAAAATGCATGGTTTGGGCTTCTTTGAAAAATAACACTCTGAAGTTTCCAACCCAACAGTAAGAATCACAGAAAGTGCTACTGGCACTGAGTAATATAAGTCTGAACACACACAACATGAAGCCTTATTTAGCCCAATTTAAAATTGTATAACTATAAAGCAGAAAGTGAATATTTTAATTATGTTTTTCTAATGGTCAGTACATCAATGAATGCTTCCATTTTACTGTTTGAATAGACACATAGATCAGCTTTAGCTGTTTTCTCCAAACAATGACATGAGTTTTGAGCAAGCTAGGAGAACAAACATATATGTACTTGAGATTCAACCTGAAAGGGCGAAACCTTGGTTAATTTATGTTTTATCATTATCAACCTATGGTGTGGAATTGTTGCTTGTACGACGACTTTTGTGACCGAAACTTAATTTTTTAAAATTCTTACTTAAGTCTGAACGACCATTGTTGGCATCTTCACCTGAGGCCAAGAGGAAATGCTTGTTCAGTTTCCTGGGAAGTGAGGAAAGGACAACATTGTAAGAGGGGGATAAGTGGTGGCGTAGACCCCCTCCTCTGTTCAACAACGGCTTCTCACTCCGTGTGTAAATGGCTTCCCTGACACCTTTTTCAAACATCCATCTTCTCTCTCTAAAATGTGCATGTGGTGATCCTCAAACGAGTGTCCTCTGTCCTGAGGAGTTAGCCCTTCTGTGTCGAGCCATGCATTTGTGTAGTGGTTGTTTAGTTTCCCCAATGTACAGCTCTGTGCATTCCTCACTGCATTGGATCGCATACAGTAGATTGCTAAAAGGTACAGATACATGGTGTATTGGAAACACAAAGCCTCATAACTATTCTGTGAGAAAGAGATAAGATCAGGTACCCAGAGTGTATGTAGACCCTGGAACATATGCACTGTGTATGGAAAGCAAGGCTGTGTAGGTAGTGACATCAAATGTGCCAGACCCAGATAGTTTTGTCAGTTTAAACTTAAAACACTTACAACTGTCAAGATGTTGGTGAGAAAATTCTGAAAAAAATCACGCATCATTCTGCCGATTTTGGGTGTGTTGTGAATTATTTTGGTGGCATTTGATCCAATCCAAGACAATGTTGTACTGTAAAAGTAACAGCAAGATACTGAATACCACTACAGACTCACCGTTTCACTGATCTGAAAACCCTTTGAAACACTTGATATCGGCAATCTGGAGAATGTCTGTGGGTCGAGTTTGGAAGCGTTTGAAGAAAGACTTGCGGCGCTATAGATGTTAATTGTGAGTGACTGACTTCTGAATTGACCATAGGTTGTAGTGAGGAAAACGTTTGTCACATATCAGTGGATGTGCTGAAAAAAGTTCAGCTCTCTAGGACGTACAGGTTATTTTCTTAGATTTTTAGAAGTTTGGAATGAGAAATGTCTAGAAATGTACATTTCTTGCAATAAGCCACGCTCACTTTGCGCAATCATAACCAAATTTTATACATGAACTGAGTAGTGACCCTAGATCGTCTAAACCCGAATTTTGTACAAATCCATGCAGCAAATTACGAGGTATAAACTTTTTCCAAGTGTAATGCAGCCTAGTGGAAGAATATCCCAGGACTGCTCAGCAAAGCTCGAGCCGAGCATCTGAACAGATGGGTCAAGTTTGGTGACAATGGCTTAAGCCAATTTTGATTTATGGGCATTTATGTAAAATACAGAAAAGTAAAAATTTGTGAAAACAAAAAACAGACTGACGTATCAAAATTCTTTTGATAACTTTTCATCAGCGACGCCCATAGATGATCCTGCCAAAGTTTCAGGTCGATTGGTGAAACCGTCTGGGATGAGTTCGCAAAAACATGTTTTAGAGAAAAGTGATAAAAAAGTCGTATATATTTAGAGCAGAAGACCACTGGAGCAAAGATGCAAATGAATCCAGAGATTAAAATAATGAAAGAAGTTTGACTCCAAGCCATTTTCGAGATAATTGCTAAAATGCAAAGTTGATTGTTATAGCGCTACCATGAGGGCCATTTTTTTGCCTGATTAGTGGGTGGAATTTGCAACCTATGTGCCAATTTTGGTGAGTTTTTGTCCAGCAGTTTTTGCTGCCCAAACACTTTCAGCAAAGAGAGAAAGAAAGAAAGAACCTAAAACCTTAAGAGCTAATGGTGTATGATCAGAACGCTCCAAGGGGCACATGCCCTGAGAAAAAGCCTGTCTGAGTGTTCTATAGATGTCTTAGAGCACGTACAATGTCTAAAAATATGTGTCCAGGAAAGGAAAACATGGGAACCAGAACATAAGGGAGTCAAATATTATAGGAGCAAGGCTCAAAATAACCATTGGGTAGTGCCGGAGGGGACTAATAGGAATAAAATTAGACCAGTAGAACTCAGAAGGCTATAATAAATTAAAAAGTGAGACCCCACCTGTCCTAGGGTGAGTCAAGGGCTATGTATTGAAAAACTTTGCATCATGTTTTTCCAGTGTGTCTTGTCGGTCTGCTAAGGCTTACTCAGGTTTTGTCTTGTTTTGTATAGGCGGACTGCGGTCCGGATCCGGACCCAGCCGCTGTACTGTTCAGCCCCGGATGTGCGGCCGATCTATTATTGAGACTTACTACCTCGCGACAAAGCGTTTCTATTTTAACCTGCGCAGCTTTTCTAGCATTTACTGTCCTGGTTTAGTGGCCCAGGAAACTCACAGACCAATTGCATGTGTTCCAGTTGTCTCATGCGATGCTGCTCAACCAATCAAATCTGTGCATTCCAATGCATTGTCAAAGCCGTTAACGGCTCTGAGCGTTGCGAGTAGAGTCCACGAAGAGAACCAAGGAACCAGGAATGTACAGATTCTTACATGTACATTTTTCAAAACCAGAATATCTCATATATCTCCAATCTTAGCCAGAGAAAGTGGGAAAGTGGTAGCTCTATAAGAAGGAATGAAAGAGAAGAGAAGGCATTATAGCTGTTCATTTGTTAAGATGTGTTGAGTGTTTATTATAAAATTGGTTGGACTACACTTCAGTCACTCAAAGCTACACTTTTTATTTTGTTTTTTCTGAAATTGATGCACATTTAGAAAAACATTTTTAAATGCAGCCTTTAGATAACCATCCAGGTTTTAACATCCTGAAGGCACATTTGAAGTTTAGCTAACTGATGAGTTTCATCTGGTTTGATCGATAGATATAACTGAGTATCATCTGCATAACAATGAAAGCTTATGGAATGTTTCCTGATAATATTGCCTAAAGGAAGCATATATAAAGTGAAGAGGATTGGTCCGAGCACTGATCCTTGTGGAACTCCATGACTAACTTTGGCATGCATGGAGGACTCATCGTTAACATGTACAAACTGAAATCAATCTGATAAATAGGACTTAAACCAGCTTAGAGCAGTTCCTTTAATGCCGATGAAATGTTCCAGTCTCTGCAATAGGATCTGATGGTCAATGGTATCAAATGCAGCACTAAGATCTAATAAAACCAGTACAGAGACAAGTCCTTTGTCTGATGCAATAAGGAGGTCGTTAGTAATTTTCACCAGTGCTGTCTCTGTGCTATGATGAGCTCTAAATCCTGACTGAAAATCCTCAAATAAACTATTGCTCTGTAGAAAGTCACACAGCTGTTTAGCAACTGCTTTCTCCAGAACCTTAGAGAGAAATGGAAGGTTAGATATACAGTGGAGGAAAAAAGTATTTGACCCCTTGCTGATTTTGCAGGTTTGCCCACTTACAAAGAATGCAACGATCTATAATTTTAATCATATGTACATTCTAACAGTGAAAGACAGAATCCCAAAGAAAATTCCAGAAAATCACATCATATGAATTTATAAAAATTGATGACCATCTGATGAGGAAAAACAAGTATTTGACCCCCTACCAAACAGCAAGTATTCTGGCTCCTACAAGCCAGTTAGTCTTTCTTTAAGACACAGCCCCAATCCCAACCAATTATCTACATCAAATACACCTGCCTCACCTCGTTACCTGTATAAAAGACACCTGTCAACACCCAAACAACCAGCATCCAACATCACCACCATGGGCAAGACCAAGAGCTTTCTACGGACATCAGGGACAAGATTGTTGATCTGCACAAGGCTGGGATGGGCTACAAGAGAATTGGAAAGCAACTTGGAGAGAAAAGATCAACTGTCGGTGCAGTTATCAGGAAATGGAAGAAGCACCACACCACCGCCAACCTCCCTCAGTCTGGGCCTCCACACAAGATCTCGCCTCGTGGGGTGTCCCTGATCATGCGAACGGTGAGGAATCATCCCAAAACCACAAGGGGGGAACTGATGAATCAACTGAAGGCAGCTGGGACCACAGTTACAAAAGAAACGGTTGGTAACACACTACGCCGTCATGGATTGAAATCCTGCAGCGCACGCAAGGTCCCCCTGCTCAAGAAGAAACATGTACAGGCCCGCATGAAGTTCGCCATTCACCACCTGGACGACTCAGAAGAGGCCTGGAAGAAGGTGATGTGGTCAGATGAGACCAAAATAGAACTTTTTGGCCTCAACTCAACTCGTCGTGTTTGGAGGGCAAAGAACACCGAGTACAACCCAAAGAACACCATCCCCACCGTCAAGCATGGTGGTGGCAACATCATGCTTTGGGGGTGCTTTTCAGCCAAGGGGACGGGACAACTCCATCGTATTGAGGGGAGGATGGACGGGGCCATGTATCGTGGATTTCTGGACCAACATCTCCTTCCCTCAGTGAGAGAGCTGAAGATGGGTCGAGGATGGGTGTTTCAGCACGACAACGACCCTAAGCACACCGCCAAAGCAACAAAAGAGTGGCTGAAGAAGAAGCACATCAAGGTTCTGGAGTGGCCTAGCCAGTCTCCAGACCTGAATCCAATTGAAAATCTTTGGAGGGAGCTTAAAATTCGAGTTGCCAGGCGACAACCTCGGAACCTGAATGATTTGGAGGCTGTCTGCAGGGAGGAGTGGGCCAACATCCCTGCCGAAATGTGCACAAACCTTGTCACCAACTATAAAAACCGTTTGACATCTGTGCTGGCCAATAATGACTTTTCTACAAAATATTAACATGCTGTTTGTCCAGGGGGTCAAATACTTGTTTTTCCTCATCAGATGGTTATCAATTTTAATAAATTCATATGATGTGATTTTCTGGAATTTTCTTTGGCATTCTGTCTTTCACTGTTAGAATGTACATATGATTAAAATTATAGATCGTTGCATTCTTTGTAAGTGGGCAAACCTGCAAAATCAGCAAGGGGTCAAATACTTTTTTCCCCCACTGTAGGTCTATAGTTGGCTAAAACATCCAGATCAAGTTTGGGCTTTTTCAGAAGAGGTTTAATTACAGCTACTTTAAAGTACTGTGGTACATAGCCTGTTAATAAAGATAGATTGATCATATCTAGTATAGAGGTGGGATGTGTGGGATAGATGCAAAACGTTTTGAACATTCAGTCCAGGAATTTCTAACTGAATTAAAATGTATTAATTTATCCTTGAGGACGTGAAAAGGTGCCACATATAAAGAGGAACTTCCCAAAACAAAGACACAAAGAGAAGGGAAGACTAAATCATGAAAGAAAAAGAAATACAGAATGCTTGAAAGCCACACCCACTGAATTAAATGATGGTATAGTTTATATTTTATATTGTCACCTGCTGCCTGAGTTTGTGTTTCCGTTGACATAGCCTTGATAAAAACATTTCCACCATAAATTGGTGCAGACAATTTCATCAGAATGCAGGAAGTGTTTAATGCTAGAAATGTGCCCCAGAAAACTCTTGTTTTTTTATGAACTTGCCTATAATTTTCCAAACATTCTCTAGAATTAAAATAAATCCAGTTGCTGGTTTTGCTATCATGTCTGGAGGTTGGCAAGTATCCTGATCACACTGATCTGACCATAACTATTGACTTGGCTTTTCATCTACACATACAGTACATGTGACTGTGGCATGCAGGATTAAAGAGTGATGACCCCAACCCATGTGGTGGGATATGATACAGAAGGCCTAAAATTAACCCACCTCCAATACCGAATCTCACTTCAAACAAAATTGAAAAGTTGGCAGCCCTAAGCCCGAAGAATTTTAATCGGATAGCATCATGACAATGTGCAGATGTATAATCTATCTAATACACCTTCAATCTCAAATATAAATAGATAAATATATGGTCATCCATAATTTTCTCCCTCCTGCCCAAGCTGTAATCAGTGAAGTGAAACAGTTAAACAAAAATGCCTGAGTTGTGTAACAATATGTAATACTTTTTGTACAGAAACACAAGCCCCTGCAAATAGGACGACTGGAGTTTGGAGAGTAAATCTCTTCCTGTTGCCAAATGCTGACCACCTTGTCCTTCCACCTCATGCAGAATGCTGTAAACTAACCAGAGTGGGCTTAGGTAATGTACCTACTGCACTTGTTTTGAATGTGAACATGCACTATGAGTTTATTTATTTACACAGAGAATGCACACTTGTCAACATTTCTGTGGCTTTGACAGTGTTGGATATGAAGTTTATTTATATCTGAATTTGGGCTGAGCAAATGTTATAACTCTAAATGTGATTATTTTGACTGATACTGCCATTGCGATGTGGTTACAATATTAGAGGAAGTTAAGTATGTAGAACCAATCAATCACATTTGATCTTTGTATAGCACCTTTCATGCAAAATAACAGTACAAGGTGCTTGACATGTGTTCAAATTCCAGCATAACCATGTAACCAGAATAAAGTAAAAAGTCTGTTTGCAAAGTTATTAAGTAAGGCAAACTGAGAAAATAAAATGGTAATTAAGTAGAGTAAAGAAATTTAAAACTCCCCAGCTCCTGTCTCACAGATGTGGACCATATAGACTACAAGAATATGACTAGCTATTGGATCTATATCAATAGCTAGTGAAACGAAATAAAAGATTGATTCAGTATATTGACATTGTTTTGACAGCCATCTTTTATTTTACAGGGATCCCGAGTCATGATTTGCCAGGTGAAGTCTCAAATCGAAATTTTGTACAACTTTCCTGGACTCTCCCAGAGTTTAATAATTACATTTGCCAAAGCTTTCCCACAGTTAGCCTGAATGTAATTGGATTTCATCTTGCGAGAGCTGACAAGTCCAGGGTTCTGAGTAAAATTCAGGCAAATACACTGAAGGAGGTGAAGAGAGCAGTTGGCAGAAAGGTGTATATTATTCCCCAGACCAATATTACACTGCCATTTGAGGTGAGTTTTTCTTTTTTTCGGGCCAGCACTCCTTTTAATGTTAGCACACTGATAATAGTTTCTAAACAGGCTTTTTGTTCCCAGATCCCAGGACCTGAAAGGACTCATACCCTGCCAGAAACATCTCCACCTGATGGACCTGAGACACTTTCACAGTCTTTACCTGCTTCTTCATCATCCACAGCACCGATGGCCACACCCACTACTTCACCATCTACCATCAGACCTGCAGTCTCACCTGCTGCCCCCCCAGCAATTCATGTAGGTCCAGCCCAGTCCCCCGCACCATCAGCCATCAGACCTCACCCGCTGTCCCCCAGGTCACACCCCCTGCTCCTACAGCACCCATCGGCATGACATCGGTCACATCTAACAGTAGTTCTCATGCAAGTTCCCAGTCCCCTCCCCTTAATGCCATGTCCCTGTCTTCGACGATGGACAGTGATGGAGGATCACCAAGGACAGACATGAACTCGTAAGTTATTTTTAAAAAAAATAATACAGTTGTATGTACTTTCGATAATTCACACTAAAGTAAAGAGTAATCTAAAAAGTCATCCTTTTAGTTTTCAAAGCTAACCTCAGTGAAAGATCTTCTCAACCAACAGGAGGCAAGTCTGGATCCTGCACAGTGGATGAACGCTGGCACTCCAGAGGTAAATCTTTACATGACAACAGTTCTGTAGTTGTAATGTAATATGTAGCATTAAGGATGATACTTTGAGACATTTTCATTTCATGCAACATTTGTACCTTCTAGGTATTTTACAGAAGGGCCTGTATGGAACCACTAAACAGGTAGGTTTACAAACAGGAACCATGTGTGACACTGCATTCACAACAGTCTCAATACTCATCTTTAAATTTGACAGAGAATATCAGAATACACATGTAGATCACCAATACCAGTAGTCTGCAACAGAATTTGGGTCCAAAAGAGTTCCAAATAATTTTTTTAAGGCCTGACTATGTAATACTGACACTGAAAATAAAGAAATCTGATCTTTTAGGACTCCTGTCAATGACCTTGTTATTGAGGATCTGTGGAAGAGGACGACATTATTGCAGTTCGTTTTGAAAGTCACAGTCCTCCATCGGTAGGTTTAATTTTTTTACACTGCATTAAACTGCGAGAATATTTGTTTATATTTAATTGTTAATGACACAATTCTTTTCACATACTCTAAATTAAATTGATTAGATATTGCCACTATTTAAAAAATAAATTCAAAGATCACCAGACCAACCCTTTTTGCCAGTCATTTCTGATGTACTTTTTACAATTAATATACTTTAGGAAGATGTGGATCTTGCCATCATTTTGAGCACTTTTCAAGAGGATCACCTTTCTCACCGCCTGATATCCACCATTTGTGTCAGGAGGAGAAAGCTTCTGGAGAGTGCCGTTAAAGCCATCTCCAGAAACGCTTTCTGTTGGACCCACTCACCACTTATTGAGTTTGTAGGAGAAGAAGCAGATGATATGGGGGGACCGCAGCAAGAGTTTTTCAGGTCAGAATACCTAAACTAAATTTCTTCATTGTTTTATAACAAACGTTTGCATGGTTCCAGGGGAGCTGCACAGTAATACACGTCGCTGTATTTCTCTTTTCTGTCGATTTACTGTAGACTCTTGATGATAGAGGTACAGACCTCCCTGGGCATTTTTGAGGGAAAGGCTGGCCAGCTCTTTCTTAGTTACGACCAAGCAGCACTAGACCAGTGTAAATATTTCAGAGGTGGCAACCTCATCGCTTGGTCGATTGCCCACGGAGGTCCGTGTATCAAAGCCCTGGACCCCAGCCTCTTCCAGCTGATGTACGGACAGGAGCCTCCACTGGAGCAGTTTGACTGGCGTGTGCTCCCTGACCCAGATGTGCAAAGCAAAGTCAACAGGGTACTTTGTAATTATCATGTTAATATTTATTTGGATTTTAAACAAACATTTGTTTTACTCTGGGTCGCTGTTGACAAAATAACATTTAATGTCTAAATGTTAGCAGGACAAACACTTGCTCAATCTACATTGTTCTCACTCAGATTTCTGTCTAAGATCCTACAGTGCAAGACTGCAGGGGACCTGACTCAGCTCCAGCAAGACCTGGGGGACTGGATTGCAGAGTGCGGCGTCCCAAGCGTATTTAGTGCCACAGTTGAAGACATACCAAAAGTCTACGCGTATGTGGTGAAACACTACATCTTTCTCAGGTAAACACATACACAAATGAAATAAGCTTTACAGTTGTAACTACTACAAAAAAAAATGTTTCTGCACTTATTTTTTGGTTTGGGTCAGAGTTTGATACATTTATTCCCCAATATAGCATCAAAGAAATCAAAAAATGATGTTGATGTTGCAAATTACCAGGACAGAAAGAGAAGCTGTGAGCTGAGGATCAGTTGGACATTTGCGTCTTGTTTGTCAAACAGCAGACAGATGTACTGGACCTCTTGTGCAGGTGTGCTCCTGGGTTCTCTCTTCTCTTTCTGTCCTGGGTTGGCCGCTGAAACTGGAGAGCCATTGTAAACATATAATTAAGAAACAGTGTCATTATCATTTTGATGCGGTTGATCAGTCTTTCCCACAATTTTTACAAAAAAAACAATCAGTGATTCCAAACTTGTGCACGGTGATGTACATGTTTTATCTCTGTTGCTTCACAGAACGGCCAAGATGATCCTCCAGTTCACAGACGGAATGAATGCATTTGGGAAGCTGTGGGACCTGGTGAGGAAGAACTGGATTGCCTTCCTGCCTTTGTTCACCAACATGCAGGAGCCCATGTCAAAGGCAGCCTTCAAGGCCATCTTCAGTTACAACTACAGCAGGAGAGGCAGCAACCATCGCGAGGCAGAAGAGGACACCATCTACTGCTGGAAGATGGTGCTTAACATGATTGAAGGTACGTTATATTCTTTTATGAAATTTTAGAGCACTAAATTACGAAACCTTACACACTAGACAAACATCCATGAATGTACTGTGACAGAAGGAAAATACAAAGTTTTATTAATTTACCAATTTAGGAAAATGAAAACGATCTTACGCCAATGTACCAAAGCCATTACAACAAGGGACACGTACAAATTTAGATGTGATCAAAAGTACCTTTTATCTCAGAAGTGTACTCAGAAGCCAGTCAGGTTTATATTCTCTATATTTGTGATAAAAGGAAATACAGACCTGATCTTGTAAAGTTTGACATTTGATTGTAGAAATGCAAATGTCATGCTTACATTTTCTTCTGGCAGATAAAGTGACTGAACTCAAATTCGAAGACCTTCTGATTTTCATCACTGGAG
This sequence comes from Micropterus salmoides, assembly GCF_014851395.1. Classification (NCBI taxonomy): domain Eukaryota; kingdom Metazoa; phylum Chordata; class Actinopteri; order Centrarchiformes; family Centrarchidae; genus Micropterus; species Micropterus salmoides. Next base: position 13,344,911 of record NW_024041150.1, read on the forward strand.
CAGACGAGGTTCCTCCCCTGGGCTTTCCCAGGAAGCCCTCCATCGACTTCTATGAACAGGAGGCAGGCCTGCGCCGTTTGCCCTTCGCATCTACCTGCATGATGTGCCTATACCTGCCGAGAGGCGTCAGTCAAGAAGAGGAACTGCATGAGATGCTTTTACTGGCCACAAGAGGCTCTTTGGGATTTGGAAAGGTGTAGTCCATGTCAGGCAGGTTTACTGGAGCAGTAGCACGAGAAGCTTTGATAAGCAGACGCTCCCAGTCAGTTAGCACTGCCTGAACCACTTTATGGACTTTTCCCCTGGCCATGACTGAAAGTTTGTGTGTGTTTGTTTACACTTAAATCATGCACTGGTGTTTGCACATAAAGTGTATCATGTTCTCTGAAGAATGTTCTGAATCTCCCTCACACACACAAGGTACCTGTCCTTTAAGTCTGTTGTTCCAGCCATTGCATTTTGAAGGTGCTGCTGTTGTTCAGAGTTCAGGTCGTTGAGTGGTTGTGATACAATCACTGCTCGTTCAAGATCTTCACTGTTTGCTTGTAGCTGGGTGAGCTGGATGCCGTGTCGTGCCAGGCCAGCTTCCAGATTTTCTTGGCTGTAAGGGTCATCTCCAAAGACGTTGTTGAGAGCTGTTGAGTCCTGCTCACTGTTGGCTAACATGCCCTCCATCCAAATTTGTGTCGGGGTGCGGTTGTTGGCCGATCTGATTCTGTGTTTGTTCCATGCACGTCTGAATAAATCGAGTCGTTTTTGGATTTCTGTCTTTTTACTATTTGTAATGCAATTTTCTGAGCGTTATCTTCAGGGTTCAAGATTTGCTCATCTTCAAAGGAATAGAACAGCGTGTAGAAGTAGTGCACAACCTGCTGGAAGACATCTCTCCAAAGACGTTCGATACGTTGGTTGTGTACAGACTGGCCTGTAATGTGCCTCGCGTGTCCTTGTCCCTGCAGAAGTTTCATTAAGAGTGCAATTAGAGTGTTCTCCCCTCCGTGGTCCGATCTGACTCTGGAGGGTAACCCGTACAGACAGGTGGCTCGAACAAAAGAAGTTAACACTGTCAAAGCGGTGTTGTCTGTGCTGCAGTTGATGTAAGTTATTAGTCTCGAGCTCCCATCAATACCAGCATGCGTCACAAACCCCCACCTGAAAAACATTCAAAATAATACATAATAATTGATTACTTCTTTACATTTAACCCCATATACACTATTCTATTACATGTCTACCAATAGATTTATAACTTGAACCTTTGGCCACAATTAACATAAACATCCTAAACTGTAACATTATAAATATGACAGAAAATATGGAAAAGCATAACAGGTCCCCTTTAAAAAGAATAAATGCCTCCTTTGTAGGATAAAACCATAAACACTGGAATAAACACCTACTCGAGTCCCATTTGTTGTTCAGCGCCTTTAATGATGCACCTTCTATGTCACACACACACTTAGCAAGATGAATCTAGCCTGCCAACCCCTTGCAGTGCATAAAAAAAGGTTTGCCATTTGCAGGTCTGTCCTTGAAGTCTCATTACGGCAATTACCAGCAAACCATATGTTCATTGCTCTGGCTGTCCACCGTGGAAGCAAATCTGCAAATCCTACTATGGCGGTGGCATGACATGCCCAACTTTGCCTCTGTTTGGCTTAACCTGAAGAAGACGTTTCTCATATCCCTCGTTGAAAGAACATAAAGTTTTTGCTTTTCTGCTGTCTTCGGCAAATTGACCCGAAACCGGTCTTCTAAATGCAGTTCATTTGCTAAGTCTTGTTCAAACTGGAAGCTCTCATTTATAAAGGGTGCGTACGTAAAAAAACAGGGCTGGAAACGTGCTTACGCCACTTCCCAAGCAAAGGTTGTGATCTATTAAAAACTAAATTGACGGGAAAATGTGCGGTCCAGTAAGTAAACTCTGAACCATACCGTACGAGGTGAAATGAGAAACAGCAACTCACATGGCAGTAGAATGAAATGGTTTGAAATGAATAGGCCTATTATTGTGTAAAAAAATCAAAATATTACCTCACACAAACGGAGATATCTGTTTCTGCTAAAGAACGCCTCAAACATGTTGTACAGTTTAATCTGGAATAATTTTAATTAATACTTGCATGCAGTGCAATTTATTCTCATAAATAAGGTGAACAGGAGCATAGTTTCATATTGTCTTTTGTTATCAGATGTTTGTTGCATTTCCGAGCCAAACGCTATGCACTAGCATGTGGATTTAATGCACTGCTTGTAAAAACACGTTATGGAAAAATAACACTATTTTATGTAATTTATAGCACGTCATATTTCTTTTAAATCATCAGCAGCCTCATTAAGTGAGTGGACTGTTTGTGTAGCCTAAATAAATCTTCAAACACAAGTGGATTGTATTTGGTTTAATCTCTTCAAACGGGGGAAACCAAATTAGTACCTGGTTCATCCTGTCTTGCGTGTGTATCCCCCTCCAGCCAGTAATGTCACTACTCAGGAGGGATGCATGTTCCTGCAGCTCAGTTATAAAGGGGTGGAGCTCTGGTGCCCCCTTTTCTCTGGTGTACAAGCGTTGCATGAAAGTGCGTTTTTTACCCACCAAACAACATGCTTCAGCTTCACCAAAAGGAACGTCAGTGTCACACTGAGTTAAATTTCATTTTGTAGCTTATCCATCAGATTTTGCCTCCTTTTCTTCATGCAGTCAGTACGTATTAATATTAATGAGGGGCGTTTCACTTATCATTTATAGGCAACTATGGGCGTTTCACTTATCATTTATAGGCAACTATGGGCGTTTGAAGGGTCGGACATTGAGCTCCCTCACCTGCGCCACATTTCAAGTTGATTGTGATTTATAAAGGGAAACTACTTACAAGTGTGCATAGGCATGATTTAATAAGTCTGAATATTTTTTGGCGTTTGCCATTTTTGGCTTTTGGGCGCATGTAGACTTTTAGTGAGGTTTCTATGCACAGTTTTAAAAATGACCCCTTGTCTGAAAATGAAGGTAAATGTCCCTTAAACCTGAATTCTTTCTAATGGCCAGCAGGGGGCGACTCCATTGGTTCTACTGCCGCTTTGAGAGTCAATCGGACAACATCCCCTGTGACACCTTCGCTCAGCTTCAGCCTCAGTCCATCACTTCTCCCCCGCCCCCTCCTCAGAGCTGGACAGCTCCACCCCCTCCCCTCCTCTCTCCATCACAGAGAGGGAAGTCAACGGTCTTTTCAGGAGGCAGAAACCCAGCAAAGCAGCTGGGCCGGACTCTGTCTCCCCATCCACCCCGAAGCACTGTGCTGATCAGCTGTCTCCGGGGGTTCAGAGCCATTTTTAACACCTCACTGGAGACATGCCATGTGCCAGCCTGCTTCAAAGCCTCCACCATCATCCCTGTCCCCAAGAAACCAAGGACCACAGGACTAAACGACTACAGACCCGTCGCCCTGACCTCTGTGGTAATGAAGTCCTTTGAACGGCTTGTGCTGTCTCACCTAAAATCCATCACAGACCCACTCCTGGATCCCCTGCAGTTCACATACAGAGCCAACAGGTCTGTAGATGATGCAGTAAACATGGCCCTTCACTACATCCTCCAGCACCTGGACTCCCCAGGAACCTACACCAGGATCCTGTTTGTGGATTTCAGCTCTGCTTTTAACACCATCATCCCGGCCCTGCTGCAGGACAAGCTCTCTCAGCTGAACGTGCCTGACTCCACCTGCAGGTGGATCACAGACTTCCTGACGGACAGGAAGCAGCACGTGAAGCTGGGAAACCATGTCTCTGACTCCAGGACCATCAGCACCGGTTCTCCTCAAGGCTGCATTCTTTCCCCCCTTCTCTTCTCCCTGTACACCAACAGCTGCACCTCCAGTCACCAGTCTGTCAAGCTCCTGAAGTTTGCGGACGACACCACCCTCATTGGGCTCATCTCTGGTGGGGATGAGTCCGCCTACAGGTGGGAGATCGACCATCTGGAGACCTGGTGCAGCCAGAACAGTCTGGAGCTCGACGCTCTGAAGACAGTGGAGATGGTCGTGGATTTTAGAAAGAGCCCAGTCCCACCCTCCCCATCATCCTGTGTGACTCCCCAGTCACCACTGTGGACTCCTTCCGCTTCCTGGGCACCATCATCTCCCAGGACCTCAAGTGGGAACTGAACATCACCTCCACCATCAAAAAGGCCTAGCAGAGGATGTACTTCCTGCGGCAGTTAAAGAAGTTCAGCCTGCCAAAGACAATGATGGTGTACTTCTACACCTCCTCCATCACCATCTGGTACGCTGCTGCCACTGCCAGGGACAAGGGCAGGCTGCAGCGCATCATTTGCTCTGCAGAGAAGGTGATTGGCTGCAATATTCCTTCTCTTCTGGACCTGTACTCCTCGAGGACTCTGAGGCGAGCAGGAAAGATTGCAGCTGACTCCTCCCACCCTGGAAACAAACTGTTTCAGACCCTCCCCTCTGGCAGGAGGCTGCAGTCCATCAGGACCAAAACCTCTCGCCACAAAAACAGCTTCTTCCCGTCTGCAGCAAGCCTCATTAACAAGGCCTGGATCCCCCTCTGACACTCTCCTCTTGCAAATGATTCAAATGTCTCTGCACATGTAAATACTGTTTCATCTCGTGTCGTGCACAGACCTGGCACGTTGCACATATTTGTTGTTGATTGTTGATCTTTGTTGTTGTATATTTTTATGTTGTCAGTTTATATATTTAAATGTACACAGTATTCTCTTCCGTTGCGTTACTTCTGCACGGCACAGACCCAAAATAAAGACCCTGAAAATCTGCAACGTTCTTCCATTCCATATTTATATATTTCTACATTATTTATGTCAACTGTATGTTTGTCTACATGTAGCACCTTATCACCACAGCAAATTCCTCGTATGTATAAAACACTACTTGGCAATAAAACTCCTTTTGATTTTCCAAAACCACTTTTTCAGACTGAAAACTGAATAATAATTTAATCAGTCTGTACAGGACAGAGCTGCAGGCTACATCAGTTTAGTCTCAGTTTGTACCTGATGTTCTCAACATTAGACAAGTAGGCAGTAATAAAATACAGCTTCCAGTTACTTTCCATAAATTGAGATAATGTTAAGTTACATAGCAGCTATGTAGCTGCTGTAGAAGCTTTCCTGCTCAGCTGCGCAGTCTGAAGGGGAGGGGAGATGTTAGCTAACTTAGCGCTACCCGGCTTCACTTTTCCAGCAGGTGGGAAACAACAGACTTTTCTTGGTCTTGAGAAGCTGACACACTGTAACAGACACTGTACATTTACTGCCAGAATATTTTCCTCCACTCGCGTTCACCGTCACTTTCTGCCGCTTGGACAATCAAACACTCGCTACGCACCTCCCGATTCAGAGTTACGCTGCTCTTATAACACCATCTGTCACGTATGTTCTGCATAGAATGAGGAGAGGAAGCGAGCCGAGCGTTGAGTGCTGCCATATTCGCACAGTTTGTGAGTGAAAACATTTGTAGCGCATAGTTTAATGATCGTGGCAAATTTTAGTAGTGGCGGTCGTGATTCAGCAGCGGCGTATATGCATATAGAGGAAACACTGATTTGGGTTCTGCCTGGGATAGTATGAAGAATATTGTGGGGCTCAAGGAAGACAGAAGGAGAGTAGAGTTAAACGGTTACACATTGTGCCAACAGCTGGCAGAGGATTTTAATGAATTTTACTTGAGATTTGATATACAGGACACTCTGAGCTCAGGGAAGGTCTTCTGTGTAGGCCTACTACACCTATTAACACTTTCTTTGACGAGCAGAGTGTGATTACATTTTTTAAAGGTCGTAGACCCAGGAAAAGCCCAGTGCTGTGTCTCAATTAGCATACTTCCATACTTACACTTACAATTTTGAGGGCATAAGTGTGTTCACACTGAGAAGTATGGTAAAATGCAGTGCACTGTGAGTACCTGAATGGTGCACTCATAACGGCCAAAAAGTTGAGTGTGGAACGGTGGACACTTCTCACCCTCAACAACCGCCATTTTAGCTACGTAGCGGAAGTGGGCGGGGCCAACAACACGGGAGAAGCGGAAAGCAGCAGAGAGAGAGAGGCCAACAACAGAACGTCTTTTACAAGTTTCGTACACTATTTCATCACTAAATGCACTTCTGAGAAGTTTTGAGGCGAGAAATCAACTGTGTAGATGTCGAATATTGACAGTTTTATGAAAAGCTCCGTAAGTGACAGCGGGGGAAGCTTGCGCCAACCTGCGGGAGGAGCTAGCGAGGTCAGCCCTCTGCTCCTGTGGTCATATAGAGCGCTGCAGCCAACGCAGCAGAGACTCCAACAACAACAGCAGAGGAAAACACAGCCGTAAGATAATTTTAATGTTCATACCGCTCTTATTCTGTCATTACATTGAGTAATTTAAATTAAATGAAGAGACATCTGGTACAGAAAATTCTTGGCTTGTGAAACTTAAAAAATAAATAAACACTACTATATCAAAGCGAATTACTTGTAAATTTGAACTTGGCAATAAACCCCATTCTGAGCATTTTAAGCCTGGCTGTTATTTTGGAGCTCTGCAGTCGGCACTGGGGGGATTGCGCAGTCTTGCGATAGTCATTTCCGGTTAGTGCACAACAGCAGTGTTTGATTTGAGTTAAACAGTACCCTGTCGAAATTAACGTTAAAAAGTTAAAAAACTGGTCAAAAAACATATCTTACTGAGTGCTTTCTTGACCCTTTTCAGTTTGCCTACAGGACGGAGAGGGGAGTGCAAGACGCTACCATCACCCTCCTCAACCTACCATATAAACACCTAGAAGGTAGCGGGAACCATGCACTTTATGTACGAACATTTATATGAGTCACAAGTACACAGAAGTGCTAATAAACAGTATAAACTACAGCTTTCACTAACTGTTGATACCCTGACAGCCATCTTGGATCACAAAGTCGGGGGGTAGTGCGAGAAATCTATCGGCCTAAGGGGGTGTGCCCTTTGAAATTTTTACCTTTGAACTTGGAAATTCCGACTTACCATGTCAACTGGAACCACCATCATACCCACAGCCACATCCTGCAGAGGCCCTTACAGCCTGTCAGTCACATGCTGGTTCAGCACAATGGCCTCATCTAGTGGCTATTGGCAGGTTGAGCAAGAGTCACATGACAAACAGAAAACAGCATTCAGTATTGGCAGTGCTCTGAACCACTTCAAGTTTATGGGCTTGACCAACGCCCTACCAACATTTCAGAGGTTGATGGAGCTGGTGCTCCATGGCCTGCACTGGAAAGACTGTTTTATCTGGATGATGTCTTTGTGTTCAGTCCCTCTTTTTCAGATTACCTACAGAGCATTGAGGAAGTGTTCAGCCGGTTTTGCTCAGTTGGGCTCAAGTTGAAAGCCAGGAAGCCAGGAAGCCACACACACACACACACATCCCTGGTGTTTCTGTCTTGTTGCAAGCCTCACTCGTCATGTCTCCCTGTTTATCCTGCTTTCTTGGATTTTGGATTTCTCCTTGGATTACTTTGTTTTGGGACTCTGTTATTAGCCACTCTACCTGTAAGTGTGCTCACTTTTCGTAGTCAAATCATTGAACTGCACCAGTCGGCTCTTGTGTCCTTCGTTTGGTTGAGTTTTCAAATAAACAGCTCAGGCAAACACTTGTCTTTCTGTGAATTTTATTCAAGTCTTCTGCAGAAGGACTCACAGCAACACACTACGCCGTGTACATGTATGCTCGAATGAGTGAGGAGAGCTCCGTGAGCCTGTTATTTATCCAGCTTTAGGGTCAATCTTATCATCCTACAGACACGTTGTCCCTGACGTCTGGATACCACAGAACAGAGATATTTGGACTGTTAGTTTACACAGATCATACTCCTCACAGATGAGTCTCCCTGAGTCCAGGGTTACATACAATATGTTTGGAATTCCCATTACATTCACTCCCTTTTAGCATTTTATGCTAACCAAACATAAGAATACAATTACATTTCATGTAATCTAAGTAAGAATATAAAATAGACGATAAGAAATATAAGGAACAAAAATGAGAATATAAGGAAATATAAGGATAAAATAATTATTAAACAGATTAAACTTCACTTTCTTCCCCTCTGAAAGGTGGAATCCACTCCACTGAATCAGTTGGTAGTTGCGTATACTGACCCATTGATTTAATTGCTGTAGCAATCATAGATCTAGAACAAGGGATCACACAGCATGTCAGGAGGAGAAAAGCACCAAGAATGATGAACAATGGGGTCAACAATTTTATCAGCACATTCTTCCATCCGCCTGTTGTTAGCCATGACCACATGTCCCATTGCCCAGTGTTCTGTGAGTCCTGACCATCTGTACCGTAGGCAATATCAAACACTTAAAGGGAAACAAATAAAGAAGAGTTAAAAGTTATTCACAAATGTCATTGTAATTGTCAGTTTCAAGTTGGTCAAGTGCACTGTTTTCACCATGAATCATGGGAGAGATATTTATCTCTCTTTTATCCTTTGTCAATAATTAGGAGTCTTTGTCTACAAAATCATCAGCACCTCTTTTTGGTGATTGGTTTTGGAATAGATGGAAAAGGTTTGTACGCTGTGGGAGGAAGAGATGTACTCTCACTGTGATCACATGTCCCAGGTTTATCCTGTCTGTTCCAATTGCAATTGAGACAGGCTAGCCTTGTTTGTGGCCATTGTGAGCTAACTGCTTTAACAAACACTGGCCATCCCAGCATCCTTCTTGTGATGTACTGCAGAACGAAACCGACCAGCAGCATGGTTAACGTAAAATTTTAACCAGGCCTCTGAATCACCAACAGAGAAATATGTGGCATTTGATGTTATCAATAACAGGCTTGTGTGAAAATTTGAGACCTTGTGCTCACGGATGCACTGCAACATTTACTGCTAGTTGGTCTATAACACTCTACCACTCTGTGTTCTGTTGGTTGGCCTTCCCCACACATTTTCCTTTGATGGAAAATTGTGGGAGTGGCCAGGTGAGTCATCACAGGGGATGGTGACTCCAGCCTATAATAGTGAATTCAAAACCTAACCTTTGAATCACTAACTAACAAACAAACATGTTTAATACATTCAAGCACATGCTTCTTGTTTGTCCCTTATTTATCTATAATCTCATCTGTCCACCTGAACTGTACTACCATGCAGTGGAATGTATTCAAAAGTCTGTGTATGTGTGTTTCTGCTACCCCTTGCATGCAGCAGCAGGGTTGTCTGTGTGCATGTGTGTGTTTGCTTTAGAGATAACCTTCTCTCCTCATTCCCAGTGCTTTGATTACCAAAGTGTTTTGTCATGTTTCATCAAAATCTGGATATCACATACCACATAACACGATATTTACTATATCTGCCTCTGTGCTTGGGCAAATTTAAACAAACAATGTAGCAATGATGTCACCTGCAAGGTTTGACCAACAGTTACTCTGATAATTTCCCAACCCCTTTGTGCTCCATATTCATTACAAACATAGGATGTTCAAGTTTAGTATTACTTACTAACATCTTAATATGGTATTCATTTAGATTTTTACTTCATCTGTGAGAAGTTGTAACTCACCCAGTGTGTGTTTGGCTGGATCCTGTCACTAATGTCCATCCCGCCCACTCCAGCTCAGTCCATTTGTTTTCTTTTTTTCTTCTTGTGGCTCAGTTTTAGAAAATTTGCAAAATCTCTTTTCCAATGTCCACTTTTGCCCTTTGCTTCGCCCTCTCCCTCTGTACTGTCTGCTTCTTCATACCAGGATGGCTTGATACAGCACCAATCATTTTCTTTTGACAGTCGTCTTCGTGTTGATCTTCTGTATGTTAAGCATGCTCCTTCGTGCTGTCTATCTTCCATGATGTGACATGCTGTGACATACAACTCTTCCTTACTCCAGCAGCAGTTTTTTGACTAATCAAACTCAGAACTTTTAGGGTCTCATTGAGTCTCGTTTCAGACCACTGTAGTCCTAAGGTGATGGTCATGCAGACTAGGAGAGTCCTACATGATTCAGTCTGTTCTTGCTTTTCAGCTGCTGGCGTGCATCATGCGGCAGAACTTTGTCCAGTGGTTCTGGACTGTGCATTGTCCTTTGCTGTACTCAGCAAACTTAAAACTGCTTTCCTTCTTGTCTGGCTGGAGTGACGTATGATGCTATTGATGGTGATTAAGAAAGGAACATTTTATCTTATCTTAATGCTGATCTTGTGGAATTCAAGTTTGATCTAATTTTGTCATTGCTGTGTTTATCTCAGTCACTGTGGGCCATACTTTTTGTCAAACTTATCCAAACTGCTCCAGCTGTGTCTGTGGAGCTGTCAAAGGTTTCAGTCAGGCTGGTCACGCGAGTCGTGGCTTCAAGAATGTCCTAAATGTCAATATTCCTCTTTTGGCATTTTTTTCTCTGGGAATCTGAAGGTAGAGACAATTTCTCTTTATCTGACTTTTAACGGAGCTGGAGCGGAGCACATTTCCTTCTATGCACCAGCAGTGGGGTCTTTAATTCTTTGGTTTCTCATCTCTCTGTTGCTGCCTGGTCAGATTTTAGCAGCACCAGGGCTTACTCTCCTTACTGGACTGGAGCATGCTGGAGGAGGGAGCGGAGTCCAGGACTGGATCAGCCAGAATGGATTCTGTGACTTGTGTATCTCTGTTATAGAAGAAATAATCAGTTGATTTGTTCTTGTGATTTCTTTCATCAGTCATCAATAGGCTAATCAGTTTAATCAGATCCTTAATGAATCTATTCTAATTTTCTGTTCTGAGCTTTCCTTGGCCTCAATTCTTGTCATTTAGCCTACCCATCTGAATTGCAGAATTTTCTCTTTTCTTTCCTCTGGACAGGGCTGCACGCTCTATTGCATTTCTGCTCTCCTTTCTCTCCAAACATATCTTTAGCTAGGGCAATAGTTTTAGACTAAAGCTTCCATTTTGCAGGAAACCCATTTCAACCCACTTATCAAATTGTCCCATTAATGTCTAATATTTTAGTCATCAATTTCATAACTGGTGAAGGTAATCTGGGAGTGGATTCAGACTCAGTCCTCGCTTTACTCTGACACTTGCCATAGTTTACTCTCTCTAGTCAGTCTGTACTAAGGTCCACAGCAATATTTGGGTCCACTGAGTTCAGTTAAGTCTGAGGCTAACTTAACTTTTCAGCAGGAGACCCCAAAAACCCTCGGACACAAGCCACTTTGATCCAGTTACACTCTGAACACACCTGTGCATTTACAGGCGGCTAGAGGATCCTGCAAATCACTCAGGCGCGAGATTTAAGACCCTTACTTCACTCTGTTCAGTCTCACTCTCTTTATCTTTTCACTCAATTTTCTACTAATTTCTCACCGTGTAAGTTCTTTTCCTTTTCTTTCTGGAACAGAGCGAAGATCAGGGCTCCACTGAACACAGCTTCTCCCTCCTGGGAGGATTTTCCAAAAATAAGCCAGCTTCTGTCCTTCAATGGAGTCCGAATCCCTCATTCGTCCCATCTGGGGTGCCAAATTGTCGTGGAAATTATACTCCTGGTGAGGGGTTGAGCAAAGAATTGAGTTACAACCAACCGTTGTCTTTAAAGAATTTATTTAATAAAAGAGAAGAAACAGAGAAGTACTAAAACACATATACAGCTGGTCCAGAGACCTGCCACCTAGGGTGGCTTAGGGCGTCTGGCCCCGAGCAAAGGGATAAATCATCATTTACACAGTCTAGGTTTCTATGTGTTGGGGAACAGAGATCCTCTCTCGGCCTTGAACGAACATTCCGGAAGAGCCCCCTCCAGACAGAAGTTTGCAGAGAACTGGTTCTTTAGCCTCTCTGCGTACAGTCGTTTAGCTTCTCGCACCTCCTGCCCTGCATCCGGCTCGGTCAAAACTCCTAAATGCCTCCTTTTCCAACCTCAGCTGTCTGAGTTTGGCTGTAAACCAGGGTTTGTCACTGTTATAACTTGGTATACATGTGTCCTCACAGATGCTGATGTAGGATGTCACAGCCTCTGTAAACACGTCCAGATTGTTGGTAGCAGTCCTGAAAACATCCCATCCAAACACACCTGAAGATCCTCTACAGTTTCACTTGTTCACTTTGATGTCCTCACTACAGGTTTACAAAGCTTTCATTTTTGCCTGTAAGCAAGAATTAGGTAGGTCATGACATGATCAGAGTGTCCCAGTGGAGCGCGTGTGACGGTGTGATAGGCACTGCTAACTGTGGTGTAGCAGTGATCCAAACAGTTCCCCTCTCTGATTGGACACTTTATAAACTGTCTGTTTTTGGGGAGCTCTTGGCTGAGATTTCCCCTGTTAAAGTCACCAAGAGCAATAACAAGGGAGTCCGGGTTTGTCTGCTCCACACACAGTATCCAGTCAGCCAGCATGCGCTGTGTGTCGTGCACGTTGGTGTGCGGCGGAATGTAAACACCGACCAGAGTGAATGAAGCAAACTCACGGGGGGAGTAAAACAGTTTACAGTTAATGATAAAATATTCCAGATTAGGAGAGCAGTGCTGCTGAATCACTGTCACGTCAGTACACCAGCCATTGTTGATATAAAAACAGACACCTCCACCTTTTGTTTTGTCAGAGAGTTCTGTGTCACGGACCGCTCTCTAGAGTTGGAAGCCAGCCAGCTGCAGCATGGAGTCCGGTATTGATCCACACAGCCACGTCTCCGTGAAGCACAGAACAGAAGAGGAATAAAAGTCTCTGTTTTTCACCACCAGAAGCTGAAGTTTGTTGCACAGCGAGCGCATGTTGGAGAGAAATATTGCTGGTACGAGTGACCCGGCTCTTTTTCCTCTCCTGCGGCGCTTCACAGCCCGCTCAACAGCGTGAGAGCCCTTCACCAAAATGTCCAATAATTCCCCTGATGACGCGAGAAAAGTGGGAACTAAATCCGCAGGAGTTGTTCCCCTGATGTTCATGAGCTCCTCCTTGTTGAAAGAGCTCAGGGAATCACAGCACAAAACTGAATTAACACACAAAAACAAAACAAAACAGAGGGTACCTAAAACAGAGGCCGCAATGATCAGCATCTCCGTTCTCATTAGCTTACTCGGAATCACCAAAACATGCATTTTTGGGGGCCGACGTATCATCCCAGGACACACCAAAAAGACACGACTTTAAGCATCGGCAGATCGCTGTGCTGTTCAGGCTACACAGCTTGTTGTCTTGAAGTCATTGTGGTGTTCACACTACTTGACTGACAGGGGGTCACACACTACACGAACTGACAATGACTCTGTCGCCTGATGGCTGGTTTCGTCATTCATGTCATGCAACGATAGAGTCAAAGCGATTTAGAAAAACTGTAATTTTAGTTCTTCCTTCCATTTCTATCCTGACCTTAATGTCCATTTTATCTGTATCACTGTTGCAGAAATTGTATTTCCTTTAACCTTATGTAATTTTATGCTCCTTGATTCAATTTGCCTCTACTCTGAAATATTTCTAATGTGTATTTAAACATGTAAAGCACTTTGTGACTCTGTTTTAATTAAGTGTGTATTAATAAAGTTTATTATTATTTATAATAAGTACAGCGTGCATGTAATTATTGTCTGTCATATCTGACATATCTGTTGTTATTGCAGGTTTACAAATACAAAGCAAAACAACTCTGCCACGAATGACTTTATATAAAAGCTGCGAGGTAGAAAATACATCATCGACAACCAGCTAATCAACCAGAAAACGTAATTCATTTCTATCATGTCATATCAAGGTCTTAATTTTAATCTACAAGTCGTAGGCAGTACTGTGAGTTACAAAATGTTTTTGTATCCAGTTGTGAGCTGTCACACACAAACTTGTGTGGTAGGCTGTTAAATTTTTTTTTATGGAGTTTTAGTCAGCACCATCAGACCTGTACAAACAAGCATTGCTACTGTCCCACTAAAATCAAATCTTTGATTCATGCCAACTTCCTCATACTCAACTGTGACAAATCAGACTTCTGACCCAAGTCACTCACAAAAACACTCACAACTTCCTCACCACACCTCAGAGTGTAGTGTCTTTGAGTACAATGAAAAGAGCTCTATAAATAAAATGTATTATTAGGGCCCGAGCAGGAAACATGCGAGAACCCTATTGGAACTGAAGGAATTATTTTTCTTTCTTTCTTCCTTCTGAAAATCATCTTCAATCTAAAGGCATTGACAGTGAAAGCAACTTCGGCCGCCGGACTCTGCAAGGTTTTAATCTCATGTGACATGGTGACGTTTGGCAGCGCCAGCGAAAATCAGACACAATTTCTAACCAGCATTCCCTATGTTGAGTCCAGCATGCATCACGTTAAGTCAGCACCGCATGAAATTAAATGCACCTATTAATTTCTCTGTCATAGCGCCACCTACTGGAAACACAAGGTGACCCTTCAACAAAACAGCCCCCGCACCACGTTTGACTTAGATGCAAGACATTTTTGTGGCCCACGTATAATCCAAGGACACACAAAAAAGCCTTTTGGAGCTATACCCTAAACCCAACTGGAAGTCGGCCATTGTGAATTTAGTGGTCATTTTTGGCGATTCAAGGCTCGTGCAGACTACACGACTTGGCAGATCACTGCGCTGCTCAGACTATAGAACTTGCTGTCTTGAAATCGTTGTGGTGTTCACACCACGTGACTGATTGGTGACAGGGGGTCACACACTACACAAACTGACAATAGCCATGTTTCCAGCCAACTGTCATGCAGATTTTAAGCCGACTTTTGAAATGTTGTGAAAAAGAAAAAAAAGTGCATGCTAAATAGGTGCGTTTCCAACAGCTGGTTTGGAGCGAATAAATCAGGCTACAGCAAACGTAGTTACATCAGTAATTGAATTAAACATGGCTGTAATAAACAAGATGTATGGACTCCAAACCAGAAACAAAACCAGACACATGGACCTGATGGGCATTTATCTAAGAAAAATGGAGAGAGGTCCTCAGGAATGTGTTTCAAGCGGCCAAGTTGCTACCAGCCATGTCTCCGTACGTTATGGGAATATCCGGCAAGACGCCAACAGCAAAAACAGCTGATCAGATGTGAGTCACAAGTTCACTACTTCAGAACTTATTCGGCTAAAGTGTTTCCATCTACGATTTAGCGCATTTTCTTTTCTCCGTTTTTTGCCGTTTCCATCAACCTTTTCTAATGCGATACTTCAAAATGCACATAAAAAACCTGGATTGAAACACGGCTAGTGACTCTGTCACCTGATGGCTGGTCTCTAAACCACGTTTTGTAAAAAAAAAACACGTGAAAAGTGACATGGGAATTGACGCGAAACTACATATGAAACAGCAGTTGATTGATTATTATAAAGATAGCAATTATAAAGACAAAGAATATGGGTGAAAGAATAGATTAGCACAGGCAGGTAGCAGGGATTGTCTGAGCTACAGAGAGAGCTGAGTTAAAAAATGTTTTGCAGTGAAAAACGTCTGGCTGCAGACTATCGCACCACTCTCGCCCCTCGCTCACGCCGCGCCCCTTGCAGTGCAGTCTGTAATGATTGGCTGTAGCCGAGCCACCTTTCTGTATGGTCTGTTCTGTACATGAGCGTACTTATTCCCACTCAATTTGTACCACGCACGTGTGAACATTGTAGTTGAAGCCTTTGATTTAAAAAAAAAAAAGCGTCATTACCATCACAGTATTATACAGCATTAGCATAAAGACTATTCATATTATTTGTTCATGTTTCCACAAGCTAAATGTTAAAGTGATCTGAGGAAGTATAATAAGAAATTTAAACATAGCCTACTACTGACATGAAAAAATATTAATATTGCAAATTTCATACATTAATCCTACATAAATGTTACACTGTCACAAAGGTCTGGAAAGATTTTTTTAACTTAAACTCTGATCTTGGTAAGCTTCCAGTGGAAGCTCATATTAAAGGATAGCAGTATCAACAGTTAACAGTCCCATTGCATGTTGTCATAGTAAGCAGGCACAAATAGAAAACCAAAAACAATAGTACAACCAGCATGATCGGTGCATGTGTTTATTGAGGATGTCCACAAATGTTGCATATAAAATGAAAAAATCAGAATAAAATACCACAATACGATCAAATAAGATAAAAATAATAATAATAATAAAAAATGTGGACAAGGATCTTAATAGAAACATAAATATCAATAAAATTATTATGTTTAAAGATTATAAGATCATTTAGATTAACAACATTAAACAGCTGCAATTAACTTTTATTTAAAAAACTAATTGTACTTATTTGTCCAATAACATCATATGTTGAGCTGCTTCTGCTGTGCCATTACTTTATGTCATCATCTTCTTCTTCTGCATATCTCGCCTTGTTATGCCGTTCCCCTCGCTCCTACGACTACGACTCCTCTAGATATTTGGCATGCTAGATATCTGACTGGCATCGTCAATGTGTTGCATGAGATGCATTCGTTCAGATGCGTCGTTGAGTAGTTCACACATAATGACTGGCGATTGCAGATCAATCGCTGATTTAACCCCGATCACGGCCTGACGAGCTCGGCGACTGGCAAATTGAGCTTAAAATCGTATAGTAGGCTTTACACATTCTTTACTTTAACAAACTCCTAGAGAGTTAAGCCGATCGACATCAAATTTCCTGTGTAATCAAAAGGCATTGAGGATGGAAAATTGTGCTATCTGTGAGTCTTCGTCAAATGGCGGTGTCTGTGGCGTGGCATCGAAAATCAATGATTCACCACGAAACAGGAAGTTGTTATAACTTCTGCTCAATTGAGCACCAAACTTTACAGGTTTGATGACCAAGGCCCCTGGGCTTCTTAAGTCGTACATCAAGTAGCATCTGGGCCCCTTGGTACATACATTGCATGCTTTAAACGAGAGCCTCTCAAAGAGTACAGTGCCTCTGTACAACTGAGCTATTGGTTGGCACGATACAGTCCAATGACAATTATTAAGATATAAATGATAAATGATCAATGATAAATTTGTTTGGCTTACATCATTCACACATTTTGGGAAAATCGAAATTTCAAAACAGTCATCAGACACAAATTACCATGAAGGCTCACATTCACATCGGACATAGCCTCTGTAAATGTGTGTATCCCTTCAAAAAGTCAAAATATCTGCTAAAAGTAACTCCTAAATATTCTACGAGACCTTAAGAATGTAAAGCGTGCTGACCTCTGACTGACATACAACCAAATTATCTGCACTAAAAGGCATGGCCATAACCAGCTATGAGGTCACCGAGGTCCAAGGCAGAGCAGCATAACTTTCATATGTAAATCTTCCCACACGCCACCAGATCGATCAAGATCTAATCTGTGTTGTTCCACACATCCATGAGGTCTCACACACAGTCCAGGTTCATATAGTGAAACTGTTTGGAGTAAAGCAGCAGTCCTCCGGCTCAATTCTGAGCTCCATCAGAGGGTCTAAATATGGATTTCAGAAGCTAAAAGTTTAATTCTGTTTCCTCAGGAGAGTTTCTTCTGTCTGTCCTGAAGTCTTTAACTTCAGTTTTTTTGTTTTGCTGCTTAAATGTCCCATTATATTTGAAGTGACATGACTGTGCTCATGGAAATGTCTCTCAAACATCTCTCAAACGCCGGCTAGGTGGATGATTTAGGCGTACATGAGTATTCAGATATTGTCTCTGAGCTGATCCGCGCATCACACCTATTCAGCTGTTATATTCGTGACAAAACAGTGCAAACAGCTGCTGACGTCAAATTATTAGGCTGTATTATCAACCAGAGCATTCAGCACTGCTCTGCTGTATTTCATGTTGTCATATAGTAATAACAGTGCCCATAATGTAGTCTGCACGTCATTCTAACAGCAGTCCTGTGATGAGTTGTAATGCATGTTGTGAAGATTAGTATACCAAGATCCCCCTGTTTGCACTACCTGATCATAGCTTGTGTGTGTGTATACTTAAGCTATAGCTCACGTCAGGTCGTGTTATACGTTTATTATATCACAGTTAAGGGGCGATGTTTGGTGTTATAAAAAGCGTATATATCGCGGCCTGAAGTGAGCTGTTGCTTTTATAAAACGGTTACCAAGTACGGCAAAAAGAAAGTAGGCTAACAGATGCACTACAATTTGAGTTTTATTTCATCAATAGACATTTCTTTATGAATACAAAAAGTAGTTCCACCAGACTTCCATTAGGCTACATAGTGCATGAGGGTTGCTAAACAACATACATCAAAGGCTAGAATTATTAGAACAAATTTTTAAATATATTTCTATGCACGTTGCTGTTTATTGTGCAGCCACTAAAAAACTGTCCAGCATCAGCAGATTGACTTTGGTAAGCTGAATTTTTTGCGAGGTGGAAATGTGTGTGTTGTTGCAGCGTGGATATTACTCCACTTTCTCCCGTCCCAAAGTTAGACGTTATTTTCTTATATTTCTTTGTCGCCAGGTTACAAGTTACGTGGGAGCCAGTGGGAGCTCACCTCCCATAAGGAAGGTCTGAGCTCCCATGGAAGCAGTAAAATCAATGCTAGTGTGGCCTTGCATCAGATTTTTATTTTCCTGTTACATTTCTCAAAACTGACTTCTTTTATTTCCTGTTTTGTCTCCATAAAAACATTGTGACCAGTTGTACACATCCTCCAAAGAACTTTTTAAAACCATCACTCATTTGGTGATTTTCATGTTTCTTTACTTGAACACAATTTTATTGTCACTAATTCATTTATTTAACAACCATTCTTTTGAATCACAAATTATGTATTTTTCATTGTAATTAGGGTAGTGGGCCTACCTACTATTATTTACATTAAAAAGATAAACAGACTTAAATTTACATATTTTCCTTATGAACTGCATGACTGACAGGATGGCTGCACTTCCACCATCAGCCACTATCGAGCACACAGTTTTGACCCAACAGGTTGAGGCCGTGAATTAGAGTAGTACTGTATTAGATTCTCTATTGACTGCTGCTTATTTGTCTAGTATTATTGGCTTTTTGATGTATCCTCCAATTAGTACAGCCAACATATGATAATATGCTTGCTACTGTGTGCTGGCGGCCAGCAGTGCATAAAATAATAACATTGTAATATTATACCTAGCACAAAGGGCGGAATTGCGGCCTCTTCTTGATGGCATTTTTCAGGCAAATGAAACTTAAACTTTGTTGCAATATCGCAGACATCTGGGGCAAGTAGTGGCGGGGTTCCACTGATTGACAACTTCTTTCAAAAACCCTCCGATAGCAGTAATGATGTCAGCAGCACTATAAGGCTGGGAGGGAGGAACTAGAACTAGTTCAGTTTCCAGTAATGTCACTGACCCAGAGCCATCTTTTGAAGGCGAAGCGACAACAGCTAATGGTATACAAGAACCATCATTTACACCTCAGGAGCAGTAAGCAGTTCTCAAGAATCAAATCAGCAACCAATCCATTTCTGTTGCTATGAGGTCACTGACCCTGCATTATTGCACTTCCAGTGACATTGTTTAGCCAGTGCTAATTGAAAGAGGAGCATTCCCCTTTCAAATCCGCAGTGAAAAATACCCAGCTTCAGTCCGAGATAAAGCACTTGGTGAAAAGACAACAATGAACATGTAAACTGTATATGGACAAAGGGGCAGAAGATTTCTAGACAGTGGCTACTGTACTCACCCTCAACAGGTTGTGTGTACTGTTTTGCATGCAAACTGTTCTCCAGCAAGCTTGGTGGCTTTAGTCAGGGGTTTAGTGAATGGAAGCACAGAAAGAATAAAGGAACATGAAAGTAGTACAAAACACAGATCAGGAATGCTTGCCTTGCAACAGTGGACAAAGGGCAGTGCTATAGATGCAGATCTCATGCAGCAACTTGATTGAGAACGTAAATACTGAAGGGACATTCTGAAAAGCAGGGATCAAGTTCTTGGGTGAAAGCGGACTTGGAGAGGTTGAACGGTTTGGGTCAACCCATAATGGGAATTTCCTTTGCATCCTAGAATTACGATCACCATTCTTAAGATATTAGAAAGTTTGGCAAGAAAGGAAGAGTCACAGTGTCCTATTTGTCATCAACAATATGTGAAGAACTCACTGAGCTAATGATTCAGAGAAACTCATCAAACAGTAGCAGATCAGATTCAGGATGCCAAATATTTTTCTATAATTGTTGACCCCACCCCAGACCTGTCACATTTGGATCAACTGACGTTCATATTCTGGTTTGTTATAACAGCAGTTGACGCTGTGGTAGAGCGATTCCTTGACTTTGAGCCAAGTGAGAGCCACACCGGTGAAGTTTAGCAGGATGTGTGACTTTGATGGTGGAGGACCTTTGGTTGGACCTCTCAAACTGTAGAGGAAAATCATATGACAATGCAAGCAACATGTCAGAAAAACACAATGGGCTACAGGCCCACCTGAAACAAATATAGAGTATGTGCCCTGCGCAGTGCATTCACTACACTTAGCTGGTGCTAACACCTTAGATGGCAGTAGCCCAGAGCTTGACAAGTTTTTTAACATGTTGCAGTCACTGTACATCATCCAAAAGACATGTACCCAGGGCCTTAATTAAGTATATCACTGAAAATTATTATTCTGAACTGAAGTGATATAATGACAAAACATTTTAGCATTCTGTCTGTTATTGTAAGCGAGCACCCCGAGTTTACTTGTATTTATTATAACAACATGCTGCAATTGTTAACTTTAGCAAGATATCTGTGTATAGCGTATTTTTGTATTTCTAGTAGGTTTTTTGTACATTTAATCATTTTAATTCTAGTTCATTCTCCACCTTATTTTAGCGTTTAATTACTACTTAAATCTGCCCACGTCCACGTCTTGTAACGTGATACCAGATAACATTTCTCTCTCTCTGTGTAATATACCTGGGTTGCAGGCCTAAGTAAATATGTGGGAAACACTGTATTTAAAGTTGTGTAGGACTATATTGTGTAAATAGCTGTATTACACTGTACACCTATTTTATTGTCTTCCGACTGTGTGTCACGTGACTATTTTGGTCCAACCAAGATTGAATAATCATGCCTGCAAGTTAGACTAGTTTAATTAAACCAAGATGGATGATAAATAGTAATAATAATAATAATAATAATAATAATGAGGTATGACCCGAACTGCAGATTTGGAGAATGGGTACACCCCTAAAGCATGCTAGTATCTTCACCATCTGTGGATTAGAGAGGGGGATGAGTGGAAAACTGTATTTAAGTGGTCATTACGAGTACCTTGATATGGTAAACTGGTTTTATCATTAACTTCAGTGCTATTGCCACACATTTGCATGCCTTAACCTCCCTCATGTCAAGTTTCAGTAGACTCTGCAGGCAGAACTGGCTTTCCAGAGGCTGAAGGACAGCTTCACCTCAGCACCAGTCCTCACTCTATCTGACTATTTATTTCATTGTCATAACTTGTCACAAACTTCTTTCAAAATTCCACTTAGGTGGAATGCACCAGGAACTTCTTTCACAGTACAATAGAAAGGTGTGTTGATACAGAGCCAAAAAGCATTGATTTAGTTTTATTTACAGCCATTTCATATTTCTGCTGATTCAAGCTAACACTGCTGCTCGTCTCTCTGCCACTCAGTGAGCGTAACTGTGTTCTGTGACATGCGCATACCCTCTATTTTGGTTAAGTACATATTTAAGACTATAAACTTATTTTACATGTATCATGTTATATTATTGCATTTCTATTTCTTTATAAATTATGTGTCATTCTTGCATATACCTAAAACATAGGTGCATTTAAAAGGAGTAAAAGTTGCATTTTATCAATGTTGTTTATAGTATATTAGTATAAGTGTAAAATATATATGGTATCAGGATAATAATGAGGAGGACACATACCATTAGTTTGTATGTTTGTACATTGAACTGTAAAGGCTAAAAACACTCCTAAAATGACTTCAGTCATTTGCACTGAATGGTGTGTATTGGTAGAAATGACTTTTTTAAAATGATCTGTACAAACGGGCAGAAATACACAGAACAAAAAATCCTATAAATGTTTGATTCTAACTATTGGATTATCAACTTAACATTTTGTAACACTGTATTCTCAAAGAGTTCATTTGCGGTCCAACCTTTTCTTCCGCTTGTGACGTCACAAGAAAACACGCGTCGTAATGCTCACCAAGCAGGTAGTCAGACACGCCCTCAAATCAAGGGTGGCAAAACACTCTGAACTGCAGCACATAGTGACAAGCTATCCACCTGCTGCCTCTCTTTTCCCTTCCAAACACTAGCTACCCTCCAGGCAGTCAGTGGACAGAAAGTTGTTACTGTGATGTAGAGACAGAGCTCAGTTAAAACTTTATGGATGAAAGATACATTTGTTACAAATGAATAACTCACCACTGAAACTCTTGCTCCAGTCTGTGTTGCTAAGGGTGAAAAGAGGAGCTGCCGCAATGTGCATGAGCATTATCAGGAACATCCATTTCTTCAATGCAACCGCACGCTGTCTTCCTGGTGCCACAGTCCCAACTCTGCTGAGCAAACTACCTGAACTGCGGCACTCACTCCCATCCTCCATAAACTGGGTGCTTGTCCATATTGGCCATAATGACACACAATGACAGACAAAAAAGGATTTTATAGAACTTTTTAGCCTTTTAAAAAGTTTTGGTAAATCATTTTTTATCAGTGGTCCCTTACCAACTCTGTCCCATGACTCAGAGTGTTTCAGCAGACTCCTCAGCGTCAACACCTGGCTCCAGTCCACCTGGCTCCAGGCCACCTGGCTCCAGTCCACCTGCCATGCTCACAACTTTGGTTTTATTGAAAAGTTTTATCTGTTTTGGAACCGTTTCTCTTTTTATAGGACTGATGGAGTGCACCCAAACCGACAAGGTAGCTCATTTTTAGCAGCCAACCTACAACATGCTGTACAGTCTGCCTCACGGGTGTGACTATTTACACCACACATCGTTTCCCTGAAGTCTTCTTCTATGCCCACCGCGGCTGCTCCCGGTTCAATTAGCCTCACCAGCTCCCCCTTGCGGCCTCACATGTCACTACCCCTTCCTTCACATAAATGAGCTGTTCGCCTATTTTCACACCATTTCTCAGCGCCAAACTGCATCCCCTCATTTGTGGTCAAAATGCATTTCCCCACCATGACATCACAAAAATTCACAGGTAAATCTTTTCAACCTCCGTCCTCTCCCAGTCCTCCCAACTAATCCCAAAACAAATGGCCCTGCTCAATACTCGATCATTAAGCAGTAAAACTCTCATCACTGACAATTAACTGGACTTCTTCTGCATCACAGAAACCTGGTACAAAACCCTGGATTACTTCTCACTAAACCAGATCACACCTACAGGATTTACCTACGCACGGAGCGACGGGGAAGGACGATCTACAGAAAGGACATCAAAATAACCACCATCTCCACCCCTGCTTTTCCGTCTTTTAAACACCTCACCTCCAAACTCTCTGGTCCCACTCACCTTCTCACAGCCATCACATCATCTACTGCCCCCTCAAGCCAAACCCCACCTTTCTCTCCGACTTCTCTCATTTCCTGACCCAGCTCTCTGCTATATCACCCACTGTTCTCCTCCTTGGAGACTTTCATTTCCACATTGACGACACCAACTGCAAATCCGCCACTGAATTTATGGAACTGTTACACTGTTTCAACTACACACAGCACATCACCTTCCCCACTCATTCCCATGGTCACATCCTCGACCTGGTCTGCTCCACTGGTCTCACATTAAATCATATTTCTGGCATTAACCTCCACATCTCAGACCATCTTGCAATCATAATGGACATTAATATCCCCATTCCCACCCCAAAAGTGCAGCGCAAATTCTCATTCAGAAACCTCAAGCTCATCAATCCCTCGGCTCACTCAACTTCACTCATCTGTACAATATCCCCCACCATACACCAAAGCTTTGTCGATTCACACAGCGGCCCCAGGCCAGACCTGTTGACACGACTGTCACGCACCCCCTTTTTGGTAGTGAGAATCATTTCACTTGAATAGGCTACTCACCCTTGGGGATCCAGATTGAGTGTTCCCTTGGGGACACTCAATCTGGATCTATCGTAAGACAATCATGCCCGGGACACCACATCAATCATGTCACCAGAACTGCCTTCTTTGACCTCAAAAACATTGCCATCTCTGGCCATCACTGATCTTCTCTGCTGCTGAAACCCTGATTGACGCCTTCATTACATCCAGAATTGACTACTGCAATAGCATCCTCTATGGTTCACCTGCCAAAGCCCTAAATAAACTTCAATATATACAAAACTCTGCTGCCCGCCTCCTCACCCACACACGCACCTGTGACCACACCCCTGTCCTCCAGAATCTTCACTGGCTCCCTGTTCCCCAACACATTCAGTACAGAATCCTCCTCCTCACGCATAAAGCCCTCCATAACAAGGCCCCTTCCTACCTCACAGACCTGCTCCACCACCATAATCCCTCCCGTAACCTCCGCTCCTCTGACACAGCACCATACCTGGGGCGACAGAGCTTTCACCATCGCAGCCCCCTCCCAGTGGAACTCCTTACCTATACACATCCGAGATTGCAGCGATATGGACTCTTTCAAATCACTTATCAAAACCCACCTTTTTAGACTACCTTTGAACATCAAATAATGTTATATTACAGCTGCTGTTTGTTATTTTGTTATTTATATGGTCGCCCCTTTGTTGTGTATTTCTGCACCACATGTTTATCTACTGTTCATATATTTTATATTATGCTATTTATGTTTTTAATCTGTTTTAAATGTACATTACTTCTGATTACTCTTTGAGTGTCCTGAAAAGCACTATAGAATTAAAATGTATTATTATTATTATTACAAATATATGTGAGGGGGTTTTTGAGCATTAAACATGTAATTTCCTGCATTCTGGAGACATTTTCTGCACCAATTTACGGTGGAAATGTCTTTTTTTATATGAGGGAAAACTATTTTCCATTGTATGTTTTCTATAAACCATTCTCAAAGCATTTTCATTTGTCAGTTAACATTTCTTGGTAAAAGCTATTTTTCAGAATGCCATTTCTAAATGTGGTGGGGACCCCCATGTCCCAGTAAATGACCCCTACGGGGTCAGTGGACCAATTTGGGTCAGACAGCAATGTAGAGCTGTGTGCTCGGGTGTTAAAAGTGTTTCCCTAATTTAAGTGTTCAGTCTTGTGTTTTCAGTTAGATCTTGTTACATGCTTGCTTTCTCTTTTAAGGAAGTAGTTTGCTGTTGCTGATTGAGTTTAGTTTGTCAGTATTATTTAATTGTAAAAAAAAATCTTTATTTGGTTTCACCGAATCTGTGAAGCATAAATTATTTCTATTAGTTTAATATTCCAACATTAAATTAAAACAAATTTCATAGTTAGGCCTATTGTTAGCAGTGTTGGGTAGGAACTGTAATGATATTTTTACTTTTCTTATTTTACATTTACTCATTTTCCCATGTAACGCTTCGGAGTTAATGAATACACCATCCTTGCCGTGAATGCGCGACTGGGCGGCAGGTCAGCTGCACCGGACCTGATGTTATTCAAGTCAGCTGTTATCCAACAAGCTAAAATAAAGTAAAGTAGAGAGAGAGTAGAGAAAAGATCGGGTGCCAATAGATACGCCAACATGTCAAAAACAAATGAATGCGAAGTAATGGCACCCTTTTAAGCACTGGTCACAGTGCTGACAAATGAATGCTGGTAACCTTGGATTGCAGGCTTGGTGGGCCAAGAGACTGCATAGGACAAGGTGCGAACTACTGGGTAGCCAGGGGGAGCTTAGCTCCCCTTGATAAAACATCAGCTCCCCTAAAAGCACGATTTGTGATATTTTGGGAGGGTCTCTAAATATTGACAGCATGCTTTATTGCCAATAATTTCTATATTTCTCTATCATCATGGATCCATGCATAAAATCAGGACTGTCAGACTTCATCCAGCCAGAAGGAACAATCACCAAGCATCCGCAGTGGGCCGGTCACTCTGCGATCTCCTGTCGCTGGTCCGCCCCACTCCCTCTTTGGTCCAGGTTGCGCCGCTAGTACAACTGACGTACTGTGAACGGTTCGTGATCGTTCCCTCTGAATGAATGAATATTATGCATGATCCATGCAATACTGCAACTGGGGGCTCCCCGCAGAGCCATGAGACTTTCTAAATTCTTCCCTTTCACAGAGAAAAGAAATGGCAGGTTGCAAACATAACCTCAGCTGTTGTGTAATTGTAGCAAAACGGCTATGATAATAATACAATAAGACAAACATGCTGCAGCTTTTAATGATTCAGCTGTAAGAATCACAATAATAATAATAATAATAATAATAGGACTAGTAATAACAAGTGTATCAGAGGTTGTTGAGTAGGAACACGGGGGCAGCAGGTGACCCGCAACCACAGATCCAGACTCCACAGCTCCAGACCCAGAAACACCTGCAGGAAGTGATAGGAGGAGGAACGAGAAAGCACAAGACTACCGGAAAGGGAAGAAGTCGAGTTAGTAACATGCAATAATGAGATGAAGTTGCATAGAGAGGGAGAGAAAGAAGAGGAGAGAGGAGCTCAGTGCATCATTAAGATAAGATGGTGCCTGACCATTAAGAGCTTTGTAGGTGAGAAGAAGGATTTTAAATTCTATTCTGGATTTTATAGGGAGCCAGTGCAGAGAAGCTAAGACAGGAAAATATAATCTCTTTTCCTGGTTCCTGTCTGAACACATTCTGGATCAGCTGAAGAGTCTCAATGGACAGCCTAGAAGGAACAAATGTATGGACTAGTTTTTCCCTTGGTGCGGTCTGCTCCAACCCAAGTGAAAGGTGGCTGTGGATGGATTTGTTACAAACTCCTGAAAGCACTTCTGATCTGTCAGTCTACAGATTTACTGCAAGCTTACAGCAAGGGATTTTCAAAACAAAGGTTTTTGCTCAGGGCTCTTTTTTATATTGTTCCATTACCTCGTATACCTGACTTAACAATTTGCATTGTGCAAGACTTTTTATTTTAAACAATTGTTATCTTTATTTGCTTTTGATTCCCTAGTTGAATTGAATTGATTCCCAAGTTGAATTTCTTTTATTCATTTATTTATTCATTTTTTTCTTACTCCACATTAAAGCTTCCTTGTATATTATTTAAGTAAAAGTGCTGCTGATGGAATAAAATTATGTATAGTCTCTTTTTCCACAAAGCACACTGCTGGTAGTAAAAGGAAAGTTTGTTTAGCTCAAAGGACTTTACTCAAGAGATTCAAGTTATTATCACATATCACACAACACCAAAAACTCTCATGAAGAATCTGTAAATAGGGAATGTTCAACGTTATTGTACAAAAGAATGAAAACAAATCGATTATCAAATCGATGGTAATCGATGCTGATTAATTATCTGATCAAGCAGTCAATTGCTTAGTCTGTTCAGATCAAGATTTTAATAAATAATATTATTACCACTATTTAAAAACTCTGAGGTAATCAGTTTCCACAAATATTTTGAGTATTCTGAACTTATTCGGGTTTACAGTGTACTTCTCTTTTTTTACTCTTCAGACCTTCTCCTCTTTGGCTGTTTCTTGGCCATCTCCCCTTCTTCACAGTGCCTGGAGTCCAGCATGTTCAGTTGTTCATGTGTCAGTGTATAGTACTCTTTATCCCACTGCCCCCCTGCCCTCCATAATCCTGTGTACGAGCGCTAATGCCACCTGTTGCTGATTGGCTGGAACAATGTTTTGAGGCATGGTCCACACCACTGTCTTTGTTTTCCATTTACAGAGCCAGGGCCGTCTAGGAGAACCTAATTTTTTTCCCAAGCTCACACAAAATGGAGAGCTTGCAAACTGTGAGGAAATATTTGCTGAAATTAACAAAAAGTTTATTGTAATACAATCACTTACTATACCTTTAAAGGTTCAGTGCACAAGTTTTACTGGCATCTAGTAGTGATGGTGGCGAATTGCAGCCAACTGCTCAAACAACGCTCATCCATCCCTTTGCAAGTTGCTGGCCGCTGCAACGATAAATACAGCAATTTAACACTCAACATAAAACACAGTTTCAAAACATAGAACTAGAGGGAGCTACTCCACTCACCACTGGTAGTACTCTGGAACACAATAAAAATACCCGTTTTATTGTTAAAGACATTTTAGTAATTTAATAAAGATAATACACTTTAACCATTAACGATTAGCCTCAAGTTAGCAGCGGCCGCTGCTGCAAGCGCCGTTTACATTGAGAACAATGGGCACAAAATGGCGGACATTAGCATATAGGCTAGTGGAACAAAACACCAGTGCAATGGATCGGCATATTAGCTTGAATATGCCCTCCGGCATAAGTCACAGAATTTAATATCAACACTTAGAGTTTATAATTAATGTATCGCTGCAATGACTCAGCTACATAGGCATCCCATCCGGTCTCCCCCACTAGCGCAAACAGCTCAGAGGCGGGTCTAATTACTCCATTGGCTAGGGTGTAACACTCAGACTAATAGGCTAATGCCACAATAACAATATGCCCTTGTATTGGATGATATCAATGTTTACAAGCAATCCTTTCAACATTTTAGTGTTTATTTATACATATATATAGTTTTCACATGTGTTATCTATCTCTACTTGTATGTAATAAACCTATATTTATTGGATATTTATTTCACTCAGGACTTGTTTATTTATTCTATTTATTGCCCTTTTTACCTCTGGGTTACATACTACTATTACTACTATGAATTTGACGTAATGATGAAACGTGCTCTGTAGAGCAGTTTGTCTGTTTGTGCTACTGTAGAAACATGGCAGCGCAACATGGTGACATCCATGTAAGAGAACCCGCGGCATGAAGATAGAAATGGATAATTCTAAGGTAGTAAAAACATAACGGTTCATTATGTAAGGTCTTTATACCCCATTGAAAATATAGTTATGGATATCATGTTGTATTTCTGTCAATATATCCTCACACACACTACACACTGGACCTTTAAAGCAATCTTATGCAGTAATTCTTTCTGAAAATTTTGGCTTCAAAATCATTTTGATGCTACACTGACTTGTAATAGGGTAAATGGTGTCTCTTTCATTGCTGCTCCAAGCTCACGGTGCCAGCTACGAAACTATAACACTGGAATCCCGGGCAGCATTGCGTAATGCTTTACAGCACCAACACGACTCTTTAACAAGCAAGATAATCATGGGTATCAGTCATGTAACTTTCTTGTTGTGGACGCCATCTTTAGGACTGTTGCGCAGTCGTTGCGCAGCTTCTTCTCAGTGACAATGAATATTGTCGCACACGAAAATAGCACGCCTAACCACAGACGAAAAAGCTACAGTCTTTAAAGTAAATAGATGCTTTGGGTTTCAATCTTTATCTGCTGTCAAGTAAACTGCAGACTCCACTAAAGTCATGTAAAAACCTGCCAAATTTGACGATTTTTGATATTTACATTTACCTCATCCACAACCCCTCTCCAGGCATCCAAACCACCAAAGCCTCCTGCTAGTTCACCTCTGATTTTACTATAATGTTACAAGGGTTTCCAACATTAACGTTATATGCACAACATACAGAATTAACATTAGCCACTGCCCAGAAATAGTAACGTTAAACTTGCATCTGCAGTTCAATAAAAACGCTGCTTTGAAATAAATGTTCAACTGTAAGTTAACCTTAACTTTAGATGAAACATTTTTTTTAAATATATAGTTAACTATACATAATCACGTTTGCATTATGGAAACATAGCAGGTATAATTCGGCCAAAATTTACTTACCTGAAGTTTGAGTTTTTGAGTGGGCACCCTCGTGGTCGTGATTGCTACAAATCAATAATGAGTCATTAAGTGATTAATGTTAAAATTACTGAAAAGACGCGCAAATTTTTGCTGACAAACACTGGACACACAGCCGTGTCAAATTAAACACATTTTAATAATATGCTTGACCCAAACAGCTTAAAACTATTTTCAAAAAGAGTTTAGCTAGCTTAACTTTAGCTCAAAGTGTCTTAAAATGAATAGCTAACCTCTACATGTTAACAGTTATCCTCAATTAGCACCTGCATAAAGTCACCAGCAAGTAAACGACAGCGGTAACTCCTTAGTTATGCTACAAAGTTTCATCGTGTCACCAAAGTTAGAAACAACAAGCTAACATAAGCACATTTTAATACAAAATAGCAATACACAATGATAATTAATTATGTTGTACTCACCAATCTCTCCTTTTCATGCTCGAAGCTCGAGTGAAAGAAAATGGTGGCTGTCAAATTCCTCAACGAGTGTACCTGTTGAAATGCCCGGATGTTTAAAGTATCACTCATAGTGTTGAATACCGATAACTCTGTAATTTTACGACAACACTATCATGTATTTTCACTCTACAGAGCTCATTTTATCAGAATTAACACCAGAACCTCAACACTTCACTCTCAACTGGCCTAACACTAGAATTTTGACTCTGATGAATTTGCTGTGTGGTAGAACTGCCAGACTGCTGAATGCAGTTAAGCCATTTTAGCTGCATGTAGAAAGATTGTCTTGCAAGTATTGCATCACCTGATTGGCTCTTCTGATCGGCCTTTATAGAGACCACTGATCAATCTATGTAAAATGATTATCTGCCGATAACAATTGTTGGCTGATTGATCGGAGCACTCTTGGTTTTTAGTAAGATCCAGTTGCATAGATAGGAATTAATATTGGGGTCGGTTTTGTCAGTTGGGATGGGAGTAAAAAAAGGTTCTGGAATTTAATGCGGACCAGTCCACCAGAACTGGCACCGACATACTTCATCTCAGCTACCCTGCTAATGTATGCACATACAAACACGACCAGCCTCTAATACAACCACCTCAGCATCGCAGCCACTGATCACTATTGCAGGACTACTTTAAAAAGGCTGTACAAACACACAAATGCTGCACATATTTATAATACTTCTACAGAAAACACACTGAATTTCTCATGATTGAACTACCTCACACCAAACAAAGAGGGAAAAAGAAATGCTAAAATATCCATAATACTTACTGAGACATAGAACTGTCTAACTGCCACTCAGGGTTAGGTTGAATGATTTACTCGCCATTTAAACCAGACTGTTGGGATGATGAGTTTCAATGCATTGTCTGGTAAGGACTTGATTGATTTTACAGAATGTATAGGCTACTATTTGCATCCAATGGCTGTATAGACATTAAAATAAGATCAGCTAATTAATGTTTGTAAGTGTCTAAAACAATTTAACGTTTAAAATGAAAAAGTAAAAACAATCAGTTTTAAAATTACCCAACAGTCAATTGCTGATACCGAAGTGATGGCCATTTCTAACAAAATCCAATCCAAAAACAGCATAATTTAGACATTCAGAGCTTTGCTAAGCACCCAGTTACTGTACATGAGGTACATGTGTTGTTCACTGTATACTGGCTGGCACACAGCTTGTCATACAGTATGGTGTCCCGGGCCTTTCATGTTCCCAAGTCTAAAGTCTGCAGATTGATGCACACTGGAGTGGAGGAGATTTCAGCCCTTCGCCAGGAGGTCATCAGACTGCCCACACTGGGTGAGGTTGGAAAAGCAACAGTGTTCTCCAGGTGTGTGGGCTCCATTGATGGCTACCATGTCCGCATCAAGACCCCCCCCAGGACCCGGGCCAGGATTACCTCAACAGAAAGCTCTTCCCATCCGTACATGCCACACTTACAGTGCTAACCACTGTACCACCCACCGATGAAATCATTGTAGATTATTTAAATGTATTCTGTTTGCTCTCTTCAACAGCTGTAAAATGTCCTGTACACATAGTTGAAAAGACAATAATGGTATGTGCCCTTCTATGTTTAGGTTAAACATGGTAACCCAAGTAATTGCTCAGTGTATGCACAATCTAGTAAATTTGATTGCTGAGTTTGGATTATTTGTAGGCTAGAATATGTTAACACAATTGCTTAAATAACAATTCAATTCAATTTTCAAATCAAATTAGCTTTATTGGCATGAATGTGTAACAACAATATTGCCAAAGCATCATACATACAACATAAAAACAATCAACCCCATACATTTCATTAAACAAGTAATTTAAGCATAAAGTAATAATGTACTGTAAGGATTTAGCTGCCTGATATCACATTGCCTACCTATAATTTCTGTTTTACACAAAGAATCTCAACAACACAGATTCAAGAATGTTTAATTGATTTGCAACTACTATGAAAACAATACAGTAAATTATACTAAACAAATAACAAACTTATTGTTTCTTAACTAATTCATCAAACAAATCTAAAAAACGTTTTGTATTGTCAACAGCATTAAAACGCTGGTCCTCCTTCTCAGCCTCTTTCTCAAGGAAAGCCATGGAGTCCCTCTGTGCAAACAAGGGATTTATCAGTGAGATGTAGACACACTGGCTCTCATTTATGAAAAGTGCGTACACCAAATTTCCAGCATACACCTGGCGGACACCCAAAACCACGGTGACTTTGAGATTTATCAATATGAATACGAAAAATGCACGCTGCAGATTCACGGAACCAGCCACAAATCAGCACCCAAATGCGCATTCAAAATGCCATCTAAGGTTGGGTTTTTTTTTCACAGTATTTTTTTTTTAGACATTTTGAAGAGAATAATAAAATGTTTCTAAAGCAACACGAGATTGGTTTGTCTATGTTTTTCTTGCTCAGCGCACCATGTGTTCTGTCAAGATCAGGGAGCATATTTCTCCGGTTCTAGCCTCCTTACACTGGCTCCCCGTGAAATATAGAATAGATTTTAAAATTGTTATGCTTACCTATAAAGCCTTAAATAGCCAGGCACCATCGTACCTACTGAACCAATAGAGCCCTGTACCCTCAAAATGTAGGGCTGCTTGTGGTGCCTTATTTAACTAAGTTTAGAGTTGATCAACTAGCTGAGCTAGTTGATTTTGCCTCGTTGCTGGTTTGGCTGGTGTTGGGGGATGTCGGCTGGCGCCGGCGGCCTTAGTTTTTTCCGGCGGTTGGGGGGACGGCGGACTTTTATTGGCGGTGACCTGTGCGGCGCGTTTGCTGCCGGGCTGGGACTTGCTGCTGGTGTTTCTCTCCGCTGGCTTTTGCTGTCGTGTTGTTCTGTTTGCTCTCTCTCGTTTGCCCGACCTCGCACGCGGGATTCGCGGGGGGCTGCTGGGCATGGGTGTCGCCGTGCTCGCGCAGTGTGCGCGTTGGGCTTGTTTTCATTGTTCTCTTAGTTGTCTTAATATGTCAGCTGTTTATTGCTGCTGTTCGGCTGGTTGTCTTTTACTATTATTATTATTTGTATTGTTTTTTTGTTTGTGTTTGTTTGTTGTTGTTGTTTTTCTCCTCCCCAAGCCCTCCTCTCTGTTCTATTGCAGGTTTCGTTGCTTTCTGCAATTGGTGTTTCCCACAGCTTTTCCCTGTTGTCCCCACCCTCCATCCCCCTTTCCCCCTTCTCTTACAGGTGTTGTGCTGTGCTGTCTGTTTGTGCCCCCCCATCCCCGTGTCTGCCCCCCTGTCCGGCCCGGTGAAAAATCAATACATAATTAAATAAATAATAAAACAGACAAAGGAGTATATTAATACTCTCTTGTTAAAGTAAAATCTGTCTGGCACAATATGGTATCCAGGTCATTATACTCTATACCAGGCTGCTGGGCAGGACAGGTTTAAAAAACAAACAAAAAAAACACTAAGTTTAGAGTGGGAGCAAGAGCATTTAGTCATCAAATGCCTCCATTATGGAACAGGTCCCAATTTGGGTTCAGGAATCGGACAAAATCACCACTTTTAAGGCTAGACTTAAGACTTTTCTATTTAATAATACTTTTGTTAGGGCAGGTTTGAGGAAACTTTAAATTGTTAGATCGTTTTATCTTTTTATATGTTGTTTATTCTGATTGTATTTTATCACGTGTTTTATTACATGCATTCTGTATTTTATGGTTTATTTTATTTTATTTCAATGCATTTTCTAAAGTGTATTGGGACCATGTCTTTGGTGCTATTGCACTTTAAATAAAGCTCGACTTGACTTGACTTGACTCACCTTTTTCTTTCTGCAGACACACCTAAGAGAGCAGCTGAGGCCAGCCTTTGTTTGGTGCTTGATTTTATTCCAGTCACCTGAATGTCTCCAACTGGGGTAGAGGAATGTGCTTCCAGTCAGGCAAGTTTTAAAAATAGACGTTATTAGAAGAGCCAACCACTGTTTTTTCCCAGTTATGTTAGTTTTTTTTGCCTCAACTAAGTCATTCAACGAGCTATTTCATGTTTTTGGCTGTATTAAAGGGGGGACTTAAGGGTAGAGTAGCCATCTCGCATGGGTGTTAATGGTTTTGATGTGATCTAAGTTGGTTTGTGCAGCATAGTCTCTAATTGTGTGTTTTCTTTTTGTTTTGATTTATTTAGAAAACCATACAAGCTACACTGCACTTTTCCTTCTGATGTTTTGTAATAAAATGCTTCCAGTTTATTCTGGCACTTGTGTGTTGAGTAGCATTCACTGTAAAAAATTATCTAGGTGGTTCAACTTAAAAACTCAAGTTCAATTGCCGCCTTAAAAATGTGAGTAAACTCAACTTTAAGAAAAGCTTTGTTTCAACTCATGATGTTACATTATCCAATTTGTTTAATTAATGATAATTTGTTGTTTGAACTTAATACTGTGAGTTTAAACAACTATCTATATTACATTGTCCATTCAAGGAAACTTGCTTTCACTTGTCTAACATACAATTCTACACCCCTTCAACTCACATTTTTAAGTGCAGATAACTCAACTTGAAGATTGCCTTTGTTTCAACTCATAAATTTAAGTTCATAAAGTGGATATAACTACAGTGTTCTAGTTGTCCCAATGTTAGTTAAATGAACAAGTTTGAGTTATTCTAACTCATAGTTTCAAGTTAAAGCAACTTAACCAAATTAATACTACTTTCCATTTCAAGTTAAGGGATTTAAATTCCAAATTTGTTTCAATTTACATCTATAAAGGGCCTTGAAGACAGACCACAACAACAGCACCACTGTGCTATTATCTTCTTCTATGACTTGTGACGGGGCAGGGTAGCTTGCTGGTGCGCCTGTGCACGCCACAGTCAAAGTTCAAAATAGCAGCAGATGTCACCTCCTTTCTGAAAGGGCCTTAAGGCCGTTATCAGGAACCCTTTCCACCGGTGGCACTAGTCTTGTTTACCACAGATATTCTATTGATATTCTATGTAGTCTATATTTTGGTTGGAATTTAAATATATGAGTTATCTGTAGTGTATAATTAGCAGGGCTGAGCAAGAACACCAAATTTTCTGTATCTGTACTCAGATTTTGCAGGGCTTAATCTATAAGTGGGTGGTATTAACTGGAAGTTATTTAAACCTGAAATTTCTATCAGAACTTGCTAGATTTATTAGAAAACCATTTACAGCCTCAGAATAGAGCTTCAGAGAATAGTAATTGATTTTTTTATATTCATATATTTATAGTTTATAACAAAACAGGTATTGACACATTTTACTCTGATGATACTCATAGAAAGTATCTGTACCGGATACTCGTTTTAACCAAGTACTTGCTAAACCCTAATAATTAGTTGATAATGTATATATTTTTCTCAAACTCAAAAGACGCAGCAGCTAGGCAATCCTCGTACTCTTACATACGTAAGTTCAATCAACACGACAAAAGTGTCAAATAGTGATGATGCAATAAATTAATGCAAGTTTAACTTTGTAAAACTCATACAGTTGAGTTCAAAATCCAAAACTTGTCAGAGCTATTTGAGTTAAAAAGAAGAAGTAAGTTGACATGACTAAATGGGTCTATGATTCTTTTCAGTGTTGGGTCACTCAACGATTGTCCTTTTTCAGCTTTGTTCCTTTTCAATAACGCCCAATGGTGACATATGTTGTTATAAATTTGTTGTAACTCACCCAAGAAGCAGAGAGGGGCATAAATATTTCAAAAAGTGTCTTGTTACAAATTACATATGCTTGCTCATCAAATGTATCAAAATACAACATTATGTAAGATATGTTTTTTTGTGCGATTTGGTGCCCCTTCCTTTCACAGTGTAATTCACCACTGTTGTAAATAAGGGCAGCTGTCCATGGGCATTTGTTCCATTAGTGTGACAACAGAAAGAATGAAAGAATGCCTCTCGCTAACGCCTGGGAGCCTACTGCTTAGTCACTCTCTATTTATCTTCTTTGCTTCCTCCATCCATCATCCATCCTCTGTCTCTTCGCCTCTGCTAACGTTATGCCCATAGAAGCTCCTGAGCTCGGTTTCCTTGCTCCAGCTCAACACTGGCGCTGCTCTAGACCGCAACAGCAGTATAAAGTTGCTTGAAACTTGGGTGGCAAGCTAGCCAACAAAGCTAGACAGCAACCAACCCAAGAGCACTTACAGCAATGTTACAAATGTCAGAGTGTGTTATCTAGTAAGTTTGCTCACATCAACTCTTTATAGCTAGCAGTTAAACCTCCGTCTGTGAAACCTTATTTTGATTTTGCTTGAGTCGACAACTTTGCTAACATAGCCAAACATCAAGCAAGTGCAACAACACAAGACACTGCAAGCCAGCTAATAAGTTATTACTGACTAGTCCAACAGCAAGAAGGCCAGCTCGAAATCGGTCCTGCATCCTGTCAGCTCACGTCACCGAATTAAAAAAAGTCCAGTGTTTAATCTTGTCTGGTTGGTTGCTCATCATTATCCCTTTTTCTCTTCCCCACTTCCTCTAACAACATCATCTTCACTTGAAACACACTTATTACAGAAATTTCAGTAACCAGACTAAAATACGTAGAACATATTTGCAGAATATTAACAATGTGTGTGTAGAGAACTGTGTGTGGTGTTTGGTTCAGGTTGGGATTACAGGTTGTGGTTGTGTAGCTGGTGCCATGAGTTGTACCTGGCAGCCCCCAAGGCACGTTTCACAGAGGTGTGCAAAATTTCTGTTGCACATCTCATGTCCAGACGTACAAAATGCCACTTGAAGCCATTCCCTAAATCCAACAGGAAGTCGGCCAACACAGTATATCTAATGCAATAGGTCTATTTCGTTAGGAGGACAATAAGTACAGTCATATAATTATTATATTATATTAATATATACTGTATAAATGATATTATTATCTGACATATATGTTGTGCAGGTTTAAAAATACAAAACGAAAATAATCTGCCATGAATGACGATGTAATTGAGAGGTTCAGCAACATTCTTTGACAATGAAACACAGGGATAGGCCGCATAGCTATCAGACATCACTGAAACTAAAAGCTGTGTATTGATATTGAAAGCTGAAAATGGATACATTGTGACTACTTATCAGTTTAAGTGGTTTAAGACAATGAACTGGCTTCATATAAAAGCTGTGAGGTAGAAAATACATCAGTCAATAAGCATGTATTGAAATTCTTAAAAAGCAATTCATTACATTTTTTAATGACAAAACATTTTAGCATTCTTTGTGTTATTGTACAAGTGAGCACCCCAGTTTACTTGTATTTATTATAACAATATGCAGCAATTGTTAACTTTAGAGAGAAATAAAACCATTACGCCTTCATTTGATGTGCAGGGTTTTTCCTGGCTCAAAATGAGGCAGAGGTGGTCCCATCCTGATCACGTGCATGTGTATTGTGCCTTCTATTGGCCTTAAACAAACACTTTTTAGAAGCAATGTATTTTAAGATTTAATAAATTATATGATTAAAGAAATTGGCAATTATCATGTCTGTGCATATTTTATAAAAAAATAATAAAGTTACACTTTTAAACATTAACTATACACAGTTAACAAAAAGCAAGACATTCAAATTAAATACAACATCAGTGATTATTTTGATTTATAGTTCAGGGTCCTCTTGCAGGTTATCTGAAGTGAATCCCTCAATATTAAATGTTCATAAACCAGTGTTTGTCATTGTTATGACTCATCCTGGTGCGTGTTGGTATACTGCTGTCTTCACAGAAGCAGATATATGACGTCATAGCCTCTGTAAACTCATCCAGAATGTTGGTAGCAGTCCTGAAAACACCCCTGTCAGTACAGTCCAAACATCCTGAACCATGCCTTAGTTATGCTGCTATAGGCCTAGACTGCCGGGGGATTTCCTATGA
This sequence comes from Micropterus salmoides, assembly GCF_014851395.1. NCBI lineage: Eukaryota > Metazoa > Chordata > Actinopteri > Centrarchiformes > Centrarchidae > Micropterus > Micropterus salmoides. The sequence goes on from NW_024041150.1 coordinate 13,383,009, forward strand.
TGCACTGAGCTCCTCTCTCCTTCTCCTTCTCTACTTTCTCTCCCTCTGTATGCAACCTCATCCCATTATTGCATGTTACTAACACAACTTCTCCCCTTTCTGGTAGTCTTGTGCTTCCTCGTCCCTCTCCTCTCTCCTATCACTTCCTGCAGGTTTTCTGGCTCTGGAGCTGTGGAGTCTGGATCTGTGGCTGCGGGTCACCTGCTTCCCCCGTGTTCCTGCTCGACACCCTCTGCTGTAACAACTATTGTTGCTAGTCCTATTGTTATTATTGTTATTATAATCATTAACATTACTATAAATATCTGTACCATTTTTCATTTAGTTTATAGCAACATCACCTTTACTGTACCTCTGTGTGTATATTGTGTAGGCTGCCTCCCCTCTCTCTCTCTCTCCTTCCATCCATCTCTTTTTCTCTCTGTTCCTCTCCTGCCCTGTCTCTCTCTCTCGCTCTCTCTCTCTCTCTCCCCCTCTCTCTCTCTCTCTCTCCCTCTCTCTTCTTCACCCCAACCGGTGGAGGCAGATGGCCGCCCACCCTGAGCCATGGTTCTGCTCGAGGTTTCTGCCTCTTAAAAGGAAGTTTTTCCTTGCCTCTGTCGCTTAGTGCTGCTCTTGGTGGGAACTGTTGGGCTCCTGTAAATAACATCACAGAGTACGGTCTAGACCTGCTCTTTTATGAAAAGCGCTGTGAGATAACTGTTGTTGTGATTTGGCGCTATATAAATAAAATTGAATTGAATTGAATTGAAATGAGATCCTCAACAGCTTCAATGGTCCATTTCTTTGACATCCTCACTACAGGTTTAATTTCTGCCTGTGTGCAGGAATCAGATGGACCATCACGTGATCAGAGTGTCCCAGTGGAGCGCGTGTGACAGCATGATAGGCACTGCTAACTGTGGTGTAGCAGTGATCCAAAGTGTCCAAACCCCTCTCTGGTTGGACACTGCCGGAGTCCCTGCCGGCAAAGATGCACGAGCGACCTCGCTCTTTTCACCGCCCGAACAACAGCCAGCCAAATGCACCAAAATGCACAATAATTCCACTGATGGGAATTTAATCCGCTGGAGTTATTCCCCTGATGTTCAGGAGCTCTTCTCTGGTGAAGAGTTTTAACTCTGCACTGTCTCTACATCACGGTAACAATTTGTCCGTTGACTGCCTGGAGGGGTAGCTAATGTTAGGAAAGGAGAGCGGAGGCAGCTGGGGGATGTCTTGTCACTGTGTGTTGCAGCTCAGTGTGTTTTTCCACCAGTCTTTTTGAGTCTGACTGGGAGAATTACGACGCATGTTTTTTTGTGTAGTCACAAGAAAGCACAAGAAAAGGCTGGACTACAAACGAGCTGTTTTCAGGCAGTTCGAGCATTGTTTTCTGTGGGAGATGGAAACTCCCTTTGGGGTGGACTTTAGGCCTTTTCACTATTACATGCACAAAAAAAGTATATAACTCAATAACAGACAGGGAAAAAGCCAACAAGCATAATATGACCTCTTTAAAGTTGTAGCTGATCTGTCATGTTATCATGATGATAGCACATGAAACAGTAAACACAGCTCCTCATTCAAAAAAGCTGACCGCTTGAGTGAATTTACTTTCCGTGATTGAAAACAGCTTCTTCTGTATAACTCTGTGAAAGTGTGACATGTCCACCTGATTTTTCGTGGTTTTGGTAAGTACTGTGTACTATAGGTGCAGAGCAGTACCAGCACCTCAACATTTTACTGTACGCTCACCTGTTTCCTCTCTCGCCTGCCTGCCAATCTCCGTCGGCGGAGACAGAGGAGGGAGAAGCTCAGGTGCCTTTCATGCAGCCGTGTGCATAAAGTAGCTCATCAATGTCACTTTTTGTTAACCCTCAAATCACAGCCTGGATAGGGCGGGACTTTGAAAATTTTTTGACAGCAATCGGTGTCATTAAAGTGGGGACATTGGGGACATGTCAGAATCAGAATGTCCCTGTCACTTTTTGAAATCATTTGTTAAACATTTTTTAAAAATCAGTTTGCAACGACAAATGTTGAATAACAAATTAAAATACTTTGAGAAAGGTTTACTTGCACAATAAGACAATGTGCAAAGCAATTTAAATATAAAAGAAGCGAATGCGCATTATCCAAAAAAAGTTACTTAAGTTACCGATTACTGCACTAGATTCTGTTATATTTTTATATTTTGAATTGTCACCTGCGACCTGAATTTATTTATTTTGTTTATTTGACAGGGATAAACGCACAGGACATTGCTTTATAATGAATACAAAGGAGATGCCATGCATACAGGTTTCAGTTCAGTGTTCACAGAGTTGTTTCAGTTTCAGCCCTTGCTTTAAATGTGTATTAAAAACCTTGAGTTCTATCAATGTTTTAATTTCAGATGGTAAAGTGTATGCCTCTTACTGAAAACGATGTCTGACCAAATGTTGTTCTACGTTTTTGCTGCTATATAGTTTCCACTTACTGCCAGTTTAAAAGTTGTCAAGAGACACAGAGAATGTCCTGGCAGTTAGATAGGAAGAGAGCCCCTTTAAGACACGGCCACATTGCCCAAATGAATTTTCTAGTTTACTGATTAAAATGCTGTGGTTGACAGTATCTAAGGCTGCAGTCTGTTCTAGAAATGCTAGGATAGAAGGTTTGTTTGTAGCATTGTTGATCTTTTGACCACTGACTACTTCAAAGCTGTTTCAGCAATGGTTAATGGGGGACGCATGGCTGGCTGTCCAGCAGAAGGCAAACGTGAGGCAGAGGAGCAGGCAGTGATCCTGAGGTACAAGAAACAAAAGGTTAGTCACAAAGAAAACACTAGGAAGCAAAGGAGAGATGATGAGGCAGGAGCTCTGAGTTGATTGAGCCTGACATGTGAAACAGAGTTTTTAGTTCTTAAACAGCTGATCAAAACTAGTTCAATCAACCCTGAGTGTGTTCACTGAGTTAGTACGTGGGGAATGAAAAGAAAACTACAATTCACCATGGCAATGAGTAAATAAAGAGTGAAGTGTCCATTTCAATCCAGTGGCGCTAGAAATGTGAATTCATAATAACAAGGACCATTTCATTTATCTTAAAAAACTGTAGTGGAGGAAGGATTAATGATTCAACACTATTACATTTGATTCAGTGAAGCATATTCATTGTTTAATAAAGAGCTGATATCCTTCTGTATGTTGCATTGGATTTATTTAGCTGATGGGAACAAAATGCAGGTGGCAATAACTGAAGATGAAATTATGAATCAAACAGATAAGAATAAAGATTGTGGTGATTTGCAGTTTAAAATTAGTCTAGGTTCAAACTGACTCTATTTTACATGCATTTTGAAGACTATCTGTAGATGTTCAAAGACTTTGGAACTCCATTTAGTCCATACCCAAAGTTAATCATGGTGCATCGAATTTTGGTCACTGTTTTTGTTCAAATCTAACTAGCAGTTACTAAGCCTCTAGTGTCGAGTTTATGCCCTAACTTAGGAGAGAAGTAATTGTTGCACATCTGAATAAAAACTCAGTATGGCTTTGAATATCTTTACTAAAATCTGCAACATACATAAACAGATCGAAACATTGTTATCAGCATGTTCAGTTCAAACTCATGTTAAGTTACAGAAATGCACTGCTATGTTGAGGCTTCTCACATAACTCACTAACAGTATACCAATAAAGGAAAACATTTGGCACAACTCCTACATTATACAGATTTGTATTGTAGCTCCTGTTTATTACAGCTGCATGTAATGTTACACGCTTTACAGACACAATTTCTTATCTTGAAACCGGTAGTGGGGTAGGTTGTAACAAAGGAACACCATGAATTATGAACTATGTTCTCACTAGGTCTGTGATATTCCTGTAGAGCATTGCATTGGTGCCGTTTGTAGTAAACAAATGTGGGTACTTGGTATTAAAGTTTGAGCACTCTAGCTAAATAAATCAGCAAGTTATAGTTGCTGAAGCAAAAAGTGTTACAACCACACCAACCGGTCTTTTGGCTTTTGTCTAATTAGCTTTAAACTGGAGTCAGTGGAAGCCTAGTCTTTTGTTCATCACCACTCACTTCCACAAAAGCCAAGAAAAACACAACAGGGATAGGAGCTGGGAGGGGCTGCTGCCTGCCTGTCAGCATGTCTGTGTGTCTGATGTGCCGACAACACTGCTGAGACACTGAGGGAGAGAGAGAGGGAGAGAGGAAGGGAGGGCCTCGAAACTCAACAAAGTCTCATCTCCCAAACTGATATTTAGATTTTTTATTAAATAAATAGATTTAACAGGGAAGATGTATGACATTCTCATTGTGTACTCTTCTGGGAAAGATTTGGAGCATGTGCCATCATGAAAAACTCTGCCTGTGTTGCCCAACACACACCTTTTATAGCAACACGCACAAACTCCAACTGAGTTGACACAGAAACAACAAACTTATTCAACGTCGCGGGACCGATTATCAGTGTAGGCAGTCAAAGTAAAAGTCTACAGAGTCTACTGAAACTTGACATGAGGGAGGTTAAGGCATACAAATGTGTGGCAATAGCACTGAAGTTCCTGATAAAACCTCTCAAAACTGTTTTCAAACTCCAGAAAGCATTTTATCAGTTTACCATAACAAGGTACTCTTAATGACCACTTAAATGCAGTTTTCCACTCATCCCACTCCCTAATCCACAGATGCTGAAGATATTAACAACCTTTAGGGGTGTAACGATTCTCCAAATCCGCAGTTCTATTTATTCTATTATTATTATTATTATTATTATTCTATTTATCATCAATCTTGGTGTAACTAGTTTAACTTGCAGGCATGATCACTCTATCATTACTGGACCAAATACGCCGTTGTCTTACTAATTTTAACAATTGCAGCATTTTGTTATAATAAATATAAGTAAACTCGTGGCGCTGGCTTGTACAATAACACACAGAATGCTACAATGTTTTATCATTACGTCACATCTTTTTCAGTACTTTCCAGCAGTTCAGAATAATAAATTTCAGTCCTGTGAGGCCCCTCTGTACATTGGGTAGCTCCTCTCCTGTGGAACCAGGTTCCAGTTTGGGTTCAGGAGGCAGACACCATCTCCACATTTAAGACTTTCCTCTTTGATAAAGCTTATAGTTAGGGCTGGCTCAGGTGAGTCCTGAACCATCCCTTAGTTATGCTGCTATAGGCCTAGACTGCTGGGGGACCTCCCATGATGCACTGAGCTCCTCTCTACTCTACTTTATCTCCCTCTGTATGCAACCTCATCCCATTATTGCATGTTACTAACACAACTTCTCCCCTTTCCGGTAGTCTTGTGCTTTCTCGTCCCTCTCCTCTCTCCTCCCATCACTTCCTGCAGGTTTTCTGGCTCTGGAGCTGTGGAGTCTGGATCTGTGGTTGCGGGTCACCTGCTGCCCCCGTGTTCCTGCTCGACACCCTCTGCTACAACTATTGTTACTAGTCCTATTGTTATTATTGTTATTATAATCATTAACATTACGATTGTTATCATTAACACTACTATAAATATCTGTACCATTTTTCATTTAGTCTACAGCAAAATCACCTTTACTGTCTGTACCTCTGTGTGTATATTGTGTAGGCTGCCTCCCTCCCCTCTCTCTCTCCTTCCATCCCTCTCTTTTTCTCTCTGTTCCTCTCCTGCCCTCTCCCTCTCTCTCTCTCTCTCTCCCCCTCTCTCTCCCCCTCTCTCTCTCTCTCTCCCTCTCTCTCCTTCACCCCAACCGGTCGAGGCAGATGGCCGCCCACCCTGAGCCATGGTTCTGCTCGAGGTTTCTGCCTCTTAAAAGGATGTTTTTCCTTGCCTCTGTTGCCTAGTGCTTGCTCTTGTTGGGAACTGTTGGGCTTCTGTAAATAGCATCATAGAGTACGGTCTAGACCTGCTCTTTTATGAAAAGCGCTGTGAGATAACTGTTGTTGTGATTTGGCGCTATATAAATAAAATTGAATTGAATTGAAATGTCGTTTGGATGAGTGGAACTGATGATTTTCAGAAGAAAGTTCTTTGTTTCTTGCCATTTTGAGCCTGTAATAGAAACCCACAATTGCTGATTATCCAACAAAGGTTAAAGTCAAGGGAAACTGGACTTGGTTGAAGATACTGGAAGACGTTTCGTCCCTCATCCAAAGGACTTCTTCAGTTCTGACTGACTGGCAAGGAAACTCAGCTATTTAACCTCAGTGGGGTCGTTATCCCGGGTCATCGATACCGCTGGTTCGTTAGTGTTCCTTGTTGCTGTGACAGTGGGTGACATTATGATCGTAATTCTATGATGCCAAGGAAATTCCCATTATAGGTTGACCCAAAACGTTCATCATCTCCCCTATATGCAAGTCCTCATTCCCCCAAGAACTTGATCCCTGCTTCAACTCTTTTCAAAATGTCCCTCCAGTATTTACGTTCCCAATCAAGTGGCTGCATGAGATCTGCATCTATAGCACTGCCCTTTGTCCACTGTTACAATGCAAGCATTCCTGATCTGTGTTCTGCACTATTTGTTGTCTTTCCATCAAGTGCTTTATCTCGGACTGAAACTGGGTATTTTTCACTGCGGATTTGAAAGGGGAATGGTCCTCATTCAATAAGCACTGGCTAAACAATGTCACTGGAAGTGCAATAATGCAGGGTCAGTGACCTCATAGCAACAGGAATGGACTGGTTGCTGATTTGATTCTTGAGAACTGCCTAACTGCTCCTGAGGTGGAAATGATGGTTCATGTATACCATTAGCTGTTGTCGTTTCGCCTTTTAAAGATGGCTCTGGGTCAGTGACAACATTACTGGAAACTAGTTTTAGTTCCTATCTCACAGCCGACAATAGTGCTGCTGTCATCATTACTACTATCAGAGGGTTTTTGAAAGAAGTTGTCAATCAGTGGAACTACACACCAACAGGTTGTAACCTCATAAAAATGAACCACAGACCTGCTTTCTTTGCCGCTTGGAACAGACACTATTCTGATTCTTCTGTGAAGAAATCAGGACAGATTTTCTCCATGACCTGGAAACATCACCGCTAGAGGCAGCTGAAAACTATTGATCTAAAGTGCTCCATAATGCTCCTAAAACATATATTTTTCATTCCTGACACATTTTGAAACAGCCATCAAACCTATTTACATGTAGACACAGATATTTTACGCACATTTAGTTTTTAGAAAAAAAAAGAAAAGAAAATGCCAGTTGTGAAATGTTCTTCTGATACCATGCAACTCCTCCATTCTGACACGGGACACGAGACAAGGGGGGTGGTAAATTTTCCGAGATCTTAGGGAAATAAATAAATGACCTTATGCGGTAAAGTTAATGTCATGGGGTCTAACAGCCCATGTTGATTTTCTGTGATTGATTCAGCAAAATGCACATTGAAGCATTCCTGTTTTCATCCTGACTCACAATTAGTTTTTTGTTTCCACATTTGGCAATGGGTTGTGGTTATGATTTTATATTTGTGTTTCTCCCAAACCAGGGGAATTGTCATAGTGACAGTGTCACTATTAGGTTCTTGGCAGAAAACAGTCATAAGGGTTTTTTCAAATGATAAGGTGGATTTCGTTCCAAAAGTGGTGCGTTTTTAATTTGGATCACAAATCAGGTACAGGAAATCCAGGAATTTCCAAAGACCACAATACTAAATTCTTTTGGCTCTAGCAGGCTAGTGCCATTCATGGATTATAATTTTTCCTTTGTGGAGATCTCCACACCAGACATGGTGGCCACTGACTGATTTTATTTTTTTGATTTTGAACTGCTAGGCAGACACATTTTGCCTGACTTTTTGACTGACTTTAATGACTTGAAGCAGGATTCTGTCCAGCTCTTCTTTTTTTGTTTCAGACTGCTTGACTCAGCTAAATATTTCTATCTTTTCTAACTTTAACTCTGTTTTTGGTTTTGTAGATGGAGTCGGTGGGGCAGTTATGTGGCTTGATTTAGCATGTGTTTCTGTGTTTTCTTTGTCACCTCTAGGAACAAGACAGCACATCCAGTATGCATTAAATGGTCCTTTATCTTCTACAGGTCCTGCCCACAAAGGTTTTGTAACCAACCTATTGTTTGCATTCTTTTCTCACCTGCTTTCTACTGCTGTGTGTAAATGGTAGGGCCATACAGGTTTCTAAAGACCTGGTGATGCTGCCCTTCTTTACCCACAGTGCAGATGTTTTTCTACTGTGTTTTTTCCCTTTAAAGATGTCTCCTAGCATTGACACATGGTTCTTAACCATGTATCAAAATGAGGGAGGGGAAATATTGTAAATATTATGGTGCGCACCAAGGTTTTTTTTTGAGGTTTCTAATTCTTTCTGAGTGGTGTGTTAAAAATATTGTGTTGAAAATTGTTGAAACTAATTTTGCATTCTACTAATGAACTAATGACCACTCACACATAGGCATGAGAGTCTTTATAGGAATTTTTATAGGAACAGTTCTTCTCTACAACATCCACACGGGCAGAGATAGCAGTGAGACCATCATCAGACATTCAAGATCACCTAGGTAATACGGACAACTTCAATTGGAAGTCCCCTCCCAGAAGAGCTGAGAGAAACACGTGAACGCGTATATCCCAACACGAGACAACCTAAGAGATGGAGATGGACAGAAAAGTTCTGCCACAGGACATTCTGCTGAAAGACAACGGCTGCAGTGTTCACCATCGTCCTGGTCAGCACGTTTTAGAGTACTTCAACTCTGGTCACTGGCCCAACAAATCTAGGAGCTCTCAACAAACAGACTCCAATAGTACTTATCTAGAGGAGTCGTAGTCTTGATATCCACATCCAGTCAATGAGAGCAAACAGATGGCGGAGCAGGCAGCTACTTTCTGAGAAGGGTCTGGCTATGGACTGTAGCTCAGGGGGTGTGGCAGGAGCAAGGGGAATGGTGTAGGTCAAAGTTCAACAGATTAGAAGGCGAGACATGCAGAAGAAAAAGAAGATAATGAAATAAAGTAGGTAGGCACAGCTCAGTGCAGCAAAAGTTCAATATATGATGTTATTGGAAGGCACGGAAGCAAAGGGGCTTTTTTCCAAGAGACCAAGAAAGAAGGCGAATGGTTCATCCTTATGTGAGGTTACAACCCGTTCACAAATAGGAAATAAAAAATTGATTAATTTTATTTAAAAACTATATAAAAAGCGGGGAAAACACTTCATTTTCTTGACTGATTATTTTGCTGTGCGGCAAAGACGTTACTTGCGGAAACACTGTCTTGCCAGTCGGACGGCTCTTTTCTTCCTCTCTGGAAGTTTTGCTCCCCCTGCACACTGTGGTGATTACGATACAGGGTCGTATATGTGAAAAAGGATTTTGGAGGGTGGTATATTCAACCCATACAAATGATTAAATTTTACTGAAAGTAAATTAGTCAGCAAGGGAAATCTATAATATGGGTAAACTACACTAGCTATTTTTTAACACTTACAATTGCAACATAAAAAACATAATAAAATCTACTCAAAGACATAAGTCCTGAGCCTAGGGATAGAATTAGGACTGTTTTTGATGTGGAAGGCGGGCAGTTGTCAAGTTTGAAAGTGTGTGACTATTAAGTGATTTGTGTTTGAAAAGAACAAAGTCTACAGCAAATTGAGAAGAGCAAACATTTTGGTGTTAGTGAAATTTGAGTAAATGTTATATCTACTCTGATACAGTCAAATCCATTACATTAGACTCTCAGATGATGAGGAACTTGTGTAAAAACAAAGTGTCACTGAGTCAAACCTGTAAGTGTAATTGTATAAATATTAACTCTGAACATCTTACTCTTAACTCTGATCCTGGCTTTTACACTTGAAGTGTTAATGTCACCCGGCCCCGCTGTGTAGGCCTACACACACCAATTTGTTGAAGCCAGGAGAGTCTTCCTGAAATTACCCCACTGACTGCTGGGAAACTGTGACTGTGCCTTTGAACTGGGTCTAAACTTAAAGACTGTTTGGTAAGTAAATGAATTAGTATCTGCCAATGTTATATTTTATATTGATATTTCTCTGCTGGCACCTGGTCATTTTGCAATGGCGAGCAACCATAACTTAAATTCATGTCACCACATTGTCAGTAGCCGCCCTAATAGACTGTTTGGATAAGAAGCTACTTGCACTTTTAAGTAAAGCTGATGTTCACTGAAGTATCGATAGTTGGTTAGTTATGTTATACAATATTTTTAATATTATATAAATTATTGAAATCATTACAATGAAGTGTTAATATTATACATCAGTTGTATAAAGTAAAAAAGTAAAAAATGTTTAGTATGTCATAGTTATTACATTCAAAACATGTGGCGTTATCAACCCAAACAAATATGGTGCAAATTGTTTCCTCGTGTTTATTGAGGAAATTCTATAGGTTGTTTGTTACATTGCGGTATGTCCCCTCCCAGAGGTTAGCCTTACTTATTGTCTGCTCCTGAGCGACACGCTGTTCTCTAGTATATTTATTCATTCTGAATGTGTCACGTGTTCAAATTTCACCAAACACAACACTGCTGTTCCTTGGGTGCACAGCAACAGACCTGCCAGGTTTGAAATCGATAGGATGAACGGTTCCTGGCATAATCAAATTAAAGACAGACAGACAGACACATATTTATTCCTTGTTGTATTCAGGCTGTCAAACTGATGTGAAACAAATAAAGACAGAAGCTAAAGCCTACCGATCACAGAGTAAAAGTGAACCACCGCATCACCTGACGATTGAGACAAAGGACACCGATATTAAGAATAAACACTGTTCCTGTAAAGCTTGGTAGGTCTCTATTCACTGTTGCAATCATTAAAAAACAAAAGCAGTAGGGTTATATACTGTTACATTCAGTAGTAACTTAAGTTAGGTAACGTAGCGTTAGCTAACTAACATTACATTAGGAAAAATCCACAGCCTACATTTTTCTGCATTTGTTTTAGGTTTTGAAAAGGGAATAAATCATACTTTCAGCCTCTCTGGGTAGCTACTGTAACTATTACAAGTGCCCCAGGAACAACGTTTGACCATCTTGGAAAAATACAGCAAAAAAGCTACAAAACTACAAACAAAAGCTAGAAAACTACTCCTTTTGCATGTGAGTCAATGGAGCACAGCTGATGTACCCTGCTGAAGACAGTGCTGTGGCAGAGTGGTCCACCAGTTGTAAACTGGTTAAATGACTTCTGGGGTTTAAGGCATTTAATCAGGAACTTCAGTGCTATTGCCACACATTTGCATGCATTAACCTCATGTCAAGTTTCGTCAGTCTCTGCAGGCAGAATATGCTTTCCAGAGGCTGAAGGACAGCTTCACCTCAGCACCAGTCCTCAGTCTATCTGACTTTTTATTTCATTGTCATAACTTGTCACGCTGGTAAAACTTCTTTCAACATTCCATTTTGGTGGAATACAGCAGTTCCTTCTTTGACAGGACAAAAGAAGGGCGTGTGCAATAATATGGAGCCAAAAACAATAACTTGAGTTTAGATTAGAAATTCTCTATCTGGTGATTTGTTTTGTTTATAGTTATGTCACACATCAACATTTCTGAAGTATTTATAGTGTATGAGTCACATGGTTAGCATCGATTCCAATATAAAGGCCTTAATAGATGTTGACTGTCACATGAGGTGACAGCTTTACAGTATCACCTATGAACTAGACAGAAGTGGAAGACACCAACATAGTTTTAAAACAAACAACTGATGCAGATAGAGAAAGGGATATTATAACTTTTCATTCTGGGTAAGTACATTTTTAAGAATATACACTTTTTTTCTTTTTTTACATGTATTCATCGGATATTGTATGCATTTCTATTTCTTTGTAAATTATGTGTAATTCATGTATATTACCACATACCTAAAGTGATAATAAGTGATTACCACATGAAGTCATTAGTATATTTTCAAAATATTATATCTGTAAAAAATAATGTATTTTTATATAATTTTGCTTTAACAGTTTCTTTTTATGATATTAGAGTTTCTCTGATATTGGAGTTTATTCCCTAATTACAAGTTATAAAGGATAAAAATACTCCTATAATGAATTCAGTCATTTGCAGTAAAAGTTGTATACTGGTAGAAATTATATTTTATTTTAAATAATCTGTTTCATTTAAAATACAAATGGACAGAGATACAGAGAACAAAAAATCATACAAATGTTTGATTCCGCTGTATTCTCATAGAAATTCCAACATTAACATTATATTGAATGCAATGGTGATAGTAACTAGCAACTTTCTTTTTGTGAGTAAGTTACTGTATTGTTTGATTTGATAGATTCATGTGAAGACAAGATGGGCACCACATGGACCATATCAATTGTCCTGATTCTAATGGGTAAGCTGAGTGATTTTAAACCCTCTTTCTACTCTCTAAAATATTAGAAAAGGTGTGGGTGTAACGATAGCCAGCTAGGCTTTGCAGTGAGTAAACCTCACTCCCTTAAGAGATGCACTAGCGACCAACACTAGCACCCATGGGTTTTAGCCTCCTCGTTAGCGCGTCTGTCTCCCGTACCCGAGGTGGCATGTTTGTGTCTGGACCTTTCAGTACAACCAAGGGCCGGTTACATGGGCTGAAGTTGAACCAAAGGGAGAGTACATTTATTCAACTACAGAAAACAAACCTGACAACCAGTGTTGGGCAGTAACGCGTTACTGTAATAATATTACTTTTCACAGTAGTGTAACTAATTACTTTTCTAAAACAGTAATATTATTACAGTTTATGCAAGTGATGCAGCATTACTCGTTACTGATCGCACCATCCTTGACGTGAATCCATGACTGTATAGCAGCTCAGCGGGACTGGAACTTCTGTTGGTCATGTCCACTGATAGCCAAAAACTAAAGGAAGAAAGGAGAACGAGGGAGAGAGGCGTTATTTCCACAGCTGTAGCTACTGCCATTTTTGTGTCACAGTCTAAGATGCAAAGAACATTGTCGTCTTTAATTGTAAACTCTGTGCGAACAGCAAAAGGCTTTCAACCGTGAACAATTCAACATCTGATTTTTTGAAGCATCTCCTGAAGCAGCACAGCAAAATCAAACTTGCAGAAAAAAACTCTGGCAGCAACTATCACTGATGCTTGGACTCGTTGGTAGAGAGTGGCGTTAACGTAATGTTTTGTAACTGCTCTTATAAACAGGCAACAGCTTTTCAAAAGTCGGGATTGGCTTGCTTAATTTTTTTAATTAAGCCCGTTGTGTTAAGAAACTTTAGGCCTAGGCTATAAGCTTTGTAAAAACCACAGTCCTTGCTGCTGTTATGAATATGATATTAGTTAAAAAGTAAGAAGAGACTGCTTTGTTTGGGGGGGAAGGGGTGGTAGTGAGAGTCTCCAATAATTAGCCTATAATTTGGAATATCATATTTGACTGAGGAGCATATGTTCATGAAGCACCTTCTCTTGCTTGCTGGCTCCTCCTTCTCTCTCGTGAACAACGCTGCACAAACTTGTCCAAAGTTAGAATACCCCCCTAGTAGGCTAGTAAATTAAAAGCACTTAGATTATCACGATGCCACTACCCCTTCCATACTTCCGTACAACAAAAGGGAAGAGGTAAGGGAGGGAGACCCTGTTAATAGAGAGGGGTTCCCTGAAAGTGAACGTAGTGGTACAGATTTTAAATCACAAACGCTCCTAATATATTGACATGGGAGGTCTAACATGTCAGGTAATAACTGCTGACATAGAATGTTGTGTAATTACATATTTTACTCTGTTAAATGGGCAATAACACAACCTGAAGTTAAGGTGGATGCAATATTTCTCATACAAAGACAAATGGGAGTCTTGTATCACACTTACATCAAGTTACTTTGCATTACATTGGATCTATGATAAGGTTAGTTGCACCAGTGACTGACCAGAGGCCTATACAACGAAGGGGATTCAACCTAGCCAGATTTAACTCAGTGTCATCAAGGTAAATCAGGGTTGACAACCGTTGACTGCCTACATTGGTGTTAAACAGTCCCACGATGGTGAATAAGATGTTGGTTAGTTGTTTCGGTGGCATCTTATTTGGGGTTTGTGCATGTTGGCATAAAAGGTGCATGAGGAAATGCAGGCAAAGTTTTTCATAATGGTGCATGCTCCAAATTAGTATGAGGAGTGTAAAGAAACCTTAAGGGCCAGGCACCTGCACAAATGTGGTGGTCAACAGAAATCTGTTGAGTATGAAAAACTTAAATAAATAAATAAACTTTTAAATAAATAATTGAGTGCACTTTTTTTCTCTTGAACCCCTCTCCTACAAAATGTTTGTGCACATCCAAGTCAACGGCCAAATCTTGGTGGCAGCGTATTGAATGCACTTGTAGGTTACTTTACAGTGTTATTGTTTTATTTCTCTATTTAGTCTATTGGACTCTTCTATTATTTGTAATATGATTGAGAGGTAACGGTGCAACTGCAGATTGGCGCTGGGAAGAGGGTTAACAATCCAAGACAAATAATAGTGTTACATTTATGAGGGAAACAAATCACAAATCTAAGAATTTGAATATTCTTTGACATTATAGTTGTAAATTTTATAAAAATTTAAAAACCACTTCACTTGGCTAGGTTAGATGATATGATATGATGTGTTGTGATATAATGTTGATTGTGCTCTACAGCAACAGCAGGAACAACGGCACCTGCTTCAACATCAACCACTGTGTCAACACAGACACTTGCTACTTCAACAAAGACACCTGCTACAACAACAACTGCAGCAACAACAGTGTCAAAAACCACGACACCTGCTCCAATAATTGCAAAAACAACACGTGCTGCAACAACTTCTCCAAAAACAACAATAACAGCAGCAACAACAGTGTCAAAAACGACACGTGCTCCAACAACTGCAAAAACAACAGTACGTGCTCCGCCAACAACTGCAAAAACAACAGTACGTGCTCCGCCAACAACTGCAAAAACAACAGTACGTGCTCCGCCAACAACTGCAAAAACAACAGTACGTGCTCCGCCAACAACTGCAAAAACAACAATACGTGCTCCGCCAACAACTGCAAAAACAACAGTACGTGCTCCGACAACTACAACCTCTTCAAAAACAACATTAAGAACTGCAGCAATAACAGTGTCAAAGAAAACGACACGTGCTCCAACAACAAGTTCTTCAAAAACAACAAGAAGAACTGCAGCAACAATAGTGTCAAAAACAACACGTGTTCCGACAACTACAAAAACAACACGTTCTAGAACAACTTCTCCAAAAACAACAAGAAGAACTGCAGCAACAATAGTGTCAAAAACGACACGTGTTCCAACAACTACAAAAACAACACGTTCTAGAACAACTTCTCCAAAAACAACAAGAAGAACTGCAGCAACAATAGTGTCAAAAACGACACGTGTTCCAACAACTACAAAAACAACACGTTCTAGAACAACTTCTCCAAAAACAACTAGAAGAACTGCAGGAACAACAGTGACGAAAACAACGACACGTGCTCCAACAACTGCAAAAACGACAACATATGCTTCAACAACAACTTCTCAAAAAACAACAATAACAACTGCAGCAACAACTGTGTCAAAAACGACACCTGCTCCAAAAACTGCTTCAACAACGACACCTGCCGTGACAACAACTGAGGCAACAATAACTGTTCCCACAACAACTGCATCAACAACTAAGGCAACAACGATAACTGTCCCCACAACAACTGAATCAACGACACCTACTCCAACAACTGAGGCAACAACCACACCTGCCAGGACAACAATTGAAGCAACGACACCTGGTCCAACAACTGCGCCAACAACGACACCTGGTCCAACAACTGAGGAAACAACGAGACCAACCCCGACAGCAACTGAAGCAACGACAACTACTCCAACAACTGAGGCAACAACGACACATGCTCCAACAACTGTTCCCACAACAACTGCATCAGCAATAGAATCAACAACACCTGCTCCAACAACAACAACTGTCCCCACAACAACTGAAGCAACGACACCTACTCCAACAACTGAGGCGACAACAACACCTTTTCCAACACCAACAACCACACCTGCCGGGATAACAACTGATGCAACAACGACATCTCCAACAACTGAGGGAACAACCACACCTGCTTCAACAACTGAGGAAACAATGAAACCAACCACTACAACAACTGAAGCCACTATGACATCTCCAACAACTGAAGCAACAACGACATCTGCTCCAACAACTCAGGCAACAACGACACCTGCCGCGACAACAGCTGAAGCAACAACAAATACTCCAACAACAACAACTGTCCCCACAACAACTGAAACAACGATACCTACTCCAACAATTGAGGCGACAACTACACCTGTTCCAACACCTGAGGCAAACACCACACCTGCCCGGACAACAACTGAAGCAACAACGGCATCTCCAACAACTGATGAAACAACGACACCAGCTCCAACAACTGAGGGAACAACGACACCTGCTTCAACAACTGAGGAAATAACAAGTGTCCTGACAACAAGAGCATCAACAACAACACCTACCCTGACAACAACTGAAGCAACAATGACACCTGCCCCAACAACACATGAAGCAACAACGACTCCTGCGCCGACAACAACACCTGCTCCAACAACTGCTTCAACAACGACACCTGCTTCAACAACTGAGGCAACAATGACACCAACCCCAACAACAACTGAAGCAACAATGACATCTCCAACAACTGAAGCAACAACGACATCTGCTCCAACAACTGAAGCAGCGACATCTGCTCCAACAACTGCTTCAACAACGACACCTGCTTCAACAACTGAGGCAACAATGACACCAACCCCAACAACAACTGAAGCAACAATGACATCTCCAACAACTGAAGCAACAACGACATCTGCTCCAACAACTGAGGCAACAACGACGCCTGCCGCGACAACAGCTGAAGCAACGACAACTGTTCCCACAACAACTGCATCAACAACCGATACAACAACACCTGCTCCAACAACAACAACTGTCCCCACAACAACTGAAGCAACGACACCTACTCCAAATATTGAGGCGACAACGACACCTGTTCCAACAATTGAGGCGACAACGACACCTGTTCCAACACCTGAGGCAAACACTACACCTGCCCGGACAACAACTGAAGCAACAACGGCATCTCCAACAACTGATGAAACAACGACACCAGCTCCAACAACTGAGGGAACAACGACACCTGCTTCCACAACTGAGGAAATAACAAGTGTCCTGATAACAAGAGCATCAACAACAACACCTACCCTGACAACAACTGAAGCAATGACAACAACTGCCCCGACAACAACTGAAGCAACAACGACACCTGCCCCAACAACAAATGAAGCAACAACGACACATGCGCCAAAAACAACACCTGCTCCAACAACTGCTTCAACAACGACACCTGCTTCAACAACTGAGGCAACAATGACACCAACCCCAACAACAACTGAAGCAACAATGACATCTCCAACAACTGAAGCAACAACGACATCTGCTCCAACAACTGAAGCAACGACATCTGCTCCAACAACTGCTTCAACAACGACACCTACTTCAACAACTGAGGCAACAATGACACCAACCCCAACAACAACTGAAGCAACAATGACATCTCCAACAACTGAAGCAACAATGACATCTGCTCCAACAACTGAGGCAACAACGACACCTGCCCCGACAACAAATGAAGCAACGACATCTCCAACAACTGAAGCAACAATGACACCTGCTCCAACAACTGTTCCCACAACAACTGCATCAACAAATGAAGCAACAACATCTGCTCCAACAACTGAAGCAACAACGACATCTGCTCCAACAACTGCTTCAACAACGACACCTACTTCAACAACTGAGGCAACAATGAAACCAACCCCAACAACAACTGAAGCAACAATGACATCTCCAACAACTGAAGCAACAACGACATCTGCTCCAACAACTGAGGCAACAACGACACCTGCCGCGACAACAGCTGAAGCAATGACAAATACTCCAACAACTGAGGCAACAACAACTGTTCCCACAACAACTGCATCAACAACTGAAACAACAACAACTGCTCCAACAACAACAACTGTCCCCACAACAACTGAAGCAACGACACCTACTCCAACAATTGAGGCGACAACGACACCTGAGGCAAACACCACACCTGCCCGGACAATAACTGAAGCAACAACGGCATCTCCAACAACTGATGAAACAACGACACCAGCTCCAACAACTGAGGGAACAACGACACCTGCTTCCACAACTGAGGAAATAACAAGTGTCCTGACAACAAGAGCATCAACAACAACACCTACCCTGACAACAACTGAAGCAATGACAACAATGACATCTCCAACAACTGAAGCAACAACGACTTCTGCTCCAACAAATGAAGCAACAACGACACCTGCCCCGACAACAAATGAAGCAACGACATCTCCAACAACTGAAGCAACAATGACACCTGCTCCAACAACTGTTCCCACAACAACTGCATCAACAAATGAAGCAACAACATCTGCTCCAACAACTGAAGCAACAACGACATCTGCTCCAACAACTGCTTCAACAACGACACCTACTTCAACAACTGAGGCAACAATGAAACCAACCCCAACAACAACTGAAGCAACAATGACATCTCCAACAACTGAAGCAACAACGACATCTGCTCCAACAACTGAGGCAACAACGACACCTGCCGCGACAACAGCTGAAGCAATGACAAATACTCCAACAACTGAGGCAACAACAACTGTTCCCACAACAACTGCATCAACAACTGAAACAACAACAACTGCTCCAACAACAACAACTGTCCCCACAACAACTGAAGCAACGACACCTACTCCAACAATTGAGGCGACAACGACACCTGAGGCAAACACCACACCTGCCCGGACAATAACTGAAGCAACAACGGCATCTCCAACAACTGATGAAACAACGACACCAGCTCCAACAACTGAGGGAACAACGACACCTGCTTCCACAACTGAGGAAATAACAAGTGTCCTGACAACAAGAGCATCAACAACAACACCTACCCTGACAACAACTGAAGCAATGACAACAATGACATCTCCAACAACTGAAGCAACAACGACTTCTGCTCCAACAAATGAAGCAACAACGACACCTGCGCCAACAACAACACCTGCTCCAACAACTGCTTCAACAACGACACCTGCTTCAACAACTGAGGCAACAACGACACCAACCCCAACAACAACTGAAGCAACAATGACATCTCCAACAACTGAAGCAACAACGACATCTGCTCCAACAACTGAAGCAACAACGACATCTGCTCCAACAACTGCTTCAACAACGACACCTACTTCAACAACTGAGGCAACAATGACACCAACCCCAACAACAACTGAAGCAACAATGACATCTCCAACAACTGAAGCAACAACGACATCTGCTCCAACAACTGAGGCAACAACGACACCTGTCCCGACAACAACTGAAGCAACGACATCTCCAACAACTGAAGCAACAATGACACCTGCTCCAACAACTATTCCCACAACAACTGCATCAACAAATGAAGCAACAACATCTGCTCCAACAACGACAACTGTCCCCACAACAACTGAAGCAACGACACCTACTCTAACAACTGAGGTGAAAACGACACCTGTTCCAACAACTGAGGCAACAACCACACCTGCCCAAACAACAACTGAAGCAACAACGGCATCGCCAACAACTGAAGGAACGACACCTACTCCAACAACTGAAGCAACAACGACACCTGTTCCAACAACTGAGGCGACAACAACTGTCCCCACAACAACTGAAGCAACGACACCTACTCCAACAACTGAGGCAACAACAACACCTGTTCCAACACCCGAGGCAACAACCACACCTGCCCGGACAACAAGTGAAGCAACAACGGTATCTCCAACAACTGAAGAAACAACGACACCAGCTTCAACAACTGAGGCAAGAACGAGTGCCCCGACAACAACTGAAGCAATGACGACAACTGCCCCGACAACAACTGACGCAACAACGACACCTGCCCCAAAAACAAATGAAGCAACAACACCACCTGCTCCAACAACAACAACTGCACCAAACACGACAACTGCACCAACAACGACACCTGCGCCGACAACAAGTGAAGCAACAACACCTGCTCCAACAACTGCGCCAACAACGATACCTGGTCCAACAACTGAGGCAACAACAAGACCAACCCCGACAGCAACTGAAGCAACGACAACTACTCCAACAACTGAGGCAAACACCACACCTGCCCGGACAACAACTGAAGCAACAACGGCATCTCCAACAACTGATGAAACAACGACACCAGCTCCAACAACTGAGGGAACAACAACACCTGCTTCAACAACTGAAGAAATAACAAGTTTCCTGACAACAAGAGCATCAACAACAACACCTACCCTGACAACAACTGAAGCAATGACAACAACTGCCCCGACAACAACTGAAGCAACAATGACACCTGCCCCAACAACTGAAGCAACGACACCTGCTCCAACAACTGCTTCAACAACGACACCTGCCGCGACAACAAATGAAGCAACAACGACATCTGCTCCAACAACGACAACTGTCCCCACAACAACTGAAGCAACGACACCTACTCTAACAACTGAGGCGACAACTACCACTACCATATCTACAACTACTGCACCTACAACTGTAGCACTCATTACAACAGCAGTGACTTTCAGATCTGTTCAAAGCACATTTACAAGTGACTTGAGCAATCAATCATCTGCAGCATTTAAAGATCGAGTTTCAATGATAAAGACACAGGTAAGTCAAACTGTTAGAATAAAATCTTCTGGTACAATTACTGGAGCTCAGTCCCCCATTCAGAGAACTGAAATCTTATGGTAACACTTTAAATACAGCTAATACTCTTTTTACTTAGTATTTACTGTGTTAATTTTTTCCAAATGTTTGTTTTCCAGTAAGTAACCAGTATTTACAAAAATAGTATAATTTACTTACTCAGTTGTTCTATAGTCCTAGGCCTATAGTCTTGTTTATAAGTAAATACTTAATTAAAAGTTGATTCATACAACAAAATTAGATTGTAAATCGCGGGCTTTATTATAAAGTGTTACCACTGTTATCATTAAAACCAAGTTTCTTAAAGTATCAATAACCTTAGTAACCTTCAAAAATAAGTATTAAGGCTGTATTGTATCTGATAAAACATTTAGGGGCTGATTTACTACCACCAGTTGAAAAAATGTGCACACTGACTAGAAATACACATGAAGAAACGTAATGCTTCTGCAAAAAATTAATATGTCATCTGTTATTTTTTGAATCATGTAGTGGTTATCATCATTATTTTTCCTCCTGTCTGTCTTTCTTCTGGAGTAGTTTTTCTGCGCTACAGAATTGACAGGAAACAAAAGAAAAAGAAAAAACAGTAAAATATGAAAAACTTTTACTCTTGCTAGACAGTCTATGATAGAGATATCAAGGGTTAAATATAATGACAAACTAGAATATTTGCATTTTTATGCTGCAGCTGCTGCTGCTGCAGAATAATAATAATAATTATTATATGAAATAAAGAGTGAAGATAACTAAACTACACCTCCAGCTCACTGTACAACTTAGGCAAACATATATGTGAAATGTGTTTAAGTACGATTTGTTTTCTGTTTCTGCAGCTTGAACCTGTGTTCCTAAAGGCATTTCCTTCCTCCTTCAGGTCCTTGGACGTGGTGTCATTCAGGTAATTTGTTAAGACTTAAAATTTTAAGAGTAGTGACCAAAATGTGATATTTCAAAAATATTTTATGTTTCTCCATCTGCAGAAGTGGATCAGTCATCAATGACGTGAACCTTCTCTTTGCAAGCACATCTGTTCCTAATAATATTGAGATTGGGAGGGTTTTGATCAATGATAGTTTAAACGTCACTGGCTTCGACATTGAAAGGAGCTCAATCAAAGTGAATGACACCCTATATTCGTATCTGCTTGCTTCAACAACTGCTCCAACAACTGAGGCAACAACGACACCTACTCCAACAACTGAAGCAACGACACCTGCTCCAACAACACGTGCTCCGACAACTGCAAAAACAACAACGCGTGCTCCAACAACTTCTTCAGAAACAACAACAAGAACTGCAGCAACAACAGTGTCAAAAACAACCACACGTGCTCCAACAACTGTAAAAACAACACATTCTAGAACAACAACTTCTCCAAAAACAACAAGAAGAACTGCAGCAACAACAGTGTCAAAAGCAACCACACGTGCTCCGACAACTGTAAAAACAACACATTCTAGAACAACAACTTCTCCAAAAACAACAAGAAGAACTTCAGCAACAACAGTGTCAAAAGCAACAACACGTGCTCCAACAACTTCTTCAAAAACAACAAGAAGAACTGCAGCAACAACAGTGTCAAAAGCAACAACACGTGCTCCAACAACAACTTCTTCAAAAACAACAAGAACTGCAGCAACAACAGTGACAAAAACAACGACACCTGCTCCAACCACTGCTTCAACAACGACATCTGCCGCGACAACAACTGAAGCAACAATGACATCTTCTCCAACAACTGAAGCAACAACGGCACCTGCTTCAACAACGACAACTGTCCTCACAACAACTGAAGCAACGACACCTACTCCAACAACTGAGGCGACAACGACATCTTTTCCAACACCTGAGGCAACAACCACACTTGCCCGGACCACAACTGAAGCAACAACAACTGCATCAACAACTGAAGCAACAACACCGACTCCAACGCCTGAGGCAACAACTACACCTGCTCGGGCAACAACTGAAGCAACAACGACATCTCCAACAACTGAGGGAACAACGACACCTGTTTTAACAACTGAGGAAACAACAACAGCATCAACAACGACACCTGCCCCAACAACAACTGAAGCAACAACAACACCTGCTACACCAACTGAGGCAACGACACCCGCTCCAACAACTGCGCCAACGACACCTGCTCCAACAACTGAGGCAACAACGACACCAGCCCCGACAACAATGACACATTCTCCAACAACTGAGGGAACAACAACCATCTCCACAACAACTGCATCAACAACTGAAGCAACAACACCTGCTCCAACAACAATTGAAGCAAAAACGACACCTGCTCAAACAACTCAAGCAACAACGACACCTGCTCCAACACCTGAAGCAACAACCACACCTGCCCCGACAACAACTGAAGCAACAACGACATCTTCTCCAACAACCGAAGCAACGACACCTGCCCCGACAACAACTGAAGCAACAACAACTGTTCCCACAACAACTGAAGCAACACCTGCTCCAACAGCTACGCCAACGACACTTACTCCAGCAACTGCAGAAACAACGACATCTGCCGCGACAACAATTGAAGCAACAACGACACCTGCTCAAACAACTCAAGTAACAACCACACCTGCTCCAACACCTGAAGCAACAACACCTGCTCCAACAACAATTGAAGCAAAAACGACACCTGCTCAAACAACTGAAGCAACAATGACACCTGCTCCAACACCTGAAGCAACAACCACACCTGCCCCGACAACAACTGAAGCAACAACGACATCTTCTCCAACAACCGAAGCAACGACACCCGCCCCGACAACAACTGAAGCAACAACTGAAGCAACACCTGCTCCAACAGCTACGCCAACGACACCTACTCCAGCAACTGCAGAAACAACGACATCTGCCGCGACAACAATTGAAGCAACAACGACACCTGCTCAAACAACTCAAGTAACAACCACACCTGCTCCAACACCTGAAGCAAAAACCACACCTGCCCCAACAACAACTGAAGCAACAACAACTTTTCCCACAACAACTGAAGCAACAACTGAAGCAACACCTGCTCCAACAACAACAACTGTCCCCACAACAACTGAAATAACAACACCTGCTCCAACAGCTACGCCCATGACACCTACTCCAACAACTGCAGAAACAACGACATCTGCCCTGACAACTGTTCCCACAACAACTGAAGCAACACCTGCTCCAACAACGACAACTGTCCCCACAACAACTGAAACAACGAAATCTCCAACAACTCAGGGAACAACAAGTGTCCTGACAACAACAGCATCAACAACGACACCTGTCCCGACAACAACTGAAGCAATGACGACAACTGCCCCGACAACAACTGAAGCAACAACGACATCACCAACAACTCAGGGAACAACAAGTGTCCTGACAAAAACAGCATCAACAACGACACCTGTCCCGACAACAACTGAAGCAATGACGACAACTGCCCTGACAACAACTGAAGCAACAACGACACCTGCTCCAACAACTGAAGCAACAACGACACCTGCTCCAACAACTGAAGCAACAACGACACCTACTCCACCAACTGAGACAACGACACATTCTCCAACAACTGAGGGAACAACAACTATCTCCACAACAACTGCATCAACAACTGAAGCAACAACACCTGCTCCAACAACTGCTCCAACAGCTACGCCAACGACACCTACTCCAACAACTGCAGAAACAACGACATCTGCCCCAACAACAACTGAAGAAACAACGACATCTCCAACAACTGCGGAAACAATGACACCAACCTCGACAACCACTGAAGCAACAATGACATCTCCAACAACTGAAGCAACGACACCTGCTCCAACAACTGCGGGTACAACAACAACTATCTCCACAACAACTGCATCAACAGCTGAAGCAACAACACCTGCTCCAACAACTGCAGAAACAACGACATCTGCCCCAACAACAACTGAAGCAACAACAACAACTGCTCCAACAGCTGAAGCAACAACCACACCTGCCCTGACAACAACTGAAGCAACAACCACATCTACTCCAACAACCAAAGCAACGACATCTTCTCCAGCAACCGAACCAATGACACCTGCCCCGACAACAACTGAAGCAATGACAGCTGTTCCCACAACAACTGCATCAACAACAGCAACTGTCCCCACAACAGCTGAAGCCACAACCACACCAACCCCGACAACAACTGAAGTAACAATGACATCTCCAACAACTGAAACAACGACACCTGCTCCAACAACTGCTTCAACAACGACACCTGCTTCAATAACTGAGGCAATAATGACACCAACCCCGACAACAACTGAAGCAACAATGACATCTCCAACAAATGAAGCAACGACACCTGCTCCAACAACAGCTTCAACAACAACACCTGCTGCGACAACAACTGAAGCAACGACAACTACTCCAACGCCTGAGGCAACAACCACACCTGCCGGGACAACAACTGAAGCAACAACGACATCTCCAACAACTGTGGGAACAATGACACCAACCCCGACAACAACTGAAGCAACATTGACATCTCCAACAACTGAAGCAACGACACCTGCTCCAACAACTGCTTCAACAACAACACCTGCCGATACAACAACTCAAGCAACAATGACATCTTCCCCAACAATTGAAGCAACAACAAAACCTGCTCCAACAACGACAACTGTCCCCACAACAACTGAAGCAACGACACCTACTCCAACAACTGAGGCGACAACGACACCTTCTCCAACAACAGAAGCAACGACATCTTCTCCAACAACCGAAGCAACGACACATGCCCCGACAACAACTGAAGCAATGACAGCTGTTCCCACAACAACTGCATCAACAACAGCAACTGTCCCCACAACAGCTGAAGCCACAACCACACCTGCCGGGACAACAACTGAAGCAACAACGACATCTCCCACAACTGAGGGAACAATGACACCAACCCCGACAACAACTGAAGCAACAATGACATCTCCAACAACTGAAGCAACGACACCTGCTCCAACAACTGCTTCAACAACGACACCTGCTTCAACAACTGAGGCAACAATGACACCAACCCCGACAACAACTGAAGCACCAATGACATCTCCAACAAATGAAGCAACGACACCTGCTCCAACAACAGCTTCAACAACAACACCTACCGCAACAACAAGTGAAGCAACAATGACATCTTCTCCAACAATTGAAGCAACAACGACACCTACTGCAGCAACGACAACTGCCACCACAACAACTGAAGTAACGACACCTACTCCAATGCCTGAGGCAACAACCACACCTGCCGGGACAACAACTGAAGCAACAACGACATCTCCAACAACTGTGGGAACAATGACACCAACCCCGACAACAACTGAAGCAACAATGACATCTCCAACAACTGAAGCAACGACACCTGCTCCAACAACTGCTTCAACAACAACACCTGCCGATACAACAACTCAAGCAACAACGACATCTTCCCCAACAATTGAAGCAACAACAACACCTGCTCCAACAACGACAACTGTCCCCACAACAACTGAAGCAACGACACCTACTCCAACAACTGAGGCGACAACGACACCTTCTCCAACAACCGAAGCAACGACATCTTCTCCAACAACCGAAGCAACGACACATGCCCCGACAACAACTGAAGCAATGACAGCTGTTCCCACAACAACTGCATCAACAACAGCAACTGTCCCCACAACAGCTGAAGCCACAACCACACCTGCCGGGACAACAACTGAAGCAACAACGACATCTCCCACAACCGAGGGAACAATGACACCAACCCCGACAACAACTGAAGCAACAATGACATCTCCAACAACTGAAGCAACGACACCTGCTCCAACAACTGCTTCAACAACGACACCTGCTTCAACAACTGAGGCAACAATGACACCAACCCCGACAACAACTGAAGCACCAATGACATCTCCAACAAATGAAGCAACGACACCTGCTCCAACAACAGCTTCAACAACAACACCTACCGCGACAACAAGTGAAGCAACAATGACATCTTCTCCAACAATTGAAGCAACAACGACACCTACTGCAGCAACGACAACTGTCACCACAACAACTGAAGTAACGACACCTACTCCAATGCCTGAGGCAACAACCACACCTGCCGGGACAACAACTGAAGCAACAACGACATCTCCAACAACTGTGGGAACAATGACACCAACCCCGACAACAACTGAAGCAACAATGACATCTCCAACAACTGAAGCAACGACACCTGCTCCAACAACGACAACTGTCCCCACAACAACTGAAGCAACGACACCTACTCCAACAACTGAGGCGACAACTACCACTACCATATCTACAACTACTAGTACCACATCTACAACTACCGCACCTACAACTGTAGCACTCATTACAACAGCAGTGACTTTCAGATCTCTTCAAAGCACATTTACAAGTGACTTGAGCAATCAATCATCTGCAGCATTTAAAGATCGAGTTTCAATGATAAAGACACAGGTAAGTTAAACTCTTAAAATAAAATCTTCTGGTACAATTACTGGAGCTCAGTCCCCCATTCAGAGAACTGAAATGTTATGGTAACACAGCAAATTACTCTACTTAGTATTTACTTTTTGTATCTTTCTAGGTTTGTCTCTTTCTAGGTATTAATTTTTTCCAAATGTTTGTTTTCCAGTAAGTAACCAGTATTTACAAAAATAGTATAATTTACTTACTCAGTTGTTCTATAGTCCTAGGCCTATAGTCTTGTTTATAAGTAAATACTTAATTAAAAGTTGATTCATACAACAGAATTAGATTGTAAATCACAAGCTTTATTATAAAGTGTTACCACTGTTATCATTAAAACCAAGTTTCTTAAAGTATCAATAACCTTAGTAACCTTAAAAAATAAGCATTAAGGCATGCTAAACTTCAATAATTGTACTGTATCTGATAAAACATATAGGGCCTGATTTACTAAAGGTTTGCGTGAGTAAACACCTGTGCAAAAGTCTCTACAATGCAATTTCATGTGAGTGCAACAGCATCTGTATAAGTTTGAAAGGAAGGTGCAAACTGCCAAGTGTTACGAGGAGATGGCTGCTGTTATCGTTGCCAGAAGGAGACACAGCCGTAATGAATGAAAACATTGACAGATTAACAATATTAGATAATATTATTCTATATCCAAGTACTGAAAAACAGTTATTTTATTTTATTTATTGGATGAACTGAAAATGAAAATAGACGCTGGCGTCAGAAAAAACGCTTTGGTGGACACGGGCCCTAAATCACCCATAACAGGTACTAAAATTGCACGTGCAATATTTTAGAATGCACACAAAACTTAGTACTCTTTAATCGGGATTTTAGTAAATCAGGCCCTTTGTACAAAGAATTGAAACACAGCTAGCGAATGGTCAATTCCTCAAGTAGAATTTCCCTACATAGAAAGGAATCGAACACCAGTTGAAAAAATGTGCACACTGACTAGAAATACACATGAAGAAACGTAATTGCTTCTGCAAGAAATTAACATGTCATCTGTTATTTTTTGAATCCTGTAGTGGTTATCATCATTATTTTTCCTCCTGTCTGTCTTTCTACTGGACTAGTTTTTCTGCGCTACAGAAATGAAAAAGAAAAAACAGTAAAATATGAAAAACCTTTACTCTTGCTGGACAGTCTATGACAGAGATATCAAGGGTTAAATATAATGACAAACTAGAATTTTTGCATTTTTATTCTGCTGTTGCTGCTGCTGCAGAATAATAATAATAATAATTACATGAAATAAAGAGCCAAGATAACTAAACTACACCTCCAGCTCACTGTACAACTTAGGCAAACATATATGTGAAATGTGTTTAAGTACGATTTGTTTTTTGTTTCTGCAGCTTGAACCTGTGTTCCTAAAGGCATTTCCTTCCTCCTTCAGTTCCTTGGATGTGGTGTCTTTCAGGTAATTTGATAAGAATTACAGTGTTACAATTGGCCAAAATCTGGTATTTCAAAAATATTTTATGTTTCTCCATCTGCAGAAGTGGATCAGTCATCAATGACGTGAACCTTCTCTTTGCAAGCACATATGTTCCTAATAATACTGAGATTAGGGGTGTTTTGATCAGTGATAGTTTAAACGTCACTGGCTTCGACATTGAAAGGAGCTCAATCACCGTGAATGGCACTATATTTCCTGATCTACCTGCTCCAACAACCGAAGCAACAACGACACCTGCTCCAACAACTGAAGCAACAACGGCTCCTGTCCAGACAACAACTCAAGCAACAACGACACCTGCCTCGACAACAACTCAAGCAACAACGACACGTCCGCCGACAACAACTGCAAAAACAACAACGCGTGCTCCAACAACCTCTTCTAAAACAACAATAAGGACTGCAGCAACAACAGTGTCAAAAACAACCACACGTGCTCCAACAACTGTAAAAACAACACGTTCTAGAACAACAACTTCTCCAAAAACAACAAGAAGAACTGCAGCAACAACAGTGTCAAAAGCAACAACACGTGCTCCAACAACAACTTCTTCAAAAACAACAAGAACTGCAGCAACAACAGTGTCAAAAACAACGACACCTGCTCCAACCACTGCTTCAACAACGACATCTGCCGCAACAACAACTGAAACAACAACATCATCTTCCCCAACAATAGAAGCAACAACGACACCTGCTCCAACAACGACAACTGTCCCCACAACAACTGAAGCAACGACACCTACTCTAACAACTGAGGCGACAACGACACCTTTTCCAACACCTGAGGCAACAACCACACCTGCCCGGACTACAACTGAAGTAACAACAACATCTCCAACAACTAAGGAAACAACAACTGTCCTGACAACAACAGCATCAACTACGACACCTGCCCCAACGACAACTGAAGCAACGACAACTGCCCTGACAAAAACTGAAGCAACAAGGACACCTGCTCCACCGACTGAGGCAACAACACCTACTCCAACAACTGCCGAAACAACGACATCTGCTCCAACAACAACTGAAGCAACAATGACACCTGCTCAAACAACTCAAGCAACAACGACACCTGCTCCAACAGCTGAAGCAACAACCACACGTGCCCTGACAACGACTGAAGCAATAACATCTTCTCCAACAACCGAAGCAACGACAACAACTGAACCAACATTGACACCTGCTCCAATAGCTACGTCAACCACAACTACTCCAACAACTGCAGAAACAACGACATCTGCCCCAACAACAACTGAAGCAACAACACCTGCTCCAACAGCTACGCCAACGACACTTACTCCAACAACTGCAGAAACAACGACTCCTACTCCAACAACTCCAGAAACAACGACATCTT
Organism: Micropterus salmoides; assembly: GCF_014851395.1. Lineage (NCBI taxonomy): Eukaryota > Metazoa > Chordata > Actinopteri > Centrarchiformes > Centrarchidae > Micropterus > Micropterus salmoides. The sequence goes on from NW_024041150.1 coordinate 13,413,125, forward strand.
CTCCAACAACCAAAGCAACAACACCTGCCCTGACAACAACTGAAGCAATGACAACTGTTCCCACAACAACTGCATCAACAACTGAAGCAACAACACCTGCCCCAACAACGACAACTGTCCCCACAACAGCTGAAGCCACGACATCTACTCCAACGCCTGAGGCAACAACCACACCTGCCGGGACAACAACTGAAGCAACAACGACATCTCCAACAACTGAGGAAACAATGACACCAACCCCGACAACCACTGAAGCAACAATTACATCTCCAACAACTGAAGCAACGACACCTGCTTCACCAACTGAGGCAACGACCCCTGCTCCAACAACTGCGGGTACAACAACAACTATCTCCACAACAACTGCATCAACAGCTGAAGCAACAACACCTGCTCCAACAACTGCAGAAACAACGACATCTGCCCCAACAACAACTGAAGCAACAACAACACCTGCTCCAACAGCTGAAGCAACAACTACACCTGCCCTGACAACAACTGAAGCAACAACGACATCTTCTCCAACAATTGAAGCAACAACGAAACCTACTGTAACAACGACAACTGTCACCACAACAACTGAAACAACAGCGACATCTCCAACAACTCAGGGAACAACAAGTGTCCTGACAACAACAGTATCAACAACGACAACTGTCCCGACAACCACTGAAGCAGTGACGACAACTGCCCCGAAAACAACTGAAGCAACAACGACACCTGCTCCAACAACTGAAGCAACAACGACACCTACTCCACCAACTGAGACAACAACACATTCTCCAACAAATGAGGGAACAACAACTATCTCCACAACAACTGCATCAACAACTGAAGCAACAACACCTGCTCCAACAACTGCTCCAACAGCTACGCCAACGACACCTACTCCAACAACTACAGAAACGACACCTACTCCACCAACTGAGACAACGACACATTCTCCAACAACTGAGGGAACAACAACTATCTCCACAACAACTGCATCAACAACTGAAGCAACAACACCTGCTCCAACAACTGCTCCAACAGCTACGCCAACGACACCTACTCCAACAACTGCAGAAACAACGACATCTGCCCCAACAACAACTGAAGCAACAACAACACCTGCTCCAACAGCTGAAGCAACAACCACACCTGCCGGGACAACAACTGAAGCAACAACGACATCTCCCACAACTGAAACAACGACACCTGCCCCGACAACAACTGAAGCAATGACAGCAACTGTCCCCACAACAGCTGAAGCCACAACCACACCTGCCGGGACAACAACTGAAGCAACAACGACATCTCCCACAACTGAGGGAACAATGACACCAACCCCGACAACAACTGAAGTAACAATGACATCTCCAACAACTGAAACAATGACACCTGCTCCAACAACTGCTTCAACAACGACACCTGCTTCAACAACTGAGGCAATAATGACACCAACCCCGACAACAAGTGAAGCAACAATGACATCTTCTCCAACAACCGAAGCAATGACACCTGCCCCGAAAACAACTGAAGCAATGACAGCTGTTCCCACAACAACTGCTTCAACAACACATTCTCCAACAAATGAGGGAACAACAACTATCTCCACAACAACTGCATCAACAACTGAAGCAACAACACCTGCTCCAACAACTGCTCCAACAGCTACGCCAACTACACCTACTCCAACAACTACAGAAACAACGACACCTACTCCACCAACTGAGACAACGACACATTCTCCAACAACTGAGGGAACAACAACTATCTCCACAACAACTGCATCAACAACTGAAGCAACAACACCTGCTCCAACAACTGCTCCAACAGCTACGCCAACGACACCTGCTCCAACAACTGCAGAAACAACGACACCTACTCCAACAACTGCAGAAACAACGACATCTGCCCCAACAACAACTGAAGCAACAACGACATCTTCTCCAACAACCGAAGCAACAACACCTGCCCTGACAACAACTGAAGCAACAACACCTGCCCCAACAACGACAACTGTCCCCACAACAGCTGATGCCACGACATCTACTCCAACGCCTGAGGCAACAACCACACCTGCCGGGACAACAACTGAAGCAACAATGACATCTCCAACAAATGAAGCAAAGACACCTGCTCCAACAACTGCTTCAACAACGACACCTGCTTCACCAACTGAGGCAACGACCCCTGCTCCAACAACTGCGGGTACAACAACTATCTCCACAACAACTGCATCAACAGCTGAAGCAACAACACCTGCTCCAACAACTGCAGAAACAATGACATCTGCCCCAACAACAACTGAAGCAACAACAACACCTGCTCCAACAGCTGAAGCAACAACCACACCTGCCCTGACAACAACTGAAGTAACAACGACATCTTCTCCAACAACCAAAGCAACGACATCTTCTCCAACAACCGAAGCAACGACACCTGCCCCGACAACAACTGAAGCAATGACAGCTGTTCCCAAAACAACTGCATCAACAACAGCAACTGTCCCCACAACAGCTGAAGCCACAACCACACCTGCCGGGACAACAACTGAAGCAACAACGACATCTCCCACAACTGAGGGAACAATGACACCAACCCCGACAACAACTGAAGTAACAATGACATCTCCAACAACTGAAACAACGACACCTGCTCCAACAACTGCTTCAACAACGACACCTGCTTCAACAACTGAAGAAACAACGACATCTGCCCTAACAACAACTGAAGCAACAACGACATCTTCTCCAACAACCGAAGCAACAACACCTGCCCTGACAACAACTGAAGTAACAACACCTGCCCCAACAACGACAACTGTCCCCACAACAGCTGAAGCCACGACATCTACTCCAACAACTGCGGGTACAACAACTATCTCCACAACAACTTCATCAACTGCTGAAGCAACAACAACTGCAGAAACAACGACATCTGCCCCAACAACAACTGAAGCAACAACAACACCTGCTCCAACAGCTGAAGCAACAACCACACCTGCCCTGACAACAACTGAAGCAACAACGACATCTTCTCCAACAACCAAAGCAACGACATCTTCTCCAACAACCGAAGCAACGACACCTGCCCCGACAACAACTGAAGCAATGACAGCTGTTCCCACAACAACTGCATCAACAACAGCAACTGTCCCCACAACAGCTGAAGCCACAACCACACCTGCCGGGACAACAACTGAAGCAACAACGACATCTCCCACAACTGAGGGAACAATGACACCAACCCCGACAACAACTGAAGTAACAATGACATCTCCAACAACTGAAACAACGACACCTGCTCCAACAACTGCTTCAACAACGACACCTGCTTCAACAACTGAGGCAATAATGACACCAACCCCGACAACAACTGAAGCAACAATGACATCTCCAACAAATGAAGCAACGACACCTGCTCCAACAACAGCTTCAACAACACCACCTGCTGCGACAACAAGTGAAGCAACAATGACATCTTCTCCAACAATTGAAGCAACAACGACACCTACTGCAACAACGACAACTGTCCCCACAACAACTGAAGCAACGACAACTACTCCAACGCCTGAGGCAACAACCACACCTGCCGGGACAACAACTGAAGCAACAACGACATCTCCAACAACTGTGGGAACAATGACACCAACCCCGACAACAACTGAAGCAACGACACCTGCTCCAACAACTGCTTCAACAACGACACCCACCGATACAACAACTCAAGCAACAACGACATCTTCCCCAACAATTGAAGCAACAACAACACCTGCTCCAACAACGACAACTGTCCCCACAACAACTGAAGCAACGACACCTACTCCAACAACTGAGGCGACAACTACCACTACCATATCTACAACTACTACTACCACATCTACAACTACCGCACCTACAACTGTAGCACTCATTACAACAGCAGTGACTTTCAGATCTCTTCAAAGCACATTTACAAGTGACTTGAGCAATCAATCATCTGCAGCATTTAAAGATCGAGTTTCAATGATAAAGACACAGGTAAGTTAAACTCTTAAAATAAAATCTTCTGGTACAATTACTGGAGCTCAGTCCCCCATTCAGAGAACTGAAATGTTATGGTAACACTTTAAATACAGCAAATACTCTTTTTACTTAGTATTTACTTTTTGTATCTTTCTAGGTGTTAATTTTTTCCAAATGTTTGTTTTCCAGTAAGTAACCAGTATTTACAAAAATAGTATAATTTACTTACTCAGTTGTTCTATAGTCCTAGGCCTATAGTCTTGTTTATAAGTAAATACTTAATTAAAAGTTGATTCATACAACAGAATTAGATTGTAAATCACAAGCTTTATTATAAAGTGTTACCACTGTTATCATTAAAACCAAGTTTCTTAAAGTATCAATAACCTTAGTAACCTTAAAAAATAAGCATTAAGGCATGCTAAACTTTAATAATTGTACTGTATCTGATAAAACATATAGGGCCTGATTTACTAAAGGTTTGCGTGAGTAAACACCTGTGCAAAAGTCTCTACAATGCAATTTCATGTGAGTGCAACAGCATCTGTATTTAATAAGTTTGAAAGGAAGGTGCAAACTGCCAAGTGTTACGAGGAGATGGCTGCTGTTATCGTTGCCAGAAGGAGACACAGCCGTAATGAATGAAAACATTGAGAGATTAACAATATTAGATAATATTATTCTATATCCAAGAACTGAGAAACAGTTATTTTATTTTATTTATTGGATGAACTGAAAATGAAAATAGACGCTGGCGTCAGAAAAAACGCTTTGATGGCATTTTTATTCTGCTGCTGCTGCTGCTGCAGAATAATAATAATAATAATTACATGAAATAAAGAGCCAAGATAACTAAACTACACCTCCAGCTCACTGTACAACGTAGGCAAACATATATGTGAAATGTGTTTAAGTACGATTTGTTTTTTGTTTCTGCAGCTTGAACCTGTGTTCCTAAAGGCATTTCCTTCCTCCTTCAGTTCCTTGGACGTGGTGTCATTCAGGTAATTTGATAAGAATTACAGTGTTACAATTGGCCAAAATCTGGTATTTCAAAAATATTTTATGTTTCTCCATCTGCAGAAGTGGATCAGTCATCAATGACATGAACCTTCTCTTTGCAAGCACATATGTTCCTAATAATACTGAGATTAGGGGTGTTTTGATCAGTGATTTAAACGTCACTGGCTTCGACATTGAAAGGAGCTCAATCACCGTGAATGGCACTATATTTCCTGATCTACCTGCTCCAACAACCGAAGCAACAACGACACCTGCTCCAACAACTGAAGCAACAACGGCTCCTGTCCAGACAACAACTCAAGCAACAACGACACCTGCCTCGACAACAACTCAAGCAACAACGACACGTCCGCCGACAACAACTGCAAAAACAACAACGCGTGCTCCAACAACCTCTTCTAAAACAACAATAAGGACTGCAGCAACAGTGTCAAAAACAACAACACGTACTCCAACAACTGTACAAACAACACGTTCTAGAACAACAACTTCTCCAAAAACAACAAGAAGAACTGCAGCAACAACAGTGTCAAAAGCAACAACACGTGCTCCAACAACAACTTCTTCAAAAACAACAAGAACTGCAGCAACAACAGTGTCAAAAACAACGACACCTGCTCCAACCACTGCTTCAACAACGACATCTGCCGCAACAAAGACTGAAACAACAACAACATCTTCCCCAACAATAGAAGCAACAACGACACCTGCTCCAACAACGACAACTGTCCCCACAACAACTGAAGCAACGACACCTACTCTAACAACTGAGGTGACAACGACACCTTTTCCAACACCTGAGGCAACAACCACACCTGCCCGGACTACAACTGAAGTAACAACAACATCTCCAACAACTAAGGAAACAACAACTGTCCTGACAACAACAGCATCAACTACGACACCTGCCCCAACGACAACTGAAGCAACGACAACTGCCCCGACAACAACTGAAGCAACAAGGACACCTGCTCCACCGACTGAGGCAACAACACCTACTCCAACAACTGCCGAAACAACGACATCTGCCCCAACAACAACTGAAGCAACAATGACACCTGCTCAAACAATTCAAGCAACAACGACACCTGCTCCAACAGCTGAAGCAACAACCACACGTGCCCTGACAACAACTGAGGCAATAACGACATCTTCTCCAACACCTGCTCCAACAGCTACGCCAACAACACCTACTCCAACAACTGCCGAAACAACGACATCTGCCCCAACAACAACTGAAGCAACAATGACACCTGCTCAAACAATTCAAGCAACAACGACACCTGCTCCAACAGCTGAAGCAACAACCACACCTGCCCTGACAACAACTGAGGCAATAACGACATCTTCTCCAACACCTGCTCCAACAGCTACGCCAACAACATCTACTCCAACAACTGCAGCAACGACACCTGCTCAAACAACAACAACTGTCCCCACAACATCTGAAGCAACGACATCTACTCCAACAACTGCTTCAACAACGACACCTGCCCGGAAAACAACTGAAGTCACAACGACATCTTCCCCAACAATTGAAGCAACAACGACACCTGCTCCAACAGCTGAAGCAACAACCACACCTGCCCTGACAACAACTGAAGCAACAACGACACCTACTCCATCAACCGAAGCAACGACACCTGCCCCGACAACAACTAAAGCAACAACACCTGCTCCAACAACGACACCTGCCGTGACAACAACTGAAGCAGCAACGACATCTTCCCCAACAACTGAAGCAATGACACCTACTGCAATAACTGAGGTGACAACGACACCTGCTCCAACACCTGAGGCAACAACCACACCTGCCCGGACAACAACTGAAGCAACAATGACATCTCCAACAACTGAAGCAACACCTGCTCCAACAACGACACCTGCCGCGACAACAACTGAAGCAACAACGTCATCTGCCCCAACAACTGAGGCAACGACACCTGCTCCAACAACTGTGGGAACAACAATAAGTATCTCCACAACAACTGCATCAACAACTGCTTCAACAACGACACCTGCCGTGACAACAACTGAAGCAACAACGACATCTTCCCCAACAGCTGAAGCAACAACAACAACTGAAGCAACAACTGTCCCGACAATAACTGCAACGACAGCTGCCCTAACAACAACGACACCTGCTCCAACAGCTGAAGCAACAACCACACCTGCCCTGACAACAACTGAAGCAACAACGACATCTTCTCCATCAACCGAAGCAACGACACCTGCCCCGACAACAACTAAAGCAACAACACCTGCTCCAACAACGACACCTGCCGTGACAACAACTGAAGCAACAACGACATCTTCCCCAACAACTGAAGCAATGACACCTACTGCAATAACTGAGGTGACAACGGCACCTGCTCCAACACCTGAGGCAACAACCACACCTGCCCCGACAACAACTAAAGCAACAACACCTGCTCCAACAACGACACCTGCCGTGACAACAACTGAAGCAACAACGACATCTTCCCCAACAACTGAAGCAATGACACCTACTGCAATAACTGAGGTGACAACGACACCTGCTCCAACACCTGAGGCAACAACCACACCTGCCCCGACAACAACTAAAGCAACAACACATGCTCCAACAACGACACCTGCCGTGACAACAACTGAAGCAACAATGACATCTTCCTCAACAACTGAAGCAATGACACCTACTGCAATAACTGAGGTGACAACGACACCTGCTCCAACACCTGAGGCAACAACCACACCTGCCCGGACAACAACTGAAGCAACAATAACATCTCCAACAACTGAAGCAACACCTGCTCCAACAACGACACCTGCCGCGACAACAACTGAAGCAACAACGACATCTGCCCCAACAACTGAAGCAACGACACCTACTCCAACAACTGAGGTGACAACGACACCTGCTCCAACAACTGAGGCAACGACAACTGTTCCCAGAACAACTGCATTAACAACTGAAGCAACAACGGCATATCCAACAACTCAGGGAACAACAAGTGTCCTGACAATATCAGCATCAATGACACCTTCCCCAACAACAACTGAAACAATGACGACAACTGCCCCGACAACAACTGAAGCAATGACAATTGCCCCGACAACAACTGAAGCAACGACGACACCTGCTTCACCAACTGAGGCAACAACACCTGCTCCACCAACTGAAGCAACAACAATAAGTATCTCCACAACAACTGCATCAACAACTGCTTCAACAACGACACCTGCCCCGACAACAACTGAAGCAACAACGACATCTTCCCCATCAGCTGAAGCAACAACAACAACTGAGGCAACAACTGTCCCGACAATAACTGCAACGACAGCTGCCCTAACAACAATGACAACTACTCAAACAACTGAGGCGACAACGACACCTGCCCCGACAACAACTGAACCAACGACCCCTGCCCCAACAACAACTGAAAGCACGACACCTGCGCCAACAACTCAGGGAACAACAAATGTCCTGACAACAACAGCATCAACAACAACACCTGTCCCGACAAGAACTGAAGCAATGACGACAACTGCCCTGACAACAACTGCAGCAACGACACCTACTCCAACAACTGCCTCATCAACGACACCTGCCCCTACAACAACTGAAGCAATGACAACTGTTCCCACAACAACTGAAGCAACACCTGCTCCAACAACCACACCTGCCCTGACAACAACTGAAGCAACGACACCTACTCCAACAACTGCTTCAACAATGACACCTACCGCGACAACAACTGAAGCAACAACGACACCTGGCCCAACACCTGCTCCAACAGCTACGCCAACGACACCTACTCCAACAACTGCAGAAACAACGACATCTGCCCCAACAACAGCTGAAGCAACAACACCAACTGAGGCAACAACTGTCCCGACAATAACTGCAACAACGACAGCTGCCCCAACAAAAACGACAACTACTCCAACAACTGACGCAACAACGACACCTGCTCCAACAACTGAATCAACGACACCTCCTCCCACTAATGAAGCAAAGGCACCTACTCCAACGACTGCACCCACAACAACACCTGCCCCGACAACAACTGGACCAACGACACCTGTCCCGACAACAACTGAAGCAATGACGTCAACTGCCCCGACAACAACTGCAGCAACGACACCTACTCCAACAACTGCCTCATCAACAACACCTGCCCCTTCAACAACTGAAGCAATGACAACTGTTCCCACAACAACTGAATCAACACCTGCTCCAACAACGACACCTGCACCGACAACAACTGAAGCAACGACGACAACTTTCCCCACAACAACTGAAGCAACGACACTTACTCCAACAACTGCCTCATCAACGACACCTGCCCCTACAACAACTGAAGCAACAACAACTGTTCCCACAACAACTGAAGCAACACCTGCTCCAGCAACGACAACTGTCCCCACAACAACTGAAGCAACGACACCTACTCCAACCACTGCTTCAACAATGACACCTACCGCGACAACAACTGAAGCAACAATGATTTCTTCCCCAACAATTGAAGGAACAACAACACCAACTCCAACAACGACAACAGTCCCCACAACAACTGAAGCAATGACACCTGCTCCAACAGCTACGACAACGACACCTACAACTGCAGAGACGACATCTACCCCAACAACAACTGAAGCAACAACGACACCTGCTCCAACAACTGAAGCAATGGCGACAACTGCCCCGACAACAACTGCAGCAACGACGACTGCCCCAACAACAACTGAAGCAACAACGACACCTGCTCAAACAACTCAAGCAACAACGACACCTGCTCCAACAGCTGAAGCAACAACCACACCTGCCCTGACAACAACTGAAGCAATAATGACATCTTCTCCAACACCTGCTCCAACAGCTACGCCAACAACATCTACTCCAACAACTGCAGCAACGACGACTGCCCCAACAACAACTGAAGCAACGACACCTGCTCAAACTACGACAACTATCCCCACAAGAACTGAAGCAACGACACCTACTCCAACAACTGCTTCAACAACGACATCTGCCCCAACAACAACTGAAGAAACAACAACACCTGCTCAAACAACTGAAGCAACAACCACACCTGCCCTGACAACAACTGAAGCAACAACCACACATGCCCTGACAACAACTGAAGCAGTAACGACATCTTCTCCAACAACCGAAACAACGACACCTGCCCCGACAACAACTGAAGCAATGGCGACAACTGCCTCAACATCAACTGCAGCAATGACGACTGTCCCGACAACAACTGAAGCAACAATGACACCTGCTCCAACACCTGCTCCAACAGCTACACCAACGACACCTACTCCAACAACTGCAGAAACAACGACATCTGCCCCAACAACAACTGAAGAAACAACGACACCTGCTCCACCAACTGAGGCAATGACACCTGCCCTAACAACTGCGGGAACAACAACAACTATCTCCACAACAACTGAAGCAACATCATCTGCTCCAACAGCTACGGCAACGACATCTACTCCAACAACTGCAGAAACAACGACATCTACCCCAACAACAACTGAAGCAACAACCACACCTGCTCAAACAACTCAAGCAACAACGACACCTGCTCCAACAGCTGAAGCAACAACCACACCTGCCCTGACAACAACTGAAGCAATAATGACATCTTCTCCAACACCTACTCCAACAACTGCAGAAACAACGACATCTACCCCAACAACAACTGAAGCAACAACGACACCTGTTCAAACAACTCAAGCAACAACGACACCTGCTCCGACAGCTGAAGCAACAACCACACCTGCACCGACAACAACTGAAGCAACAACGACAACTTTTTCCACAACAACTGAAGCAACGACACCTACTCCAACAACTGCCTCATCAACGACACCTGCCCCTACAACAACTGAAGCAATGACAACTGTTCCCACAACAACTGAAGCAACACCTGCTCCAGCAACGACAACTGTCCCCACAACAACTGAAGCAACGACACCTACTCCAACAACTGCTTCAACAATGACACCTACCGCGACAACAACTGAAGCAACGATTTCTTCCCCAACAATTGAAGGAACAACGTCACCTGCTCCAACAACGACAACAGTCCCCACAACAACTGAAGCAATGACACCTGCTCCAACAGCTAAGACAACAACACCTACAACTGCAGAGACGACATCTACCCCAACAACAACTGAAGCAACAACGAGACCTACTCAAACAACTGAAGCAACAAGGACACCTGCTCCAACAGCTGAAGCAACAACCACACCTTCCCTGACAACAACTGAAGCAATAATGACATCTTCTCCAACAACCGAAGGAACGACACCTGCTCCAACAACGACACCTGCCCCGACAAGAACTGAAGCAACGACAACTGTCCCCACAAGAACTGAAACAACGACACCTACTCCAACAACTGCTTCAACAATGACACTTACCGCGACAACAACTGAAGCCACAACGACATCTTCCCCAACAATTGAAGCAACAACGACACCTGCTCCAACAGCTGAAGCAACAACCACACCTGCCCTGACAACAATCGAAGCAACAACGACATCTTCTCCATCAACCGAAGCAACGACACCTTCCCCGACAACAACTAAAGAAACAACACCTGCTCCAACAACGACACCTGCCGCGACAACAACTGAAGCAACAACGACATCTTCCCCAACAACTGAAGCAACGACACCTACTGCAACAACTGAGGTGACGACACCTTCTCCAACAACTGAGGCAACGACAACTGTTCCCAGAACAACTGCATCAACAACTGAAGCCACAGCACCTGCTCCAACAACGACAACTGTCACCACAATAACTAAAGCAACAACGACATATCCAACAACTCAGGGAACAACAAGTGTCCTGACATCAGCATCAACAACACCTGCCCTGACAACAACTGAAGCAATGACGACAACTGCCCCGACAACAACTGAAACAACGACAATTGCCCCGACAACAACTGAAGCAACGACGACACCTGCTCCACCAACTGAGGCAACGACACCTGCTCCAACAACTGCAGGAACAACAATAAGTATATCCACAACAACTGAAGCAACAACGCCTGCTCCAACAGCTATGACACCTACTCCAACAACTGCAGAAACAACGACATCTGCCCCAACAACAACAACACCTGCTCAAACAACTGAAGCAGTAACGACATCTTCTCCAACAACCGAAGTAACGACACCTGCCCCGCCAACAACTAAAGCAATGGCGACAACTGCCTCGACAATAACTGCAGCAACGACGACTGCCCCGACAACAACTGAAGCAACAATGACAGCTGCTCCAACAGCTACGCCAACGACACCTACTCCAACAACTGCAGAAACGTTATCTGCCCCAACAACAACTGAAGCAATGACGACAACTGCCCCAACAACAACTGAAGCAACGACGACTGCCCTAACAACAACTGAAGCAACAACGACACCTGCTCCAACAGCTGAAGCAACAACCACACCTGTCCTGACAACAACTGAAGCAACAACGACATCTTCTCCAACAACCGAAGCAACGACACCTGCCCCGACAACAACTGAAGCAATGGCGACAACTGCCTCGACAATAACTGCAGCAACGACGACTGCCCCGACAACAACTGAAGCAACAATGACAGCTGCTCCAACAGCTACGCCAACGACACCTACTCCAACAACTGCAGAAACGTTATCTGCCCCAACAACAACTGAAGCAATGACGACAACTGCCCCAACAACAACTGAAGCAACGACGACTGCCCTAACAACAACTGAAGCAACAACGACACCTGCTCCAACAGCTGAAGCAACAACCACACCTGTCCTGACAACAACTGAAGCAACAACGACATCTTCTCCAACAACCGAAGCAACGACACCTGCCCCGACAACAACTGAAGCAACGACACCTACTCCAACAACTGCCTCATCAACGACACCTGTCCCTATAACAACTGAAGCAACGACAACTGTCCCCACAACAACTGAAGCAACGACACCTACCCCAACAACTGCCTCATCAACGACACCTGCTCCTACAACATCTGAAGCAACGACAACTGTCCCCACAACAACGAAAGCAACAACGACATCTTCCCCAACAATTGAAGCAACAACGACACCTGTTCCAACTCCTGAGGCAATAACCACACCTGCCCGGACCACTGAAGCAACAATGACATCTCCAACAACTGAAGCAATGGCAACAACTGCCCCGACAACAATTGCAGCAACGACGACTGCCCCGACAACAATTGAAGCAACAATGACACCTGCTCAAACACCTGCTCCAACAGCTACGCCAACGACACCTACTCCAACAACTGCAGAAACAACGACATCTGCCCCAACAACAACTCAAGCAACAACGACACCTGCTCAAACAACTCAAGCAACAACGACACCTGCTCGACCAACTGAGGCATTGACACCTGCTCTAACAACTGCGGGAACAACAACAACTATCTCCACAACAACTGAAGCAACATCATCTGCTCCAACAGCTACGGCAACGACACCTACTCCAACAACTGCAGAAACAACGACATCTACCCCAACAACAACTGAAGCAACAACGACACCTGCTCAAACAACTCAAGCAACAACCACACCTGCTCCAACAGCTGAAGCAACAACCACACCTGCCCTGACAACAACTGAAGCAATAATGACATCTTCTCCAACACCTGCTCCAACAGCTACGCCAACAACATCTACTCCAACAACTGCAGCAACGACAACTATCCCCACAAGAACTGAAGCAACGACACCTACTCCAACAACTGCTTCAACAACGACATCTGCCCCAACAACAACTGAAGAAACAACAACACCTGCTCAAACAACTGAAGCAACAACCACACCTGACCTGACAACAACTGAAGCAACAACCACACATGCCCTGACAACAACTGAAGCAGTAACGACATCTTCTCCAACAACCGAAACAACGACACCTGCCCCGACAACAACTGAAGCAATGGCGACAACTGTCATAACAACAACTGCAGCAACGACGACTGTCCCGACAACAACTGAAGCAACAATGACACCTGCTCCAACACCTGCTCCAACAGCTACGCCAACGACACCTACTCCAACAACTGCAGAAACAACGACATCTGCCCCAACAACAACTGAAGCAATGGCGACAACTGCCCCAACAACAACTGAAGCAAGGACGACTGCCCTGATAACTGAAGCAACAACGACACCTGCTCCAACAGCTGAAGCAACAACAGCTGAAGCAACAACAACAACTGAGGCAACAACTGTCCCGACAATAACTGCAACAACGACAGCTGCCCCAACAACAACGACAAATACTCCAACAACTGAGTCGACAACACCTGCTCCAACAACTGACGCAAAAACGACACCTGCCCCGACAACAACTGAACCAACTACCCCTGCCCCAACAACAACTGAAGGCACGGCACCTGCTACAACAACTGAGGTAACAACAACTGTCCTTACAACAACTACATCAACAACGACACCTGCTCCAACAACTGAATCAACAACAATACCTGCTCCAACAACTGAAGCAACAACGGCTCTTGCCCAGACAACAACTGAAGCAACAACGGCTCCTGCCCAGACAACAACTAAAGCAACAACACCTGCTCCCACAACTGAGGCAACAACAACTGTCCTGACAACAAATGCATCAAGAATGACACATGCTCCAACAACTGAGGCAACAACAAATGTCCCGACAACAACTGCATCAACAATGACACCTGCTCTAACAAATGAAGCAAAGGCACCTTCTCCAACGACTGCACCAACAACGACACCTGCCCCGACAACAACTGCATCAACAACGACACCTGCTCCAACAACTGAAGCAACAACAACTGCACCAACAACGACACATGCTTCAACAACTGAGGAAACAACAAGTGTCCTGACAACAACAGCATCAACAACGACACTTGCCCCGACAACAACTGAAGCAACAAACACACCTGCCCCGACAACAACTCAAGCAACAACGACACCTGCCGCGACAACAACTGAAGCAACAATGACACCTTCCCCGACAACAACTGAAACAACAACGGCACCTGCTCCAACAACGACAACTGTCCCCACAACAACTGAAGCAACGACACCTGCTCCAACAACGAGAACTGTCCCCACAAAAACTGAAGCAACGACACCTGCTCCAACAACGAGAACTGTCCCCACAAAAACTGAAGCAACGACACCTGCTCCAACACCTGAGGCAACAACAACTGTTCCAACAACAACTGCATCAACAACTGAAGCAACAACACCTACTCCAACAACAACTGTCCTCACAACAACTGAAGCAACGACACCTACTCCAACAACTGAGGCGACAATGACACCTGTTCCAACACCTGAGGCAATAACCACACCTGCCCTGACAACAACTGAAGCAACAACAACACCTGCTCCAACAACTGAGGGAACAACGACACCTGCTTCAACAACTGAGGAAACAACAAGTGTCCTGACAACAACAGCATCCACAATGACACCTTCCCCAACAACAACTGAAGCAACAACGACACCTGCTCCACCTTCTGCGCCAACAACGACACCTGCCCCAACAACTGAGGCAACAACGACACCTGCCCCGACAACAACTGAAGCAACAACGACACCTGCTCAAACAACACGTGCTCCGACAACAACTACCCCTGCTCCGAAAACAACAACCTCTTCTAAAACAACAATAAGGACTGCAGCAACAGTGTCAAAAACAACAACACGTACTCCAACAACTGTACAAACAACACATTCTAGAACAACAACTTCTCCAAAAACAACAAGAAGAACTGCAGCAACAACAGTGTCAAAAGCAACAACACGTGCTCCAACAACAACTTCTCCAAAAACAACAAGAAGAACTGCAGCAACAACAGTGTCAAAAGCAACAACACGTGCTCCAACAACAACTTCTCCAAAAACAACAAGAAGAACTGCAGCAACAACAGTATCAAAAGCAACTACACGTGCTCCAACAACTTCTACAAAAACAACAAGAACAACAGCAGCAACAACAGTGTCAAAAACAACACCTGCTCCAACAACTGCTTCAACAACGACACCTGCCGCGACAACAACTGAAGCAACAATGACATCTTCTCCAACAACTGAAGCAACGACACCTACTCCAACAATTGAGGCGACAACGACACCTGCCCGGACCACTACTGAAGCAACAACGACACCTGTTCCACCTTCTGCGCCAACAACGACACCTGCCCCGACAACTGAAGCAACAACGACAACTGCCCCGACAAGAACTGATGCAACAACGATATCTCCAACAACTGAACCCACAGCACCTGCTCCAACAACAACAACTGTCACCACAACAACTGAAGAAACAACGACACCTGCTCCACCAACTGAGGCAACGACACCTGCTCCAACAACTCAGGGAACAACAAGTGTCCTGACAACAACAGCATCAACAACTACACCTGCCCTAACAACAACTGAAGCAATGACGACAACTGCCCCGACAACAACTGAAGCAACGACACCTGCTTTATCAACTGAGACAACGACACCTGCTCCAACAACTGAGACAACAACGACACCAACCCCGACAACAACTGAAGCATCAACAACATCTCCAACTGAAGCAACAAGGACACAGTCTCCAACAACTGAGGGAACAACAATTATCTCCACAACAACTGCATCAATACCAGCTCCAACAGCTACGCCAACGACACCTACTCCAACAACTGCAGAAACGACACCTTCTCAAACAACTCAAGCAACAACGACACCTGCTCCAACAACCAAAGCGACGACACCTGCCCCAACAACAACTGAAGCAACGACACCTGCTCCAACAACTGTGGCATCAACGAAACCTGCCCCGACTACAAATGAACTAACAACGACACTTGCTCCAACATTTGAAACAACAACGACACCTTCCCCAACAACACCTGAAGCAACAACAACACCTGCTCAAACAACTGAAGCAACAACAACATCTGCTTCAATATCTGACACAACAACCACACCTGCCCCGACAACAACTGAAGCAACAACGACATCTTCTCCAACAACCGAAGCAACAACGACACCTGCCCCAACAACAACTGAAACAATGATGACAACTGCCCTGACAACAACTGAAGCAACAACGACAACTGCTCCGACAACAACTGAAGAAACAACATCTCCAACTGAAGCGACGACACATTCTCCAACAACTGAGGGATCAACAAGTATCTCCACAACAACTCCATCAATACCTGCTCCAACAGCTATGCCAATGACACCTACTCCAACAACTGCAGAAACGACATCTGCCCCGACAACAACTGAAGCAATGACGACAACTGCCCCAACAACAACTGAAGCAACGACAACTGCCCCGACAACAACTGAGGCAACAACGACACCTGCTCCAACAACTGAGGCTACAACGACACCTTCGCCAACAACAAATGACGCAACAACGACATCTTCTCCAGCAACTGAAACAACGATGACACCTGCCATGACATCAACTGAATCAAGTGCAACTGCTCCAACAACTGAAGAAACGCCACCTGTTCCGACAACTGAGTCAACGATGACACCTACTCCAACAACTGAGGCAAAGAAACCTTCCCAGAAGTCAACTGAATCAACGACACCTGCTCCAACATCTGAGACAACAACTACACCTGCCCCGACAACAACTGAGAAAACAACTACAACTGCTCCAACAACTGAGGCAATGACACCTTCGCCGACAACAAATGAAGCAACAACGACATCTTCTCCAACAACTGAAGCAACGACGACACCTGCCCCGACAACAACTGAATCAACGACAATTGCTCCAACAACTGAAGAAACAACACCTGCTTCCAAAGCTGAGTCAACAACGACCCCTGCCCCGACAACCAATGATGAAATAACGACACCTGCTCCAGCAACTGAGTCAACAACGACCCCTACCCCAACAACAACTGAAGTAACAACGACACCAGCTCCAACAACTGAAGCAACGATGACACCTGCTCCAACAACTGAGGCAATGAAACCTGCCCCAACAACAACTGAGGAAACAACTACAACTGCTCCAACAACTGAGGCAACAGAAATACCTGCTCCAACTCAGGCAACCACAACACCTGCCCCGATAACAACTGAAGCCACAACAACAGCAGCTCCAACAACTGAGGCAACAACGACCCCTGCCCCAACAACAACTGAAGTAACAACGACACCAGCTCCAACAACTGAAGCAACGATGACACCTGCCATGACAACAACTGAATCAAGTACAACTGCTCCAACAACTGAAGAAACAACACCTGCTCCAACAACTGAGGCAATAACGACACCTTCGCCAACAACAAATGACGCAACAACGACATCTTCTCCAGCAACTGAAGCAACAACCACCCCTGCCCCAACAGCAATTGAAGTAAGAACTACAAGTGCTCCAACAACTGAAGAAACGATGACACCTGCTCCAACAACTGCAGAAACGAAATCTGCCCCGACTACAACTGAAGCAGCAACGACACCTGCTCAAACAACTGAAGCAACAATGATATCTTCTCCAACAACAGAAGCAACAACAACACCTGCTCCAACAACCGAAGCAAGAACGACACCTGCTCCAACAACTGAGGCAACGACATCTTCTCCAACAACCGAAGAAACGACACCTGCCATGACAACAACTGAAGCAACAACGACACCTGCTCAAACAACTCAAGCAACAACGACACCTGCTCCAACAACTGAAGCAACAACGACATCTTCTCCAACAACCGAAGAAACGACACCTGCCATGACAACAACTGAAGCAACAACGACACCTGCTCAAACAACTGAAGCAAGGACACCTGCCCCAACAACAGCTGAAGCAACAACGACATCTTCTCCAACAACCGAAGAAACGACACCTGTTCCAACAACTGCACCAACAACAACTGAAGCAACAACGACACCTGCTCAAACAACTCAAGCAACAACAACACCTGAAGCAACAACCACACCTGCCCCGACAACAACTGAAGCAACAACGACATCTTCTCCAACAACCGAAGCAACGACACCTGCTCCAACAACTGGGACAATAACGACACCTGCCCCAACACCAACTGAAGCAGCAACGACAC
The DNA here is from genome assembly GCF_014851395.1 of Micropterus salmoides. Classification (NCBI taxonomy): domain Eukaryota; kingdom Metazoa; phylum Chordata; class Actinopteri; order Centrarchiformes; family Centrarchidae; genus Micropterus; species Micropterus salmoides. Next base: position 13,432,239 of record NW_024041150.1, read on the forward strand.
CTGCTCCAACAACTGAAACAATAACGACACCTGCCCCAACAACAACTGAAGCAGCAACGACACCTGCTCCAACAACTGAAACAATAACGACACCTGCCCCAACAACAACTGAAGCAACAACGACTACTGCAACAACTGTTCAGACGACATCTGCCCCAACAACAACTGCACCAACAACGACAATTTCCCCGACAACCAAGCAAACAACTTCGTCTTCTCCAGCAACGGACGCAACAGCGACACCTGCTCCAACGACACCTGCTTCAACAACTGCACCTATAACATCTACAACCGGTGCATCCACAACTTCCACATCTACTTCTACTGCACCTGCAACTACCACATCTACTTCTACTGCACCTGCAACTACCACATCTACTTCTACTGCACCTGCAACTACCACACCTACAACTATAGCACTCATTACAACAAGGGTGATTTTCCGATCTCTTCAAAGCACATTTACAAGTGACTTGAACAATGCATCATCTGCAGCATTTAGAGATCGAGTTTCAATGATAAAGTCACAGGTAAGTCAAACTCAGAATAAAATCTTCTGGTACAATTACTGGAGCTCAGTCCCCCATTCAGAGAACTGAAATGTTATGGTAACACTTTAAATACAGCTAATACTCTTTTTACGTAGTATTTACTTTTTGTATCTTTCTAGGTTTGTCTCTTTCTAGGTGTTAATTTTTTCCAAATGTTTGTTTTCCAGTAAGTAACCAGTATTTACAAAAATAGTATAATTTACTTACTCAGTTCTTCTATAGTCCTAGTCCTATAGTCTTGTTAATAACCTTAGTAACCTTAAAAAATAAGCATTAAGGCATGCTAAACTTCAATAATTGTACTTTATCTGATAAAACATATAGGGCCTGATTTACTAAAGGTTTGCATGAGTGAAAACGTGTGCAAAAGTCTCTACAACGCAATTTCATGTGAGTGCAACAGCATCTGTATTTAATAAGTTTGAAAGGAAGGTGCAAACTGCCAAGTGTTGCGCGAAGATGGCTGCTGTTATACAGTTATTTTATTTTATTTATTCGATGAAATATATGAATTGAATTGTTGTTTTTTTGTATTTTCCTTTAGCTTTGACAATACGGTTATATTAACATTCATGCCAATAAAGCACATTTCGTTTCGACCTGACTTCTTTTCTCCGTGAGATGGAAGAATTTCCACTGCATGGATTACACGTAAAATTCATCCAGCCAGAGGAAACAATCACCAACGGTTCACAGCATGGCGGTTGTAATAGCGACACAACCCATTGTAGGTATCGGAGAGGGAATCGGGCGTGGGGGCGTACAGGGACAGGAGATCACGGAGCGGATGGTCGATGATTATTCCCTCTGGCTGGATGAAGCACAATCTGCTGGCATTTCCTCGCGTCTGGGTCATTCCAGCATACTGTACCTATTTCTGCTGGGGTTTCCCAAAGCAGTTTGTCAGGTGTGCTGTCAGACGCACTGAATGAAACAAACCACAAACAAGGTTTTTACGCAGTGGCTGCTTTCCCTCCCGACTTTATGCCGGAAAACATTAAAACATGCAAAACCCCTCATTTAAGTACTGACACCTCCATTGTGTTTGCTCCTGTTGTCATCTATACAATAATATTTAGTAAATCACCCATAACAGGCACTAAAATCGCACGTGCAATATTTTAGAATGCGCACGAAATTTAGTACTCTTTATTCGGGATGTTAGTAAATCGATGGTACGATGAATTGAAACACGGATTGCGAATGGTCAATTCCCCAAGCAGAAATTCCCCACATAGAAAGGAATCGCACACCAGTTGAAAAAATGTGCACACTGCCCAGAAATACACATGAAGAAATGTAATGCTTCTGCAAAAAATGAATAGGAAATCTATTATTTTTTGAATCCTGTAGTGGTTCTTATTTTTCCTGCTGTCTGTCTCTCTCCTGGAGCAGTTTTTCTTCACTACAGAATTGAAGAAAATAAAAGAAAAAGAAAAAACTGTAAAATAAGGAAAAACTTTTACTCTTGCTAGACAGTCTATGAAAGAGATATCAAGGGTTAAATATAATGACAAACTAGAATATTTGCATTTTTTATGCTGCTGCAGAATAAAAATAATAATTATTATATGAAATAAAGAGCGAAGATAACTAAACTACACCTCCAGCTCACTGTACAACTTAGGCAAACATATATGTGTAATGTGTGAAAAGTACAATTTGTTTTCTGTTTCTGCAGCTTGAACCTGTGTTCCTAAAGGCATTCCCTTCCTCCTTCAGGTTCTTGGACGTGGTGTCATTCAGGTAATTTGTTAAGAATTACAGTGTTACAATTTAAAAATTGGCCAAAATCTGATATTTCTAAAATATTTTATGTTTCTCCATCTGCAGAAATGGATCAGTCATCAATGACATGAACCTTCTCTTTGCAAGCACATCTGTTCCTAATAATACTGAGATTAGGAGGGTTTTGATCAATGATAGTTTAAACGTCACTGGCTTCGACATTGAAAGGAGCTCAATCAAAGTGAATGGAACCATATTTCCTGATCTAACTGCTCAAACAACCGAAGCAACAACGACCCCTGCCCTGACAACGACAGTTACATCAACGACACCTGCTCCACCAACAACTGCTGCACCAAACACGACTTTGGCCGCTCCACCTATTTACCTTATCTCAATCATTTTGGAAATTTCTTTTTCAGTTGACTTCACTAACCCCAACAGCAGTCCATTCAAAGATCTTGAGCAACGAGTTATAGCTACGGTGAGTAATTTGAACCAAATTGAACAAATTACTGACCGTGAGAATGTTACACATGATTATACACAAATGTTTAGCTGAAGGACATTTGTTAAGCTGGAAATTAATTTCATGTACATTTTCATTTCAATTCAATTCAATTTCAATTTTCAAACAATTGTGCTTGAATGCTACTCAAGGGTTTTCAATGTTGCTTTTTCTTGCAGTGTGAGTTCATATACAGAGCAAGATTTGTTCAGTTTGACCACTGTACTGTGACACTGTTCAGGTAAATACATTTTTCTTACAGTGGTTCATTGGTGTTTTGTATGCAGATGTATGTTCCTAAAATTGGTACTGTCTTGTGTAAATCACCCATAACAAATAACAACAGTCACCCCATATTTTTATTTGACATTTGGTTTTATGAAACAGGAGTGTTCCAATTCGAGCCGATGTAACTGAAGCAGAGCTGCAGGTTGTGTTCAATCAGACAACTCGCTTTGAAGAACTCCCACAGAACAGTGTCGTTGCTCAAACCTTAGTAGAAGCTGTGAATAATACCAACAACAGCTTCAATGTGACCATAAATCCCAACAGAGTCATACTAATAGGTAAGTAAACACAACACAATGTTTTGCTCTAATCAGTATGTAAAAAAAAATTGAAATAATGAGCTGCTCATGCAGTTTTTAAATAAGTTATTGAAATATTATGCTGCTGCACAGGAAACAAAGCTATAGACGAGGTTCATTAAAAAGTGACATGACAAGCTAATTTTAAGCTATCTTGTATTTAGCCAGAATATGTGTAAGAATAATTTGTTATTAACTGTAAGATTTTTGATTTTAGCAAATTCGAACTAGACAAGAAGCTAAAAAGTCTACAGAGCCAACTCTTTCTATGGCCTTTAAGATGGTCCTTGTAAACTGGCACCAAAGTCAGTTTTACACCAAACAAATTATTTTTGGTTTCAATACTTATTAACTTGTTCTTTTTTATGTTTTACAGAAGGTCCAGTTCCATCTACAACTACCACACCTGCAACTACCATATCTACTTCTACTGCACCTGCAACTACCACATCTACATCTACCACATCTACATCTACCACATCTACATCTACCACACCTACAACTGTAGCACTCATTACAACAAGGGTGACTTTCAGATCTCTTCAAAGCACATTTACAAGTGACTTGAACAATCCATCATCTGCAGCATTTAAAGATCGAGTTTCAATGATAAAGACACAGGTAAGTTAAACTCTTAAAATAAAATCTTCTGGTACAATTACTGGAGCTCAGTCCCCCATTCAGAGAACTGAAATGTTATGGTAACATGTTAAAATACAGCTAATACTCTTTTTACTTTAGTATTTATTTTTGTATCTTTCTAGGTCTGTATATTTCTAGGTGTTAAATCTTTACAAAAGTTTGTTTTCCTGTAAGTAACTAGTATTGACAAAAATAGTGTAATTTAATTACTCCATTGTTCCCTATAGTCTTGTTTATAAGTAAATACTTTATGAAAACTTGATTCATGGATGGTGCTGGTCAATTCCCCAGGTAGAAATTCCCCACAATGTAAGGAATGGAATTCCAGTTGAACAAATGTGCACACTGCCCAGAAATACACATGAAGACACTTAATGTTACTGCAAAAAATGAATAGGTCATCATCAATTCATTTTTGAATCCTGTTGTGGTTCTCATCATTATTTTTCCTCCTGTCTGTCTCATGGACACAGTTCTCTGCACTACAGAAAGTACAGAAAAACTGTAAAATAAGGGAACATACATTTTTGAGAAAGTCTATGAAAGAGATATCAAGGGGTATATATAATGAAAAACTAGAATATTTGCATTTTTTATGCTGCTGCAGAAGAACAATAATAATTATATTAAATAAAGAGCAAAGATAACTAAACTACACCTCCAGCTCACAGACTGGCTGTACAACTTAGGCAAACATATATGTGAAATGTGTTTAAGTAAAATTTGTTTTCTGTTTCTGCAGCTTGAACCTGCGTTCCAAAAGGCATTCCCTTCCTCCTTCAGTTCGTTGGACGTGGTGTCATTCAGGTAATTTGTTAAGACTTACCGTGTTACAATTTCAGAGTAGTGAAATGTGATATTTCATAAATATTTTATGTTTCTCCATCTGCAGAAGTGGATCAGTCATCAATGACATGAACCTTCTCTTTGCAAGCACATCTGTTCCCAGTAAAACTCAGATTGGGAGGGTTTTGATCAGTGAACGTTTAAACATCACTGGCTTCGACATTGAAGGCAGCTCAATCACCGTGAATGGCGCCCGTAAGCTATATTGTGTTCTACTTCTTCAAAAATGTCAAAATGTTGATAAACTGTTTATTTAACTAATGTTTTGTTTACTTTTTACAGAATTTACAGAATCAAGTGGAGTGAGCCACAAGATCAGTCTCGTTACTGCATCCTGCCTGGTACTGTTGTCATGGATACTATCAAGCCAGCAATAGCATCAGTGCTGATTACCATTTGAATTGCCAGCAGACTATGACTGCCATTACTGGTATGAACAAGGACTTTGTTGTCGGTAAAAATCCAAGATTCATGATGGTCTTTGCTCTTGTATGAAGAATGACACAGCCAACTTTAAGCACCTGGCCCATTGAATCATCACTACAATAACAACCTAAACAAAATAACAATACTGTCTGTTAAGCCCTGGGATGTCAGAAATGGTTGCACTCTTTGACTTTTTATATAAAATGTAATGTATAAATGCATCTTGCTTCTCTGAGCACTGTGCTATAGCAATATTTAACTGTCAGTTAGTACTAATGCTGTTCTTTAGTCATGCTAAACTCAAATCAGCCACACTGGAAAGTAAAATCACTCTCACCATTGTATGAAAGATATTCAAATGTGAGATGTCTGTGAAGTTAGTTGTCATCAACACAGTCTTGTCTGTCTACAAGCAAAGATGATTCAAAATGGTGTTGTTTTACTCTGACCTTAAAACTATCTAAACCTTTGTGAAATTCATGTTTAGGTTTCATTTACAAATACAGCAACATAACAGCTCTATAGTGAGCATATTGTAAAGCAAACAAGAGAACAAATTAAATGAAGGCACACATGCAGCTAGAAGTGGGCTGCACACCCCAACCCAGAACCACCTTATAAAGTTTTATCAAAGGTCATGGTACTTAATTTAAAACAATGCACTGTTGATTTTCTTAGTATACACATTGTATTTATGTAATGACGTATAGCTATATTCTATGAAACTATTGTGGTTTCTATAATTTCAAAATCAATGATTCTTTTGTGAATTTAAATTGTCTCTTGTGTGAGGTTTTCCAATTTTGGTGGGTAAAGAGAAAATGTACCAGGGCATGTTTAACCTTGTACAATTCCTGTAAAATTAAAAAGCTTAATCAAACCATACCCAAAGTAAATAGAATGCTGTTCTTGATTTGGAGTAAATGGTTTGGGCTTCTTGGAAAGATAACCCAACAGTCAAAATCACAGAAAGTGCTACTGGCACTGAGTAATAGAAGTCTGAACACACTGGCCACAACATGAAGCCTTATCTAGCCCAATTTAAAATTGTATAACTATAAAGCAGAAAGTCAATATTTTAATAATTTTTTTATAATGGCCAGTACATCAATGAATGCTTCCATTTTAAGGTTTGAAAAGGAGTCTGAGCTGAAGCAGCAAGTGGATGATGACTGTAGCACAGAGAATACCACAATAGAAAAACACGACGGAAATGTGCAGTTTCACTGTAATGGGAGGGCCTGGAAATCATTCAGCATTTGGTGTGACCACCATTTGCCTCATGCAGTGCAACACATATGCTTCACATAGAGTTGATCAGGCTGTTGTTTGTGCCCTGTGGAATGTTGGTCCAGTCGTCTTCAATGGCTTTGCGAAGTTGCTGGATATTGGCAGGACCTGGAACACACTGTCATATACGCCGACCCACAGCATCCCAAACATACTCAATGGGTGACATGTCTGTTGAGTTTGTTGGCCATGCAAGAACTGGGATGTTTTCAGCTTCAAGGAAATGTGTACAGATCCTTGCAACATGGGGTTGTGCATCATCATACTGCAACTGAACTGAAGTCAGGTCAAGACCCCGATGAGCTGAGACGGTTCCTGACAGTTTGTGCAGAAATTCTTTGGATTTAAAAAACGATTGTTGCATCAGCTGTCCGGGAGGCTGGTCTTGGAGGTGATGATAGTGGATGTGGAGGTCCAGGGCTGGTGTTGTCACATATGGCCTAAGGGTGTGAGGCTGGTTGAATGTATTGCCAAATTCTCTGAAACGCCTTTGGAGACGGCTTATGGTAGAGAAATGAACATTCGAATCATGGGCAACAGCTCTGGTGGACATTCCTGCAGTCAGCATGCCAATTGCACAATTCCACAAAACTATTTCATTGTGCTGTGCGATGGAACTGCACGTATTCAAGGTGCCTTTTATTGTGGCCAGCCCAAGGCACACCTGTGCAATACCCATGCTGTCTGATCAGCATCTTCATATGCCACACCTCTGAGGTAAATGGATTATCTCGCCAAAGGAGAAGTGCTCACTAACACAGATTTTGATTTGTGAACCATATTTGAGAGAAATAGGTCTTGTGTACATAAAGAAAGTCTTAGATCTTTGAGTTTAGCTCAAAGAATGTGGAGAAAAAACTCTTCCCACTGTAAAGCGTCTTTGAGTATTTAGAAAAGTGCTATATAAATCTAATTCATTGTTAATATTAACACAAACACACACAGGGAGGAGGGAACAGTGAAAACACAAGAGAATCAAATAAAACAGCTGGAATCATGATCAGAGCTGTGACATGTAGACCTCAAGGTCTAAAATTACACGCAAGGTCTCCAGCACAGAGCCATCCCACTGTGTTGTGTGCACACATTTAAGGATACTTAACTCTTAATTCATCCCAATCTTTGGCAGAAACAGAATGTGTTGTATAGTTCCATGAATATACTGTTAGGGTTTGCAGTGTGTGTGAGCTAGTTGAGGACCCAAACACAGGACACCAGAGCTGAGCAGATAAAGTCCAATGATTTATTAACAAAAAACAAGCACACTTACAAACAGTGGCTGAATCCAAAAGTATAATCCAAAGAACACAAGAAACAATAATCCACACAATCCAGCTGGCCAGGCTCACTGAAACACCAGGCAGAGACAAACACGGGTTACAGCGCATCCACAGGCTATGAGCAACAAACCACAATGATCCAACATAAACTGAACAGAACACAGGCATTAAGTAGTGAGGCAAACGAGCAGGGCAGGTACATAAAACAGGTGGATCACATCAAGGAGAACAGAACAGGAAGCAAAGCCAGACAAGAACACCAGGCACAGAAGATTACGAAATAATGGCACATCAGTAAGATGCTTGCCTCGATTAATGAAAGCCTTTTCATTAACATTTGGTGCCCTTATGGCAACATGAGTGCAGTCAATAGCACCGATTACATTTGGGAAACCGTACATGGCTGCAAATTGAGCTTTCTTGTTTGCCTATTCACCCACCGTGTATGGAAACTTTATGCAATCATGGGACAAAGCTATTATGCCTTTTAACACGTCTGGCATTACCCGGCTAAGGTCGGCTGAGATATACCTGACCTGTCAGCCAATTCCCTCTGAAAAGTGCCAGTCGCCAGGAATCCTAGTGTTGTTAGGACTTGAAGTGGGACTGGCACGGTGTGGTTCCTCCGAGTGCTCCTCTGTAACACTGGGCCCAAAAGACCGCAGAGGTCCAACAGGACGGCTCGTGGAAGTCGGAACCGGCTCATAAGCCACTCGTCCTCGTTTGCAAGTCTTCTTGCTGTCTGAAGATGCGTTCACTCCGAATCCTTCCATTTGCCACATCTTCTAAGAGCGCAAGATCAGCCATTGCTTGTCATTACGCACTGGGATGGCATCATGGCATTTTATTACCGTCCATTTGATGGCATCTGACAAGCTACAGCTGTGTTATGAGGATGAATTGCATAACATGCTAATATAATTGCATAACATATTTCACTTTTCTTTTTCAAAATGTGTTAATTTGTATTTCTGTTTGTTTTACACTGCAGATCGATCAAACAGGTGTTCGTGTAGGCTGTTAATTGTAAGACGTGCTTTGTGAAGTCTTCATGTTTTTTATGAGAGGCAGTATTGGCATTTCTTTTACACAACGGTCTACAGATACAGATACACACACTTTCACGTGTTTCTTCCATCTGCCGAACCGTTTTTCGCCGTACGCCTGGGTCAGAGTTTGCGCGAAGGACTGCTCATTTTCCCGTCAAGTTTGCTTTTTACAAATACCAATTATTGCGTAGAGAGCGGCGTTGGTCTTTTACATGAGGGAAACCAAGCCAAGAAAAAGGCCCCACCTTCGAACTATGGAAGTAACTAAGTTGGTAACTTACATGGTACGAACCATCGTTAAGCGACGCTGATTACCCATCTGATCAACGTAATTTAATATTAGTCACCCAGTACAAAGGTTAAAGGACAAAACAGAAAATGTAAAGACAAGACTTTTATTATTACCTTTGTGTATACATTTCCAGGCCTTTGAGGAAGAAGGTTGTTCTCTAGTCTTCATTACAAACAGAAATATAAAAAGGGACAGTATACAATCCATGAAAGTAATGTAATGAATAAATCCCTGAGAGTTTTCATTGCCTTTATAACAAAAATAAATCTCAGGATTCGAATCTGCGTCTGTCTCAATAGAGAACATACAAGCTCAGAAATTTATTGCACTGAGCTATTCTCAAGACCTAGATAGTGGTTGGAGCCAAGGGAATCATAATAGTGTTAAAGTGTTGTTACAAAGATACTTGCAGATTATACCTATTTTACTAAATGTCTTGTAATCGGTAATGGTTCTTAATTTTTCTTCTAAGTTATAGACTAAATAAAATGATTAGGTTTTATATATTATTTATATTGCTGATTTCATTAATACTGTTGTTGATTTTGTTTTTATTTTATTGTATTAATGTAGTCTTAATGAATGTTAAATACAGCATCAATGCCTTCCTCTTGCAGGAACTGCTGACGCACTCCAGCCACATGAGGTCGAGCATTGTCTTGTACTGTATGTGGATGACTTTCAGGTTTGTAATTGGGTACCACTGTTTGGGAACATCAAGAAAAAAGCATAAAATTACAGTGGTGTACTGGGTCTTTGGCAACATCCTTTACTTATCTTGATCCAGTCTTAACTCAGTATACCTGACTCTTTTATGCAATGCAGTTGCATCAACATCAAAAGATTTGGCTGTGCTGAAGTGCTTGCTCTTTTGTTATAAGACATTGCTATCTTAGAGTGTGACGGCATCTACATTGCCATTAATAAAAGCATTTGGACCTGTGATGGCTTTCTAGATAATGACATTTGAAGCAAAACACAGCCAATTTAAACGGATTGTGAGGCACACTGGCAATTTTAAGAACATAATCCTATCCCTGGCAGCAAAAAATTAACTTATGATCAGCCATCACCTGCATTGCACAACAGTTGAGCCTGCTCTGAGTGAACAAGGTATTCAAAAGGCATGTTTGTGGCCTATGGTTGCACTGCAGGTCTTCCTGATTTTGCAGAGATTTTTGAAATTACACTTTTTGGGGAGAGAGTGCATTTTATTGTAAGAACACAGCTGTCCTGGTATGATGAACACTATCGTGGATTTCATCTTGAGAAGACAGATCACATTACTCTTGTTGAACAACAAAGCCTTAGTGATGTTTGTCCTCTGTCAGCCTATATTGTTGCAGCAAAGCACATGGTGACATTGAAGTGCCACATTTGCCTTTCCACATGAAACACTCCAGGTAAATGACTAATCATTCAAGTACTGTATTTCTGAATCTCCACTTACTACCAGCTAGAGTAAACTGCTATTCTTTAGTAGGTAATAAGAAATGAACAAGAGTGTATTGGGACCTGTGATGACACTAGACAAATCTTTGTATTACAATATGTACTGAAATCTACAATCCCCAGTTTTTCAGTAGAGTAGTGGATCGCATAAAATTGAAATGGTGCTATTTGCATACACCTCTTGAACGTCCAAAGTAACAGCAGATAAGTTGCTGTTTTGCAGAGAAATGAGGAGTTTCGAAGGTGCACTGCAGTTCCACTGGAATCAACATTTATGTCTCAGCTGGACACTCCAAAGCTCCTGGAGCTTTTCAGCGCGAAGGGGGGAGCGGTTGGTCAGCGCATCAAGAACTTGTTGATGGAACTGATACAGGTGAGTCAAAAGCTAGTAAAATAAGTTTACAGGAACACATTAATACGAGAAGTTCGTTGTTTTGTTTTGTGGCTCCAGTTGAATGGATATGGCTCAAAATAGTCTTTGAAGAAAAATAGTTTTCAGTTTTTTTTAACTCTTAACTAATTTTAAGGTTAAAAAGCTATAGTACTGGTCAATTCATCAAATAAATTTGACAGTCTCAAATACATACACCGTCTTTGTACAGTTTGTAAGTAATGGATACATTATTTTAGAATTTTTTTGGATCAACTTTTAAAGCTGTATTTACTTCCACTGATACATGTAGATTTTTAATTTCTGAACTTTACATTATCTTTCATTTTTGGTACATAAGTTATTAAAAAAATTGTAAATTTGGGGTGTCCTAAAACTTTTAACAAGTGGTGTATTGAAAAGACAATTCAGACCAACAGTGTTGATGATGCTGTAGGCTTGGAGTGATACTGAAATTTCATTCACTTATTAAAACTCTATAACCCAAGTGCTTCTATGATGAAGAAGAGAGACGTGACTCTGAGATGCCTCATTGAGTATATGGGAGAGAGTGGACAGGACCTAATCACTGACTACTATGTAAGTATTGTTAAAAGTAGGGTTGGGTCTGTTTTAGGTTTTACTGGTGAAGTTAAACCAGTATGATTTTATTTGGGCTGACTGAACCGGCATTTGTCGTATCTAGGTGGAGAGAGCCAGAAGCATGCGGCTAGTTTGCAGGAGGCCTGGGAGAAGTAGAACCGTTTTAAAAATTCCAATCCTGGTAGATATCTGACCACAGTGTGGTGTTACACTCTTTCCTGCACTTGCAAACATTCTCACCATTCACACCTGCTTAATGATTTTTGTGTATTCCCCGTTTTTTATTTGCAGATTTTTAACTTGAACTTAATAGATTTGATAATTCCACTGGCAAAAGGATTATGTATATAAATCAAGAAAATATTTTTAACTTTCTTTTTTTATTTACAGGTGGAGGTAGGTGAGACAGGTGGAGACAGGTAGGGCCACAAACATGGATCCTAAAATAGTTAGAGAGGTGCTGGATCTCCTCCAACATAACCAGTATCCTGAAGGCTTGACCAGTAAGCAGCGGTATGTCATCAGGAGGAGGGCTGAAACCTTCAGGATAAAGGGTAACGAGGCATATGCCTTGTGGAGTACAGAAAATAATTATAATTTCCTGAAGTACAACTGAATTCTAACATCAAAACACCAGATGGAGACCTACACTACATATGCAGGCATAAAAAAAAACGAGCAGAGCACCTGGCCAAAGTGGTACAGACTGCAGAAGAGGCCAACTCATTTTTGTGGAATTCCACTGCAGAAATTTTGGTGGGCACTGTGGAGTGGAGAAAACCCAAAGTGCTATAATCAGCAAGTACTACTGGCCTGGAATGGAAGAGGACATCCGCAAATGGGTGGGTTGGTACCTTCCAATAGTTGATGTTGAATAATCATTCAACAATTGTACCGACACTGTAATATTAAGTGATGACTTTTAGTTCATCCACCTATGTGCAGCCCTGTGATGGAGCAGAGGAGAATGTAAGGTGGATTTTTCTAATGCAGAAACACTGTGGATGTATCACTGAACAAATGTTGTCAGTTACCCTGAGGATTGTTAAATGTTTGTCTATTTTAGGTTGCTCAGTGTCCACAGTGTCAGTCTAGGAGGGCGAACCTCAAAGAAAAGACCCAGTACAATCCAATAGAGGTAAAGGAAACAATGGCATAGCCTGTCACTATTTAAACACATCAGAATTAAGAGTATTTATGTATGTATGTTCGCTAGTTATGTTCTATTTTTAACTGTGATTTCTGGCAGGTCACAGAGGACAAAGTCAGCATCCTACTGCGTAAGGAGGAGACCTGTGTAGGCCTGCAGAAGATGAAATCTATTCACGCATTAGTCAAGGCCAATATAAAAAAAAAACAGGACAAGGTCTGGAAAAGAAAGCAGGAGAGGGGCCATGAGGACAATTTCAAGGTGGGGGATCTGGTCATCCTGAAAAATGTCCGTCAGGAGCAGCAGAAAGGGGGCAAGTTGGAGCCAGACATGCTCAGGCCGTTCCAAATTACTGAACTTCAGGGGAAAAGTGCTGACCTTGTGTCAATCAAGGGGGGGAAAAAAACAAATGAAGATCAACATTGACCACTGAACACATTATGTCCAGCCAGAGGAGAGGGTCCCTGCCAAACTGATGAAATTGTTGGATCCTTCTCCTCTGGCTGGTCCTTCACAGCATCCACACACACACAGCACACACACATGCACACATTCCACAGTTGGAGACACATCCACGTGCCAAAAGGCGGCAGCTTCACTGGATGCAGACATGTGTGAGTAAGCTTACACATACATACAAAGTATATGCAGAAAATTTAATGGACCTGGCCCCAGGAAAGGAGTTGGAAACTGAAGTACTTAAATTATTATTGTCTGATAATTCTTTGTGGAAAGAAACCTTGGATAACAGGTGACTCTTGTACTACGGGTTGTTAATGCATACCTATTTATTGTGGGGCGACGAACGGGGGCTAGGATAATTGATGCCTATACTACGACGGAGGTCTGGAAGGGCTCCCAAAAATTTTATAGAAGGGTGAGTAGGATGTTTTATCGTTCCATTTCTTGATAGCTGACATTAAGATGTTTGTAATGTGTTTGTTTTCTTTTGTTCTTAGCTTGACCTTTCAAAGCCTGATGTGGCTGCTGGAGCTGTTTGTCACCAGGGACACTGGACTCTTATTGTAAGCAATCTTTAAATGTTAACAAATTCAGATACAAACCATGACACAATCAGGTGCATGAGACATTTCTTATATATTTGAATTGCATTTCCATAGATCATGTCTCTCAAGGAGAACCGGTCCTTGTTCAGATCAATGGAACAACAACTCATCCATTGTAGGGATGTGACAAGGTGAGTGAAGTATCAGCTTCAAATAATCATGTAATCATGTATTCAGGCACTATGGATTGATTGTTTTCTCTGAATGTTTATAAGCTTACATGAGCTTGCACCTGTGAAGTCATTTTAACATGTTCAGTTCCAAGATGGCAGCCAAGCCACACCTATGTGTGGATCTCAGTGTTTGAGATCTCAAGATTTTAGGGGTTTTTTGTGATGTTTTATGTCTTTTAAACTCAAATGAGTATACTCCCGAAAAACAAGACATTCTCCCTCCATACTGGGATTATTTTTAATTGTGGATAAGGCTGAATTTGAACTTAAAACCTGTACATTGACCACCTGGTAGCCCTGCTTGCTAGCTACCACCTGGATGCCCTGCTTGTAGCCTGCTACAGGTAACCCTGCTTGTTTGCCTGCTGCTAGCCACCACCTGCATGTCCTGCTGCTAGCCTGCTACTGGTATCCCTGCTGCTAGCCTGCTGTCAATAGCCTTGCTTCTAGCCACCACCTGGTAGCCCTGCTTGCAAGCCGCCTCCTGGATGCCCCGCTGCTACCCTGCTACTGGTAGCCCTGCTGCTAGCCTGCTGTCGGTAGCCCTGCTTCTTAGCCTGCAGCTGATAGCCCTGCTTGCTTGCCACCACCTGGATGCCCTGCTGCTAGCCTGTTGCTGGTAGCCCTGCTTGCTAGCCTCCACCTGGATGCCCTGCTGTTAGCTGGCTGCTGGTACCTCTGCTTGCTAGCCTCCTGATGGTAGCCCCTGCTTGCTAGCCACCACCTGGATGCCCTGCTGCAAGCCCCACTTGGTAGCCACCACCTGGATGCCCTGCTGCTAGCTGCCCTTGCTAGCTACTGTGGTGTACAATATATGTGCATTTGACTCAGAACAGTTTAAAATAGCACTGTAGCAGCAGGACAGAGGGTCAGTGACTTCCTAAGGGGAGAGCAGTGATTGGTGGTTATGTAGGGTAGTTTGACCTCTAACCCCTTGTTTTGTTACCTCAGAATAGTACTGTACCCTATGGTTTGGAGCTTTATTTTGCAGACTCAAACCCTTCTATGGTACCTAACAGATACCTAAACATATCCTATATAAGCTATGTTTGATGTACAGAGAGACAGAGTGGTCATCGGGCTGGTTCACTCTCCAAGCTGCTGCAGAGCTTGTAATTGATGCTGAACTCCTTGATGTAATAAATTTTTATGATCAAGAACAGTGTCAAGCCGATTTCTTCTCAACACATCATTGCTCAACAACAACAACAACACATTGTTCAGACACCACACTACCACCTGGATGCCCTGCTGCTAGCCTGCTGCTGCTAGCCCTACTCCTAGCCTGCTGCTATTAGCCCTGCTTGCTATCACCTGGAAGCCTCCCTACTAGCCTCCATCCTGTAGCCCTGACTTTTTGACTCCAAGCTACTGTTCACCCCTGTTAAGGCTGTCTTCAACTAAACCTGGTAACTTGACATCATGCATTTGTTTATACTCTTCATACTTAAACAGTCCAGCCCTGTACTAGATGAACTTAATATGCCCAAAATGAGAAGCAGTATATTAATATAGTTAAATTATGGTCATTTCTCAACTTCATCTACAAGTCATTATGAGATATACCGCCAGAAAATCAACCTGTGTAACCAAAAAAACTGTTAACAAGACCCTGTATCTCCAGAACCTACTGCTGTTAAATGACTATTTTATTGTCTCAGATTACTCTTTTTCTCAGTTCATCTAAGGACAGTGGTAATGACAAATATTACCCAGCCAAACAAAAACGCTGTATGATTATGCTTTTATTGATGTTATCTGGTAATATTCAGCCCAATCCTGGTCCTGTTCCTGGTCCTCCTAACACTTCGCAATCCTTAGTCACTCCTTCAGATTTATACATTTAAACGTTAGAAGCCTTGTCCCTAAAATGGATATGATCAAGATCTGGGCTAATACAACCAATGCTGATATCATTATTATCTCTGAAACCTGGCTTAAAAAATCTGTATCTGATGAACTTATTTCTATTGAAGGTTATATAGTTTATAGAACTGACCGGGTGGGCAAAGGAGGTGGGGTTGCCATATATGTGAAATCTAAGTTTATAGGCTCTGTAACCCTGTCACTAACTAAAGCTAAACAGTTTGAAATTCTGACCGTGAAAGTGAATATCTCAAAAGACTCTGATATTACAGTAGTTGGGTGCTATAGCAGCCTCAAAGGATGCTTTCCAATCTATATCCGAAATATTACATGAAATTAATGACTGAATTTATTCTTATGGGTGATATGAATTGGGACTGGCTTTCTGGGAACTCTGATTGTTTTGAAGACTTATGTAATGACCTAAACTTAGTGCAACTTATTAATGAACCAACAAGAATAAATCCCAAAGCAGAAATAAAATCTACTCTCCTTGATTTAATCATAACAAATTCAGTTGATAAATATACCTCAACTGCTGTATTTTGTAATGACGTCAGTGACCTTTGTGCATTCGCTTGTGTAAGAAATACAAGGTAAAACTGTGCATCCTAAAAAGACATTGTAAAAGTTTTGAACAACAAGCTTGCATGATCTGTATCACAGTGATCACAGCAGGGTGTCTTGGTTTTCAGATGCTGAAATGGCATGGGAGATTTTTCATTCAAATTTCATTTCTATTGTAAATAAAACATGTACCAGTCAAAATTATCGTCCAATATCAAAACTCTCTGTTCTGTCAAAGATCTTGGAATCACTTGTGAATGTACAGTTAAAACAGTATTTAGCTGACAAAAACATTTTAAATAATTTTCAGTCAGGGTTCAGAAGTGGCCATAGCACTATCACTGCTGCTACATTAGTGACAAATTATATTATTGGGGCCTTAGATAAGAAGCAACACTCTGCTGCATTATTTGTTGATCTTTCTAAGGAATTTGATTCAGTTGATCATGGATTGTTATTGACCAAACTACGTTCAGTTGGTTTAAGTGAGAAGGCTGCTGCATGGTTCCAAAACTATCTTGTAGATCGTACTCAATGTGTTTATGCTGAAGGTTATAAATCTGATTTTCTTGAGATAACCAAAGGTGTCCCTCAAGGATCAATCTTAGGACCCATTCTGTTTTCAATTTTTATAAATGATTTGGATAGAGATGTTCAAGCCAAATTACATTTATACGCTGATGATACAGTGGTTTACACCCAGGCTTCTACCATTTCAGCAGCAGTGCAGGAACTTCAGACTACATTTCAGGCATTGCAAAATACATTATTGAGTCTAAAACTGGTTTTAAATACACAGAAAACAAAGTTTATGGTCTTCTCAAAAGCTCGAGCACAGCTGACAACTGTGGGCTCTTGTCCTTAGATGGGAAATCAATTGAGAGAGTGTCTTCATACAAGTACTTGGGGATATGGATAGATGATAAGCTCTCTATCAATGAACATATTACTGCTTTAGTCAAGAAACTTAAAGTCAAGCTTGGCTTTTATTTCAGAAACAAATCTAGTTTTACTTTTAGTGCTAAGAAGAAACTTGTGGAAGCTACTTTTCTGTCTATAATTGATTATGGAGATATATTGTACATGCATGCTGCATCTTCCATCTTGCGCCATGATGATTCAGTTTACCATGCATCACTACGATTCATAACAAATACAAAGTCCCTCACCCATCACTGCATTCTTTATGATTTAGTTGGTTGGACATCACTTAAAATTCGTAGACAACAGCACTGGTATACTGTATCTTTATTTATAAAGCTATACTTGGCAAACTTCCACTGTACCTCTGTAACTTCCTCTCTGTCTGCTCTGGTACCTATCAGCTACACTCCTCAAAGTGGTTGCTTTTTAACGTGCCACAAGTTGCAACCAAATTGGGAAGAACTGCTTTCTCTTATTCAGCACCTTGGGGGTGGAATAATCTACAGAAAGAGTTAACGTTAGAAACCCTTATGTCCATTAATTAATTTAAAACTACTATAAAGAATGTTGTGATGGAGACATGTTCTTGTTTTTCTTGAGAGTCTCATTGTGTTTTTTAACATTTTGTACTTCTTTTATCATAAAAATGTAACTTGGTGTTTATTATGTATGCATTTGTTGTGATTTGGCTGCTACCTTGGCCAGGTCTCTCTTGTAAAAGAGATTCTGAATCTCAATGGGACTTCCTGGTTAACTACAGGTTAAATAAAAATTTAAATAAAAAAACATTCAACTGACCTTGATTTGACAACATCTTACATGGCTTAAGTTAAGACTGGCAGACTAATCATAGCCTATCTGTTCTCTATGTTGAGCGCTGGTCCGGAATCATAATCCTACCATTGGGAGGTGGACATGCTCCACAATTAACCACCCAAAACGGCAGGACACATCATCATGTGGAGTGTTTGTGTGAAAGGTAACAATGTGACTGTCTCTGTAGCCATCAATCATTACAATATTCATCATAATTGTACTAGAAAGTCTTTTAGCTTGCGGAGCAGATCTTGCAGCAGGAACCTGTACAGTACCCTGTGGACCAGGAAGGGTTGGCCAAATTGAGGCTGGAAATGGCAGTGTCCTTGCTGGATGACACAGGTATGCAGTATTCAGTCTGGTGTACTTACATATTGTGCCTGTATAAACGTAAGACAACAATAATTCCTATATTCTATTTTACAGATGATCTCTCCCAGCTGTGTAGGGCTTGTGGAGAGGAGAGTTCAGGGGCTGACACAGATGAGTGGGTAAGCCTAATTCAACTGCAGGCCGACGCTTGGCTGGAAGACTGGGATCCACCTTGCATATGTTCATACATCACTGGGTGAACTCTTAGAATCACAGTTATTTAAAATGTCTAGTTTCATTCACTCTAACTTGCATGTCTTTGCACTTTCTGAGGACACTGGTGCAGCTGCTGGAACCCGAGAACACAGACTCTCACACAGCTAAGATTGGAACCTACAGTCTGACACACATTCTTTTCTGGATGTGGGATGTAAATCTGGTAAAATGTTTGGCAATTATCTAAGGTCAGTTATTCCTTTTTCCTTTCAGATTGAGTGCACCACCTGCAGCCTGTGGTACCACACAGCATGTGTCAGCAGTCCCCCCACAGAGGGGGACTATTTATGTAAAGGCTGTCCACTTGTACAAAAATGAACAAATTACTTGCTAATCATGATTGTTATCTGTCCTTCAATCACAGCAATGGGTCACTGGCAACTAATTTGAGGCGACCTAGTGCTTGCATTGCATGGTTAACCTGAATATTGTGCACCTTGTTGACATATGGAAACTTTGTTGTTACACTACAGCTAGTGTGTTGCATGTGTTAAAGATTTGATTTTGGCGGGTCTTAATAATGACAAGATATGAGGCATGTGAACCATAAACAATGCCTACAACATCTGTGGGCTTTCGCAAGTTAATTTTGGCGTAGGCTTCTGTAACACACGTTGCACAGCTCACAACACGCTGTTTTGTTGAGATCCTGATTTCGTGACGCCAATTGCTGAAGATATATTGTGAGCCAGTTTCAGGTGTGAAGAAGTTTCTGATGAAGACTTAACATAGCATGGTGGATTGAGCCCGCGCAAGGAGATGCAGTGCCAGCACACACGTGAACACGTCAAATGCCAACTCTAAATCTGAAAGGATAACATCTTTTGGTCCCTTTTATGTTTCTGTCTTCCCCCTAGTGCCTGTAGGTTTATGTATTAGGTCATCTTTCGTCTAGAACAACTAATCTATCTGATGTTTAGACTCCAATGCTTTGTCATACTGGAATCTCTCACTATCCATGAGTTGTACTCGAATCCGTGGAGCCAGTGAGTTCTTGTAAACATTCTTGTAGGATTCCCAGAGAACACTGATATCTGCTAGCCTGATGCCTAAGCTACTGTCTCTAACAGATCAGTATATTGTTGTCTTCCTGACAAGGACAAGTACATGTGAGAAATACCTAAAACTAGAAGGTCAGAAAACACTAATGGGATCAGTTAAATTTCTCTAAGCCAGAGATGTCTCACCTTTCCCTGTTACATCAAAAAAAGCAATATTCTAAGAAATATTCTCAACATTGAGTGAAACCTAAAATATACTTTTAACCACTAACCAGTTTTTGTAACAACTGGAAAATTGACAAAAACAATGAAGCTCATAAAATAATGAGAGGAAATTTTTAACAAAGGATTCCTATGAAGTGGGCAGTGATGGCGAGGCAACTCAACCGTTTCAGTCAGAAGTTGTTAGTTATTCAGGAAGTGATCAAAAATATCCTTGGTCATTCAATTCAATTCAAATCAGCTTTATTGGCATGAATCATTCATGGTCATCATGATTCTGAAGCTGAACAGAGCTCTTCAAGGACCTGTCAGGGAATTCAAGTGCAACAATGCCCTCTGGTGTTTGCATGAGTATACTGCCTAGTCCTACTACCATACTGTGCTACACTTCTGTGTTTTGAGATCATTAGATATGGACAGACAAAGACTTATGAGGACTTTCTTAGTTAGTCCTCAGTCTGTAACTTTGAAGAAATCGAGGCAACAGGCATTTAATGAAATGAGAAGTCCTTTTCTCAGAGCCGTCATTATAAAGCAACATTTAAATATGACATGTTGCACAGCTGTATCATCTTTCCACTGAGCCTGTCCCGGTGACCTCTATCAGAGGAGCAGACCAACTGTCAGCACCAATATATAAAGACTACAGATCATCATCTTCACCATCCAGGAACATGTATGCCAACATTATGACATGTAGAAACATCTCAAGGTTGCAGTAAACATTATAGTTTATGTTCAAAACAGTTACAGTAGCCTACGCTATCATGTAGGTCTCCACGATCTGCCTTTTCAAAGAGATCGTTAGGATCTATCAGTTTAGTTCGGTGGCTCATACATGCAGTTGACAGCTGCTTTGTCAACATCGCAAGTCAGCTGCCTCGCTGCCTGCATCCTCCGCTGTCTACAAAGGCGACACTGGAACTGTTGGGCCTCACAAAATTAACTTTAAAGTTCCCTGTGTCCCCCAGCTGCTCTGCGGCAACTCTCTGATTTACGGAGTTTGCTGATGAACAGAAAGTGTTAATGTTATTTGTTGCCAAAGTAAATGCTAACTGTGACTCAACATGTGTCAGCGCTTCAAAACTTAGAGCTGTAAGGTTGGGAAATGGGTGTGGACTTCATGGGCTCCTTTCTTTGAAGCTCCAATGAAAATCTCCTGCTGGTATTTGTGGACTACCAAACCAGTTGGCTGGAGTGACTGTCTCTGAAGGGGAGTTCCCAACTACTTTCTGTCTTACCAGACAAGCCAGTTTATTTCCTTCATCTTCAAAGCCACATGTGAGAAATGGAGAACAAAACAAAAACAAAAAATCTACCTACCGCCCACAAATCAATATTAAACATTAAAGGGGACGTATTATACTGCATTCCAGCCCTATATTGTAGTTCTGACTCCTGCATCGTAGCTTTGCTTGATTTAAAGTTCAAAAAAATTATTTTCGAGATTATACTGGCCCTGCATGCAGGCCCTCATTTCAGCCTCTGTCTGAAACGAGCTGTAGATGCTCCTGTCTCTTTAAGAATCTACTGCACTGTCTAAATTTAACCAGCGCCATTGAAAAAGCTTATTAGGTTACAGTTGTTATTTTTGGCCAGCTGGGGGCAACTCCGCCGGTTGTAAAAAAGAAGTCCGGTTCTATTTACTATGGTAAAATGACCCTACTTCTCACCTGATTTATTACCTCACTAACTTTACCTGTGCTTCGGCTTATCTGTCTCTCGTGGTGAATGTGCATTCTATATGTGCAATATATAATGTGCACAGAGTTCACTACTTTATCAGAGGATTTAATCAGAAGTTGATATGATAGAGCTAATGTTGATCATAAATATCACAAAGTTAAATGTATATAATAAATAAAGTAAATGTATATTGAATGTAATATTCCCACAATAATAATAATCTTTATTTTTTAGAGCACTTTTCAAAAACAAGTTACAAAGTGCTTTAACAAGTGTAAAGACAATAATACCCAAAAGACAATAATACAAAAACAATACAAGATGCATGAAAACATTAAAAAGACTAAAATACACGTTTAAGATAAATATAAAACTAGTAAAATAGAATAAAATAAAAGCGATAAAATAAAGTCAAATAAGATCAGGAAAGGCTCTCCTATAAAAGTATGTTTTAAGTTGGGACTTAAGAGTTCACTGACTCAGCTGACCTGATTTCCTTGGGCAGGCTGTTCCAGAGCCTCGGGGCCAATAAAACATCTATAAGGTGGTGTAGTCTTATTTTGCTGAAGTGTGTAGTAAAGGTGCTCCGATACGGATTTTTGGGCTGATCACCGATTGCTGGAAACAGTATCGACAGATACCAATCACTGGGTCTATTTGAAGCCTTCTATGTATCGATTTAGCATTATATTTTCAATTTTTCTTAACAACAATGTATATTGAGTAATAAAATTAAGAGATGATAAAGTATAATGAATTGACAACTCTTTCTTTTATTGGTAGAAAACATGCGACATATTCTACTCCCTCTCTTTACATTTACATTTATTCATTTAGCTGACGCTTTTATCCAAAGTGACTTACAATTGGTCGCACTCCTCTGGAGCAACTAGGGGTTAAGTGTTCAGGGACACATTGGTGGATGTGTCTTACTGAAAAGTCATATGAGTTTCACATGTGGATGTTCAAAAAACACATCGGAAAATCACGTCATCACATGAAAACAATATTAGAGTCGCTTTGGTACATTTCTAGAATCATCCTTAACATTTGCAAAACAGTAAGTGCATTTCCCGAAACAGGTAGTAGAAACAAAACAACACAATGGATTACCTGCAAAAGCCCTTTACTTGCTCAAAATCCTTAGTCTCTCTCTCAAAAGTAAATATTTAGTTCAGTGCCATCAGAATGACAAGTCCTCGTGTCATTGTTTACGAACAAGAGAGTCAAAATGTTTAGCCATGTTGTCAATATAACAGTGTAGTCTGTAAGTATTTATGATGTACAATTTGGCTATGGGTCATGGGTCTCAGTCAATGAGCTAGTAGATAATTTCAATTCTAAAATTACAAATGTTATTGATGCCATTGCACCAGCGAAGGTGAAGGTGGTCTCGGGTAAGAGATCTCCATGGAGAAATGCCACGCTGGTAAGAACTCAAAAAAGTGAGTGTCAAAAAGCTGAAAGCAGGTGGCGGAAAACAAATCTCCAGGTTGATTATGACGTTTATAAAGAGAGACTTCACATTTGTAATTTAGAAATGACAAATGCAAGGCGGGGCGGCGCGGTGGTGCAGTGGTTAGCACTGTCACCTCACAGCAAGAAGGTCGTGGGTTCAACCCTTTCTGTGCAGTGTTTGCATGTTCTCCCTGTGTCCGCGTGGGTTCTCTCCGGGTGCTCCGGTTTCCTCCCACCATCCAAAGAAATGCAAGCTAGGTTAATTAGTGTCTCTAAAATTGTCCTTAGGTGTGAATGTGAGTGTGAGTGGTTGTTTGTCTACGTGTGGCCCTGCGATGGACTGGCGACCTGTCCAGGGTGTACCCCGCCCTTCGCCCCAATGTCAGCTGGGATAGGCTCCAGCGACCCTGTACACAGGATAAGCGGTTGACGATTGATGGATGGAAATGCAAGGCGGTCCTTCTTCTAACATCACCAAAAACACTAATAGTTGACAGGCTAACTTCAATTCAATTCAATTTTATTTATATAGCGCCAAATCACAACAACAGTTATCTCACAGCGCTTTTCATAAAAGAGCAGGTCTAGACCGTAGTCTGTGATGCTATTTACAGAAGCCCAACAATTCCCACCAAGAGCAAGCACTAGGCGACAGAGGCAAGGAAAAACTTCTTTTAAGAGGCAGAAACCTCGAGCAGAACCATGGCTCAGGGTGAGCGGCCATCTGCCTCCACCGGTTGGGGTGAAGGAGAGAGAGAGAGAGAGAGAGAGCAGGAGAGGAACAGAGAGAAAAAGAGAGGGATGGAAGGAGAGAGAGAGGGGAGGGAGGCAGCCTACACAGTATACACACACAGAGGTACAGACAGTAAAGGTGATGTTGCTATAGACTAAATGAAAAATGGTACTGATATTTATAGTAGTGTTAATGGTAACAGTCGTAATGTTAATGATTATAATAACAATAATAACAATAAGACTATTAGCAATAGTCGTTGCAGCAAAGGGTGTCAAGCAGGAACACGGGGGCAGCAGGTGACCCGCAGCCACAGATCCAGACTCCACAGCTCCAGAGCAAGAGAAAACCTGCAGGAAGTGATAGGAGAGAGGAGAGGGACGAGAAAGCACAAGACTACCAGAAAGGGGAGAAGTTGTGTTAGTAACATGCAATAATGGGATGAGGTTGCATACAGAGGGAGAGAAAGTAGAGGAAAGAGGAGCTCAGTGCATCAATGGAAATCCCCCGGCAGTCTAGGCCTATAGCAGCATAACTAAGGGATGGTTCAGGAGTCACCTGAGCCAGCCCTAACTATAAGCTTTATCAAAGAGGAAAGTCTTAAGCCTACTCTTAAATGTGGAGATGGTGTCTGCCTCCTGAACCCAAACTGGAACCTGGTTCCACAGGAGAGGAGCTTGATAGCTGAACGCTCTGGCTCCTAGTCTACTTTTGGAGACTCTAGGAACCACAAGTAACCCTGCATTCTGGGAGTGCAGTGCTCTGGTGGGGTAGTAAGGTACTATGAGCTCTTTAAGATAAGATGGTGCCTGACCATTAAGAGCTTTGTAGGTGAGAAGAATGATTTTAAATTCTATTCTGGATTTTACTGGAAGCCAATGCAAAGAAGCTAAAACAGGAGAAATGTGATCTCTTTTCCTGGTTCCTGTCAGAACACGTGCTGCAGCATTCTGGATCAGCTGAAGAGTCTTAACGGACTTTTTTGAGCAGCCTGATAATAAGGAATTGCAGTAATCCAGCCTAGAAGTAACAAATGCATGGACTAGTTTTTCTGCATCATTTTTAGACAGGATGTTCCTGATTTTCGCAATATTACGTAGGTGAAACTGGTAGGTGACACTTAAACGACATGTCCTGATCAAAGATAATTCCAAGATTCCTCACAGTGGTGCTGGAGGCCAGGGCGATGCCATCAAGGGAAACTATATCTTTAGATATTGCGTCACGGAGGTGCTTAGGCCCCAGAACAATAACTTCAGTTTTATCTGAGTTTAACATTAGAAAATTACAGGTCATCCAGGTTTTAACATCCTGAAGGCACATTTGAAGTTTAGCTAACTGATGAGTTTCATCTGGCTTGATCGATAGATATAACTGAGTATCATCTGCATAACAATGAAAGCTTATGGAATATTTCCTGATAATATTGCCTAAAGGAAGCATATATAAAGTGAAGAGGATTGGTCCGAGGACAGATCCTTGAGGAACTCCATGACTAACTTTGGCGTGCATGGAGGACTCATCGTTAACATGTACAAACTGAAATCGATCTGATAAATAGGACTTAAACCAGCTTAGAGCGGTTCCTTTAATGCCAATGAAATGTTCCAGTCTCTGCAATAGGATCTGATGGTCAATGGTATCAAATGCAGCACTAAGATCTAATAAAACCAGTACAGAGACAAGTCCTTTGTCTGATGCAATAAGGAGGTCGTTAGTAATTTTCACCAGTGCTGTCTCTGTGCTATGATGAGCTCTAAATCCTGACTGAAAATCCTCAAATAAACTATTGCTCTGTAGAAAGTCACACAGCTGTTTAGCAACTGCTTTCTCCAGAACCTTAGAGAGAAATGGAAGGTTAGATATAGGTCTATAGTTGGCTAAAACATCCGGATCAAGTTTGGGCTTTTTCAGAAGAGGTTTAATTACAGCTACTTTAAAGTACTGTGGTGCATAGCCTGTTGATAGAGATAGATTGATCATATCTAGTATAGAGGTGCTGACTAAGGGTAAAACATCTTTAAGCAACCTAGTCGGGATGGGGTCTAAGAGGCAGGTTGATGGTTTAGATGAAGAAATTATTGAAGTTAGTTGGTAAAGATTGAGTGAAGCAAAACAGTCTAAACATATATCTGGTTCTACAGCTGTTTCTAAGGTTCCTGAGTTAAGAGATAAGTTGGTGCCAGTTGAGGGCAGGTCTTGGTGAATTTTGTCTCTAATAGCTAGAATTTTATCATTAAAGAAGCTCATGAAGTCGTAACTACTGAGAGCTATGGGAATACTTGGCTCAATAGAGCTGTGACTCTCTGTCAGCCTGGCTACAGTGCTGAAAAGAAACCTGGGGTTGTTCCTATTTTCCTCTATTAATGACGAGTAGTACGCTGCTCTAGCATTACGGAGGGCCTTCCTATAAGTTTTAAGACTATCTTGCCAAATTAAACAAGAAATTAACCAACCCTCCTGTGTCTGTAGCCTCTGAACTTCTATCCACCAGGGCCTGCAATGAATTTGCCTCCTTCTTCACAGACAAAACAACAATTAGACAAGCAATCAGTGGCTCCATGTCAGTAATATATTTAATTAAGTAATATAAGTCAGTAATATATTTAATTAAGTAATATATTTCTTGTCCCTGTGTCCACTTAAAAACAATTCATATAGCATGAGACAATTTGATTCTATTAACCATAAAAACCTGGAGGACATAATACAACATCTGAAATCCTCCTCATGCTGCCTTGATATTCTGCCTACAGGTTTTTTCAATAATGTTTCTAAATGCATGGCCTCAGATCTACTACAAATTGTCAACATGTCTCTCCTCTCAGGTTTTTTCCCACATGCCCTTTAAACTGCATTCATTAAGCCACTCTTAGAAAAGAGCAATCTAGACAGGTCACCAATGAGCAATTATAGGCCCATATCAAATCTCCCTTTTTCAATGATTTTTAAGTAAAATCATTGAAAAAGCTGTTTTTCAACAGCTTAGTGCTTTCTTGGCACTAAATAATTGTTTTGATGTCTTCCAGTCACTATTTTGACCACACCACAGCACTGAGACGGCTCTTGTGAAGAGCTTCAGTGACATCCATTTAAACACTGACAGTGGCAGAATTTTCTTAGTATTATTGGATCGCAGTGCTGCATTTGACACGGTCAATAAAATTTTACTAGACAGACTTGAAAACTGGGTTGGACTTTCTGGCACCGTACTAAACTGGTTTGAATCCTACTTAAAGGACAGGCACAACTTTGTGTTTATAGGTAATTACTCATCTGAGCAAACAAAAATGATGTGGAGTTCCCCGAAGCTCCTTTCTGGGGCCTCTTTTGTTTAACATTTACATGCTTCCACTGGCTCAGATTATGAAAAACAACAAAATATGTTACCATAATTATGCAGATGACACACAGATTTACATAACCATATCACCAGTGGACTATGATCCCGTACAGGCACTGACAGTAGTGAGCAGGTTAACGCTTGGATGTGCCAGAAAATAACTGTAAGAACTGATAGGTTATGAGTTTTACATGTCAGCTAAATTGGACTGCAGTTGCGTTTGGTTTCTCTAAATTGTGAGGAAATTGAATTGTACCCCATCTAACATCTAAGTCTATCCATCTGACAACCTTTACAACAATACCACTGAACTATTATTATTGTTGTTGTGAACTCAACCAGACGCACTTCAAAGAAGGTTCACCTTTTCACATGTAAAACCCAGAGACATCGCCTGGTGTTTGGTAAGGACCGAAAGAGACTCAATCAGACAATGAATCGCTTAAGGATTGTGTATTCAAAGAGCCTTAGTGAACCTTACATCTAAATTGTCTCATGAGTTAAAACCAGTAACCAGCAAGTATACTGAGGACAGGTAATCAAGCTTTGTTACATTTTATATAACCATTATAACCTTTTTCCATAGTGTTTAGCCTTGTTTTAACTGTCTTTATCCGAATGTTTAGAACTAAGTATTTTTCCAAATGTCGATATTGTGGAGAGAGATATTAAAGGGAAATACGCGCAACGTATATTTCTTTATCCCAAAAAGTTACCACCTTAGCGACGTTTGGGAGACCATCCCCAAAATGACGTCACAATACCTAGCGGGATCAATAAAAAGGCCCTGCTGTCTTTTGTTCTAACTTCTTCCTCTTCAAAGAAAACCTCTTCTCTTTTAAACTTTCTCGAAACTTAGGTGCTCCTAATTTCGAGGTATAAATTAATATTCCCGGAAATATTAATTTTCATAACTGTATTAAAATTTTACGTAGCCGAGGTCTGCTACATTGTGATTGTTGGTCGCTCTTTCTAGTATGTAGAGATTTACACAATGAATGTGTATAATTGCATCTGAGAGAAATATGATTCAATAGCAAACAAATGTATTTTGTAAGTATTTTGATTTGCATTTTGTGCCAAAGCAATCATAAATGACTATAGTCATGTGAACAACTGACCTAATGTTCATATAGTTTGACAAAGTTTAATAGCCAAAGCGATTGAGAAAAACTGTCATTTTAGTTCTTAATGTCCATTTTATCTGTATCACTGTTGCAGAAATTGTATTTCCTTTAACCTTATCTAATTTTATGCTCCTTGATTCAGCTTACCTCTGCTTTTAAATATATGTAATGTGTATTTGAACATGTAAAGCACTTTATAACTCTGTTTTGATAAATGCTGTTTAAATAAAGTTTATTATTATTTTTAATAAGTACAGCGTACATGTAATTATTGCAATGTCATATCTGTTATTATTTCAAGTTTACAAATACAAAGCAAAACAACTCTGCCACGAAGGACTTTGTAATTGACAGGTTTATATAAAACTGTGAGGCAGAAAACACATCAGTCAACCAGCTAATGAAACATATGTTTAAAAAGTCTTAAAAACGTCATTCCTTTGTCCCAAGTAAAAAAGAAATATACTTAAGTAACACTTTTTTTGGATGCATTTATCATATTTAATTGTACTATACTAAGTGTATACTAAATGTGTTATTTTGTTTGTGTCATTTTAGAAATACTTAAAGTCAACTTTAAGATAATTGCAATATATTTTAATATACTTGTGTTAAAATTGACCTATTTTAAGTACCTTTACTGTAATTTAAATACACTTCTTTAAATTGATCTTAAAATACCCTTTTGTGCTATACTTGAAGAACAATTTAAAAAATATTTTACACTTCACAAAAATGTGTTCCCTTAACATTTTTATTAGCATTTCAGCATATTAGTAATTTACTAGTATACTCCAAGAACCACTATTAATATCTTGGGAAGCTGCTTTATGAAACCATTCAGTGTGAGAATAATTCATTATTAATGCATCAAAAAATACCTTGCAAAATGCTCTTTTAGCATAATAATAAAAATCAGTAAAAAAAAAAAGAAAGTATTTTACAAACTAACAAAACTAATTTTGTGTATATTACAAAAATAACTTCCTGTACATTAAAGGGTACAGCAGCATGTATCACATCTTGACCAAAATACCTTCAAATAAAAATAAAATCAGTAAAATGATGACATATGATCAGTATTACTGAAAAGTACACTATACACATGACATCCTTAATGTTACCCATGGTGGTCCCTCATACGGTTCGGACTCTGGGCACGGCTCAGATGACCTCACGGCATGCCATTCCACTTCTGACACCATATGTGGACAAAGGCGAGAGCAGTCACCCTACCCAGATTTGAACACAGGTTTACAGGGTACTAAACATGCAACTTTGACAGCAACGCCAAAGAGTCAGACTCGTTGGTATGGCAGTCCAAGCGCTTACTCAGCTGTAGTGAAGGCACTCCGACACAAGCATGCAGTACAAATGGTGGTACCAAACTGAAACTGAAAAATGTCACAATCCTTATCCTTGGAGTGGAGGGTCGGGACTTGTTGCATTTTCTGCTAAATATTTTGTCTATATCAAAGCAATATTACCTCTAATTAATTAACAACCATTGTCAGATTTTTTATTTTGTTTAAAGTTGCTAAAACACAATATCACATCATATCTAACCATGTTCTATAATGCTAGGTTCAGGTGAAATGGTTTTCCACAAGGGACCCCTCCCAGTTGATGCTCAGTTATTCCATTACAACATGATCAAAAACATTACATAAACACTAATGTACATTCAGCCAAGGAGCTGTAGATGATAAAATGTTATTAAACAGGTACAACAAATAACACAAACATTCAGATTTGCTTAACAACTGTGCTGTCTACATGTCATTTCACATCAACACAGCAGTCAATTTGTGAAGTTGCCAATTACTTAATGTATAACTAATATTTTAAATAAAATAATTTTTTCACAAGAATATGTGTTTATTTAGTCTGACCCCGTTGAGAGCAAAAAAAGTGATCGTGTGCAGGAGCCAGACATACCTATGAGCACATCGAGCTTGTGAGGGTCCAGCTGGTCCTTTGAGGTGTTTGTGGTCTCTATGCCCTCTGAGTGAGGAAGTCCCAGAGTTGATTGTGGAAAGGTATTTGATAAAAAAAGAAAAAAAAATGCGCAAATACACTTTAAGACCATATTAAAAGTTAAGACACAGAACCTCAGAGGGACCAAGCCTTCCCCCCTGGAAACATGCCCCAGGCAACAAAAACAAAGCGCCTTCAGC
The DNA here is from genome assembly GCF_014851395.1 of Micropterus salmoides. NCBI lineage: Eukaryota > Metazoa > Chordata > Actinopteri > Centrarchiformes > Centrarchidae > Micropterus > Micropterus salmoides. The sequence continues at coordinate 13,462,761 of NW_024041150.1, forward strand.
TCGCGGTCTCTTCCGCTCTTGCTCCTGCTCTCCAGGCCACTCTCCTAGCAACGTCCTGTATCTAAGAAGTTCGGCCCGGAGCAGCTCCGCAACTTCTAAGCTTTTCTTTTGTCTCACAGCACCTTAGCCTACATTCACAAGGTCCCACAAACTGTCGTTGAATATATGTTTTCTTTTGTTTGTTAAAAGTTATCAGACCGTTAACTTCCGCCGCTCCCACCAAAGTACGGACCCAGCCACGTGGGTTAGTTACACTAGCTGTAACACCGAGGACATCAACCAACGAACCAAGCCAGGCTAACAGCCTATAACTGCAAGTTTTCTTCAACCACAAGCCGACTAGGACGGACCTCCAGGACAAACCTGCTAGTAAAAAGCCGGTCCTGGCGTGCGAAGGTGCTGAAACCGTGGACGCCAAGAAGCGAACTGCTAACTAGTCGTGGGGCCGTCCGAACACCAACCGGCTGAGAAATTGCCAGTAGTAACGCAAACCAACTTTCATTCTGTGATTGAGGCGATGTCCTGTATCTTTAATCCTTTAATCCTTAGTCATTTTAGCCTAAAACTCCTAGCCAAATTTAACTTAGTTATGATCATAACTTGCGTTCATTAGTTATCTTGCTCCCTTAGAAACAAATCCTTTCCCACAATAGACCAACTAGACTCACATTGAACTCTTACACTCATTGATTGCATTCTGTTTGGTTAATTATTATATGTCTTTGATGTATTTAACTTTACTGTGTATTCACTTTAGTTAGTTAATGCATTTCACTTTAATCACAGGAACTGTGTGTGTGTGTGTATCGTTTAAATCCAGGTCACTGGACGGAGGATTTACGACTTTGATATGAGACTGATTGATTAAACTGATTAAAAATGATTTGCAATTAACTAACTGATCACCAGTAAATAATTGTGTAATTATTAAAACCATACCTAAGGTGTCCTGAAGGCCTTAGGCGAACAGAATTTCAGATGGTGCCCCCAAAACGAGTATTGGGGGCACCACCTGATATATACACGAATATTTCAAAATATTTATAATTTCATTAACAGTAAGTAGGTTTGCTACAGAAACTACTTTAGGAAATTGATTGAAACACTTTATGCTGACCCAATGGCAGAGGTCTCCAACAACTACTTAATATCTTCACCTTTCAAACTCCTAAGGGGTACCTGCCAGGGGAGCCCCATCTCGCATATGCTATTTGTTTTAGCAATGGAACCATTTGCAATAGCAATGAGATCATAGCCCTCAATTTCAGGTAAAAGAGTATTAGACACAGAACATCGTATCATAATGTATGCCGATGATACCCTTTTGCTTCTAACACACAACTCAACTTCTTAATCTACTGACTTAACTGACACATTTGGAAAGTTTTCAGGCTTTAAAATAAATACAAAAGCCTCCATGTTTTTCCAGTGAGCAGGAGTGAGTAATAAGTCACCCTTTCAATAACGCAGTGTTAGGATTTAAGTATCTTGGCATCACCATCACCCCAGCCATTATAGACTTAATACCGCCTAACTATGAACCTATAATTTCTGCAGTAACCGAGTCCATGAATAGTTGGTCATCTATGCCAAGCTCCCTTGTAAGACATATAAATGTAATCAAGATAAATATACTGCCAATGTCTTTATATTTATTTCAATCTATCACTTTACCCCCACCATCGCAGTTGAAGCAAACATTTACAAAGTTTATTTGTAATAACACAAGGTCAAGATTATCACTTCTTTATCTATAATATGAGAGAGGAGGGTTACGGTTACCCAATTTACAATGGTATTCCTGGGCCGCTCAGCTTAGAGCTGCAATGTACTGGTTCTCACGCAAACCTTACCTACATTGGGTACAACTTGAATACATCTGTACCAAAAGGCCTACGACTTGAAAGTATACTCTACACCTCCCAAAAATCTTCAGAGGGTCACTGAGAACCCCTTTGTGAGAAACACAATAAATGCCTGGCACAATGCACAATCATTTCTGGGTAAATGTTATGAGTGAGGACAGAACGAACACAAATGCAATGCTCAGGAATAAAAAGGTTTCATTAAGGGGAGAAAAAAAAGGGGTTGAGGGAGAGGTGGATGTCGAGGAGCAGGTGGGAGCTGGGGGGGTTGGTAGAGGAGTGTGGTGCCAGGCTGTCTGGCGAGGCATGAGGAAGAGCCGGGAGGGCGCCATGGAGGAAGCCCGAAAGGAGAGGGCTGGTAGGCGAGCCCAGTTGACACGACAGTGGACGGAGGTGAGTGGACCTGGGAAAAGCAGACAGACAGGGTTAATCACAGAGAAAACTGGGAACAGGGAAACAGACTTTGCAGGAGTCCTAAAAGCTTGAGTAACACAATGGCACCAGTTCAGGAGCAACAACGATCAAGCGGAGGTTGTGTGGAGAACCGGGGTTGATATACTGGCTGAGATGCAGTGATTGCTGGCAGGTGTGGCAGGCAGAGGAGGCTGCTGATGAGGTGCAGGTGTGGATCGTCAGCCGGGCTCAGGAGCGGAGAGAGAGAGGGAGAACACAAGCAGGGGGAGCGGAAAACAGGAGAAATAAACATGACACTCACCTTCAGCCGGGCTGCCACAACAGTAAATCTACTTTACTTTCATACTTTTCACCAATATGGGGTACGATAGCTTCTCTCCTGCAAAAAAGACCAAGGCTTTAAAATGTGGACAACAAAGGGCATCTCCAAAATATGGATATGTACAAACTAGTTTCATTTGAAGAACTTAGAAGCAAACATGATGTACTTCAGACACACTTCTTCAAATACTTACAGTTAAGGAGTTTTTATGCACATACACATTCTGATACACAACAGAAGGAAATTACTAACTTATGTCTAGTACAAGCTAAACGCTTGATTCCTCTTTGTTGGAAGGATGTTAAAAGCCCTTCAGTTGGTCGATGGCTGAAAGACATATCAACATGTCCTTGAAAAATTAATGTACACAATGAAAAAGAAGTCAGCTAAATTCCACAATATATGGGACCCCTTTCTTTCATTCTTGAGGAACTGTGATCTTGGGGAGACCTTGGAAACTTGAAGGTGAAATGGTCTTAAGGAAAGACGATGCAACTTCCACGTTAACCATACGATGCTAAACTGTTAAGCATCATATTTATGTTTTTGTCTTTTCTTTATCTTTTTTTTTTCTTCCTCTCTTTGGGGTGGGGGTGGGTTGGGGTTTGCTACTGCTTGACTGTCTTATGCTATGAAAAACTGTAATAACTGATAGGTTATGAGTTTTACATGTCAGCTAAATTGGACTGCAGTTGTGTTTGGTTGCTCTAAATTGTGAGAATTGTTCCCCATCTAGCATAGGTCTATCCATCTGACAACCTTTACAACGATACCACTGAACTATTATGTATCTTATATATGTGTGACAGGTTATTGTGATTGTTGGTCGCTCTTTTTAGTATGTAGAGATTTACCCAATAAATGTGTATAATTGCATCTGAGAGAAATATGATTCAATAGCAAACAAATGTAAAGTATTTTAATTTGCAAGGTTTACTCTGTCCATTTTGTGCCAAAGCAATCATAAATGACTATATTCACGTGAACAACTGATCTAATGTTCATATAGTTTGACAAAGTTTAATAGTCATTTGACGATTGAGAAAAACTGTAATTTTAGTTCTTCCTTCCATTTCTATCCTGACCTTAATGTCCATTTTATCTGTATCACTGTTGCAAAATTGTATTTCCTTTAACCTTGTGTAATTTTTTGCTCCTTGATTCAATTTGCCTCTACTCTGAAATATTTTTAATGTGTATTTAAACATGTAAAGCACTTTGTAACTCTGTTTTGATGAAGGCTGTATACATAAAATTTATTATTATTTATAATAAGTACAGTGTACATGACATATCTGACAGATCTGTTGTTATTACAGGTTTAAAAATACAAAACCAAACAACTCTGCCACGAATGACTTTGTAATATATTGTTTATATAAAAACTGTGAGGTAGAAAATACATCAGTCAACCAGCTAATGAAACATATGTTTAATTAATTTCTATGATGTATCGAAGGTCTTAAATTTAATCTATAAGTTGTAGGCAGTACTGTGAATTACAAAATGTTTTTGTATCCAATTGTGAGCTGTCACATACTTAGAAACTTAAAATGGCAGGCTGTTCAATTTCTTTTTTATGGCGTTTCAGTCAGCACCATCAGACCTGTACAAACAGCATTGCCACTGTCTCGTTAAAATTCAATCTTTGATTCATGCCAACTTCCTCATACTCAACTGTGACACATCAGACTTAATTATCATCTGACCCAAATCACTCACAACTTCCCCCCACACAACCTCAGAGTGTATTGTCTTTTAGTACAATGAAAAGTGCTCTATGAATAAAATGTATTATTAGGGCCCGAGCAGGAAGAACCCTATTGGAACTAAAGGAAATGTTTTTCTTTCTTTCTTCCTTATGAAAATCATCTTCAGTCTAAAGGCATTGACAATGAAAAATTGTGCCATCGCAGGTTACATCAAAGGATGTGCTCGTAGTGTGGCATCAAAAGCCTATGATTCACCATGCAGGAAGCTGATATAATCTCAGTGTACATGTTCACATCTGTAACAAACATTGCAGGTTTAATGACATTCCCACCCCAATGACCTCAATATGCAAATAGGTGCGTTCGAGATGAAAGCAACTGCGGCCGCCAGACTCTGCGACTGCAGCCACCTCGCTTCGCAAGGTTTTAATGTCATGTGACATGATGACGTTTTGCAGCCCTAGCGAAATTTCACAATTTCTAACCAGCATGGCCTATGTTGAGACCAGCATGCATCATGTTAAGTGAGCGCCGCATGAAATGCACCTATTAATTACTCAGACATAGCGCAACCTACTGGCAACAGGATACCTACCTACCCGCGCCACGTTTGACTTAAGCCTAGTTCACACTATACGATTTTTAGCCTGATTTGCCACTCGGCAAGCTCGGTGACCGTCAGGCTGTGATCATGAGTAAATCAGTGGTTGATCAGTGTTCATTATGTGTTATGTTTGAACTACTAAACAACGTGTCAAAACGGCTCCCTGACACATTTGTGACACAATGCCGACGTCGGCCAGATATCTAGCATGCCAGATATCTAGCATGCCAAATATCTAGCATGCCAAATATCTGGAAGAGTTGGCCGACTCAAATCATGCGGTGTGAAAAGTGTGGAGGAGCTTCGGCCAATGATGGAATAGAGCACGTCCGCGGCCGTTGCGAAGCCCTTTCCGTGCGGGTCCCAGCAGAGGTTACTATCGCTCAGGGCGATGTATCTCCCGGGGACGCAGAATCAGGGAGCAGACCTGCTGTCGAGGCAGGGGCTGAGGCCCGGGGACTTCACCCCGAAGTGGTGGAGCTCTTGCGCGGAGAGTTAGGCCCCATAGACGTGGATCTGTTTGCGTCTCAAGAGACTACGCACTGCCCGCTATGGTTTTCTCTCGTTCCTCCAGCCCCGTTGGGTCTGGACGCCATGGTACATTCGCGGCCGAGGCTACGTCTGTAAGCTTTTCCCCAAGTCGCTCTGCTCCCGGGGGTTCTGGAGTGGGTCCGCCAGGACAATTTCGGCATACTGCTCGTAGCCCCGTTCTGGCCAACCCGGGTGTGGTTCTCGGACATTGTGTCGCTCCTGGACGGCCCGCCGTGGCAGGTCCCTCTGAGGAGAGACCTGCTGTCCCAGGCGCAGGGCCGGGTTCTTCACCCTTGCCCCGCCATATGGGACTGTGGGTCTGGCCACTAGAGGGGGCACAGTACCTAGAGGCGGGTCTAACAGCCAGAGCAGTTGAGACCCTCCTCAGCTCCAGGGCCCCGTCCACACGGAGGATGTACGGCCTGAAGTGGAGTGTTTTCTCCACTTGGTGTAGGGAGCGGTCGGTGGACCGTTACCTGCTCAGTGGTTCAGGTACTTGAGTTCCTCCAGGACCGGTTCTCTGCTGGTCTTTCCCCTTCCACCCTCAAGGTGTACGTGGCAGCTATTTCATCTTTCCACGCCCCTCTGAGGGAGGGGTCTTTTGGGAAACTTCCCTTGGTTGTACGTTTCCTCCGTGGTGCCCGGAGCATGAGACCTGCGACTCGGTCCAAGGTTCCCACTTGGGATCTGGCGGTGGTTCTTGGGGCGTTGGCTGAGGCCCCCTTCGAACCCCTGGAGTCAGCTGAGGCTAAGCACTTGACCCTCAAGATGGCCTTTCTCCTTGCTCTCACCTCTCTGAGGAGGGTGGGGGATCTCCAAGCGCTTTCGGTTTCCCCTCAAAGCCTGGAGTTTGCCCCGGGGAATATTAGGGCTATCCTGCACCCTTGTCCAGGATACATCCCTAAAGTGCCTTCTTGTGCGGAAGGGTCCACAGTGCTGCAGGCATTTCATCCTCCACCTCATGTGACGGCAGAGGACGGGAGACTTCATCTGCTCTGCCCTGTCAGAGCACTGAGTATTTATACTCTGAGGTCCTCCCGTTGGAGGAAGGCTGACCAGCTACTAGTGTGTTCTGGGTCCCCCAGGGCTGGATTCCCTGCATCCAAACATACTATTAGCAACTGGATTGTTCAGACTATTTCCCTGGCCTATCAGGTGCACGGTTTGCCTTCACCTGTGGCTGTGAGGGCTCATTCTACCAGAGGCATAGCGGGCTCTCAAGCCCTCGTTTTCGGTGTCTCTTTGCAGGATGTTTGTTTAGCGGCTGGCTGGGCCACTCCGCACACATTCATTCGGTTTTACAGTCTTGACCTTCCTTCGGCACCTGGCACTCATGCGCTCTCCTCTTAGTTGTGCCACTTTATTACACACTGGGGCAGGCAGGGTTTTTGGCACGGTTTAGTGGGTGCCTCGTTCCCATAGTGTCGTAACCGAAGCAGTTCGAGTTCCCTCGAAGGGGAACGTCTCAGGTTACGTATGTAACCCTGGTTCCCCGAGAAGGGGAACGAGACACTGCGTCGGCCCACCGCACCTCTCTCCCCACCTGAAGCGCCTGCTTCATAGTTTAAGCTAATGATGTGTGTGTACAGGTGTGCTTTATACTCCTCCAGTTATTCCGTCACACCTTACCATTCTAGCAACAAACCAATAGGACTGGCGTGATTTCATTCACGTTCAGACCTACTACGCCTAGAGGCGTTCCCATAGTGTCGTAACCGACGCAGTGTCTCGTTCCCCTTCTCGAGGAACCAGGGTTACATACGTAACCCAAAACGTTTTCTAGGTACATGAAACCAAAAGCGAGTGGGAGTGACAATATGTGAAGTGTACATTTGGAACAGTACTTGTGTTTAGGTATACTTACGACGTGTGTGTGTGTGTGTGTGTGTGTGTGTGTATGGTTGTTTTTTGTATTTTATTTTTTAATTCTTGCACTGTTGCCCTTATAAGCACATTATATAATTAACTATTACTTTAAGGCATGTTGACATTGCAGTGTTACTTTTTCAAATAATCTTTGAAACCTAAATTAAAAATGGCCTGTTTATACATTTGTGAACAATTACATTACAAGTATGATATTATCTTGAACATCAATAACAGTAAATAAATAACTATTCAGTTGAACCACAATGCTATAAATACCTTTATAAAATGTGAAGTATTTGTTCCTATTCCTGCACAAACACATTTGAACATAGCACTTCTAGCATTGGTTGGAAGCTGCACAGTGTACAGGATATTTAATGTTATCACCTCTTTCCAAATGTGATACAGTATCTTGAAACTACACAGTTAAAGGAGCTGAATCAATAAGAGGTCTGAATTACTGAACCACAATGATCTTTATTGTATTTTAAATAAAGGTAATGCAGTTAGGGCCCTTGGGTACACATTCGATTCTCAGTTATGAGATACGATTATTGAGGTTGTTTTTCACCAACAGCAGTGAACCCAACGCTGCAGTTCACATCAAAGGAAAAACGAAAGGAAGCCCTCAGCTGTGTGGGAGCACTTTAAACTGAGTGATGACTGCAGTAGTGTGGAAGTTATGGCGTTTATTAATTTTACAATTGCTTAATTTCATTACAGATCAAAACAGTCAAATTTCCTACTTTTTAAAATTAATCAGTAAACTGTAGGCTGGAAACAAACAGTAACACAATGAACGCATTTAAATAAGCCTTATTATATTACGCCGATTGTAGAAGAAGAGCATTTTGTCTCTATAATTAAAATAAAAAGTGAATTTTGCATAATAACGTTTTAGATTTAGTTCCGCTACCGGAAACACTGCTCATCCTGTGCGCTCTCCGCCTGGACTCCCGCCCGGCTAAACTATTACCGGATTCTGCTCTGGACCTGCTTGGATCAGACTCTCTCACTCTGGACTCTTGGTTCCCCCTGCTCTGTACAGCAGCCACCAACCCGGTTCGGCACGCATCTATTTTCACTCTGCCTTGCTCTATCGCTGCTCAATATCCGATCCTTTTAACCTGCAAAAAATATTTCTCTCTTTCTTAGTCCTGCACTTGGGTCTGCTAGCTGTACCATGACAAAGTTAAAAACAAAGATTTGGTAATAATCACTCAGTTAGCCTAGCTATGAGAATAAATAAACGGAGCACTCGCTCTCTTTCTGTCTCTCTCTCACACAGAATTGCATACCCATCTTTCCCCCATCCAATCCCCCCTCAATCAGCAGAACTTATTGGATGTTGTTCTGCTGTTCTGCTTCTATCTATTAAATACATAGCTGTAGCTCCTGAAAATACAGCATGCTTATCAACACATGTTCAACAATCGCCATAATGGGACCACTGAGCGCTGCGGGGGGGTGGGTGGGTGCTCTCTTCTATGTGCCACTGGATTTAAAGCCCCTGTCCCTTGATTCCTCCAGACTCCATCAACTGTGTTGTGGTCAGCATTCTCCCAGGCTGGCGGTGTAAACGCATCAGAACTGCGCTCGTGGAGGAAGTTGTGGATGCACAGGGAGGCCATTGTTATCTTCACCATCTTGTCTGGCTCCAAGCATATGGTGGACCAGAAAACTCACAACCTGTTTGCAAGAATGCCAAATGCATTCTCTACCACTTGTCGTGCCCTAGAGAGACGGTAGTTTTATTTTGTATAGGCTTCGCCCTCTAAGTCTATCGCTATTGGGTTTACCCTTTTCACATGCCTGCGCAGCACTGAGAATTTTAGTCTACGCAGCGTGGGCCTCTCCTATGTCCGCACCTTGTATATATACACAACGGTGAGACCCAGCCTTCGGCTCCCATTTTTCTTCAGCACTGAGCTGTCTAAAAAGCAGAAGATTTACTGTCGGAAAAGAAGAGCGATGTCTTCTAGCAAGTCGGCCCGAGTGGGGCTTGACATGGGCTTCGTCCAGCTGGGGGACCTCCATCCCCCATGCTGGGTGCGCCTTGGACCACAGCATGCCAGCCGAGCACTCGCCCCCACTTATGCTGCTCGTTCTGCGACCTTCTCTCTCCCAAAGAGACGCGGCACTGGGCGGATCATTTTGACGGTGAGGATAAGGTGGCGTGGCGGTCCACCCACTCTCTGGATGAAGCCCTTGACCTGTTGCTATGAGGTGGAAATATGAGAAGGAATGCCCCAGCTGCTCCCCGCTTCCCCTGTTCCAACTTCCTGTGGCGCCGGCCTCGATGCTGCTGCGGCGAGGCAAGCGATCGTGCTAAGGATGCTACCGTCAGGCTAACGTTGAGCTAGCAGGTAGCTAACGGTAAGATAATGTGTAGCTGACATGCGGTCCTGGATCAGCCGACCAGGGAGACCCCATGTGTCCACATTACACCACATTAGCTGCGGCTAATGACATCTAGCAACCAGTTTCATTGCCTTGTCGGTCAGAGCAGACCACTGATAAGCTATGGGTTGAAAAAAAAAAGTGTGAAATCTTGTTGCTCCTTTTGTGGAAGTTGTTGAACAAATGCTGTCTGTCCCGGTCTCAGTCGAACCAGCCACACCAAGCACACATTTCCCACACTGTGTGAGCCAGCTGCCGTTAACAAGGTGGCTATCTGCAGCTTGAGGCTCAAAGCCTACACTCTCTACAAGCAGTACACTCTCTGTTCACGATCAGAGGTCCCTTCACACACCCCTCCCCAATGAAAACTGTATGAGCCCACGACAGCGGACATTCTCTTCGTGCGGACAGAACATATACACACACATATTTTTCTGATGAAGAAATCTACCGGACTGTGTGTGATGCTGTTCCCCCGGCAGTGCCCGGCTGCGAGCTTGTGCATAACCACAGCATCAATGGCACAGTCCTGTGCGTCTAGTGGTTCCCCCTTGGTTCACAGAAGCCAGGCTGTGTGAAATGAGCCCTTGAAGCGGTCATTACGCTTCATGCAGACAGGATAGTACTACACACAACCCTGCGTGTAGTGTTATCTTATCGCCGCTCCACACATTACGCACGCCCCCCCAGCAGAGCCCGGCTGCGGGCTCGTGCGTGACCACGGCATCACCGACGCAGTCCCTTCTCCAGAGGTGTGTGACAGGCTGTGTTGTGCGCTGTACATGTGTGCTGAACATGTGCGCTGAACATGTGTGATGTATGGCGTCAAGTGTGTATCTTTGGAACCTCTGGGTCTGGGGTGGGTCTGCGTGCTGGGGGGGCTGGGCCCCCCTGGACCCGTCCTGGGGCTGGGCGGGGTTGTCGCTGACTCTGGGGTGTTGCCGGTGCAAGAGGGGCTCTTGCCATAAGCCCTGGCGTGGAGGCCCGCTCTGGACTGGGGGGGCTGGGCCTGGGGGGACTGTCGGCCTTGTTCTCCCGCGTTATCGCTCCCTGGCGGCGGGGAGTTTTTAGGTTCTTCCAGACTGTTAAACTGACAAAGGGACACAAACCAGCCATTGGCATCTCCCTGAACAGCCTATCAAAACTGCCCCCCCCCCCACACACGTTTCCGTGGCAGCTGACCTTATTCTTTGTTTTATTACCACATCAAAAAGGAAAACCCCTGTCTCACCCAAGTGTGACATGGTCCAGACACTGAAATTTCAATGTAAAAAGACTGCAGTCTCCAAAGACTCAAAGCATTTAATTGAGTTAATTAAATCTTTAGTTACTTGATTACGTTTGCCTCTATTTGAGTAGTTCTGTTAACTTTTGTTGCTATCTGTTGTTGATATTAGTGCTGAAAAGAAAGTTACTTGTGCTGTGTTTTTATTTTCAGCAAGACACCCCTTCATCTGATGTAATCAATGCTTGTTCATAATACTTTCCTGCAAAATTTCTTTAGAAATGATGACAAAGGAATGTTTTACTATACTCTTAATCGCCAGCTTGAATTTAAGGATGAATCAACAAATTCCCCAGTTCCTAAGGAGAGACGATCTTTGATTTAATCCAAGCTGTCCTCATGTAACCTGAGTTCCCCCAAGTGGGCGAAATAAGTATTACATGCCCTCGTCGGAAATGCCGTTAAATGTATAAATATCCTGACCAATAATGTGACAATTGTTTCCTGTTACCAAATGCCTAGAACAGTACAACCGTTCAACCATTGAGGTTCGATTGTGGAAAATATTTGATTATAATACGTGCAAATAGATTTCTTTTCTTTAGACATTAAGTTTAGAAAGGCAGTCCCTTGGGAAACCTGAGACGCCCCCTTGGGAACCACGGCCCAGGCAACAAAAGAGCAACACGCGACCTCTCGCGCTCTCTTCTCTTCGCTGTTGGCTCTTCCACTCTGCTCGGCCCTCTGGACGCTTCGGCACGCACAGCGTGCCTCGCCAGGCAACGCCCAGACTCGGCCAGCGAAACAAACAGGCCTTTGTTCGCCTGAAGCTACACACCTGAAGTGCCGCGACATCGATCTGCCTTCAGTTTGTTTTTATTTTCTTTATTTCTGTTTTTGTTAAAGTTATGAGTCCGTTAAGTTACACTGGACTAATTCAGGAACGACCAAGTTCCATTTTAAGCCTTTTTCGTCGAGCCAACTTCACCGAGGTCAGACCAAGCCACGTGGTCTCGCCAGCTACAACGAAGGAAACCTGAAAACAGCCGAATTGCCAGACGGAGGAGGCGTTTTCAATCAGACACGGAGAACCCCGGAGAATCCCTAGCAAAAAGCCAGGATCGGCAGCTAGAGTGGGACCCGTGCAACAGGCCAAAAGCAGGCTGTCGACAAGCAGTAAGACTTAACACACGATCAGATGTCCATTTTAACTCCTAAATTATGACATTAGTTTACTTTCATTAGCTCTTCTATGCCGTATGAGTCAAATGCTTCCCACAACCGAACCTCCAGGTTCATTGTTCAGCAAATGTTTATGTTCCCTGTATCCAACCATCTTTTTATCACCTTAGTTAGAGAATAAATTCACTGTAATATAATCAAGAGCTGTGTGTGTTGCCTATTTCTAGTTCCTGCCAAGAGAATTGACCCTTTAGATATGAGACTGACTGACTGATTTAAGATAATTGAGCGATTATTAACTGATCACTAGTAATAATTGTATGATTATTCAAACTACCTAGAGGTCCGGAGACTCTAGGATTATAACAACTCCGGTGGTGCCCTTAACGAGGAAATTTTGATTTTATGAATATTAATTCATAATTGGGTATCAATTCTCATAAATTTATTAAAATGCATAACTAAAATTTTTAGGTCTGCTACAATATACAGCATGCACACACACACACACACACACATCTACTGCCGATTTGCACTATTCACTGCTAACTGTGTATTGTTACTGTTTACTGTGTATGGTATTGGGGGTGAATGGTGTTAGTGTTAACATTGTAGTGTGTTGTGATTTGTTGTTGTCTATTCTTACTTTGTTTATGAGCCATACTTGTAAGTGATGAATATGAATAAAGTTTGACTTTATTTAACTTAACGTGTTCTACCTTTTTGTATATAGTGATTTATGCAATGAACTCATACCTAGATGTTTTGGGGGCTAAGATGATTCAACAGAGACTGGTATAATACATTGTGATCAGCATGATCAACTGATAATGTAGGAAACAGCAGACAATTGTACATATTCATTGATATCAGTGAGTCAAAGCATTTGCAATTTGTTCAAAATAATGACAAAATGCTTTTATGATGTGCACAAGTGGAAAGATGATGTGGAGGTTGAACAATTAGTTTTGAGATTTTCAATTCTGATCTGAGACATGCACCAAAGCTCAGTTCAGAGAACAGAGAAGAACTGTAAGAACTGATACGTTATGAGTTTTACACGTCAGCTAAATTGAACAGCAGTTGTGTTTGGTTACTCTAAATTGTTCCCCATCTAGCATAAGTCTATCCATCGGACAACCTTTACAACAATACCACTGAACAGGTTATTGTGATTGTTGGTCGCTCTTTTTAGTATGTAGAGATTTACACAATAAATGTGTATAATTGCATCTGAGAGAAATATGATTCAATAGCAAACAAATGTAAAGTATTTTGATTTGCAAGGTTTACTCTGTGCATTTTGTGCCAAAGCAATCATAAATGACTATAGTCATGTGAACAACTGTCCTGTTCAAATAGTTTAAAGATAAATAATCATTCGACGATTAAGCCTAAGCGACTGAGAAAAACTGTCATTTTTGTTCTTCCTTCCATTTCTATCCTGACCTTTATGTCCATTTTGTTGTGGGGACAGCCCAATTGACGGTGAGTGTCCTGGTTTTCCTTTTTTCTCACTTTATTTCACCCATTGTTTTGCTCTGCCTGCCTCCCTGTGTTCTCCTCCTCTCTCCCTCGGCTCCTGAGTCCAGCCAACTACCTGCACCTGCACCTCATCAGCCACCTCGTCAGCCTGACACACCTGCCAGTAATCAACCTCATCCCTGCCTGTATTTCAACCCCAGTTCTCCACACCATCCTCGCTTGATTGTCGCTGCTCCTTACCCGGTGCCACCTCTACGTCCAGGCTCTCATGTTCCTTGTTTTTTTCCCATTTCCCCTGTACTTTGTCGCTCCAGTCACTAACGCTGTCTTTCTGTCTGTTTTCCCTCCCAGGTTCACTCACCCTCGTCATCCGTTCAGTCGGCTGGGCTCATCCTCCGGTCCTCTCCTCTCGGGCTTCCTCCATGGCGCCCTCCCGGCTCCTCCCTGCTCCTCGGTCGTCCGTGCCCGCGTCCCCTGGCGTCCACCTCACCTGCCTCACCTCTTCTCTAGCCCCCTCCGTGAACCCTCAATAAAACCTCTTTCCCTCTGAGTGTTGCGTTTGGGTCCTTTCTGTCCCGTCCCCTAACACATTTTATCTGTATCACTGTTGCAGAAATTGTATTTCCTTTTTAACCTTAAGTAATTTTATGCTCCTTGATTCAGTTTGCCTCTGCTCTGAAATATTTGTAATGTGTATTTAAACATGTAAAGCACTTTATAACTCTGTTTTGATGAATGCTGTATAAATAAAGTTTATGTACAGTGTACATGTAATTGTCTGTCATATCTGAAATATCTGTTGTTATTGCAGGTTTACAAATCCAAATCCAAACAATTCTGCCACGAATGACTGTGTAATTGACAGGTTTATATAAAAGCTGTGAGATAGAAAAGAAATCAGTCAACCAGCTAATTAAACGTGTTTAAAAAGTCTTAAAAATGCAATTAATTCATTTCTATCATGTGTCAAAAGGTCTTAAATTTTGTCGTAGGCAGTTCTGAGAGTTAGAAAATGTTTTTGTATCCAATTGTGAGCTGTCACACACCTATAAACTTAAAATGGCAGGCTGTTCAATTTTTTTTCTGGAGTTTCAGTCAGCACCATCAGACCTGTACAAACAGCATTGCTACTGTCCCACTAAAATCCAATCTTTGATTCATGCCAACTTCCTCATACTCAACTGTGACACATCAGTCTTAATTAATCAGACATCTGACCCAAATCACTCACAATTTCCCCCCACACAACCTCAGAGTGTAGTATATTTGAGTACAATGAAAAGTGCTCTATGAATAAAATGTATTATTAGGGCCCGAGCAGGAAACATGCGAGAACCCTATTGGAACTGTAGGAATAATTTCTTTCTTCTGAAAATCATTTTCAATTTAAAGGCATCAACGGTGTAAAGTTGTGCTATCTGGCAGGTTACATAGAAGTGTTTGCCCGTAGCGTGGCATCAAAAGTCGATGATTCACCATGAAACAGGAAGCTGTTATAACCTCAGTGAACATGTCAGGTTTGATGACATTCCCGCCACAATGACCTCAATATGGAAATAGGTGCGTTTGAGATGAAAGCAGCTGCGGCCACCAGACTCTGCAACTGCAGCCACCTTGCTCTGCATGATTATGTCATGTGACATGGTCCAGATAGCGAGATTGAAATCTCAACCCTAAATAAATGTTGAATCAGTATTGCAATACTGATGAAAAACGACTATAAATAAACTTGTATTTTTTAACTGATTAAATTGTCTGTTGTCATTTATACATTTTTAATATATTATAGTCTCTTTTCTGTGGTTTAATATTGGTTGAAATAACATTAAAGTCAAGTTGATTGTTAGGTAGGCTATCATTTCAGCATTGTTTCAATAGTAATATTGGTTGAAATAACACTGAATTCACGTTGATTTTTAGTTAGCTATGATTTCAACGTTGTTTCAATATTTAAAAAGGGTGCAAAATGATGATGAATCAACATCACAGTCTGATGTTGATTCAATGAAATTAGCATTGAGAGCAGAATGCTGATTCTACATTGTTTCAACGTCATTTCAATAGTAATATTGGTTGAAATACTATTGAAGTCATGTTGATTGTTAGTTAGGCTCAAAATTATAATAAAAATATAAAACCCTTAGCTACCTCTGTACTGTTGTCTTTATTGCTCCTTTTCGCTACATCATTGTCTGCCAAAAATGTCAGTAATACTGCTGCATAAGCTTTACTCAACCAAAGTATCACATGCCGCATAAAGTGTGTCACTCAATCACGTTGGTAAAACGTGCTGACCACTGACTGACTGCCATTTTTGCCAGCTAGCTGCAGGTCAGGATCTAATCTGTGTTGTTCTACGCATCCTATTGGTCTCACACACAGTCCAGGTTCATATAGTGAAACTGTTTGGAGTAAAGCAGCAGTCAATTCTGAGCTCCATCAGAGGGTCTAAATATGGATTTCAGAAGCTAAAAGTTTTATTCTGTCCTGAAGTCTTTAACTTTAGTTTTTTTTGTTTTGCTGCTTAAATGTCCCATGATATTTGAAGTGAAATTACTGTGCGCATGGAAATGTCTTAATGCGTACATGAGTTGTGAGGGACCAGGCAGTTAGGCATGAGGAGTCAAGAGGGAAATTCAAAGAAGGGTTTTTATTTACTAAAAAATCATTACAATAAAAGATATTTCTGGCCCATAAAAGAGGTCAAATAAATAAACAAACAATAACTAAAGCTCTAAACATAAGAGACTCAAAAATACAACTGACCTCCTACACAAGAAACAAAGGGGACTTATATATTGGCTGATCAGGCCAGTTTTGACACACAGGGAAAGACTAACAACAACCACAACACTACTACATAACTACAAAATACAACAAAACCTACCTAAAAACTTATTCCAAAAGAAATGAACATTTACTTAACCTTAACTCAAAATACTCAAATATAATATAAATCTAAACCCCAAAATATTTAAGGAGAGAATAAAGCCACCCCCCAGACATAGCAAGCAGTGGTAGTGTCCAATTAGGCCACCTCTCCTATAAAGCTGCTCCTGCTCTAAGCACCAACCCAGCAGACACCCTGGATCTCTCCTGGTGTGGCATCCAACACTGGTAAGCTCAGAAACAAAATTATAACAGAATGACAATCCAAAAGTAACTAATGGTGTGTGCTCCAAGAAGATGCTTCTGTATAGTCAACTAAAATAAAGTATGTGAAATAAACTAAGTGTCCTCTAAGTTTATTTGTAACCAAATAAATATTTACAACAAATGTCTAATGTGTATGAAGGTATATAAACTAATCCTAAAGAACACATCATAAACTCAGTGCATGAGGTTGCCGCTCTTCATCTGGTTATGAGGCCACGGCTGTGGCCATCACATGAGTATTCAGATATTGTCTGAGCTGATCCGCGCATCACACCGATTCAGCTGCTATATTCGTGACAAAACAGTGCAAACAGCTGCTAGATAGTGCATGAGGGTGGCTAAGCAACATATATCAAAGGCTTGAATTATTAGAGGTATTTATTTGCACATTGCCATTTATTGTGCAGCCACTAAAAAACTGGCCAGCTTCAGTAGATTGAATTTCGTAACTTGGACTTGGCTTGCATTTTTCATGAGGTGGAGATGTGTGTGTTGCAGAATGGATATTACTCCACTGTCTCCCGTCTCCAAGTTAGATGTTACTTTCTTTCGTTTCTTTGTCGCCAGGGTTCGAGTTATTAATCCAAGTAACGCTGAAGTACTGAGTTACCGAATGCACCATCCTTGGTGTGAATGCGCAACTAGGCTGCAGGTCAGCTGCACTGGACTTGATGTTATTCAAGTCAGCAGTTAGTATAATGTTACTATATTACTTACATAATGTTAGCATATTCAATACATTTTCATATACCACTTAGTTTAGACCTCTTATGAATATTATATTCCAGTTAATAGTGTTGGGAAGTAACTAGTTACATGTAATTTAGTTATGTAATTTAATTACAAATTAAAAGTAACTAATATGTTACAGTTACTGTGGAATATGTGTATTTAAATCACTTACTTATGAAAATGTTTATGAGGACATCGGGGTTACATCTGAATATTTTCTGTAAAAAGCTCGGCTATATGTTGAATAATATTAATTTTACTGCTTTACATGTTTTCAAGTGCACAATGTCTTGCATTGCTAGTTCCAGCCACAGACGTTTAGTGAAGTTTGATGCTGTTCTGATGCTTTTGATTGGTTCTCATGTCTGAATTTGTAGCACCACCATCTGCCAGTTAAACTGCCTCCCAAGCTGTCTTTTGAAAATAGTTAACAGTTAAAAACATTCATTAGAAATTTAGAAAAGTCATGAAATGTGATAAGTTAAATTACTTGAATTAATTGAAACAGTTAATACCTTATTGTTAAATTTTAAATAGGTAACTTGTAATCGGTAAACTGTTACATTTCCAAAGTAACCTTCCCAACACTGCCCAGTGTTACAGCAGTTTCATTTTTGTGGAGTGATTCCATTTATAAAATTCCATATGCAAGAAAAACAGTCTACATTGGTCTCAAATTTATTAATGCTAAGTAAATACTTGTCAATAATCATAATCATTCATGCAGAACAATTACGGTAGGTTGCAGTCTTTACTCGCACACTGTGCTCGTAAATCATTTTTCCGCTGTTGTTCACTCACTTAATGAGGCTGCCGATGAGTTATAAGAAATATGACCTGTTGTAAATGACACAAGCTGAAAGATTTTTAATTAATAAAATAGTGTTGTATTTTCCATAATGTGTTTTTACAAGCAGCGCATCACATCTACACGCTGACGCACAGCATTTGGCTCGATAAGAAAAAACGAACATGTGATAACAATATATTTAACTATGCTCTCATATTTGCTTGACTGACGCATTGAAAATGACATCAATTTAAATGTAATTTGTCCTCCTGTCCTCCTTAATTATGAGAATAAATTGCACTGCATGCAAGTAGTGATTCCTGATTAAACTGTCCAACATATTTGAGGCCTTTTGTAGAAACAGAATCTCCGTTTGTGTTTATTATCCTAAATCTGGTTCTTTTTGTGTGCGCTGAAAATTATCTTAAATTGCATTTTGTTTTTTGCTCACTTCGGGGAAAGTCAAAGTGTTTCTTATTTAGAAAGGCTTTAATACAGTAATATTTCGATTCATGTGTTTATTAATTAGAATTAATCATTTTAAATATTAATAATTTTATTAATATTTCTAGAATATCTGATATTCAGCTAATAACCAAACCTGAACCATATATTGAAAACCCCAACACCACTTCCCATGTATTTACTTTTTGGGGTATGCGAGTGAAATACTCTGTAGAGCCCTGCATCATCCATTCTGGCAACTGGTCCCCTCGCGCTGCTGTTCTGCTTGTTTTATTGGCAGGTGCCCTTGACTTCCCATCTGTTACACTCATTTCAATGCAAACATTTCAAATATGTCCAGTGTAAGTTACAGTATACTACTACTAACATATGATGTGTACAGCCCATCAGAGTGCTAAAATAGTTAAATATAATCAAAAACTACAACACAGTGCCATAAAGTCGAGCTGTGTGTTTGCATAAAAATCAAATCCCTCATCTTCAGCTCTGAGTAGGCCCCTCCCTGGCTCAGCTTCCCCTTTTGCTGGACTCTGCCTCTGCTGATTGTACAGCTACATATGCATGAGAAGACCGTCTGTAATAAATATGACTAACAATAACACATTCTCTAATTCTCTAATTCTCTCTCTACATATGATTGCCTACTCAGCCCTGCACACTGTTTTTTCTGGTTCCATTGTCCTCCTCCTCCTGCTGCAGCTCCTGCAGCTCTTCCTCTTTCTTCTCTCCCTCCTCATGAACATGACTGGGGTCATCATCACCCTGTACGTCTGCATCACCTCCACTGTCCTTAACAGCTAATATACATACAGACACACAAAGATTCCCTGCTTATAGAAGGATGTGTTCTTGGAGTGATAACACATGGCAAACTGTTGTGTGTGTATTTTTAAATAGATCATTCAGTAAAACAGTAGAAACTGAAAAATGTCAGCATTTAGGGACATTGAATCCATTTAATATAAGAAAAGCCAAATGAAACTGTAGGCTAAATGGTTGTCCCTTCTACGTTAGAGGACAAAAATAATAATAAATTATTATATTTTTTAGGGGTGCTTGGCCTAAAATCACCCCTACATCTTAGACTGTGACACAGCTAGGCTACTTACAGCTGTGGAAAGAACGCCTCTCTCCCTCATTCTCAACTGAAGGTCCAGTGCCGCTGAGCTGCTGCACAGTTGCGCATTAAAGATGGTGCGTTTAGTAATGAGTAATGCAGCATTACTTGGATTAGTAACTGTAATAATATTACTGTTTTAGAAAAGTAATTAGTTACACTACTAGTTACTGGGAAAAGTGATATTACAGTAACTGCCCAACACTGTATCTATCTATCTTTGGACCTCACTAATTTCTAAACCCTGGCTATGGCCCTGTTAAAAAGCCAGTTAACTAGCTAACGACCTAAACTTCAACTTCTAACAAATCAAAGCTACTAGCTGCCTAACTATTAGTGCAATGATTTCAAAACTACTATTAGTTAAATATATAATGCTGTGGCTGGGAATAAAAACCTCATTGAGAGCTTATTAGCTAGCCCAAATCAACAAGTGTGCTAAATGCACACACTAGCACACTGTTTAGTGGTTACCATTCAGTGTTTTGTTGTTTATACTGTATGTAGACTTGTATAATCTTTAAAGGGGTCTATATGTAGTTTTCAGCTACCTCTAGTGGTGATTTCTTCACAGAGGAAGCAGAATAGCATCTGTTCCAAGCTGCAGAGAAAGCAGGTCTGTCATTCATTTTTATGTGAGGTTAGGGTTTGGTTGCGTATGTAAGTTATCAGTTGAAAAAAGGTGTGCGAGGATGGCAGCTAGAGAAAAAAATTGCCAAGATGCTGCGTCTTTTGAGTTTGAGAGAAACATACGCATAATCAACTAATTATTAGGGATGAGTTCAAACAAGTACTCGGTACAGGTACTTTTTAGAATATCATGTGTCAATATCTGTTTTGTTATAAACTATAAATATAGGAACATCAATATAAGAAATCAATTACTATTGTGATCAAAAACATTGCTCTGAAGCTCAATTCTGAGGCTGTTTTGTAAATAGTTTTCTAATAAATATTACGAGTTCTAATACCAATTTCAGGCTTCAATAATTTCCAGTTAGTCATGCCTACTTCTAGATTAAGTCCCGTCCCATTCTGATTACGGATACAGATAATTTGTTGAACATATGCAGATATAGATAGTGGTGTACTTGCTCATCCCTGCTAATTATACACTGCAGATAAGTCATATATGCAAATTCCAACCAAAATATAGACACTTCTGTGGTAAACAAGACTAGTGCCACCAGTGGAAAGGGTTCCGAAGGAGGTAATATCTGCTGCTACCTTGAACTTTGACTTTGATATGCACCGGAGCTCGAGTGGTGTGTTGCTCAGTGCACCAATAAACTGCCCTGCTGTGATGCAAGCTGTTGAAGATAATAGCGCAGCAGTGCTGTTGTCATGGTCTGACTGCAAGGTCATTTATAGATGTAAACTGAAACCAACCTGGGATTTAAATCCCTGAACTTCAAATGGAAAGTAGTATAAATTTGGTTATGCTGTTTTCCTTAACCAAAGTTAAGTTATAATAAGTTATAATAGCTAAGTATGAAGATGAATTTATTAAAAAGTTAATTTAACTAAAGAAACAACATTGAGACAACTATAATTCCGTCAACTTTATGAACTTGAATTTATGATTTGAAAGAAAGGCAATCTTCAAGTTGAATTCATTTGCATTTCCAAGTTAAATTAACTTGAAATATCTTATTTAGTTATCCTAACCTAAAAATGTGAGTTTAAAGGGTGTATGACAAGAGAAACCAAGTCTCCTTGAATGGACAATGCAATATATATAGTTGTTTTAATTCACAGTATTAAGTTAAAAGAGTGATAATTAAACTAACTGTATAATGTAACATCATGAGTTGAAACAAAGCTTTTCTTAAAGCTGAGTTTCCTCACATTTTTAGGCAGCAATTGAACTCAAGTTTTTAAGTTGAAAAACCCTGATAATTTTTACAGTGCATCCTTTTGAATGTTTGTAGACTTTTTATCAAGTAAGTTTGCATTACATTGGACCTACGATGAGGTTAGTTGCACCAGTGACTGACCAGAGGCCTGTATGACGAAAGGGATTTAATCTAGTCAGATTTAACTCTGTCATCAAGGTAAATCAGGGTTGACAAACATTGACGATGTTGAATAAGATGTCGGTTTGTTGAGTTTGTGCGTGTTGGCATAAACGCTGTGTGTTAGGCAACACAGGCAGAGTTTTTCATGATGGCGCATGCTCCAAATCTTCCCCAGAGGAGTACACAATGAGAATGTCAGAGTATGAGTGTAAAGAAACGTTAATGACCAGGCGCGTGGACACATAGACATCTTTTCTCAGAAGTGCCCTTTTTTCTGTGGTGCTTTTAAAGAAAATTAATATATGTATATTCCAGTTTGCACACATCTTCCCTGTTAAATCTATTTATGTAATAAAAAATCAAAATATCAGTTTGGGAGATGAGACTTTGTTGAGTTTTGAAGCCCTCCCTTCCTCTCTCCCTCTCTCTCTCCCTCAGTGTCTCAGCAGGGTTGTCAGCACAGATACACAGACATGCTGACAGGCAGGCAGCAGCCCCTCCCAGCTCCTATCCCTGTTGGGTTTTTCTTTGCTTGTATGGAGGTGAGTGGTGATGAACAAAAGACTAGGCTTCCACTGACTCGAGTTTAAAGCTAATTAGACAAAAGCCAAAAGACCGGTTGGTGTGGTTGTAACACTTTTTGCTTCAGCAACTATAACTTGCTGATTTTTTTTTTTTTAGCTAGAGTGCTCAAACTTTAATACCAAGTACCCACATTTATTTACTATAAACGGCACCAATGCAATGCTCCACACCACTACCGGGGGTAGGCTGTAACACATGCTGAGGTAAGTTGTAACAATTAGACAAAAGAAGCAAAAACAGCATATATGATATGCTTCAAAAGCAGTTACAGTGAAATAAAATAATACTGTTTCTATTTCTCTGTAACAGACTATGTTTGTCTACTAGAACTAACTTACTTAACAGTATATAAACACCTCAACAATGTACCTAATAAAAACAAAATCTTTGTACATCTGTAGGCCTAACAAAAAACAATGTGTGTGTGTGTGTGCCAATGTGTATATTGTTAATCAGAGTCACAGTCAGTACTATAAGTATTCTAGTAGGGGAGATTTAAACGCGGGACAAATGAAAGAACAATTTTCTCCGAGCCCATACAAGTCTGATATGCTAAACTACCTCAGCACCAGTGCTTGAAGTGGAAACAAATAGTTGCCAGTGCTCTCCATTCAATTGTTGCCCCCCCCAGTATAATTTAGAGTATACTAATAAAAATACTATAGAATACTAATATAGCTTACCACTTGTAGGCTATAATATTAATTCCACTTGGACATTTGTCACATAAGCACCTAGAGTGTGGAGAGAAGGATTTAGTAGACCAGATTATTTTTTTTGTAAACTGCTGCCAGTCGCGTATATTCATATTCATAAGCACAAAAAAGGTATCAAAATGTAGCCACATGCATTTTCTCTTTCAAAATGGCAAAATCTTGCTCAGTCAGTGGAGGTTTAGTTTTCTAGATCTGAACCTTAATTGATAGGTAAGTCACAGCTTGCTACAGTGGGGAGATTTGAAGTATTTGATACACTGCTGATTTTGCAGGTTTTCCTACACAAAGCATGTAGAGGTCTGTAATTTTTATCATAGGTACACTTCAACTGTGAGAGACGGAATCTAAAACAAAAAATCCAGAAAATCACATTGTATGATTTTTAAATAATTAATTTGCATTTTATTGCATGACATAAGTATTTGATACATCAGAAAAGCAGAACTTAATATTTGGTACAGAATCTTTTGTTTGCAATTACAGAGAAAATACATTTTCTGTAGTTCTTGAGCAGGTTTACACACAAAGCAGCAGAGATTTTGGCCCACTCCTCCATACAGACCATCTCCAGATCCTTACGGTTTCGGGGCTGTCGTTGGGCAATACAGACTTTCAGGTCCCTCCAAAGATTTTCTATTGGGGTCAGGTCTGGAGCCTAGCTAGGCCATTCCAGGATGTGGCTGTGTGTTTTGAATCGTTGTCATGCTGGAAGACCCAGCCACGACCCATCTTCAATGCTCTTACTGAGGGAAGGACGTTGTTGGCCAGGATCTCGCGATACATGGCCGGATCCATCCTCCCCTCAATACGGTGCAGTCGTCCTGTCCCCTTTGCAGAAAAGCATCCCCAAAGAATGATGTTTCCACCTCCATGCTTCACGGTTGGGGTTGTACTCATCCACCTTCTTCCTCAAAACACAGCGAGTGGAGTTCAGACCATAAAGATTTATTTTTGTCACATGACCTTCTCCCATTCCTTCTCTGGGTCAGCCAGATCGTCATTGGCTAACTTCAAAGGGCCTGGACATGCGCTGGCTTGAGCAGGGGGACCCTGCGTGCGCTACAGGATTTTAATCCATGATGGCGTAGTGTGTTACTAATGGTTTTCTTTGAGACTGTGGTCCCAGCTCTCTTCAGGTGTAGTTCTGGGCTGATCCCTCACCTTCCACATGATCATTGATACCCCACAAGGTGAGATCTTGCATGGAGCCCAAAATTAATTTTAACTGAAATTAATTTAAAAATCATACAATGTGATTTTCTGGATTTTTGTTTTAGATTCCGTCTCTCATAGCTGAAGTGTACCTATGATAGAATTACAGACCTCTACATGCTTTGTAATTAGGAAAACCTGCAAAATCAGCATTGTATCTTAAACACAGGACAAGAATCATGGGGCAAATAAGAGTTTGCAGCAGTGAGGTAATACTTTACACTATAAAAACCTACTCTTGAGGTGCTATTTCTTTGCACTTTTACTGAGCAATCCACTAGAATCTGGAATCTTAAGGCTGAGCGAGATCAAACAACTGGGTGTGTCCCACCCACTGAAACCAAGCTTTTGTCTTGTTAATCCGGAGGGAAACCCAAAGCATTTAACAGAGTACTTGTACTCCTGTTGTACTCTTATCAGCCCAAAAGGACTCATGTCACTCCATTACTCAGTGACCTCCACTGGCTCTCTGTGGCCTCCAGAATCAAATTCAAGTCACTAATGCTTGCATACAGAGTGACTACTGGGTCTGCACCCATCTACCTAAACTCCATAATACAAACTTACTTTCCTTCTCGGCCGCTACGCTCCTCCAACGAACGCCACCTGGCTCTGCCATCCCTTCACACAAAGCAATCCCAGTCCCGGCTGTTCTCATCTGTGACACCACGATGGTGGAACGAGCTACCACACGCCATCAGAGCATCTCTAACTTCAAGAAGCTCTTGAAAACTCATCTCTTCCCAGAACACTTTCTCTTATAACACCTCTAACTCCTAACCTCTAACATGCACTTCCTGTGCTCTTCTTCTTCTATCCCCTACAATGATCTTTTATTGATTGCACTTTTTGTTAACTCTTACTTCCTTCCCTAGGTATCTACCCCATTGATGTGATATGAACTATGAGGTCTTACTAGTATGTATTGTCAGTTGTAGATCTGTATTTGATGATCTCTGTTGATACTTGTATGTTGTTTCTCAAATGTAAATCACTTTGGATAAAAGCGTCTGCCAAATGAGTAAAAATATCAAATACTTGTTCTCCCCACTGTATATCTTCCTTCCTGTTTGGAATATGGACACATGATGCATATTTTTATGCTCAGCTACTCAAGCACTAACTAAAATACCAAAATGAGAGCCGAAAGGCTTTTTTCTTTTATGGCAAATGCACTATTACCTGGATAGCACATTTAGTTAGCCATCATTCTCTGGAGTAGTACCTCTTATTCCAGTTGTGGGTTTGAATCCCAAACCTGGTAAAATACCAAAATGACACTTTAAAAGCTTGTTTTAAGGCAAATGCACGTTTCTATCAACAAAGCATAAAATTGAGAGTTTTGTTACAGCTCTCATGTGATAGCTGAGTTCATACTGTGTTGGTCTTGAGAGCAACGGTTATCTTTGCAGGCACGGGATTGATTCCCACCTCGGCCCACTTTTAATTGATCATAGCTTCATGGTGTTTGAACTTAACGCTGTCAACATAATGTTCAATTCTTCTTTTTAAATATATTTACAAGCAACACAGTGCTGTAGCAGGCATTTATGGTCATAGATCGCCCTCTATTGGTGCTTTGGTGGCATACATTTTATGTGACCAAACACGATGAAACTGCACTCTAATGAACTCCTCCTAGAGAATTAGTCACATTGACTTAAAATTTTTGCTGTGCAGTCTTATCGCATTGATGATTACACATTGTACAAATGGTGAGTTTTGGTCAACCGGGGCCTGCCTGTGCTGTGGAGTGGGATATCAATAATTCGCCACGAAACAGGAAGTTGTTATAACTTAAGTGTACATGCTCACATCTGTACCAAATTTGACAGGTGTGATAACAGTCGCACATTGAACACATCAATATGCAATCATTCACTCAAAGTCATAGCGGCGTGCTTCATGTTGTGATATGTTGGCAATATACCTACAGACGGGAGGTTGATCAGCTGTCTCTCTGGTGCAGTCAGAACAACCTAGAGCTCAACACGCTCAAAACTGTGGCGATGATTGTGGACTTAAGGAGGAACCCCCTACTCTGCTACCATTCTCAACAGCCCTGTGTCTGCTGTGGAATCCTTCAGGTTCCACTATATCCCAGGACCTTAAGTGGGAGCCCAACACTGACACCATTATCAAGAAGGTCCAGCAGAGGATGTACTTCCTGCGCCTGCTGAGGAGCTGCTGATCCACTTCTACACAGCCATCATCCAGTCTGTCCTCTGCACCTCCATCACTGTCTGTTTTGGATCTGCACCAAAAAAGACAAGAGCAGACTACAATGGACAGTCAGGATTGCAGAAAAGATCATTGTTGCCAACCTGCCCTCCATTCAGGACATTTTCCAGAGTCAGAAAACGGGCAGAAAACTCACTGCACTATTTGTCATAAATAGACTGTGTCTATATTGTTTTTGTTTATAGTGTGTATATTTGTGTTATCTATACTGTAGCCTGTGTCTGATTTTATTATTGTGTTATTGTATGTACAAATTCCACATGTGTACACATCCGTGGCAAATAAAGCCGATTCTGATATCAACTTCAAAACTGTCCAAGAAAAGGCTTAACACAGTGATGATGCTGATGTGGCAGGTTGAGGGTTTTTCTCCCTCCCACCACTTTATGGCACTGCACTGGTGCCCTGACAACCGGATGCCACTGCCGTGGCCTATAAGTACAGGTGGTGATGCATACCTGGGTTGGGTGTCTCGGCTGTTGGTGACAGTGATCCGGCGTTGTGGTGTGCTGATGCGAGTGCTGTCACAGCTGTTTTGGCCTGTAGTGCAACAGTTTAGCTGGTGGTTAATACCCCTAAACCTGCTGAGTTGCCGGTCGGCTTCCTGTAGTGTGCTGTCTGCTTGCATGCTGATGGAACTGTCTGCTGTGTGCGGGTAGTGCATCGCAGTTAAACACAATGCTCCCTTGATTGTTTTAGAGCAAATCGTTTGTTGTGCAGGCTGTCTCAATCTGGCCTGTGGCTGATTATGTGTGTGTGCTGTGGAACTGTGGGGGTATGTAGGCATGTCTCTTGTATTCCATTTGATTGAATATATACCATGCGAGATATAATATAATGGTAATCTTCCCTTCCCTTCAGTGATCTGCTGCACTGCTGCCTCGGCGGGCGCTTAAACGGCGGCTTGTCTGTCTTTCTCGTGCATCGGCGGGGGTTTGAATGGCAGCTCGGTCTGTCTTTTTCGTGCCTTGGCTTTGGGTGTCGCTCTCTCTCTCTCTCCCCCTGTGGGATTGCCCTCTGCCTGGTCGGCCCAGTTCCGGCTCTGTCTTGGCACTAAGCGGGCTTGCTGGTTTTAGCACCTCTTTGCTGGTTGGGTCTAGTTATTGTATATTTAGTTTATACAGTTGGCATTTTGTGGTGTGTGTGTGTGTGTGTGTGTGTTATTTTTAACTTTGTTTTTCATTTTGGTTGGTTTGAATGAATTGATTTGCATGTTTTGATTCATTTTTGGTGTTTTGTTTTATTTTGTTTTATTTGGTTTGGTTGTTTCTAAAAAAAGTATTTTGTTAATAAAATTATTTGTTTAAATGTGAAACACTCTCTGCCCTGGCCTTACTTCATGTGAACCTCTGTGACCTATCAGTATTATTTCCTAGGGTGAAATTCCCCAGGTGGCGTTGTTGGCAACTTATTTAAGTTATTATTACGTATTTAAATATGTAAATATAAATAAATATATATGTGTATATGTGTGTGTGTGTGTGTGTGTATATATATGTGTGTGTGTATATATGTGTGTGTGTGTGTGTATATATATGTGTGTGTGTGTATATATGTGTGTGTGTGTGTATATATGTGTGTGTGTATATATATGTGTATGTGTGTGTGTGTATATGTGTGTGTATATATGTGTGTGTGTGTATATATATGTGTATATGTGTGTGTGTGTGTATATGTGTGTGTGTATATGTGTGTATATTGTGTAGGCTGCCTCCCTCTCTCTCTCCTTCCATCCCTCTCTTTTTCTCTCTATTCCTCTCCTGCTCTCTCTCTCTCTCTCTCTCTCCCTCTCTCTCTCTCCCCTTCACCCCAACTGGTTGAGGCAGATGGCCGCCCACCCTGAGCCATGGTTCTGCTCGAGGTTTCTGCCTCTTAAAAGGATGTTTTTCCTTGCCTCTCTCGCCTAGTGCTGCTCTTGGTGGGAACTGTTGGGCTTCTGTAAATAGCATCACAGAGTACGGTGTAGACCTGCTCTTTTATGAAAAGCGCTGTGAGATAACTGTTGTTGTGATTTGGCGCTATATAAATAAAATTGAATTGAATCTACCTGCAACCCAAACTACAACTCTATACAGTTGTTGCATTCATGTGTGAAAAATAATAGAAAACATGTTCAAATCCCACAAACTACGCAGCCGATCCCTACCGGGATCTCCCCGACTAAGTTAGCCCACCCTGAACGTTACATGGGGCTCTCCTCGTGGTCGCCACCTGCTACGCTGCAGCCAGACGCCGCCCTGACCCCGGGCTCTCTTGATGGATAAAGCAATCGTGGCAGGTCAGCCACTCAACACAGAGCGTGCCTGCTCTTATCGCGGAGGACAAAAGTAGCTGTGACTCACCAAGGTGACTATCGGCTGATTACCGCGCACACCGCTACACTGCCAGTGTTGTTCTGAATTATGCATGCCTGCCAAGAATTGCACGCACCTCGCGGGGTGGTAACTCATATTTATGCTGAGAAAAGAGGTGGGTGTAAATCTCGGCAGTAAGCCTACATCTGCTCTACCGAATTATGCATCCACCTGTTAAGGATCTTTTCAGACACTTTGCTGTGCACAACACGGTTATCACCACGTATTTGCTGAATGTCAAGGAATGTTACTTCTACTAAGTGTATTAAATAATGACGACTATAAACATTCATAAAATATATACTACCACTATCACCACTGATGAACCCAACAAAGACTATTATAGTGTTTAAAAGTAGTCTTTGAAGGTGCATGCAAAACTCGTCAGACCAACTACCCTGCAACGTCTTATCCACTTGAAATGAAGGCTTATTTAGGTCCTATGAAATAAATAAATAAATAAACAAAAACTAAGGACATCAACTCTTTCATTTTAGTTAGTATTGCAAACCTACAATACAGTTTTAGTTAGTTATTGTTTTTTTGTTTACGACATTGTTTATTTACATCTAGTTTTTATTTTGTTCGTCTAATAACCTTGGTTGGCAGCAAAGTACCATGAAACAGGAAGTTGTTATAACTTCGCTGCACATGCTCAAATCAGTACCAAACTTTATGTGATTGATAATGGTCCCACCCCAACACATCTACATGCCAATATTCTGTTATAGTCATAATACCAACTACTGGCAACAGGCAGTAATCCCTGTGTGACACTCATAAGATTTATATAAAATTTTCTCAATGTGTTCCACACATGATGTACTTGGACATAACGTATAGTTACTGGGTGCTGCTTTGTGCTACATAGAGGACACAGGAATTAACTTTTAAGTATTTTGTGCAGCGTCCAAAGTGCATGACAATTCAGAGCAACACTATCTTATGCGCTTCACGTGTGGTGGCCTGTCCAAAGCTGATTGCAGTTCTAATATTTCAACCCTCCCTAAATTTGATTTTTATAACCCCTGAATATGCCACATCTTAGAAATGGCGGACAAATTGCGCAGTAACTAAATCCTTATTAGGTAAAAACACAGCTTCACCCGTTGTCCCTTAGGAAAAAAATTTATTACTTATTCTCCATCCTGGAGTCCTGCCTAGAACATTCTCAGTGAAACAGGGTCCACTTACTGACCATGCACATTTCCCGGAT
Source organism: Micropterus salmoides (assembly GCF_014851395.1). NCBI lineage: Eukaryota > Metazoa > Chordata > Actinopteri > Centrarchiformes > Centrarchidae > Micropterus > Micropterus salmoides. The sequence continues at coordinate 13,492,972 of NW_024041150.1, forward strand.
TGTTTTGCTAATCTGTAAACCTTTCCCTGTCAAACAGCTGGTTCTTGCAACTTCTAATGACTCTCGTTTATATTAAGTTTCCTTCTATTGTGGCTGGTCTTCTGTTTTCAAACAACCTAGTTTAATCAAAGGTCTCTATCCTAGAATGACCTGCTGTCACATACTAAACTGATTTTTAAACTATATGTGAACATTAATGCTACAGATTCTATAAAGTTGAGCTGGCAATAACCCACAATTCCCCCCTCTCAGTGCTCCTCAGTACCGACAAAATAATAACTATTCCTATATGTAAACATTTACCTTTGTTCTCCAACTTCTAACTAAACCTAACCACTTTTTTTTACTAACTTTAAACTCAAGGTACACTTAAACATTGTAATTATGCTCAGCCGTGTCAATTGTAAGCAAAACGGCGAATTTGCGTGTATACGATACGCTACAGTTTGTAATAGCGTTGCAACCCTCCAGCTGTGCACATCGGCTGTTAGTTGATTTCCAACACAGCAAATCAGTTAACAGCAATCATTCAGCAAAACATCACTGCACATGTTCATGACTATTCCAGATTTCAAAATGTATCTAAGAACTATCTTTGTAATTATTATTCTAAATTGCAAAATAGTTAGTGGCATCCCGCCTTTGATGTAATCTCTTATAGGAATTATAGGAAACCAGCAGACGGTGACGAGAGCCCAATCCTCCCCCCTACGACCACAGCAAAGGCAACCCATCTCCGGTTCGGCAGATTCATTGTTCATTGCTGGTATGAGAACAAGCTTCAAGTGTCTTTTAATGCAGGTATCATGTAGTTCAGTTCACCTGTTGGCCGGGTTCAAAGTTCAGAGTGGCGGCAACCTCTGTTACAGCTCCACTGTGGTGACGCCATGTCTCTCCCCAAGTCTGTCACACACCTCTTTAATTGGCAAGAAAAACACATTATTGTTTGGCAGGACAGTCTGTGTAGCACAAAGACAAACAACCAACACCCCCAAGTTGGTTCGTAGCTCGGCAAGCCTTTCTCATAGCGTGTTATTAATGTGCAACACTGGATGCACCACGAATCTAATGTTCCTTCTAAATCATGTGGCAATGAGGTCAACAAAACTTTCTTAACTTTGCATTGGCTTCCAGATCTCTTGACCAGTAGTGTTTATCTAGGCATGTTTCAGGAATAATACATTTCTTAGACTGCAACGGGTGTCAAAACACCTCGTAATTTAAACTGTCATTGGCCAGAAAAATTCTTTAAACATATAAATTTACTTTGCCATTAACGTCTCTTAATTTGAAGGCTACTAAGGTCTAAAGATTATAAGGTCAATGATGTTTCATATGGAAATCCTAGTCGATATGAAGATAAATTGACACTTAACTTTAACTTGGGCCAAAATCCAAATCATTACTTGACAAACAGTATAGTAATACTTAGATGGGATCACATCACATGACACGAAGTCGATCCTTCAGACTCAAATGACTTATTACTAACCCTCTTTTTTATTTATTTTTCCCTACAAAACCCCAGTAACTGAATCAAATCAGTCTCTTCCTTTTCTTATTTCTTAGTTATATTAACAGAGATTTCTAAGTTTGGCGGGGCAGGAAACCAAAATTTGGACACCTTCAAAAGCAGACTTTAGCCTATTCCTAAATTTGAATATCAGATGTAAGCTTTCCCTATAATTCTAAACAATTTAAACAGACTGTTTATCTAAAGGGTTCACCCACAGAATTCTATGGACAATTTAACGACACTCCTACCCTTACTTAATTATTAACAAGGCAATTACAACGCACACATTGTTATTTACAACAATTAGTACAACCAAATCTCCAACCCAGCCAAAAACCACACCCTAACCACTGTGTTTAAGGCACACAACTCAACCGACTACGAGCTCTGTCCTCTCTCTTATCAACACTTTATGCACATTAATTCCAACACAGCAAATCAATTAACAGCAATCATTCAGCAAAACATCACTGCACACGTTCATTCATGTATGTGATGTAAGTAATGTAAGCTATTATACACACATCTATAATTCACCGTAACTGTCATTTTAACAGGGCTGATAACTTTGTCTAGCGAACAACAGGCTTAAAACCTAAATGCATTCATCAGAGAAAGTGAACAGCCAACTCCCAATAAGCTTTTTCAACCGCTCTGGTTAAATTTACACAGTGCCGTGTGTACGAGTCGGCTCTAGCTTGATTGCCAGGTCGCCATGGTAACAACTTGTCAATCATAGATAATCCATCCAAACATCATTTTGTATTGAAGAAGACATGAAACTAGGAAAGTGTTTACTGAGATAATTATTCAGCTGAGAAGTAGGGTCATTTTCCCATTATTTCTAATGGAGCCGGACTTCTTTTTGCAACCAGAAGATTCGCCCCCTGCTGGCCTGCATTCTACTGAACAGTCCCGCTGGCCGTTCAATAGAATGGAGGTTTAAGAGACTTCCGCGTTCGCATCAGATTGTTGCTTCCCGCTTGGTTGTAACAAAGGTACACCATGAATTATTTACGATGCACTCACTAAATCTGTGATGTTCTTGTAGAGCATTGCATTGGTGTCATTTATAGTAAATAAATGTGGGTACTTGGTATTAAAGTTTGAGCACTCTAGCTAAAAAAATCAGCAAGTCATAGTTACTAAAGCAAAAAGTGTTTCAACCACACCAACCGGTCTTTTGGCTTTTGTCTAATTAGCTGTAAACTGGAGTCAGTGGAAGCCTAGTCTTTTGTTCATCACCACTCACCTCCACACAAGCCAAGAAAAACCCAACAGGAATAGGAGCTGGGAGGGGCTGCTGCCTGCCTGTCAGCATGTCTGTGTGTCTGATGTGCCAACAACACTGCTGAGACACTGAGGGAGAGAGAGAGGGAGAGAGGAAGGGAGGGCTTCGAAACTCAACAAAGTCTCATCTCCCAAATTGATATTTAGATTTTTTATTACATAAATAGATTTAACAGGGAAGATGTTTGCAAACTGGAATATACATATATTAATTTTCTTTAAAAGCACCACAGAAAAAAGGGCACTTCTGAGAAAAGATTTCTATGTGTCCACGCACCTGGTCATTAACGTTTCTTTACACTCATACTCTGACATTCTCATTGTGTACTCCTCTGGGGAAGATTGGGAGCATGCGCCATCATGAAAAACTCTGCCTGTGTTGCCCAACACACACCGTTTATGCCAACACGCACAAACTCCAATTGAGTTGACACAGAAACAACAAACTGACATCTTATTCAACATCGTGGGACTGTTCATCACCAATGTAGGCAGTCAATGTTTGTCAACCCTGATTTACCTTGATGACACCGAGTTAAATCTGACTAGATTAAATCCCCTTCGTCATACAGGCCTCTGTCAGTCACTGGTGCAATGTAATGCAAACTTATTTGATAAAAAGTCTACAAACATTCAAAAGGATGACCAAATACTGTTTACCTTTTGTCTTTATTAAATGATCATGATGTAAGTGTGATACAAGAGGGAACGGGTTTAATATCACTCAGCTTACCAGTTAGAATCAGGACAATTGATATGATCCATCTGCAACCCAAACAATACAGTGACTTACTCGCAAAAAGAAAGAACGTTGAGATAACCTTTTGCACTACAGTTGCTAGCTACTATAACCAATCAATGTACAAAAAAGACATACAAACTCATGGTTTGATGTAAATAACAACTACAATACAGTATGTGTCCCCCTCATAATTATCCTGACACCATATATATTTTATACATATACTACTATATACTATACTATCAACAATGTTGAGAAAATAAAATTTTACTCCTTTGAAACGCACCAATGTTTTAGGTATATGCAAGAATGACACATCATTTATAACGAAATAGAAATGCAATAATACAACAAAACATGTAAAAAAGGTTTATAGACTTAAAAATGTACTTAACCAAAATTAAAAGATATACAATGGGAAATTATAAAATCCCCTTCTCTACCTGCATCATTTGTTTGTTTGTTTGTTTTTAAACTATGTTAGAGTTTTTCAGTTCTGTCTAGTTCATATGTGATGTTGTAAATATAATATATGTGATGTAAAGCTGTCACTTCATGTGACAGTCAACATCTATAAAGGCCTTTACACTGGAATGGAAAAAAGGCTAATTACGTGACTCATACACTATAAATACTTAATACATAAATGAAATGTCCAAAAATAAAACTAAATCAAAGGATAGAGAATTTAAAGTCATGACGTTAGTGACTAAAGTCACGACGTTAGTGACTAAAGTCACAACGTTTTTTTGGCTTGGTATTGTGACACACACCTTTCTATTGTACTGTGAAAGAAGTTCCTGGTGCATTCCACCTAATTGGAATGTTGACAGAAGTGACAAGTTATGACAATGAAATTAATAGTCAGATAGAGTGAGGACTGATGCTGAGGTGAAGCTGTCCTTCAGCCTCTGGAAAGCCAGTTCTGCCTGCAGAGTCTACTGAAACTTGACATGAGGGAGGTTAAGGTATGCAAATGTTTGGCAATAGCACTGAAGTTCCTGATAAAACGTCTAAAAAAGCATTTTACCAGTTTACCATATCAAGATACTCGTAATGACCACTTAAATACAGTTTTCCACTCATCCCCCTCTCTAATCCACAGATGGTGAAGATACTAGCATCCTTTAGGGGTGTACCCATTCTCCAAATCCGCAGTTCGGGTCATACCTTGTGTTTTCCTGTTTTTTGTTTTTTAGGGGCAACATTATTATTATTATTATTATTATTAGTAGTAGTAGTAGTAGCAATAGTAGTATTATTTATCATCCATCTTGGTTTAATTAAACTAGTCTACCTTGCAGGCATGATTATTCAATCATGACTGGACTAAATACGCTATACACCGTTGTCTTGCTAAAGTTAACCATTGCAGCATGTTGTTTTAATAAATACAAGGAAACTTGTTAAACTTGTGTTTCACAGGTTTTAGCTGTGGTACCATGATTGCAAAAGGGTTTTCTAGTGATCAAGTAGCCATTTAGCAAACACAACGTGCCATTAGAAAACAGGGCTGATGGTTGCTGATAATGGGCCTCTGTACGCCTACACAGATATTCCATTACAAATAAGCTATATTACAAATAGCTTCCTTCCGGCGCTGACGAGAGCAGCAGCTGGTTGCAACAGCTCCTCCTTTCTTCTAACTTTTGTCTTATTTTTTCTTGATTCGGATTGTACTTCTTTTGTAAATACTTTTGTAGAGACTTTCCCTTGACTTACACCACCTTTTGGGATTATAGCACTTTTTTATTTTTACCTATTTATGGAACTATGGCTGACAGAGTTAGGACACGCATTATTTATACTCGGGATCAGCTGTTAGCGCTGCGGAGCGCAGTGGAGATCCCCAGAGACAGACATGTGATACCCCCGGACGGAAGATCCGCCGAGGATGTCGCGCTGGAAAGATACTTCAAGAGAAGAAAAGGCGCTTTAGACCTGCTGTCCCCTCTATCACTATGGGTAACCTCAGGTCCATTTCTAATAAGACAGACGAGCTCTCAGCGCTAACACGACACCAGCTGCGTACTCATCTTCTTTGAGAGGTGGCTGACACCAAACATCCCGGACTCTGCTGTTATTTTGGACAATTTTCACTTCCTACGAGCGGACAGGACGGCAGACAGCGGTAAGAGACGTGGAGGGGGTCTGGCTGTGTACGTGAATGAAAGATGGTGTAAACCTGAACATTGCACAATTAAGGAACGACTCTGTAGTCAGGACATTGAACTGTTTGCTGTTAGCATGCGGCCACATTATCTGCCACGGGAGTTTTCACATGTTAGTGTGATAGCAGTGTACGTGCCTCCCTCTGCGCATTCAGTCACCAGCAGGCTCCAGACACAGCACCCACGGGCCCTCTTCCTGATCTCTGGAGATTCTAACCATGCTTCTCCCTCATCTGTGCTGCCCACAGTATGTCACCTGCCCCACCAGAGACAATAAAACATTGGACTTGTTTTTTGCCAACATCAAGGAGGCATACAGTGTGACCCCCCCCCCCCCCATAGAGAAAGCTGATCACAACATGGTTCATCTCCAGCCTGTGTATAAGCCTATTGTACACAGGGAACCTGTGGTGCCACGAACAGTGAAGAGCTGGACTGCAGAGAGCGAGCATGCTCTCAAACACTGTTTTGAAACCACTATGTGGTCAGAGCTCTGTGACCCACATTGGGAGGACATCACCGTCCTTACAGACTGTATCACGGACTATAACTTCTGCTACGAGAACACTGTGCCCACCAGGACTGTACGGTGCTTCTCAAACAACAAGCCGTGGATTACCCCTGACATCAAAGCTCTCTTAAAGGAGAAGAGGAGATCTTTCAGATCGGGGACAAGGCTGAGCTGAAGGCTGTACAGAAGAGGCTGAGGAGGAAGATCAGAGAGGGGAAGGCCCACTTCAAGAGGAAGCTAAACAGACAGCTGGAGCAGAGAGACATTAGGGGTGTGTGGAGCAGCTTGAAGACCATCTCAGGTTTTAAAGCACCCCCCACACAGGCCGAGGGGGACCTTAAGTGGCTGAATGATCTGAACCACCACTTCAACAGGTTTGATCAGTCAGCCACCCCTCCCCCCACGCAGCTGCACCCCACCTCCACACCACCGGGACAATGCACTTTCTCAGCCTTTCACACCTCCGGCTCACCTCACCTCTCACCCACCCCATCCCCAGACGGACTACTGAGCCCCCCTGCCCACCCCTGTCCTTCACAGCAGCACAGGTGAGACAGGCGCTAAGGAAGATCAAGGCGAGAAAAGCAGCAGGTCCAGATGGCATCAGCTCCAGGCTCCTGAAGTCCTGCGCAGACCAGCTGTGTGGACTTATGGAGCGGATCTTCAACCTGAGCCTGAAGCTGGGAGTGGTACCACAGCTGTGGAAGACCTCCTGTGTGGTACCGGTGCCAAAAACACCGCACCCTAAAGACCCCAACAGCTACAGGCCGGTGGCTCTTACATCCCACCTGATGATGACGCTGGAGAGACTGGTCCTGCAACACTTCCGCTCCACAGTGGGCCCCTCCGTGGACCCGCTGCAGTTTGCCTATAGGCCCAACATCGGAGTGGAGGACGCTGTCATCTTCCTGCAGCATCGTGCCCTCGCACATCTGGAGAAGCCCGGGAGCACTGTGAGAATCAAGTTTTTTGATTTCTCAAGTGCTTTTAACAACATCCAGCCGACGCTTCTGAAGGACAAGCTGGAGAGGACTGGTGTGGACCACCTGCTGTCACAGTGGGTCCTGAACTATCTCACAAACCGGCCACAGTTTGTGAGAGCACGTGACGGTGTGTCTGACCGTCTCATGTGTAGTACGGGTGCCCCCCAGGGGACTGTCCTGGCCCCCTTCCTCTTCACCCTCTAAATGGCAGACTTCAGACACAACACGGACAGCTGTGTTCTGCAGAAGTTCTCTGACGACTCCATTGTCGGCCTCATCATTGATGATTACGACGCAGAGTACAGAGGACTGACACAGAACTTTGTGGATTGGTGTCAGCAAAATCACCTCCTGATCAATGCGGGGAAGACCAAGGAGATGGTGGTCGATTTTCGCAGTCTGTCACACACCTCTTTAATTGGCAAGAAGAACACATTATTGTTTGGCAGGACAGTCTGTGTAGCACAAAGACAAACAACCAACACCCCCAAGTTGGTTCGTAGCTCGGCAAGCGATGCTCTGCAGCCTCTTTCAGTCAGCGTTTCAGGAGAAAAGTGGATCTGCTCTCAGCTGTCTGCTTTCTCAGAAACAAGAAACCTCATCAGGTCGACGGGGTCAGAGTAAAAATAGGCACCCTCCCCACCCTCTGCGGCCTTTCTCATAGCGTGTTATTAATGTGCAACACTGGATGCACCACGAATCTAATGTTCCTTCTAAATCATGTGGCAATGAGGTCAACAAAACTTTCTTAACTTTGCATTGGCTTCCAGATCTCTTGACCAGTAGTGTTTATCTAGGCATGTTTCAGGAATAATATATTTCTTAGACTGCAACGGGTGTCAAAACACCTCGTAATTTAAACTGTCATTGGCCTGAAAAATTCTTTAAACATATAAATTTACTTTGCCATTAACGTCTCTTAATTTGAAGGCTACTAAGGTCTAAAGATTATAAGGTCAATGATGTTTCATATGGAAATCCTAGTCGATATGAAGATAAATTGACACTTAACTTTAACTTGGGCCAAAATCCAAATCATTACTTGACAAACAGTATAGTAATACTTAGATGGGATCACATCACATGACACAAAGCCGATCCTTCAGACTCAAATGACTTATTACTAACCCTCTTTTTTATTTATTTTTCCCTACAAAACCCCAGTAACTGAATCAAATCAGTCTCTTCCTTTTCTTATTTCTTAGTTATATTAACAGAGATTTCTAAGTTTGGCGGGGCAGGAAACCAAAATTTGGACACCTTCAAAAGCAGACTTTAGCCTATTCCTAAATTTGAATATCAGATGTAAGCTTTCCCTATAATTCTAAACAATTTAAACAGACTGTTTATCTAAAGGGTTCACCCACAGAATTCTATGGACAATTTAACGACACTCCTACCCTTACTTAATTATTAACAAGGCAATTACAACGCACACATTGTTATTTACAACAATTAGTACAACCAAATCTCCAACCCAGCCAAAAACCACACCCTAACCACTGTGTTTAAGGCACACAACTCAACCGACTACGAGCTCTGTCCTCTCTCTTATCAACACTTTATGCACATTAATTCCAACACAGCAAATCAATTAACAGCAATCATTCAGCAAAACATCACTGCACACGTTCATTCATGTATGTGATGTAAGTAATGTAAGCTATTATACACACATCTATAATTCACCGTAACTGTCATTTTAACAGGGCTGATAACTTTGTCTAGCGAACAACAGGCTTAAAACCTAAATGCATTCATCAGAGAAAGTGAACAGCCAACTCCCAATAAGCTTTTTCAACCGCTCTGGTTAAATTTACACAGTGCCGTGTGTACGAGTCGGCTCTAGCTTGATTGCCAGGTCGCCATGGTAACAACTTGTCAATCATAGATAATCCATCCAAACATCATTTTGTATTGAAGAAGACATGAAACTAGGAAAGTGTTTACTGAGATAATTATTCAGCTGAGAAGTAGGGTCATTTTACCATTATTTCTAATGGAGCCGGACTTCTTTTTGCAACCAGAAGATTCGCCCCCTGCTGGCCTGCATTCTACTGAACAGTCCCGCTGGCCGTTCAATAGAATGGAGGTTTAAGAGACTTCCGCGTTCGCATCAGATTGTTGCTTCCCGCTTGGTTGTAACAAAGGTACACTATGAATTATTTACGATGCACTCACTAAATCTGTGATGTACTTGTGGAGCATTGCATTGGTGTCATTTATAGTAAATAAATGTGGGTACTTGGTATTAAAGTTTGAGCACTCTAGCTAAAAAAAATCAGCAAGTCATAGTTACTAAAGCAAAAAGTGTTTCAACCACACCAACCGGTCTTTTGGCTTTTGTCTAATTAGCTGTAAACTGGAGTCAGTGGAAGCCTAATCTTTTGTTCATCACCACTCACCTCCACACAAGCCAAGAAACACCCAACAGGGATAGGAGCTGGGAGGGGCTGCTGCCTGCCTGTCAGCATGTCTGTGTGTCTGATGTGCCAACAACACTGCTGAGACACTGAGGGAGAGAGAGAGGGAGAGAGAGAGGGAGAGAGGAAGGGAGGGCTTCGAAACTCAACAAAGTCTCAGCTCCCAAACTATTTTTTTTATTACATAAATAGGGAAGATGTGTGCAAACAGGAATATACATATATTAATTTTCTTTAAAAGCACCACAGAAAAAAGCACTTCTGAGAAAAGATTTCTATGTGTCCACGCACCTGGTCATTAACGTTTCTTTACACTCATACTCTGACATTCTCATTGTGCACTCCTCTGGGGAAGATTTGGAGCATGCGTCATCATGAAAAACTCTGCCTGTGTTGCCCAACACACACCTTTTATGCCAACACGCACAAACTCCAATTGAGTTGACAGAAACAACAAACTGACATCTTATTCAACATCGTGGGACTGTTCATCACCAATGTAGGCAGTCAATGTTTGTCAACCCTGATTTACCTTGATGACACCGAGTTAAATCTGACTAGATTAAATCCCCTTCGTCATACAGGCCTCTGGTCAGTTACTGGTGCAAAGTAATGCAAACTTATTTGATAAAAAGTCTACAAACATTCAAAAGGATGAACAATAATGTTTACCTTTTGTCTTTATTAAATGATCATGATGTAAGTGTGATACAAGAGGGAACGGGTTTAATATCATTCAGCTTACCAGTTAGAATCAGGACAATTGATATGATCCATCTGCAACCCAAACAATACAGTGACTTACTCGCAAAAAGAAAGAACGTTGAGATAACCTTTTGCACTACAGTTGCTAGCTACTATAACCAATCAATGTACGAAAAAGACATACAAACTCATGGTTTGATGTAAATAACAACTACAATACATTATGTGTCCCCCTCTTAATTATCCTGACACCATATATATTTTATACATATTCTACTATATACTATACTATCAACAATGTTGAGAAAATAAAATTTTACTCCTTTGAAACGCACCAATGTTTTAGGTATATGCAAGAATGACACATCATTTATAACGAAATAGAAATGCAATAATACAACAATACATGTAAAAAAGGTTTATAGACTTAAAAATGTACTTAACCAAAATTAAAACATATACAATGGGAAATTATAAAATCCCCTTCTCTACCTGCATCATTTGTTTGTTTGTTTGTTTTTAAACTATGTTAGAGTTTTTCAGTTCTGTCTAGTTCATATGTGATGTTGTAAATATAATATATGTGATGTAAAGCTGTCACTTCATGTGACAGTCAACATCTATAAAGGCCTTTACACTGGAATGGAAAAAAGGCTAATTACATGACTCATACACTATAAATACTTAATACAGAAATGAAACATGGCCGGAAATAAAACTAAATCAAAGTATAGAGAATTTAAAGTCACAACGTTAGTGACTAAAGTCACAACGTTTTTTTGCTTGGGATTGTGACACACACCTTTCTATTGTACTGTGAAAGAAGTTCCTGGTGCATTCCGACTAAGTGGAATGTTGAAAGAAGTTTGTGACAAATTATGACAATAAAATTAATAGTCAGATAGAGTGAGGACTGATGCTGAGGTGAAGCTGTCCTTCAGCCTCTGGAAAGCCAGTTCTGCCTGCAGAGTCTACTGAAACTTGACATGAGGGAGGTTAAGGTATGCAAATGTTTGGCAATAGCACTGAAGTTCCTGATAAAACGTCTAAAAAAGCATTTTACCAGTTTACCATATCAAGGTAATGACCACTTAAATACAGTTTTCCACTCATCCCCCTCTCTAATCCACAGATGGTGAAGATACTAGCATCCTTTAGGGGTGTACCCATTCTCCAAATCCGCAGTTCGGGTCATACCTTGTGTTTTCCTGTTTTTGTTTTTTAGGGGCAACATTATTATTATTATTATTAGTAGTAGTAGTAGTAGTAGCAATAGTAGTATTATTTGTCATCCATCTTGGTTTAATTAAACTAGTCTACCTTGCAGGCATGATTATTCAATCATGACTGGACTAAATACGCTATACACCGTTGTCTTGCTAAAGTTAACCATTGCAGCATGTTGTTTTAATAAATACAAGGAAACTTGTTAAACTTGTGTTTCACAGGTTTTAGCTGTGGTACCATGATTGCAAAAGGTTTTTCAAATGATCAATTAGCCATTTAAAATGATAGACTTGGATTAGCAAACACAACGTGCCATTAGAAAACAGGGCTGATGGTTGCTGATAATGGGCCTCAGTATGCGTGTGTAGATATTCCATTACAAATCTGCTGTTTGCTGTCATTTACAGCATTAACAATGTCGACACTGTATTTCGGATCAATTTGAGGTTATTTTAATGGACCACAAACGGTAGTGTAGATCTGCGTATCATCAGCATAGCAATGGTACTGGATCGTGGATTGTAGCTGTGTCTCAATTCAGGGACCGCATCCTTCGAAGGCTGCATTTGAAGACCGAATACGTCACAGTCGATGCGACTAGGCTGTCCCATTCCGAAGGCTCCTTCAAATGCGGCCGACAAATGCAGCCTTCTTTTCGTCCGTTTGGAGGATCCAACAGCTGGATCCTTCGCAGCCCCAGGTATCCTGACATTCATTGCGCGCCGGTTGATTGTCCCAGCGTAAATAATGGCGTCGGTTGTGGCTGTGGAGTTGAGCCCCCACGGATTTTATCTATAAATGTAAGTATTGGATTTCAACTCACTTCAAAGGCCAACTACACAAATGTAAAAATAACAAGAGGCATAAAAGCGCAATGTGTCGTTTAAAGAATAGTTTTGTGGAAGAAGTTAACATGAGTTAAGTGATTAAATGGCAAGCTAACGTTAAGTTAACGTTACCTGAGGTTACTGATGTGCTAACATTAACGTTAAATGAAAATCGTTTGGGCAAGTTACAACCTAAAAAATAAAGCCTTTAACGTCTTCACTTTAAATCGAAGAGGTTCAGAGTCAGACCTGCGTCTTACCGAGATTGTCGCGATATTATACATCACTTATACTTAATATTATGTACATGAAAATAACGTTACCACGTAATGTTAGACTAATTTAACGTTAGACGGGTTGTGAACCCTGCTTGGTTTTCACACCATTAACGTTAGTAACGGTTACAAAAACCTTGGGATATAGTACACGGTTAATGTAACTAGGTTATTTTGTGATTTATGCTGCTTACTGTTTGGTGATGTGAAGCATAAAACTTACTTGAACATGTCGTTTTGTTTTAGGGAGCAAGGAGCAAACTGCCCTCTTTATTAAATTGAGGGGGGAGAGCGACCACCTCTTCACCGGGGCAAAGTTTTCTGCCAACGTAGCTTGGGGGTAATTAAAGTATCAATAGCCTTTTCGCAAGATCTGCATTTAATCATCATGTACGTAAAGTTACAGTTAAATGAGCCGCCATCCTATTCAAAGCCTTTAACAAGAAGACAACTAGTAAATGGGGCAGCCCTTTGTTGTGTCTTCACACACTCACCATGTACCGCAATTTCCCCACTGTGGGACAAATAATGTTTTTTCTTATCTTATCTTTCTTATTTCTTTTGTTTCTCTTTTGATTAGGACAATTTTGGAGAAAATGGGCCTGTGGGGGAAGGTGACTTCCCTCCAAGCGAAAAAAAAGTAGGACAATTTCAAAAAAAATTCCAAAGTATGTATGTACGATTTGAAATTGATATATTCTGTATACATTTTTGTATAAATCGTTCACTGTGCAGCATAAAGGGAAATATAAACTGCATTCATCTTACAACCCTGTTTTAATATAAAACATACATTTACCTTGTACGTTGTATATTCATTTCATTCATTTTAGTCATGAACGTTAATAAACACAGTTGCTGAAATTTGTTTTTCTGCTGTTGTTATTTACCATGATTGATTTCCTGTGCCTTAGGATTGCAAGTGTCCAGGGTCAGGAGAGGGTGTAGGGGGGAATCCCACTGCTGCAACTTGGCCCTGGTTTGTCCTCATGGATGAGGTGTTGGGACAGAGGCATTCCACCACCCCACCTGTCGTAATTGCCTCTATCCCTGAGGACACACCAGGGCCAAGTGCTGCAGTGGGTGACCAGGAGGAGGAAGAGGAGGAGAGCCAGCCGAGAAAGAGGGACAGAGAGGATGAGCTGCTTCAGCTTCTTAAGGAAGACATGAGGTTGCAGAGAGAGGCAGAGGAGAAAAATAAATAAATCCTTAAATAATAATATATAATATTTATTAATCAATTCAAATAAAATTTTTGTTAAATAAATGATTTTATTTTCTGTGGTCTTTATGACTAATAGTATTTACAGCATATTTGCAACATTTATTCTGACCCTGGTCAGCAGGGCATCATCTGGGGTGGTCTCCAGAGTGTGTTGCAGGTGTGGATGCATCTCTCCACTGTCCACCGCATCGTCCATCAGTGGGTTTGCAGGGCTGGTTCAATCGACGGCTGCCATGTCACTAAGATGTTTTAGTAAGAGGTAAGAATAATAGGCTGTGCACACAAAATACTAATTCACAATCTTATTTTGACAAAATAAATCTACAAAATATTTCAACAGGCAAAATTGTTAGGATATGAATAGGAATTTACCGATCTTTTACTTGCCTGTTAAAAATATTGGTGGTCAGGGGGCATCTCCTCTGGGGCAGACACCTCTGCAGACAGCTGGTCATGCCAGGGAGCAGCGCTGACCGTCTCCAAACCATTCTCCCCCTCATCCTCTGCCTCGTCCTCCTCAGGCTCATCCTCTGGGGCCACAATGTCACCAGCCCCAAGGCAGATGTTGTGGAGGATGGCACATGCTGTTATGACCTGAAATAGTTAAAAATATATTTCAGTCTGAAAAAAAACAAAACATTTATGCTTTTTGATGAATCAGTCTGTTGATTTACTCATTAGTATAATTTAAAAAAATACTCACGTGAGGTACAAAGGTGTGGTGCACCTCCAGCGCATGCAGGAAGATGGCCCAGAACCTGGTCTTCATCATCCCAAAAGCACGCTCTATAATGGAGCGTGCCCTGGAGTGATGGCTGTTGAAGCGCTGGGCTCCCACACCTTGTATTGGCCTCTTGTAGGGAGTGATGAGGGGGAGTGGGTGTTGGAGGCACGGGTACCCTCCGTCTGCAAGGATGAAATGCCCTGGCGGAGGGTAGAGTGAACTCCTGTACAGTGGGCTGTAGCGGAGCACTCTGGAGTCGTGGACCGACCCAGGCCAGCCCACATAGGTGTCAATGAAGCGGCCCTGATGGTCACAGACAGCCTGCAGGATGATGGATGGAAACAGTTTCCTGTTCCTGTAGCACTGTCCATCAGGGCCGCTCGGTGGCTTGATGCGGACATGGCAGCCGTCGATTGCTCCTGCTGCTTTAAAAAAAGCTCTGTGTCTTGCCAGCCCTGCAAACCAACGGGATATTGGTTGTAACTCATCCTGGGTCTTGGTTAGGTGGATGACCTTGTGGCGAATGGCCACCACCTCCTCAGTGACTCTGTGGACGATGCGGTGGACAGTGGATCGAGGCATTGCAAACAGGCCACGACCTTCGAAGGATGCGGTACTTGAATTGAGACACAGCCTATGTATGATCTGGTCCAGTGGCAGCATATACACACGAAATAACAAGGGGCCAAGAATGGAGCCTTTAGAAACACCACGGGTTGGAGGGGCCACAGAAGAGCATTTATCATAGGTACGGAGAAGGATCTGTTTAATAAATAGGATTTTAGCCTATTATAGGGCCATGTCCCTGATTCCAACCCACTTTTCAAGACCATTCCGTAAAATAGAATGAACAGTCCCAAATGCTGAGCTTAAATCAAAGATAAAAATTGAGCAATCAAAATTGTGGGACCAACACTGTTGAAAACATCTTTAAGAAATCTCACAGGGAGACTGAGAGACATCTGTCACATTGAAGCTGGCCTTTCAAAAGCCTCACACTGGTCTCACTGTCGTGCCACAAAAGACTTCCAAAAGACTTTCCTCCATCTGTGTGTGAATAACAAATGTGTACAGTGACTGCAACACTTTAAAAACTTCTCAACCTCTGGGCTACTGCCATCTAAGGTGTTAGCACCAGCTAAGTGTAGTGAATGCACTGCGCAGGGCACATACTCTATCAGAGGGTTTATTTGTTTCAGGTGGGCCTGTAGCCCATTGTATTTTTCTGATATGTTGCTTGCATTGTCATATGATACCTCTACAGTTTGAGAGGTCCACCATCAAAGTCACACACACTTCTAAACACTAAAAGGTGTAGAAGGAAGTAGAATTAAAATATTAAATAGAGAAATACAAACACGCTGTACACCACTGTCTTGCTAAAGTTAACGATTGCATTTGTCGCTCTCAGTTGGCTCAAAGCCCAGGATTCGCTCTACCACAGCGTCAGCTGCTGTTAACAAACCAGAATGAACGACAATTGATCCAAATGTAACAAGTCTGGAGTGGGGTCAAGAATTATTAAAAATATATTTTAAAATATTTGGCATCCTGAATCTCATCTGCTACTGTTTGATGAGTTTCGCTGAATCATTAGCTCAATGAGTACTTCACATATTGTTGATGTCAAATAGGACACTGTGACTGTTCCTTTTCTGCCAAACTTTCTGATATCTTCAGTTAAGAATGGGTGACATTATGATCGTAATTCTATGATGCCAAGGAAATTCCCATTATGGGTTGACCCAAACCGTTCATCATCTGCACTAAATGCTCTTTCACCCAAGAACTTGATCCCTGCTACAACTCTTTTCAAAATGTCCCTCCAGTATTTACGTTCCCAATCAAGTTGCTGCATGAGATCTGCATCTATAGCACTGCCCTTTGTCCACTGTTGCAAGCCAAGCATTCCTGATCTGTGTTCTGTACTACTTTCATGTTCCTTTATTCTTTCTGTGCTTCCATTCACTAAACCCCTGACAAAAGCCACCAAGCTCGCTGGAGAACAGTTTGCATGCAAAACAGTACACACAACCTGTTGAGGCAGGGCTCTACGCTAACCTTTTTCCCAAGTAGCACATGTGCTCCTAAGTGAAAAAATTTATGAGCACAGCGAAAAATGTAATGGTGTTTAACAAACTATATATATTATACACATTTATACTTAGTGTTTGCTCCTTCTCCTTGTGTTCAACTATGGTGTGAAACCATTGGAGGACGGGAAGTGAAGACCCTTGTATCTGTACACCTCAGCATTGGCCTTAATATTTTGTTAAAGCTTTTTAAAATATTGAAATAGATGTTTTGAAAATTCGAGACATTGAAAACAGCTTTTAAACACTGATCAGTCATCACAAAAAACTTTACTGTGATTGGAGCTTGTGTAGTTTTTGAACCAGAGACGGATTCACCAGCAGCACCCACACAACCCACACCTAATGTAAACAAGACTACTGAACAGTTATTACAGTAACTTTAGTAAAACAGAACAAGGGGAACGTGTTGTTCTCAGGAGGAGGCTAGAGGGAGCACATACTGGCACACTGGCATCCTCTGCAGTGGAAATATGCATCTTTCCACCGCAGAAGCTCTTTCTACAAACTGGAGGAGAAACTAGTTTAAATGAGTGTACTAGTATAATATTATAACATTACATTAAAAAGTTCTATTTTAATCTAATAGTATACTGTTAGTATGTTAATATATAAATTATTGAATTTCACTATGTAGGCTATTGCCATTTTATCTAATAGTATAATAGTATAAAGCCCACCACTGGTATAAAATTAATTCCATTTGGACAAAACAGGAGTTTCATATTTTCAGTCTTTAAATACTTGTGCAAGAAAAATGGCCTACTTAATTTGTTAATGCTGCTATCTCATCAGTAGTCAGAACCATTCATGCCGGAGTTAAACATTTGAAAGTTTACTGTAGCACGTCAAACCATTTTTATGTCCGGCCCCATCCAAGCTTTGATTGGTCAGTTGACGTGAAGTGAAGTAACAGTGACTTTGACTGAGAGCAGCTTTGCTTTGTTTTGAACGATTAGCGGTGCGGCGGCCATAGTTACGGTAGTTACTCGCACATTGTGCTAGTAAATCATTTACCAGATCGCACGATTGTATTGATTTTTTGGGGCATATGCGAGCAAAATGGTCGCACTGTAGAGCCCTGTGAGGGTGAGTACAGAAGTTGTCAATAAGTGGAACTACAGGCTGTTATAGAAAACACACCAACAGGTTGTAATCCCACATAAAAATGAACCACAGACCTGCTTTCTCTGCAGCTTGGAACAGACACTATTCAGCTTCCTCTGTAAAGTAATCAGCACAGGTTTTCTGCATGACCTGGAAACATCACCGCTAGAGGCAGCTGAAAACTACATATAGACCTTTTAAAGATTATACAATTCAACATACAGTATAAACAGCAATATTGATTGATAACCACTAAACGGTGTGCTGGTGTGTGCATTTGGCACACTTTTGATTTGGGCTAGATAATAAGCTCTCAACGAGGTTTTGATTCCCAGCCATAGCATCTTATGTTTTTAACTAATAGTAGTTTTTAACT
Organism: Micropterus salmoides; assembly: GCF_014851395.1. Classification (NCBI taxonomy): domain Eukaryota; kingdom Metazoa; phylum Chordata; class Actinopteri; order Centrarchiformes; family Centrarchidae; genus Micropterus; species Micropterus salmoides. The sequence continues at coordinate 13,511,167 of NW_024041150.1, forward strand.
CATAGCACTAATGCCGTTTTACCAGTACCAGCTCAACTCGCCTGGTCGACTCAATTTTCTTTCGCTGTCCTCCGTTTTCCATTGCAGATAGTACCCAGAGATACTACCCCTCAGTGTTGCTGGTTGTCATAACAACGCCACACACAACTACTGGGAGGTAATGTTCAATGCGACATACACACCAGCGATGCACATACAGCTGTCTCTTGATTTAAGTTAAAAGTTTCAACATTACTCAGAATGTAAAGACAGATAAGCGGTATGAAAAACTTACATCTGTGTTTTCCTCTGCCGCTGTTGCTGCACAGGCTGTGTGACTGTGGGACCAGAGGGCTCTGTCAGTGGGCGGTTTGGCACCATGCAGTGGAAAAGGGGCTTAATAGTTAGGTAGCAAGTAGCTTTGATTTGTTAGACATGTGAAGTTAACTGGCTTTTTAGCACGTCCGTAACCAGGGTTTATAACCACTCCCTATACATATACGGTATTTATTTATATATTTACGGTAATTCATACCAAAATTATAGCTAAACAACCAAAAGTTATGAAGTCTCAAAAACAAATGAATGTATAATGAAATACATACATACAATAGCTCAGTTGTACAGAGGCACAGTACTCTTTGAGAGGCTCTCGTATGCAGTGTATGTACCGAGGGGCCCAGATGCTACACTCGATGTACGCACTAAGGGCCCCAGGCGCCTTGGTCATAAAACCTGTAAAGTTTGGTGCTCATTTATGCATAAGGTATATATCCTGTTTCATGGTGAGTCATCGATTTTCGATGCCACGCCACAGACACGCCATTTGATGTTACATATGATGTTATTGGACAAATAAGTACAAATATTTTTTTTAATAAAAGTTATTAATTACAGCTGTTTAACGTATTTAATCTAAATAATCTTATAATCTTTAAACATAAGAATTTTATTAATACACTGAACAAAATTACAAACGCAACACTTTTTGTTTTTGCCCCCATTCATCATGAGCTGAACTCGAAGATCTAAAACTTTCTCTATGTATCTGTCAAAATCTGTGTTAGTGATCACTTCTTCTTTCCCGAGATAATCCATCTATCTCACAGGTGTGGCATATCAAAATGCTAATCAGACAGCATGGGTTGGCCACAATAAAAGGCCACTCAAAAATGTGCAGTTCCATCACACAGCACAATGCCACACATGTTGCAAGTTTTGTGGAATCGTGCAATTGACATGCTGACAGCAAGAATGTCCACCAGAGCTGTTGCCCGTGAATTGAATGTTCAATTCTCTACCATAAGCCGTCTCCAAAGGCATTTCAGAGAATTTGGCAATACATTCAACCAGCCTCACAACCACAGACCACATGTAAGCACACCAGCCCAGGACCTCCACATCCAGCATCTTCACCTTGTATGAGATCAGCCACTAGGAACAGCTGCTGCAACAATCAGTTTGCATAACCAAAGAATTTCTTCACAAACTGACAGGAACCGTCTCAGGGAAGCTCATCTGCATACTCGTTGTCCTCATCGGGATCTCGACCTGACTGCAGTTCGTCGTCGTAACTGACTGTCTGGCACTTTGGAGAGGTGTTCTCTTCACGGATGAATCCTGCTTTTCACTGTACAGGGCAGATGGCAGACAGCGACACCAGATACTGACTGGTTTCCGGACCCACCTAATACAGTGAAACAGCAAATTTTCGGGTTGCCTTTTATTGTGGCCAGCCTAAGGCACATCTGTGCAATATCCATCCTGTCTGATCAGCATCTTGATATGCTACACCTGTGAGGTGGATTGATTGTCTCAGCAAAGGAAAAGCGCTTTTACTAACACAGATTTTGACAGATTTGTGAACAATATTTGAGAGAAATAGGCCTTTTACATAGAGAAAGTCTTAGCTCTTTGAGTTCAGCTCATGATGAAATTTCACAGCTGCCTTCTAATTCTCTATGCCCTGATGTGTCCATAGAAACATAATTGTACTTTAACTGTATTGTATGATCTATTTATAGATTTACTCTGTTTTTCTTTTCTTGAATTCTTCCTGCTGACATGTCCTGTCATGTCTCCTAAGTTATGTAGTTATAATTATGTCTTCAGTTTCAGACCACATCACTTTCTGTCCTTGTGTTAGTTCGGATTCTCATCCTTCTGCGGTATCGGCTGGCTCTGAGTGTCCGGACCTGTCCAATGTTCCCTCCTGTTATCTGCATCTCAAGGAGGTGTTTAACAAAACCTGGGCCAACTCTCTGCCTCCTCATCAACCATATGATTGTGGAAAAGACTTCCTGCAGTGTGGAAAAGGATTTTGGAGGGTGGTAAATACAACCCATACAAATGATTTAATTTTACTGAAAGTAAATTAGCCTGCAAGGGAAATCTATAATATGGGTAAACAGGGAATGGGTAACAGTTGTCATTGCAACATAAAAACAATAAAATCTACTTAAAGTCCTGACCCTAGGATAGAATTGGGACTGTTGATGTGGAAGGCGGGCAGTTGTCAAGTTTGAAATTGTCTATTTATATATAAATATACTATATTGACTATTAAGTGACTTTGTGTTTGAAAAGAACAAAGTGTACAGCAAATTGAGAAGAGCAAACATTTTGGTGTTAGTCATATTTGAGTAAATGTAGAGTTATATCTACTCTGATACAGTCAGATCCATTACATTTGACTCTCAGTTGATGAGGAACTTGTTTAACTTGCTGACAGACGGTACTGCGGTAAGCGTGTCGACCCATTTCCGTTTCCGGTGCTTGTGTGTTGGTACCGTGTTGTGCTGCTCTCGCTAAATAACAGTTACATTTGTTAGATTACAGCAGCCAACTGTCCGCTTTACCTAAGCACTCACAGTTCTTTCCATCTTTTAGTGACTGCTGTTCAAGCCCCTCTAAAAAAGAAAATAATAAAACAAAGACGGTTAGCTCCATGGTATAATACTGAAACTCGCAAATTAAAGCAAATATCGCGGAAACTTGAGAGGAATTGGCTTTCCACCAAACTGGAAAATTCTCGTTTAATTTGGCAAGATAATCTTAAAACTCCAAAGATAACTGTTGTTGTGATTTGGCGCTATATAAATAAAATTGAATTGAATTAAAAACAAAGTGTCACTGAATCAAACCTGTAAGTGTAATTGTATAAATATTAACTCTAAACATCTTACTCTTAACTCTGATCCTGGCTTTTACAATTGAAGTGTTAATGTCACCCGGCCCCGCTGCGTAGGCCTACACACACCAATTTGTAAAAGACAGGAGAGTCTTCCTGTAAGTACCCTACTGACTGCTGGGAAACTGTGACTGTGCTTTTGACCTGGGTCTAAACTTAAAGACTGTTTGATAAGTAAATAAAGTAGTATCTGTCAATGTAATATTCAGTGGGTCAGTGACCTCCTAAGGGGAGAGCAGTGATTGGTGGTTATGTAGGGACTGAACCCTTCTATAGAATTTGACCTCTAACCCCTTGTTTTGTTACTTCAGAATAGTACTGTACCCTTCTGTGGGTTTGACCTTTTATTTTGCAGACCTAACAGATATGGTATCTAACAGATACCTAAACATATCCTATATAAGCTATGTTTGATGTACAGAAAGACAGAGTGGCCATCGGGCTGGGTCACTCTCCAAGCTGCTGCAGAGCTTGTAATTGATACTGAACTCCTTGATTTAATAAACTTTTATGATCAAGAACAGTGTCAAGCAGGTTTCTTCTCAACACATCATCACAGCATTATTGTTTGGACACCACAGAAATTGGCACCTCAGATGGGACTGTGTTGTGCCTGAATTCATCATTCCATCACAGGTTCCGTCGAGCTGACTCGCGCTCCAGACGCTGGCGTATATGGTGAGTTTTCTCATAAACTGTGGGCGCTGGTCAGTTCGTGTGTCTGTGTGTGCGTTAAAGGGTACGCCGTTTCGATCCCGTGTGAATGCTTGCGGTTGGATGTGTGAGAGGACACTAAATTTTGTTTGCGTTATGGACAACGCAATAAGGGGTGTGTGTGAATATAATGAAGACAGATAGATATAAAAGGAAGGATAAGGAATAGCATACGAGTAACGGAAAGTGAGCTTTCATAACTTTGCAAAAATTAAGAATATGGGCCCAGGTTATAAACGTCATGTGGGATGGAAACTACTGTTGCGTGAAACTAGGCTTTAAGGAATAGTCAAATTGGATTAAGGGAAAAAGAGAGTGTAACCCTGGCCAGGGTCATTCTGCTTGAATAAAATGAATAAGGCTAAGGAAGAATATTATAAAAGGCTAAGGAATAAGGTAATTCAAGGATTAGGACGCCGCAGATCTTGACAAAAGCCCTTGAAGGCGATCTTAGATGGGCTGCAAATCCTGGAAAGGCACTAGGTGAATTTGCGGGTCCGTTCAAAGGAACTGGGAGCTTGTAGAATGAAAATTTAATTGTAAGTTACCTCTCGATACATGTGTTGACGAACTATGTCCGCAGTAGCCTCTCATTAAATATCTACAAACTCGAGGTAGCACAAATTTAGGAAGGAAAATAATAAAGGAAAATAATAAAGGAAAAAGGTGCGGCGGAAGCATGCTTTATAAATAGTGTGAAGGAATGCATTCTTGTTGACTGGAAAGCTACCGTGTGTGTGTGAGAAATAGGAGAGGCCTAGTGTGTGTGTGGAGAGCTGCCCCTGCTGTGTCTCTGCTGTGTATGAAAGGCTATGCAGAGGATGATAGGCGAGGATTAAAGAGAAATATATATATGAATAAATAAATAGAGATTGGTGCTGTTGTACGGTTTGGATCATTTCATAATCAGCAGTTTGTTTTTCTTTGCCTAAGTTACTTTTTTGGGACGTGCACATTTGTTTCTTCTATATTTTACTTGGTATTGAACTGCAAGCTATATTTCAGAATTTTTTTTTTAACAGAGTATGCTTTAAATAAGAGTGGTGTCCCCAGCGTCCCCAAAAAGATAGGGAAAATAGATTGTGATTACTCAGACAGTTAACACTCTTATTTTATTGTTGAAATAACCTTGTGAGTACATAAAAGGACTAAATTGTTGTTTGCTTTTGTTGTTTTTGTTCTCCTGTGGTTTGAGAGACAAGAAGGAGAGAGAGGGAGTGCTGGCCAGCGCGTCACGCAACAGCGAGTGCATCCCCGGATCCAGTCTGGCCAGTACTGTTCAATCCACAAACTCTATACTTATTTATAATTATTACTGCTGATATACATTTAGTTTCCTTTCAGGATATTATAGACACATTTGTAATAAAGAAGAATCTATTTGTGTATGCCTGAAATATTTCATGTTATGACTATTTAATGGGAGACTTGGCAATGGACTGATCAGTTAATGTATTTGTATATTACATATTGGAGTTTTTTGTGCATGGGTCGTTTGGATTAAAGTTGCGTTGGAATTTCGGTATTGAGATTATTTTGGGATAAAACTAAGGTGAGTAGGTGCTTATTAAGCAGTAGTTGGTGCTTTGTGATTGCTAGATTGCTGGAGTTGACAAATTCCCTTGATTTTTCATTAGCAGATGTGGTAAGATTGCCACCTATCAACAATTTGGTAGAATTAAAAGAAAAATAAACAAATAATTTACAATAAATGAATATAAAAGAGTTGTCACAATGCGGAAAAAGGACATTAAAACTTTGAAAGTAATTACTCCAGTTGATGTAGTACAAAAAAATAATCCTCTAGTTAATGGTATAAGTTATCTGAAAAATGGCATAAACGTTGGCCTGACATTGAACAACCATGGCCTGTGGACTGGACCCTTAACCCAGATGTACTTAAAATAATGCAAGTACTTGTGTCCACCTATAAGGCGGATCAAAATAAGGGGAAAAAAAGGGAACGACGTAAAGAAAAGAGAAGAAGAGAGCTGGGTGTTCTTAAGTTGTTTGAACATGAGGGACAAAAACTGACAAAAGATACACAAGATAAAAGGGACAGAGGTGTAGAGAAAATGGCAAAAGAGGCAAAGATAACAGAAAAACTAATGGCAGAAGTCAACACACCCTTCTCACATACGGATTCAGCAAAAACACCTCCACCTTACGAGGAGGAAGCAGAGTTTAAGGACGTCTATCCTCAGCTTCCAGTGATCATTCAGGAGGGTGATTATTGCATCAGAGATGAAGAGGAACGAATCATAGAGAGAGGACAAGCAGAAACAACTATAAAGATGAATCCAAGCTCCAAAAGTAAGAAGAAAATTACACGTTTGGAAACTAAGGGTAGAGCGAGGCTTAGGAGAATGAAAGATGATGATGATCAGAGTGATTTAGAAGAGATCATGGGTGGATATGATCCTGTGATCAGACGGAGGCTGGCCAGAGCGGAAAGAAGGGGTGATGAAAGTTGGAAGAAGAAGAATACAGGAGACCAGATCTCTGATGAAAGTGAAGATGGAGACAGCAATGAAGAGTGGGAGATTAAAGGTGCTTCATGTTCAAGAGGATTTTATCCTACAATGACTACTGAAGTGTTGTGGTGGCAGCCCGGCTGACGGTGAGTGTGCTGGTTTTTTCTCCTTTTTATCAGTTATTCTGCTTTTTTCCTTGGTTTTCTGTTCCCTACCTGCCTCCCTGTGTTTTCTCCCCTGTGTGCTCTCTCTCTCCCTCGGCTCCTGAGCCCAGCCAACTACCTGCACCTGCACCTCATCAGCCACCTTGTCAGCCTGCCACACCTGCCAGAAATCACCTCATGCCTGCCTGTATTTCAACCCCGGTTCTCCACACCATCCTCGCTTGATCGTCATTGCTCCATACCCGGTGCCACCTCTGTGTTCAGGCTTTCATGTTTCTTGTTTTTCCACATTTTCCCTGTGCCTTGTCGCCGTAATCCCTAACCCTGTCTCTCTGTCTGTTTCCCTCCCAGGTACACTCACCCTCGTCCTCCGTTCAGTCAGCTGGGCTCATCCACCGGCCCTCTCCTCCTCAGACTTCCCCCACGGCGTCCTCCCTGTTCTCCCACCGCTCCTCGCTTCCTCAGCCCCAGTGTTCCCCGGCTCCCTGGCCCCCTGTCTCCTTGGTTCATCGTGCCTGTGCTTCCCCGACATCCACCTCTTCCTCCAATCCAGTCCCTCTACCCCTTTCTCCCTCAATAATCCTCCTTCCCTCCAAACATTGCATTTGGGTCCTCTCTGTCCCCACACCACACGACCCCGCAACACTGAAGAAATAGAAAAAGACATGGATCGATGCATATCATGCTTGGAGAAGTCGACTTATCCAGAAGAAATAATAGAATTGGAAGAACATCTCGAGAAGCTGACAATACAGAGGGAGAAACTGCGGAAAAAAGGGTACCAAAAATTGGAGAGGAAGTATGCATTACGCCCAAGAAAAGGGAGCACAAGTAAGAAGATGCTGCCAGTGATAATCCGAGGACAGAATCTGGAGTATAAGCCTTTGCAGAATACCGATATGTCAGATATACTTGAGAAGTTGACTACTCTTCAAGATGGAGCAAATCCTTGGATCTCGAAGTTGGAAGAAATTACGGTAGGAACACAAACTGCCATAGGAGATATTAAGAGACTTTTTGCTAATCTCCTTGGGATTCCAGGTATGGAAGAAATATTTCAGAGAGCTGGACTTAATCGATATATGGGGACTGCTGTAAATGATCCTGAGTTGTTCGCTGCAAGTAGGAATCGACTGTGGAGAGCACTGAAAGACACGTTTCCAACAAATGTGCATCCTGACAATATTCTGATTGATCCATTGGGAAAAGAAGCCTATGTGTCGAGAGCTCATCAGGTGTGGAGAAATATTACAGGAAATGATCCAGATGCGAGTCAAATGGAGCGGTCAATTTTGCGAGCTAAATTACAGATGGGGCTGCCCTCACCAGTAAGGAGCAAACTGGCAGAGTTGGTTGGACTTGGAAGCATGGCAATAGGGGTCTATACAGATCATATAGCTCATCAAGTGGATCTATATAGGAAAAAGGAACATGACCAGAAAGAACAGGACCAAGTGACTCTCAGGAAACTCAATCAAATACAACTGGTGGAAAATAAGAAGAAGGAGAAGAAACAGGCTTTGGTTATGCAGGATCAGTGTTTACCAAAGCAACAATCACCACCACAGCTTCAGTCAAGCCAGGAACAACCGCAATTGCCCCAACCACCACTAGTGGTTCCAGTTGTTTCATATCCACAGCTAGTTTATGGACAGACGCAGAATTGGAGAGGAAGGGGACGAGGAAGCTCAGGAAGAGGAGGAGGAGGAGGAGGAGGATTTAATCCATACTTTCAGCAGTCTCCAGAAGTGTGTTATAATTGTGGACAGGTTGGTCACTTTGCCCGTGAGTGCAATAGGTCAGGAGGAAATTTCAGAGGAGGAAAATTCAGAGGAGGATTCAGGGGCCAGTCAAGGTCACTTGGAGGACTGGTGAACCCTCACAGGGGCCCTGAGCCAGGATTCTAGAGGTGCCCAGAAAATCCAAAAGGGGGGTGTCAGCTGGTAGCATCAGGGCCGGAAAGAGATCCAACAGTTGAGATGAAAGTAAATAACCAACCATTGGAAGTGATGGCGGATAGCGGAGCTGCTTTCACCTATGTTTGGCCTGAAGATGCTACACATCTTCCTATATCCAATCAACTGATTCAGACAATCAGGTTTGAGGGAGTGAAGCAGCTGATTCCTCTCACGGAACCAATTGAGCGATGCTATAAAACCAGAAAACTACAATACTCATATTGGTGTCAGAACATACACCTATTGCCTTATTGGGAAGAGATGCTTTGTGTAGATTGAATTGCACAATAAAATGTACACCAGATGGCTGTCTGATAGAAGTGCCAAAAGAAACGGTTCACCAATTACTGATGACAACAGAGATGGAGTCCTCTTCAGTATTTTGTATTGGAAATCTCAGTGCAGATTTTTTGGAGCCGGCTAAGATATGGGAGAAATTTATTGTGGCGAACATGCCAGATGCGAAACTTCCGGAATATCCATTTCATTGTACGCTCAAGTATTTTAAGAATGCTGCCCAATCAAACCCAGAGGAATGGTTGGCTCAATAACCAAAGGGAATTCAACTAAGCTCATGTTGCATAATTTTGGGACCACAAGGAGCAGCTGGAGATGATCTTTATCTGGAGAAAGAATTCGAAATTGAGAAGAGTGTACCACTTGTGACGTTTTTGGTTTCTGAAGACTATGAGCAGAAACACATAGGAGAAATGATGACAGAAGCAGAGGAAGCTGTTTTTGTACCAATGAACGAGAATTTGGCAATTTGGAGGAGTACAGATCAGCAATTCCTCAAAATCATGATTTCAGCTGAAGGACAGCCACAAGCTGTATGGATGACACATGAATCTATTTGCAGTGCCAAGATGGATTCAGATTCTATGAAAGAGGAGATGTTACGACAAGTTCCAGAATGTTTGTGGTCTCAACACAGTACCGATATTGGACTTGTGAAGTCAGCCCAACCAGTAAAAGTTGAACTTCGACCAGGAGCTAGACCTCCTTGGAAGTATCAGTATCCATTGAAGGATGAAGCAATTCAAGGGATCGAACCACAAATTGAAGGACTTTTGAAACCAAGTTTCGCTTTTTTTCTTGATGCTTAGGGATATACAGGTGCTGGTCATATAATTAGAATATCATCAAAAAGTAATTTATTTCAGTAATTCCATTCAAAAAGTGAAACTTGGATATTATATTCATTCATTACACAAACACAGATACATTTCAAATGTTTATTTCATTTAATTGTGATGATTAAAACTGACAACTAATGAAAATCCCAAATTCAGTATCTCTGAAAATTAGAATATTACTTAAGACCAATACAAAAAAAGGATTTTTAGAAATGTTGGCCAACTGAAAAGTATGAAGATGAAAAGTATGAGCATGTACAGCACTCAATACTTAGTTGGGGCTCCTTTTGCCTGAATTACTGCAGCAATGCGGCGTGGCATGGAGTCCATCAGTCTGTGTCACTGCTCAGGTGTTATGAGAGCCCAGGTTGCTCTGATAGTGGCCTTCAGCTCTTCTGCATTGTTGGGTCTGGCGTATCGCATCTTCCTCTTCACAATACCCCATAGATTTTCTATAGGGTTAAGGTCAGGCCAGTTTGCTGGCCAATTAAGAACAGGGACACCATGGTCCTTAAACCAGGTACTGGTAGCTTTGGCACTGTGTGCAGGTGCCAAGTCCTGTTGGAAAATGAAATCTGCATCTCCATAAAGTTGGTCAGCAGCAGGAAGCATGAAGTGCTCTAAAACTTCCTGGTAGACGGCTGCGTTGACCTTGGACCTCAGAAAACACAGTGGACCAACACCAGCAGATGACATGGCACCCCAAACCATCACTGACTGTGGAAACTTTACACTGGTCTTCAAGCAACGTGGATTCTGTGCCTCTCCTCTCTTCCTCCAGACTCTGGGACCTTGATTTCCAAAGGAAATGCAAAATTTACTTTCATCAGAGAACATTACTTTGGACCACTCAGTAGCAGTCCAGTCCTTTTTGTCTTTAGCCCAGGCGAGACGCTTCTGACGCTGTGTCTTGTTCAAGAGTGGCTCGACACAAGGAATGCGACAGCTGAAACCCATGTCTTGCATACGTCTGTGCGTGGTGGCTGTGGCAGAGTGGTCCACCAGTTGTAAATTGGTTAAATGACTTCTGGGGTTTGAAAAAAAAGATCAATCAGGAACTTCAGTGCTATTGCCACACATTTCCATGGTTTAACCTCCCTCATGTCAAGTTTCGGCAGTCTCTGCAGGCTGAAGGACAGCTTCACCTCAGCACCACTCCTCACTCTATCAAACTACTTATTTCATTGTCATAACTTGTCACGCTGGTAAAACTTCTTTCAACATTCCATTTTGGTGGAATACAGCAGTTCCTTCTTTGACAGGACAAAAGAAGGCCGTGTGCAATAATACAGAGCCAAAAACAATAACTTGAGTTTAGATTGGAAATTCTCTATCTGGTGATTTGTGTTTGTCACACATCAACATTTCTGAAGTATTTATAGTGTATGAGTCACATGGTTAGCCTCCATTCCAATATAAAGGCCTTAATAGATGTTGACTGTCACATGAGGTGACAGCTTTACAGTATCACCTATGAACTAGACAGAAGTGGAAGACACCAACATAGTTTTAAAACAAACAACTGAGAAACTACAGATAGAGAAAGGGATATTATAACTTTTCATTTTGGGTAAGTACAGTTTAAAGAATTTTTTTTCTTTTTTTGCATGTATTCATTGTGTATTGTATGTATGCATTTCTATTTCTTTGTAAATTATGTGTAATTCATGTATATTACCACATACCTAAAGTGATAATAAGTGATTGCCACATGAAGTCATTAGTATATTTTCAAAATATTATATATGTAAAAATACTGTATTTTTATATAATGCTTTAACAGTTACATTTTATGATACTAGAGGTTCTCTGATATTGTAGTTTATTCCCTAATTACAAGTGCTACTTAAGTATTTTCCCATCTCTATTATCATGGCACATCCGCCTTTGTTTTTATAGCTTGGTGGAATAAAGCACTGGTTTAGGTACAAACACACCAGCATCCTATAATTAAATTCAGATGAACAAAAGTATAATAATTTATGAAATATCAATATGTAATGTGAGTGTTTAGGTTTGTTGAAGATCAGTTTCCTCACTCAGCACACCTGCACGTTCAAGTACTCTGCTTTTTGAAGTAGTACATGTTGACATGTGTATTCTATCAGTTCTAGCTAATTTGATGGAGAATTGGAGTCTAAAGACTCAAGAAATTGATGGAATATGGGAAGCAAAATATTTGACAGCAAGATAGACACAGGTGGAATTTGTCAGAAAGGTTTCAGTTTAAGCACTAAATTCTGAGCACTTTACATAATTTCATTTTGTTTTTGTATTGCATTGGCTTTAGGAGACTGAAATTAGGTGTTGTGTTGGGAATTCTTTTCAACAAATACATAATTGCCACTCCCCATTTACTAGAATTTGAAACAGTGCTGGTAATCTTTTGGTCCAGAGTACAGCCACATTTTCTCAGTGTGGTTATTTTATTATGGTATTTTTTCAGAACTAGACATTAATGAAAATGTAATGTATACAATGTAATAAAACATAGATGAGTTTCAAAGGAGTAAAAGTAGCATTTTATCAACGCTGTTTAAAAGTGTAAAATATATTTGGTGTCGAAATTGCATTTTCTTTTAAATAATCTACTTCATTTAAAATACAAATGGACAGAGATACAGAGAACAAACAAAATCATATAAATGTCTGCATATTGTAAATATTATCCACTTGACATGTTGTAATACGCTGTATTCTCCAATTCCAACATTAACATTATAGTGAAAGCAGATGTTATAGTAGCTAGCAACTGTAGTGCAAAACGTTATCACATGCTCTTTCTTTTTCGGAGTAAGTTACTGTATTGTTTGATTTTATAGATTCAAGTGAAAACAAGATGGGCACCAGATGGATCATATCAGTTGTCCTGATTCTAATGGGTAAGCTGAGTGATTTTAAACCCTTTCTCTCTTTCTACAAAATATTAGAAAACGTGTGGGTGTAATGATAGCCAGCTAGGTTTTGCAGTGAGTAAGCCTCACTCCCTGACGCTGTAAGAGATGACTTAACGTGATGCATGCAGAAGTGGATCCTGTGGGCTGGGGGCAGAGAGCGGACAGATTGATGAAATCAGGGCTCCAAAACTCTGACTGGCAAGCAGCGTCTTTGCAATTGGGCTTAGATCATAGATTAGAGTACAAGCAAAAAACACAGGCAGTCAGTACAGTCAAAAAGCTGGATCAAAAAACTCCTACAATCTAGAAAATAGATTGGTACCACTGTGGGTTAAATTGACGATCTGGTGCTGACGGGAAGTTGAGCGGTAGCTTTATTGAAGAGGTTGATAAAAGGGATGAGCTTCAGGTGTTGAACGCTACAGAAGCTCAGCTGGAGCGCCCTGCCTATGACCACACAAACTCTCACACACACATTAGACCGACGATGACTGACAGGAACGATAAGGAAAGGGACAGAGGAAACACAAGGACTGAGGAGGTGCCAGATCACGGCACTGCTACCTGAAAAGAGTGTCCTGCCTTAAACAGTAACTTCATAATTTTGATCGTATGCTCCTCATCTAATAACTATCCATTCTATTAGTTTTTGTATGCTGATAGATCTTTACATGATACAGACAGCCCTCCCTCAAATGTGAAACTAAGTCCTTGTCACCATCATAATTTTTACTGTGTGTGTGTGTGTGTGTGCGTGCACTCGGGAATACTAAAGAAGACCATGGTCTCTGTGTGAACTGATAATTCTGTAGAAATCTGTAGAGTATGAAACTGCGTGAGTGTAATGTTTTAATATATGTAACGTTTTGTTAAACGTTTTTTAGTAATCAATTGAGAGGACACTTTTTTCACTTGAACCCCTCTCCCACAAAATGTTTGTGCACGTCTCTGTCAACGGCCAAATCTTGTTGGCAGCGTATTGACTGCATTTGTAAGTAACTTTAAAGTGTCATTGTTGTATTTCTCTATTTAGTCTATTGGACTCTTCTATTATTTGTAAAAGGATTGAGAGGTAAAGGTGCAACTGCAGATTGGGGCTGGGGAAGAGAGGTAATAATACAAGACAAATAAGAGTGTTACATTTATGGGGGAAACAAATCACAAATCTAAGGATTTGAATATTCTTCGACATTATAGTTATAAATTTTATAAAAATCTAAAAATGTGTTTTTTGTCAAGGAACCACTTCACTTTGCTAGGTTAGATGATATGATGTGGTGTGATATAATGTTTATTGTGCACTACAGCAACAGCAGGAACAACGGTACCTGCTTCGACATCAACCACTGTGTCAACACAGACACCTGCTACTTCAACAAAGACACCTGCTCCAACAACAAAAACAACTGCAGCAACAACAGTGTCAAAAACCACGACACCTGCTCCAACAACTGCAAAAACAACACGTGCTCCGACAACAATTGCAAAAACAACAACCCGTGCTCCGACAACAATTGCAAAAACAACAACCCGTGCTCCGACAACAATTGCAAAAACAACAACCCGAGCTCCAACAACTGCAAAAAAAACAACCCGTGCTCCGACAACTACAAAAAAAACAACACGTGCTCCGACAAAAACTACAAAAAAAACAACACGTGCTCCGACAACTACAAAAAAAACAACACGTGCTCCGACAACAACAGCAAAAACAACAACACGTGCTCCGACAACTGCAAAAACAACAACACGTGCTCCGACAACTGCAAAAACAACGCGTGCTCCAACAACGACACCTGCTCCAACAACTGAGTCAAAAACGACACCTGATCCAACAACTGAAGAAACAACGATACCTGATCCAACAACTGAAGCAACAACGACACCTGATCCAACAACTGAAGCAACAACGACACCTGATCCAACAACTGAGTCAACAACGACACCTGATCCAACAACTGAAGAAACAACGATACCTGATCCCACAACTGAAGCAACAACGATACCTGATCCAACAACTGAAGCAACAACGACACCTGATCCAACAACTGAAGAAACAACACCTGCTCCAACAACTGAGGCAACAACAACACCTGCCCCGACAACTGAAGAAACGACACCTGCTCCAACAACTGAGGCAACCACGACACCTGCTCCAACAACTGAAGCAACCACGACACCTGCTCCAACAACGACACCTGATCCAACAACTGAGTCAACAACGACACCTGATCCAACAACTGAAGAAACAACGACACCTGATCCAACAACTGAAGCAACAACGATACCTGATCCAAGAACTGAAGCAACAACGACACCTGATCCAACAACTGAAGAAACAACACCTACTCCAACAACTGAGGCAACAACAACACCTGCCCCGACAACTGAAGAAACGACACCTGCTCCAACAACTGAAGCAACAACATCTGCTCCAACAACAGAGTCAACAACGACACCTGATCCAACAACTGAAGCAACAACGATACCTCCTCCAACAACTGAAGCAACGACACCTCCTCCAACAACTGAAGCAACAACAACACCTGATCCAACAACTGAAGCAACAACAACACCTGATCCAACAACTGAAGCAACAACAACACCTGCTCCAACAACTGAGGCAACAACAACACCTGCCCCGACAACTGAAGCAACAACGACACCTGCTCCAACAACTGAAGCAACAACGACACCTGCTCCAACAACTGAGGCAACAACAACACCTGCCCCGACAACTGAAGAAACGACACCTGCTCCGACAACTGAAGCAACAACATCTGCTCCAACAACGGAGTCAACAACGACACCTGATCCAACAACTGAAGCAACAACGACACCTGCTCCAACAACTGAGGCAACAACAACACCTGCCCCGACAACTGAAGCAACGACACCTCCTCCGACAACTGAAGCAACGACACCTCCTCCAACAACTGAAGCAACAACGACACCTGATCCAACAACTGAAGCAACAACGACACCTGCTCCAACAACTGAGGCAACAACAACACCTGCCCCGACAACTGAAGAAACGACACCTGCTCCGACAACTGAAGCAACAACATCTGCTCCAACAACGGAGTCAACAACGACACCTGATCCAACAACTGAAGCAACAACGATACCTCCTCCAACAACTGAAGCAACCACGACACCTGCTCCAACAACTGAAGCAACAACGACACCTGCTCCAACAACTGAGGCAACAACAACACCTGCCCCGACAACTGAAGAAACGACACCTGCTCCGACAACTGAAGCAACAACACCTGCCCCAACAACTGAAGCAACAACAACACCTGCCCCAACAACTGAGGCAACCACGACACCTGCTCCAACAACTGAAGCAACCACGACACCTGCTCCAACAACGACACCTGCTCCAACAACTGAAGCAACAACGACACCTGCTCCAACAACTGAGGCAACAACAACACCTGCCCCGACAACTGAAGAAACGACACCTGCTCCGACAACTGAAGCAACAACACCTGCCCCAACAACTGAAGCAACAACAACACCTGCCCCAACAACTGAGGCAACCACGACACCTGCTCCAACAACTGAAGCAACCACGACACCTGCTCCAACAACGACACCTGATCCAACAACTGAAGAAACAACACCTGCCCCGACAACAACTGAAGCAACAACGACACCCGCTCTAACAACTGAAGAAACAACACCTGCTTCAACAACTGAGGCAACAACGACACCTGCTCCACAAACTGAGGCAACAACGACACCTGCTCCAACAACTGAAGCAACCACGACACCTGCTCCGACAACTGAAGCAACCACGACACCTGCTCCAACAACTGAAGCAACAACGATACCTCCTCCAACAACTGAAGCAACCACGACACCTGCTCCAACAACTGAAGCAACAACGACACCTGCTCCAACAACTGAGGCAACAACAACACCTGCCCCGACAACTGAAGAAACGACACCTGCTCCAACAACTGAAGCAACAACACCTGCTCCAACAACTGAAGCAACAACACCTGCCCCAACAACTGAAGCAACCATGACACCTGCTCCAACAACTGAGGCAACCACGACATCTGCTCCAACTGAAGCAACCACGACACCTGCTCCAACAACGACACCTGATCCAACAACTGAGGCAACAACGACACCTGCCCCGACAACTGAAGCAACAACGATACCTCCTCCAACAACTGAAGCAACAACGACACCTGATCCGACAACTGAAGCAACAACACCTGCTCCAACAACTGAGTCAACAACGACACCTGATCCAACAACTGAAGCAACAACGACACCTGCTCCGACAACTGAAGCAACAACGAAACCTGCTCCGACAACTGAGGCAACAACGACACCTGCCCCGACAACTGAAGCAACAACGACACCTGCTCCAACAACTGAAGCAACAACGACACCTGCTCCAACAACTGAGGAAACAACGACACCTGCCCCGACAACAACTGAAGCAACAACAACATCTGCTCCAACAACTGAGGAAACAACGACACCTCCTCCAACAATTGAGGCAACAACAAAACCTGCTCCAACAACTAAAGGAACCACCACCATGGTGATGTTCAGATCTGTTCAAAGCACATTTACAAGTGACTTGAACAATCAATCATCTGCAGCATTTAGAGATCGAGTTTCAATGATAAAGACACAGGTAAGTCAAACCCTTAGAATAAAATCTTCTGTTACAATTACTGAACTTTTTCAACAGAGCTCAAGCCCCCATTCAGAGAACTGAAAGGTTATGGTAACAATTTAAAATACAGCTAATACTCATTTTACTTTATTTTTGTATCTTTCTAGGTTTGTATATTTCTAGGTGTTAATTTTTTTCAAATGTTTTTTTCCAGTAAGTAACCAGTATTTACAAAAATGGTATAATTTACTCTATTGTTCCCTATAGTCTTGTTTCTAAGTAAGTTGTTTATTAAAACTTCATTCAGACAGCAGAATTAGATTAGAGCTAAGTTTCATAAAGTATCAATAACCTTCAAAAATAAGCATTAAGGCATGCTTAACTTCAATACTTGTACAGTATACAATAAAACATACAGTACGAAGAATTGAAACACAGCTAGTGAATGGTCAATTCCCCAAGCAGAAATTCGCCACATAGAAAGGAATCGCATACCAGTTGAAAAAATGTGCACACTGCCCAGAAATACACGTGAAGACACTTAATGTTACTGCAAAAAATTTATAGGTCATCTATTATTTTTTTTATCCTGTGGTGGTTCTCATCATTATTTTTCCTCTTGTCTGTCGATCTCCTGGACACAGTTAGATTTCTGCACTAAAGAAAGTACAGAAAACAAAATAAAAAGAAAAAACTGTAAAATAAGGAAATATAATGATAAACTGGAATATTTGCATTTCCTGATGAAAATACAGGTACATAAGTGCTGCTGCTGCTGCAGAATAATAATAGTAATTATTACATGAAATAAAGAGCGAAGATAACTAAACTACACCTCCAGCTCACTGTACAACTTAGGCAAACATATGTGAAACGTGTTTAAGTACGATTTGTTTTCTGTTTCTGCAGCTTGAACCTGTGTTCCACATGGCTTTCCCTTCCTCCTTCTTGTCCTTGGACGTGTTGTCATTCAGGTAATTTGTTAAGACTTATCATGTTAAATTTTAAGAGTAGTGACCAAAATGTGATATTTCAAAAATATTTTGTTTCTCCATCTGCAGAAATGGATCAGTCATCAATGATGTAAACCTTCTCTTTGCAAGCACATCTGTTCCTAATAATTTTGAGATTGGGAGGGTTTTGATCAATGATAGTTTAAACGTCACTGGCTTCGACATTGAAAGTAGCTCAATCAAAGTGAATGGCACCCTACATTCTGATCTACCTGCTCCAACAACTGAGGCAACAACACCCGCCCCGACAACTGAAGCAACAACGACACCCTCCCCGACAACCGAAGCAACAACGACACCTGCTCCAACAACTGAGGCAACAACACCTGCCCCGACAACAACTGAGGCAACAACGACACCTGCCCCGACAACAACTGAGGCAACCACACCCGCCCCGACAACCGAAGCAACAACGACACCCTCCCCGACAACCGAAGCAACAACGACACCTGCTCCAACAACTGAGGCAACAACGACACCTGCTCCAACAACTGAGGCAACAACGACACCCGCTCCAACAACTGAGGCAACAACACCCGCCCCGACAACCGAAGCAACAACGACAACCGAAGCAACAACGACACCTGCTCCAACAACTGAGGCAACAACGACACCTGCTCCAACAACTGAGGCAACAACACCTGCCCCGACAACAACTGAGGCAACAACACCTGCCCCGACAACAACTGAGGCAACAACACCTGCCCCGACAACTGAAGCAACCACAACACCCGCTCCAGCAACTGAAGCAACGACACCTGCTCCGACAACTGAAGCAACCACGACACCTGCTCCAACAACTGAGGCAACAACGATACCTCCTCCAACAACTGAGGCAACAACGACACCTGCTCCAACAACTGAAGCAACAACGACACCTGCTCCAACAACTGAGGCAACAACGACACCTGCTCCAACAACTGAGGCACCAACACCTGCCCCGACAACAACTGAGGCAACAACACCTACCCCGACAACAACTGAAGCAACGACACCTGCTCCGACAACTGAGGCAACAACGACACCTGCCCCGACAACAGAGGCAACAACGACACCTGCCCCGACAACAACTGAAGCAACAATGACACCTGCTCCGACAACTGAGGCAACAACGACACCTGCAACAACGACACCTGCTCCAACAACTGAATCAACAACGACACCTGCCCCGACAACAACTGAGGCAACAACACCTGCCCTGACAACAACTGAAGCAACAACGACACCCGCTCCAACAACTGAGGCAACAACGACACCCGCTCCAACAACTGAGACAACAACACCCGCTCCAACAACCGAAGCAACAACGACACCTGCCCCAACAACTGAGGCAACAACACCTGCCCCGACAACAACTGAGGCAACAACGACACCCGCTCCAACAACTGAGGCAACAACACCTACCCCGACAACAACTGAAGCAACGACACCTGCTCCGACAACTGAGGCAACAACGACACCTGCCCCGACAACAGAGGCAACAACGACACCTGCCCCGACAACAACTGAAGCAACAATGACACCTGCTCCGACAACTGAGGCAACAACGACACCTGCAACAACGACACCTGCTCCAACAACTGAATCAACAACGACACCTGCCCCGACAACAACTGAGGCAACAACACCTGCCCTGACAACAACTGAAGCAACAACGACACCCGCTCCAACAACTGAGGCAACAACGACACCCGCTCCAACAACTGAGACAACAACACCCGCTCCAACAACCGAAGCAACAACGACACCTGCCCCAACAACTGAGGCAACAACACCTGCCCCGACAACAACTGAGGCAACAACACCTGCCCCGACAACAACTGAAGCAACAACAACACCCGCTCCAACAACTGAGGCAACAACGACACCCGCTCCAACAACTGAGGCAACAACACCCGCTCCAACAACCGAAGCAACAACGACACCTGCCCCAACAACTGAGGCAACAACGACACCTGCCCCGACAACAACTGAGGCAACAACGACACCTGCCCCGACAACAACTGAAGCAACAATGACACCTGCTCCGACAATTGAGGCAACAACGACACCTGCAACAACGACACCTTCTCCGACAACTGAGGCAACAACGACACCTGCAACAACGACACCTGCTCCAACAACTGAATCAACATCGACACCTGCCCCGACAACAACTGAGGCAACAACACCTGCCCTGACAACAACTGAAGCAACAACGACACCCGCTCCAACAACTGAGGCAACAACACCCGCTCCAACAACCGAAGCAACAACGACACCTGCCCCAACAACTGAGGCAACAACACCTGCCCCGACAACAACTGAGGAAACAACGACACCTGCCCCGACAACCGAAACGACACCTGTCCCGACAACCGAAACAACAACAACACCTGCCCCGACAACTGAGGCAACAACGACACCTGCTCCAACAACTGAAGCAACAACGACACCTGCTCCAACAACCAAAGCAACGACACCTGCCCTGACAACGACAACTGCTGCACCAAACACGACTTTGACTGTTCAACCTATTTACTATGTCTTAATAATTTTGGAAGTTTCTTTTTCAATTGACCTCAATAACCCCAACAGCAGTCTATACAAAGATCTTGAGCATCGAGTTGTAGCTACGGTGAGTAATTTCCCAAATTGAACAAATTAATCGACCGTGAGAATGTTACACATGATTACACACAAATGTTTAGCAGAAGGACACATTTGTTAAGCTGGAAATTAATTTCATGTACATTTTCATTTCAGTCCAATTTAATTTTAAAACAATTGTGCTTGAATGCTACTCAACGGTTTTCAATGTTGCTTTTTCTTGCAGTGTGAGTTCATATACAGACCAAGATTTGTTCAGTTTGACCACTGTTCTATGACAATGTTCAGGTAAATACATTTTCTTATTGTAGTTCATTGGTGTTTTGTATGCAGAGGTATGGTCTTAAAATAGGTATTGTCTAATGGTGATACTGTAATGTTTACATCATCCATAACAAACGGCAACAGAATCATCCCATATTTTTATTTGACATATGGTTTTATGAAACAGGAGTGTCCAAATTCCAGCCAATGGAACTGAAGCAGAGCTGCAGATTGTGTTCAATCAGAAAACTCGCTCTGCAGAACTCCCACAGAACAGTGTCGTTGCTCAAACCTTAGTAGAGGCTGTGAGTAATACCAACAACAGCTTCAATGTGACCATAAATCCCAAGAAAGTCAAAATAATAGGTAAGTAAACACAACACAATGTATTGCTCTAATCAGTATGTAAAACATTTACCTCTTAACCTTCCTGTAAAATTCATGCAAAACGCCTATTCAAGGCATATCCAAAGTAAATTGAATGTAACAATGAATAAAATTAATGTAATGTTAAACCATTTGGAGTATATGAATGGTTCTGGGCTTCTTTGAAAGATAACACTCTGTAGTGTCTAACCCAAAAGTCATGATTGTAAGTGCTACTGGAATTGATTTAAATAAGTTAAATAAATATTATGCTGATGCACAGGAAACTAAGGTATACACAAGATTCATCAAAAAAACTGTGTTCAGTGTTGGACAGTTTAATCCATCTTTCTGTTCAACACTGTGGCATGACAAGCTTTTTTTAAGCTACCTTGTATTCAGCCAGAATATGTGTAATGTAAATAATTTGTTATTAACTTTAAGATTTTTGACATTAGCAACTTCGAACTAGACAAGAAGCTAAAATGTCTACCAAGTCAACTCTTTCTATGGCCTTTATGATCAGTGAAACTGGCACCATTTTATTTTTTTACAAATATAAACAAATCATTTTTGAATTCTTATTAATTTATTCTTTTTTAAATGTTTTACAGCAGGTCCAGTTCCATCTACGACTACCACATCTACAAATGCTGCACCAATCAACGTGAATGGCACCCGTAAGCTATATTGTGTTCTACTTCTTCAAAAATGTCACAACGTTGCACAGCTGTTTTTAAAAGTAATGTTTTGTTTACTTTTTACCGAATTTACAGAATCAAGTGGAGTGAGCCACAAGATCAGTCTCGTTACTGCATCCTGCCTGGTATTGTTGTCATGGATACTATCAAGCCAGCAATAGCATCAGTGCTGATTACCATTTGAATTGCCAGCAGACTATGACTGCCATTACTGGTATGAACAAGGACTTTGTTGTCGGTAAAAATCCAAGATTCATGATGGTCTTTGCTCTTGTATGTAGAATGACACAGCCAACTTTAAGCACCTGGCCCATTGAATCATCACTACAATAACAACCTAAACAAAATAACAATACTGTCTGTTAAGCCCTGGGATGTCAGAAATGGTTGCACTCTTTGACTTTTTATTTAAAATGTAATGTATAAATGCATCTTGCTTCTCTGAGCACTGTGCTATAGCAATATTTAACTTTCAGTACTAATTCTGTTCTTAGGTCATGTTAAACAAGTAAAATCAGCCACACTGGAAAGTAAAATCACCTTCACCATTGTCTGAATGTATTTTATTTTGAAACGTGCCGATTGAGAAATTCAAATGTGAGATGTCTGTGAAGTTAGTTGTCATCAACACAGGTCATTTTACAAGCAAAGATGATTCAAAATGGTGTTTTACTCAGACCTTCAAATTATCTAAACCTTTCTGTAACTTTCAAAAGCATGTGAAATTTATGTTTAGGTTTCATTTAGTGTACATATTGTATTTATGTAATCACGTATACCTATATTCTGTGAGACTATTGTGGTTTGTATAATTTCTATCAGAAACTTTACAATGATCAGAATGCAAATTATTTTGTGAATTTAAATTGACTCTAGTGTGATGTTTTTCATGAGTAAACAGAAAATGTATCAGGGCATGTTTAACCTTGTACAACTCTTATAAAATTGAAACACCTATCATTTTGTGTCTGAAACTTAATTTTGATTAAAGGCGATTGCTTCTTACTCACTAGATTGGTACGAGCAGAAGCAGCAAGTGATTGATGGCTTGATGGCAAAACATGATGGAAAAAGTCACAAAACACACTAGAGACTTCACGATAGAGTAGTTTGGCTGATACAGTTGATAAGTAGATTGCAATCAGGGTGGAGATAGATGGCCTTTCAGTTTTTGGACCCTTCCTCTGAACGCCCTCCCTAGCCACATCCAACAAGCTAACTTTATGCCATCTTTGAAACAAGCCCTCAAAACCCACCTTTTCAAGTCTACATTCCCCAGTTAACTTCGTTCCCTTCTCTCCCGTCAATGTTCTTTTCAACTAATTATTTTTATCTTCCCACTGTGAAGTGCCTTTGAGTATTTAGAAAAGTGCTATATAAATGTAATTTATTATTAATATTATTAACTGTCACAAGCCAGCTCTAAAACTGTGACAAAAAGGAGGTGAGACACAAAAGGCACAAGCATGCTAAAGATATGATTTATTGTAAAAGTTAATAATAATAATAATAATAATCTTTATTTGTAGAGCGCTTTTCAAAAACAAGTGCTTTAACAAGTGTAAAGACAATAATACCCAAGAGACAATAATACAAAAACAATACAAGATAAAAGCATGAAAACATTGAAAAGACTAAAATACATGTTTAAGATAAATATAAAATTAGTAAAATACAATAAAATAAAAGGGATAAAATAAAGTGAAATACGATCGGGAAAGGCTCTCCTATAAAAGTATGTTTTAAGAAGGCACTTAAGAGTTCCCTGACTCAGCGGACCTGATTTCCTTGGGCAGGCTGTTCCAGAGCCTCGGGGCCCTGACAGCAAACGCTCTGTCCCCTTTAGTTTTCAGTCGAGACTCTGGAACAGACAACAGACCTCTGCCCGAGGATCTCAAGGTGCGTGCTGGTGTGTATGGGACTAAAAGGTCAGAAATCTAACAAGGCGAGAGGCCATGAAGAGCTTTAAAAGTGGTCAATAGAATTTTAAAGTCAATTGTAAAACATACTGGGAGCCAGTGTAATGAAGCTAAAATAGGAGTAATGTGGTCATATTTCTTTGTTCTGGTTAAAAGCCTGGCAGCTGAGTTCTGGACAGTCGGGAGTCGATCAATAGATTTTTGGTTTAAACAGGTGAAAAGGCTGTTGCAATAATCCAGGCGTGATGGGATGAAGGCGTGTAAAATGGTCTCGGTGTCCTTAAAAGTTAACATAGATTGAATTTTTGCTATATTTCTAAGTTGATAAAAACATGATCGTACAAGCTTTGTGGTGTGCTGCTCAAAATTTATATTACTATCAAACCAAACACCAAGGTTCTTTTAAGGTTTCACAGGCTTAATGTGATTTACTAGGGAACCAGCAGATGGCAGTATCTGCCAGTCTGCTGGGACCCGATGACCAGGATTTCTGTTTTGTCTGAGTTCAGCTGGAGGAAATTATTTGACATCCATTTTTTAACTTCACAAAGGCAGTTGTTAAGTGAACTCAGCATTCCAGGGTCTGTGGATATGACGGGAAAGTATATTTGTGTGTCATCAGCATAAATATGAAAAGAAATGCCATGTTTATGGATAATATGTCCAAGGGGAAGCAGATACAAAGAAAACAAAATGGGTCCTAAGACCGACCCCTGAGGCACACCATATTTAACTGGACAGAACGAGGAAACATAGTTGTTTACAGACACGCAAAACGTCCTATTTGACAGGTAGGATGAAAACCATTCTAGGGCCGTACCAGAGATCCCCACCCAGTGCCTCAGTCTGTCTAACATGATGTTGTGATCAATGGTGTCAAAAGCAGCGCTAAGGTCCAGGAGTACCAGGACTGAGCACATACCTTCATCAGCAGACATTAAAAGGTCATTGGTGACTTTAAGCAGGGCAGTCTCAGTGCTATGGTACTTCCTAAAACCAGACTGAAACTTTTCAAATATTTTGTTATTTTCCAGTACAGTGAGCAGCTGTTTGGACACAATTCTTTCTAGAATCTTTGCAATAAAAGTTAGTTTTGAAATTGGTCTGTCCAGGTGTGCTGCATGAATGATTAGTCATTCACATAAATCATGTGTGGACCGCACCACATGCTGTATGTGCGCAGCTAACAATTCTGAGCCCCGTTTGTTTGGGTGAAGTCCGTCTGTCTTAAAAAGACAGTGTCGGCAGGCACTGTGCGCCGAAAGAGATCCGTATCATGGAGGCTTGAAGCCGCAGGTGCATCCGCTGGTTGGACCAGAGTGTCGTCAGACAGGGCTGCATAGCGGTTGGAGAGGCCGATGTGCGGAGGAGAGGCAGCCCCGTCCGAGCCTCTCTTGCAGCCACAGACCACCACTTCAGCCCAGGTTGATTGATGCTTTGGAGTCGAGCAGGATGAAACGCCTGGGAAGGCTAGAGGGGTCCCAAAACGGTTGCGCTAAGAGAAACAAACTGTTTGGCTTGTACTGAAGCCACATCCATAAAGCCAGTCAGCAGGGAATCTTTCTCTTTGAGTTCCTCTGAAAGTAGTCGGATGTCTTCCATAAGGTCAGCAATCTTCTTGTTCGCTTTCTTAAGGAGTGAGCAGTCCTCATGGGGCAGAGTTATCTCGGCTAGCATAGTCACCGGAGCTTTGTTGCGATCAGTAGCGTTGATCGCGTTTTTACGGTCATCTAGCTTAAAATCCATGTCGGATGACTAAAATCCTTAACCCACGTAAAACTTAAGTTAAAAACTTAAGTTAAAAACTTAAGTTAAAAACTTAAGTTAAATAAAAAGTATATAAAAAATGTAACGAAGTGCCAGTTAATCACTGTCCAGGCAACTTAACCTCACATGAACTAAGGGTTTATCAAGACCTCTCGGTTGACAGAGCAACCATGAACTGATGTCTCCAAATGGGTCTCTACACACACGCAAATCAAAGAAAGGGCCCCTTTGTTCTCTAGTCACACCAGAGTGTCAAACAGATAAGGCTGGCAGACGTAAACCTCTACAAGCATTTTTGGCTTTTAAGGAACCTGCCCAGGTTCTTTCATTCAGTCATACTGTCATAAAGTCTCAAAATCTATTGTAACCAACTAGCAACTAGCAATTTGTTAAGAATATCTGTAATATATGTTCTGTTCTATTTTTTATACTATTGTTCCAAGAATTGGGTGAAATGTGAATTGGCAACTGTCAAGGTTTGATCTATACATTCTCCTCAGGGAGCCATAGTATCCCTCCCGAGGACAAAAGAGGTTTAACATGCCAAAGAATCTAACTAATTTCTTTATGTTACAGGGATTCAAATTTCTCCACTATAAACTGGTTATCTAATTTGTTTAGTTAATTCTTATTCTTTCTTCTATGTAGTAATTCCCTTTTCGAGTTTGTTAGAATAGAAGTTACATGTAGCTGCTAAATAGTTACAATATTCTAGTTAAGTAATACTGCCAACTGCCCTTGCGGGGTGGTATGTGTCATCTTCAAGCTCGGGTCCTCTATCAGAGGCCTGGGAGTTTGAGGGTTCTGCGCAGTATCTTAGCTGTTCCTAGCACTGCACTCTTCTGGACAGAGACCTCTGATGTTTTACCTGGAATCTGCTGTAGCCCCTCTCCCAGTTTGGGGGTCACAGCCCCCAGTGCTCCGATTACCACTGGCACCACGGTTGCTCTTACTTTCCACATCACAAGCTTCTCGTGTTCCTTCTTCTTGATAATGTAGCCTTCTTCTGCTGTTTGTCGATCAACACGATGTCTGGTTGGTTAGCTATTACCAGTTTGTCAGTCTGGATCTTGAAGTCCCACAGGATCTTAGCTCGGTCATTCTACGTTAGGAGGTGTCTTCCATTTTGACCTTGGGACTTCCAGCCCATACTCATGGCAGATGTTCCTGTATACTATGCCAGCTACCTGGTAATGGCGTTCCATGTACGCACTTCCTGCCTGCATCTTACACCCTGCTGTTATGTGCTGTAATGTCTCAGGGGCATCCTTGCACAGTCTGCACCTGTGGTCCTGCCTGATGTGGTAGACCCCAGCCTCTATTGTTCTTGTGATTAGTGCTTCTGTGCTGTCCTTTAGTCCAGCCTTTTCCAGCCACTTCTTCTATTTGTCTGTGGTACATGCCGTTCAGCCTGAGGTATTCACTAAGCCCTTCATCTTTGGGGCCCATCTTCCTGATGTAGTCTTGGAACTTTGTTGTTTCATCCTGGACAGTGGTCTTTACACTCACTAGCCCTTGGCTTCCCTCGCTATGCTTGGTGTACAGTCTCAGGGTGCTGGATTAGGGGTGAAACCCTCCAGGCATTGTGAGGATCTTTCTTTTCTTGATGTCAGTAGCCTCAAAGGAGGAGTCCTTTGGCCAGTTTATTATATCAGCGGGGTATTTGATGACTGGCAGGGTGTATGTGTTGATGGCTCGGATCTTGTTTTTCCCATTCAGCTGACTTTTCAGGACCTGCCTTATTCTCTGTACCCTGCGACCACACTTTTTCTAGTCCAAACAACATTCCAATGTTGTTGCTGTAGATCCTGGTAGTGTGGATCAGTGTGTTGATGTCTCACTCATTTCTGGTATACAGCTTGATGTCATCCATGTAGAGGAGGTGACTGATGGTTGTTCCACTTTGGAACCGGTTATTGCACATTAATTATGAATCCCACTAGGTGGTTTTTATTGTGATGTTTCAAACTCTGAGGTCTCAGAGCTCATCGAATGCACTTGTAGCAAATGTAGGTGCATCTATACAATGTTAGCCACAAAAGACCTTCTCAGAGTTAGCAATAAATGACACCTCGTACAAGGCTTCAAAACTATTCAGTGTGCAGATTATTTTTTGTTTTTCACAACAGAGTAACTTCTCAGTGAATGTCACATTTGTCTCTTAAAGAAATGTCAAAATAAAACAGTATATAACATCAACCTTTCATTTTTTACTTTCTACCAACATATGCAAAATGTTATAACCTATAAATACCATCTTCATATTAAAAGGTTACAAATGTAAAAGTAGCTTTGTATGACTTGAAATAACGTGTTGTAAGAGTTATTATAATGATGATGGAACCCAGTGTCATAATTTCCCTTCAGTGGTGTTCAGGTGTTGTGAGTAAAAAGAAAAGGCTGAGCAAAGCAGGAGCTTATTTCCTGTAGAGCTGGACACAGCAAATCACATCTGGATGTGTTCTGCAATCAGCTCATCTGGCACCTGTAAAGACAACAATGGATAGACAGGTAAGTAGCGGACTTACCATTAGGCAAAGGTCGGCAATTGCCTTAGGCCCCAAGCTACCAAGGGCCCCATTAAAACACCTCATAAACTTATAGTTACGATTTGTTGGCTAACTTTTCACCAATTAAAGATTAATCGATACACTTAAGTGCTAACCAAATGTTTAATTCATGACTCCACTGACAACACTAACATTAACATTAGATCCTTCGACTGGAGATGGTAATGGAACTGTCACTTTCACTGTCCATGATGACAACTATCGCAATGACGAAGATGAAGAAGAACTAGACCCCGTGAGTAGCAGTCACCCTAAACAGTGTGTTATAATTGAAGATGATCATGCACTCTGGCCAAAACAGCTGTCAGACAGAGAGCACTGCGCAATAGTGCAGAGGGCACCACAACAAGTCAAGGACTCAAGAGGGGTGTAGATTTACAAGCAGTGATTATTACATGCCAATGAAGAATGGAGAAAAGATAAGCAGGTCTTGGCTCTTGTACAGTGAAAAAAAGGACTGTGTTATGTGCTTTTCTTGCCGCCTATTTGGAAATAGAGAAAAGAGCACTCAGCTAAGTGGAGATGGGTTCAAATACTGTAAATATCTTTCAGCTCACTTGACAGCATGAGAAGTCTGCTGAACAAATCACACTAGTGTTTCCCATTAATTAACGAGACCATGGCGGCCGGCCATAGTCTAATTTACTCCGCCATAGTATCAAAATGAACCAAATAGTTTTACACATCTCATAACAGACCTCTAACATTGTGTTTTGTGGGCGCTGCTGTAACCTCTCATGCTCTGGCATCCGACTCGAGACAACCACTTTTCTTTTGAGGTAACGTTAACGGCCTGTTTCTGTCACTCGTTTGTAAGACGGCATAAACTAGCTGCGCCTACATTTGGAGTGCACACGTATTAATGCCTTTATGCTAAATCCACTGTAACAGACCAGAGCGAGCTAACAGGCAGGTTAGCGACATTATCCTGTCAGTTTCTCTCTTTACAAAGACAAGTGTTGCAGTGTGAGAGTCCTACCTGAAGAGAGGCTGTGAAGTCTCCATGTTACGCGATACAAGAACCACATACAACATTATTTATCAAATTGGGTCGGACTTGATGATTTTAGCGCGAGGACACACGTGCCAAAGCTCAGTTTTCAAAATAAGGAGTCTATACAGTATGAAAATAAGATTAATTGAAACATATTTACAGAAAATATTAAACATATTACATGTGTCCATTTAAAGTAAAACAACAATAACAATAAAATGTTAGGGAAGTTACTTTTTTTTACGTTTTGGAAAAACATAATAAAATAAAAATAAATTTGTTGACTTTTGTTGCTGTTGCATCACTATTTATAGCTATACAATGGGTTTATGGTTAAATAATTTATTAGAGCACAACTTTGTTTACAAGTGTACATTTAATTTTGCACCAAATTAATGCATTTAACTCTCCGTGTGCTCCGGCTTCCTCCCACCATCCAAAGACATGCAGGCTAGGTTAATTGGTGTCTCCGAAATTATCCTTAGATGTGAGTGTGGCTGGTTGTTTGTCTATGTGTGGCCCTGCGATGGACTGGCGACCTGTCCAGGGTGTACCCTGCCTTTTGCCTGATGTCAGCAGGATAAGCGGTTGACGATGGAGGTCACAGGAGTAGGAGTAGAAAAAACTAAGGATGATGAGCTTGTAAGTTTAATGGATAGCCTGTAGTCATACTATATAGTATCTTCTAAAATTCACATAGTAAAATGACTTTGTTAGGCCAGTGGCATATCATCAGAGTTTGCATCGAAGCCACTTCTTTGTTCACAAACATTTGTTGCTTTCCTAGATGTGAGATGACCAAAGAACAGGGAGAGTCAGGGCCTAGTGAGACACAAGGACAATGAGCATTTAAGTGCTTTATTTAGTACTTTATTTATAAAAAAACAAACAAAAAAACTCCCCAAAATGGGACCACCGAACCCCAAACCTCCCTGCCATTTCAGGTTCAAAGTTGATCCTACACCCCACAATCCAGTAAGTGTTAAGTTTAACCTGTGTTTGTTCTGTTTTGCTTAGTTAGTGTGACGGCCTGAGGCCTGGGGGTTGGCCTGTTCTGTCCTTTTCTTTTCAGGTCTGTCTTCCTGTTTGGTTGGACACGCCCACCTCGTTGGTGATTGCAGCCACCTGTTTGAGTCCATAAAAAGCTATGGTGAACCAAGATGGCTCTCTCCTTCCCTCGCGACCTCTCTCCTGGAAGGCGGGTGCCTTTCAGGAGCTCCTCTTCTTTTGTTTGCTTGGAGTTTGATGAGTTCTAGTATACTAGTGTTTTGAGTTAATTATAAGTTAAGGTAATTTTAATAAAACCTTATGATTCATTTAAAATGTTTTCTGCGTGGACCTTCCCCTCTTTGTTATGTTCTTCCCCGAGCTGGGCATAACATTACTTCCATATTATCCTGTTTATTCCATGGCTAGCTAACTATTAGCATCAGGTAGCTGTGCTAACAGCTGCGGTAACATTGGGCAAAGCTAAAAACAGGCTGATACACATTTTCCCGTTTCCATAAACAAATAAAGTGCTTCATAAATGTAATCCATCACTATTGTTATTACTTTATTATCGTTTACTGATTACAACAACTAACTACAGCTCTGCTTCAGCCATCGGCATGTACATTGTAGTGATTGCAAGTTCGAGTCTTTTCACAGCAGTCACAGTAGTTATGGAATCTCTGAACATCTGGAAGAGGGAAAAACACTAAAAACAATGGGGAATGTGTCTAGTCTACTAACCTATGTCAAAAAGAGATACATCGTGTATAAGATGGGAGCACTGTTGTGTGAAGCTGTTAACAATGCAATATGTGACACAGATAGGATATTATGTTGGTCGACATTTGAAAAACAGACAGAATGTGTTACACGAATGACCTCGGGATGGCGTACCATGGTGCAAAAAAAAAAATAAAAAATAAAATAATAATAATAATAACAACAATCTTTATTTGTAGAGAACTTTTCAAAAAAAAGTTACAAAGTGCTTTAACAAGTGTAAAGACAATAATACCCAAAAGACCAGAGCGTCGGGGCCCTGATAGCAAACGCTCTGTCCCCTTTAGTGTTCAGTCGAGACTCTGGAACAGACAACAGACCTCTGCCCGAGGATCTCAAGGTACGTGCTGGTGCGTATGGGACTAAAAGGTCAGAAATATAACAAGGCGAAAGGCCACGAAGAGCTTTAAAAGTGATCAATAGAATTTTAAAGTCAATTCTAAAACATACTGGGAGCCTTGAAGGCCCGTCTGGGGTGTGCAAAGGCAGCTTACGGCCATTCCGGCCTGGGACTGCCCGATCTCGCCTGATCTCGGAAGCCAGGCTTGGCAGGGCCTGCTTAGGACTTGGACGGGAGAGCGTCTGATCCTGGCTAGGGACTTCCAGGCGGACTGGATCCTTTTCCTGAAAATAGGAGTAATGTGGTCATATTTCTTTGTTTTGGTTAAAAGCCTGGCAGCTGAGTTCTGGACAGTCTGGAGTTGATCAATAGATTTTTGGGTTAAACAGGTGAAAAGGCTGTTGCAATAATCCAGGCGTGATGAGATGAAGGCGTGTAAAATGGTCTCGGTGTCCTTAAAAGTTAACATAGATCGAATTTTAGCTATATTTCTAAGTTGATAAAAACATTATTGAACAAGCTTTGTGGTGTGCTGCTCGAAATTTAAATTACTATCAAACCAATGCCATCTGCTGAGACCCGATGACCAGGAGTTCAGCTGGAGGAAATTATTTGACATCCATTTTTTAACTTCACAAAGGCAGTTGTTAAGTGAACTCAGCATTCCAGGGTCTGAGGATCTGCAAGTATATTTGTGTGTCATCAGCCTAAATATGAAAAGAAATGCCAATGACCCCTGAGGCACACCATATTTAACTGGACAGAACGAGGAAACATAGTTGTTTACAGACACGCAAAACGTCCTATTTGACAGGTAGGATGAAAACCATTCTAGGGCAGTACCAGAGATCTGTCTAACATGATGTTGTGATCAATGGTGTCAAAAGCAGCGCTAAGGTCCAGGAGTACCAGGACTGAGCACATACCTTCATCAGCAGACATTAAAAGGTCATTGGTGACTTTAAGCAGGGCAGTCTCAGTGCTGTGGTACTTCCCAAAACCAGACTGAAACTTTTCAAATATTTTGTTATTTTCCAGTACAGTGAGCAGCTGTTTGGACACAATTCTTTCTAGAATCTTTGCAATAAAAGTTAGTTTTGAAATTGGTCTAAAATTATGTGGGAGGGAGGGATCTAAACCAGGTTTCTTTAAAAGTGGGTTCACGCAAGCCGTTTTAAAATAATCAGGGACACAACCAGTAGATAGGGAGCTGTCAAAAACAGAGATCAAATGGGACCCAACAGAATCTATTATTTTCAGTAAAAATTTTGTAGGTATTACATCAAGTGGGCTGGAGGACACTCTCATTTGTGATACTGTTTTTAAAAGCTCAGACAAGTTGATGGGATAAAACTGGTTAAAACTCTCTTGCTGCTGGTGAGGAACCTCTGAGTAAGAGGCCGCGGGGGTAATAGAGGCTCTAATTGACACCACCTTATTGGTAAAATAAGTACAATAAAACAATTCAGTCATCATTACTTCCAGCTGAGGCACAAGGAGGGGTTGAGTTTACCAGCTGATCCACAGTCTTAAATAGAAACCTGAGATTGTGTTTATGTGTAGTAATGAGTTCAGAAAAGTAGTGTGTTCGCGCATCCTTAACCATGTTATTGTAGTTAATTAATAACTCATTCAGACTGAGGTAATGGACTTGGAGACTGGATTTTTTCCATCTGCGCTCTGCTTTCCTGCATTCCCTTTTTAGGCTGCGAATGCTGTCATTTATCCAGGGTTGCTTACTAGCTTTAGACGTAGCAGTAACCTTTAGAGGAGCAGTAATATTTAGTGACAACAAGCAGATATGATTGAAGTGATGGAGTGTTGGAATCAGACAGGTGTTGGCTTTGGCTCTGAAAGAATGCGCAAAACTTTGTTCATTAAAGAAGCGAGAACACACGGAGCTTGGTGAGGCGGCATGAGTAACAGGCGAATCGCAGCTAAAAACAATACATCTGTGGTCAGATATGGTCATGTCCACTAATTCCACAGAGGAAATGCTGACACCCAGGGTAAAAACCAAGTCCAGTGTATGACCACGGTTATGTGTTTGCCCTTTGACATGTTGTTTGAAGTTAAAAGAAGTGGCCATATTTAAAAAGTTAGTTGCATTAACATTGTTGGGGTCATCAACATGAATATTAAAATTGTCACAAAGAACAATTCTGTCATAATTTAAAACCAGAGTAGATAAAAATTCAGGAAGTTCTGATAAAAATCCTCCAGGCGGTTTTGGGGGGCGATAAATTATAACAAATATGATAGGCTGCAGCCCTCCAAGTTTAAGAGTGAGAACTTCAAAGGAGTTAAATTCATCACAGCGTACTTGATTACATTTTTAATTTTTCCTATACACGCTCACTAGCCCACCACCACGACCACTGACCCTCTGTTGACTAAAACAATCATATTGAGGTGGACACAGTTCAGCTAGCTGGCTATAGTCATTCATTTGCAGTTGTCCTAATCCTTAAGAGATTACTAATATTTCTGTGTGGGATGTGCACATTTCGGTTTACTGGTCTATGCGTGATGATGACAGGAATAGAAGTCTTTGGAACAGCGCTGGGAGCAGGCGGCTTTACATGCCAGCAGGTGGAGACAGTTGTTTGTGGCAGTGAGCCAGAGATCTGTTCAGTGAGCGGTGGTGTGTCCAGGTGTGCTGCATGAATGATTAGTCATTCACGTAAGTCATGTGTGGACCGCACCACATGCTGTATGTGAGCAGCTAACATTTCTGAGCCCCGTTTGTTTGGGTGAAGTCCGTCTGTCTTAAAAAGAGACATTCTTTGCTAGAAAATATTAAAATTATCCACATAACACACACGATGAGCCCTGCAGGCGGACTGGAGCCAGTCGTGGAGGCCAAGGAGTCTACTGAAGCGGCCAGCACCGCGACCAACTGTGGGAATGGGACCAGAGATAAAAACGGACTTTCCACACTGCTTTAAAAAGTTAAAAAGACGGTTAAAATCTGATTTTGTCAACTCAGACTGCTGAAGAGCTATGTCATTTGTTCCGACATGGACTATCACTCTTGTGATGGAGGACGGGAGCGATGGCATCAGGTCCTGGAGTTTTTTAAAATGTCAGCCGTGGTGTCACCGGGGAAGCAGTGAGTGGTAGCGTTAAAGAAACGGATGTTTTTGGTTATGGAGTCATTAATTATTAGTGTGGTTGGGGAGAAAAGAGGACGAGGAGATGCCGGTTGTGGGATTCCAGAGCAGGACTGAGCAGAATCTGCTTCAACACTGCGTGCGGACTGAGGATGGAGTGTGTGAGCTGCCGAGTGTTGTGTTGGAGTAGCAGTAACAGACCTGAGAGAAGGGCTACCCGACGGTGCAGGGTAGAGACGGCCTCTGGAGAGTCGGAGCACAGCCTCCTTCAGGATCCTACGTCGGGAAGCGGAGGTTTTTGACCGGGATGACGGCCGCTGGGCCTGAGACCGGCCCAGCGCGGGAGATGTAGCCGGTGGAGGAGATGCAACAGTGTCGGCAGGCACTGTGCGCCGAAAGAGATCCGTATCAGGGAGACTCAAAGCCGCAGGTGCATCCGCTGGATGGACCGGAGTGTCGTTAGACAAGGCTGCATAGCGGTTGGAGAGTCCGATGTGCGGAGGAGAGGCAGCCCCATCCGAGCCTCTCTTAAAGCCACAGACCACCACTTCAGCCCAGGTTGACTGATGCTTCGGAGTCGAGCAGGATGAAAGCCTGGGAAGGCTGGAGGGGTCCTAAAACACGGTGTCCTGGATGTTAGCGGTTGCGCTAAGAGAAACAATCTGTTTGGCTTGTACTGAAGCGACATCATAAAGCCAGTCAGCAGGGAATCTTTCTCTTTGAGTTCCTCTGAAAGTCGTCGGATGTCTTCCATAAGGTCAGCAATCTTCTTGTTCGCTTTCTTAAGGAGTGAGCAGTCCTCATGGGGCAGAGTTATCTCGGCTAGCATAGTCACCGGAGCTTTGTTGCGATCAGTAGCGTTGATCGCGCTTTTACGGTCATCTAGCTTAAAATCCATGTCGGATGACTAAAATCCTTAACCCACGTAAAACTTAAGTTAAATAAAAAGTATATAAAAAATGTAACGAAAAAGAGTGGATTAAAACTGGATAAGAGTTCGGTTTAAGATGGAGCTTCCGACAGGTGGCTACAGACGCCAATGCATGCGCAGAGTGCAGATTACGTCAGCAATTACGTCAGCGATCTTTAAGCTAGTACATAGACTTTGTACATCGGTTTTATACGGTCCTCAACCTCTAGACCATCTGCATTCAGGAATCCCTCCTTTTACACTATGGTTTTACCACCACATTCTTGCAGACCGTTTTTATAAATCTTCTTAAACTAAGCTAAGATCAACTCTTACTTTCATACATTTTTTCACTTTCCCAAGCCATCATCTTTGGAAACTCATTAAAATTAAGATCAACTCTTACTTTCTTCACTGATCCCCCATTCGTATGTAGGCTAATGTTGTAATTGGTCTTTTCTATTACCACAATGGTGTGTTTTTGTGTATATGGATAGCATACTGTTGCTTGTTTGTTTTGATGAGTATTAGTCGTAATCTTTTATGTTTTTAAATACAAATAGGATTCTGAATAACAATGTGCACATATGATTAAATTAAGCTAATGCTCTCAATTCCTTCACTTTCCTAATTGTGACAATAAATGCATCTTAGATTCGGGCCAGGGATATTTGTTTTTTTTGATAAGTAACATTGAGCTTTCTTTTATTTGTTAAAATAAAAATAGGCTTCTGAATAAAACTTCTGGATAAACCCTCTAGTACGGCACGTACTGGGACTGAAATTCAGCCCGGGACTTTGAGAGGGAGAGACCTTTTAGGAAAGCGCCCTTTAGGGAACGGGCAGACTGATTTTTTGCAGTTTATTAGTGCTTTTGTTGTACACAGTGAATCAGATATTTCAAACAAATAGGAGACTTATTAGCACATTTTAACAAAACTCTCTCCATCGCATTGCATCATGGGAATACTGAGGTAACACCTTTTAAGCTCAACTTCTGCTTAAGCAGCAGAACAGCAGCATGCTTTTACACCTGCATGGCAGTAGGGGTGGTAAATGACCCCTATATAACTTTTAACCCTTTTGTCAGGGTCTCTGTCAGTCCCCATGTTTTCCACCTCCTCCTCTCCCCAACCACTATAATAGCCTGCAGGTCCCACATACTCTCTCCTCGCATTTAAAGGGATCTATTATCCAATAGATAATAGTAGCCCACGATAAAACGGGGTCTTGTTTGCGCTATGAGGGTGGCTCAGGGGTTTTAATGATACACTCACACACACTGTTTTAATGCATGATATCACATTTAGTTTAAATGAAGAGAAAATAAAAACAACCACGATGTGGGCTAGTTATAAATAAATAGCTAGACTTTGTGTAGCTACTGTTAAATGTCAAGAGGATATTATATGGGCATGCAGTACTGCTATCTAAATAGGCTACTTAAGATGTTATTTTACTAATGACTTCTATCTTAAAATATAGGAGCTAGGCTTAACCAAATGAAGCTTTTTTTTTTTTTGTCTGAAAATCAGTCCGCCGACCCTTATGGGGGGGGGGGGGGGCGACTTTAAAAATACTTAAGGATTGTCACCTCTCTGTGATTGCCATCTGTTTTTTTTCCACACATGAACCCGTCCCGATTCACCAACTCTGCCGTTTGTTCTTAGCAACATCTAAGACACCCAAACTTGATAACAGTATTGCATCATATAGACTAAAGTATATTTCAATGATAAAAATGACAAAGATAAAACATCAGCAGTTCTAGATCCATAATTACGCTTTCATGTCAACCCGACAGCTGTCTGGCTGTGATCCTGTCCTGTTCTCTCCCACCAACGCAGTCCCACACACCCCCCAAGATTATACTGGCGACACCACTTGGGCAGTTTCTTAATCTCCTTTTATTAACACAGTAGATTACAATTGTCTGCGATGGACTGGGGACCTGTTCAGGGTGTACACCACCTTTCGCCCGATGCCAGCTGGGATTGGCGATGGATGTATGGATGAATTGGATGTATGGATGAGCCAATCCCGGAGGTTGACGATGGATGTATGGATGAATTGGATGTATGGATGAGCCAATCCCGGAGGTTGACGATGGATGTATGGATGAATTTATTCTAATTGTAGAAACAGTAAAAGCAACCTCAATAACTTGGAGGTCAAAGTCTTAAAAAGACTTGAGTAAAGAAATGTGCTTTAGCACAGTATCGATAATCCCTACACCTTTTCTTTAACTGTTGTTTATGCAGTGTTTTGTAAGTCTATTCTTCATGATGGCCCTCAAAATATGTAAAACACATAGGATTCCTTACAATAAAACGGTTTTATCTTTTAATAGACCTACTGCTATATCTACATTGTTTATAGACATTGTTTGCGTTATGAGGATGACATTGATGAGGTTTTAGATTATAAACAAAGTCACAATTCTATTTGTTTAAATAAGAAAAGGTATCCAGCGGATGCCTAGGAGCCGGGATAACTTTAGGACTAAAATAAAGTTTTTTCCCCCTCCTCTCTGGTAGCGCCGTAGGTTACTTCAATCGCTGAGAAAGCTTAATTGTCTTTATTATTTACAAGACAGTTCAGCTACGGTTAAAGAAAATAAAAACCCGCGACACCTCTCACCACCACATCCTTCCTCTATGGGAGGGACCACGAGCACCACTTTTCACATAGGAGTTACTGCATGTTAGAGTCACACACACACACACACACACACACCGTCATCAAAAGAGGAATCATGTATCCAGCAGACATCAATATAGCATCCACGATAACTTTAGGACTAAAATAAGTGTTTTTTCTCTCCTCTCTGACAACCCGCATGTTACTTCAATTATCGTCCTTAAGATTTACAAGACCTCAGTCAATAAGTTAAGAATCAAACAAGAGCGCAAATCCCCGATCAATAAGAAAATCCCTCACACATTTGAAACACTTACGTTATTGAAGTAGTTTAATCGTCATACAAAATTAACAGAGTGGATTCTAAAAACAATAAAAGTAACCAGAGTTTGCATTCTCTATCTGCGACAGCTGTGCATAACTCTGGGCCAAAGTCTTTTTTGATGCGTGATTTAAGCCGAGATAGATGTCACCCAATCTACTATACTAACAGGAGACAGTTTTAAGTAGTTTTTTTCTCCTTTCTATGTAAGTCACAATGTTACTTCAATAAAATAAATGCTCTTTTTCTCCTCTCTGGCAACACGGCATGTTATCGCAATTGCTTTCCTTTAGAGTCACACAAGATTGATAAGAGTAGCTTAAATTGTCACGCACTCACGCACTTGTAAACATTTTGTTACTGGGAGGTTTTAAAACAAGAATGAATAAAGTAAATGACCACTCACGCATTTCAAACAGCTTGTTACTGAGAAAGTTTAATTGTCATAATTATTTGCTATAAGACAGTTCACACTGAATCTCATCACCCCCTCCTTCATCTATGGGACAGGCCAAAATCCTCTTATCACAACTCGGTGTTACTGCACGTAAGAGACTCACACACCCACAACCCATACTACGCAGTCATTCCAACACAAGAAGAAGCAAGATTCTCTGCATTATCGCCATCACAACAGGAAGCAAGATTATCTGCAATATATTCTTTCAAATCTTGGTGTTGCTCCCAATGCATAGTGATAGGGCAGAAGGATTATAATACGCGATACTCAATCTAATTGTATTGTAGATTCCCCCCAAAATATCACAAATCATGCTTTTAGGGGAGCTGATGCCTATGATGTCCCTGGTTCCCCCGTACTTCACACCCTGAATTTCCTCAGGGAAATGAAAATAAGCGTCCATGTGTTTATGAATGCGGATCAAACGCCGGGTGCACACACACTGCAGCACGTGCATTATTGTGAGCATGTGCAGAAGTGTCCTTATAATCAAGGAATAAGGGGGGAAAATATACATAGT
The DNA here is from genome assembly GCF_014851395.1 of Micropterus salmoides. Classification (NCBI taxonomy): domain Eukaryota; kingdom Metazoa; phylum Chordata; class Actinopteri; order Centrarchiformes; family Centrarchidae; genus Micropterus; species Micropterus salmoides. The sequence goes on from NW_024041150.1 coordinate 13,550,585, forward strand.
TAATTGGAATAGATCTTCCTAACAGGAGTCCCACACAGTACCTACTGAGCTAAACATGGAAATGAGTATACAAGGATTTGAAATAATTTGACTTTGTTCTAGCCAGCCATATAACGGCTTCAAAAATTTGGCCTGTGCCAGACTTATTTTCCGGCCCCTGGTGTAAAACATTGCTTTACATTCTGACTTAATATCAGGGACATTTGGATTTATTAACCAAAATAAGCCATGTGTGCTTATGTCTTCCCAAAGAATTAACCTCACAATGCGTCTTGCCTGTATCGAGCCCGCAGCTGCCCCCAGAACTTATTATTCCTCCTTCTCAGAGTCGCTGCATGGGTTAAAAACACCACTCTGCCCTTCATACAGGGATTTTATAGATCAAATTCATAGAATTTAGACCTGTTGTGCTCACTGGATTATTTTAGTTTTAAATCTGTTTTGTTGAGATCCTGATTTCGTGACGCCAATTGCTGAAGACATATTGTGAGCCAGTTTCAGGTGTGAAGAAGTTTCTGATGAAGACTTAACATAGCATGGTGTATTGAGCCCACGCGAGGAGATGCAGTGCCAGCACACACGTGAACACGTCAAATGCCAACACCAAATCTGAAACGATAACATCTTTTGGTACCTTTTATGTTTTTGTCTTCCCCTAGTGCCTGTAGGTTTATGTATTAGGTCATCTTTTGTCTTGAACAACTAATCTATCTGATGTTTAGACTCCAATGCTTTGTCATATTGGAATCTATCACTATCCATGAGTTGTACTCGAATCCGTGGAGCCAGTGAGTTCTTGTAAACATTCTTGTAGGACTCAACCTTGTAGGATTCCCAGAGAACACTGATATCTGCTAGCCTGATGCCTAAGCTACTGTCTCTAACTGAGCAGTATATTGTTGTCTTCCTGACAAAGACAAGTACATGTGAGAAATACCTAAAGCTAGAAGGTCAGAAAACACTTATGGGATCAGTTAAATTTCTCTAAGCCATAGATGTCTCACCTTTCCCTGTTACATCAAAAAAAGCCCCTTAAGAAATATTCTCAACACTGAATAAACCTAAAATATACTTTTAACCACTAAGCAGTTTTTGTAACAACTGTAAAACTGACAAAAACAATGAAGTCCATAAAATAATGAGAGGAAATTTTTAACAGGATTCCTATGAAGAGGGCAGTGATGGCGGCAGTGATTGTTAGTTATTCAGGAAATTATCAAAAATATCCTTGGTCATTCAATTCAATTCAAATCAGCTTTATTGGCATGAATCATCATGATTCTGAATGATGAGTGTATGAACACACAGAGCTCTTCAAGGACCTGTCAGGGAATTCAAGTGCAACAATGCCCTCTGGTGTTTGCATGAGTATACTGCCTAGTCCTACTACCATACTGAGCTACACTTCTGTGTTTTGAGATCATTAGTGATGGACAGACAAAGATGTGATGGAAATTTGATATTTTACTGTGTTTACTGTTTCACCCTGCATGCTTCATCAGAATAGACCAGTGTTTCACTGTGTGGTACTTGATTATTTTATTATATTACAGCTAGGTGAAGTTTCCCATGGAAAAGATGCTCGTTAGAGAGTTTTCTTATCAGACTGTCCTTGATAGGTCTTCATCTCAGGACAGCTGGTCCTTACTCCTTTCCTCCCTTGGATAGATGCGTAATACCCTTACAGTATAAAGTCACCTGTTTCTTCACTAGCTCTTGGTCTTACACTCTGCAGACTGTTTGCACTCTGTATCTTTGTCTGACCCTTTGCAAAGAATAAAACCATTAAAAGATGTCTGGATTGAACTCACTAAAGGATATATTTCCATTTCATGTATGAGGACTTTCTTTGTTATTCCTCAGTCTGTAACTTGCAGGAATCGAGGCAACAGGCAATTAATGAAATAAGAAGTCCTTTCCTCAGAGCTGTCATTATAAAGCAACGTCAGTTAAATATGACATGTAGCACAGCTACATAATTTTTCCATTGTTTTGAGCCTGTCCCTGTGACCTCTGTCAGAGGAGCAGACCAGCTGTCAGCACCCATACCTAAAGGCTACAGATCATCATCTTCACAATCCAGGAACATGTATGCCAACATTATGACATGTACAAACATCTCAAGGTTGCAGTAAACGTTATAATGTATGTTCAAAACAGTTACAGTAGCCTACGCTATCATGTAGGTGTCCACGATCTGCCTTTTCAAAGAGATTGTTAGGATCTATCAGTTTAGTTCGGTGGCTCATACACGCAGTTGACAGCTGCTTTGTCAACATCGCAAGTCAGCTGCCTCGCTGCCTGCATCCTCCGCTGTCTACAAAAGCGACACTGGAACTGTTGGGCCTCATAAAATTAACAATAAAGTTCCCCGTGTCCCCCAGTTCTGCCACAACTCACTGAGTTTGCTGATGAACAGAAAGTGTTAAAGTTACTTGTTGCCAAAGTAAACGCTAACTGTGACTCAACATGTGCCAGCGCTTCAAATCTGGCTGGAGTGTATCTGAAGGGGAGTTCGCAACTACTACAAGCCAGTTTATCTCCTTCATCTTCAAAGCCACCTGTGAGAAATGGAGCAGGAAACAAAAACTCTTCCCACCGCCCACAAATCAACATTAAACATTAAAGGTGAGTGGGGTGGCAGTGACGCAATGGATAAGACTATGCCTTTGGTGTGAGACCCAGGTTCGATCCCCCACTGTGACCCATCTACCATTGTGTCCCTGAGCAAGACACTTAACTTAACCCCTAGTTGCTTCAGAGGTGTGCAACCTCTGACATGTATAGCAATTGTAAGTCTCTTTGGATGAAAGAGTCAGCTAAATGCATAAACGTATTATACTGCATTCCAGCCCTATATTGTTGTTCTGACTCCTGAATAGTAGCTTTGCTTGATTTAAAATTCAAAAAAATTATTTTCGAGCTTATACTGGCCCTTCATGCAGGCCCTCATTTCAGCCTCTGTCTGAAACGAGCTGTAGATGCTCCTGTCTCTTTTGTCTAAATTTAACCAGGGCCATTGAAAAAGCTTATTAGGTTACAGTTGTTATTTTTTTCCCGTAAGTACGTTTTGTTTTAAGCCTGTTTTTTGCTAGCCAAAATTAGCCTCCCGGTTAAAATCACAGTTAACATGAATTACTGATGCACCTAGTTAACCAAGCTAGTTAGTGCCACCATCTTGTCCAAATATGGCCACATCCTGTGCTTGGTTTCACAAACTCAACATGGCCAAACTGCCAAACTTGAGTCTTCAAAACGGCGGTCACGGTCACTCTGTCCACTTCTTTTATACAGTCTATTGTATAGACAGACTGAGCATAGCAGTTGCTGAAAGATGGGTGAATGCGGAAGTCCCTTAAACCTGCATTCTTTCTAATGGCCAGCTGGGGGCAACTCCACTGGTTGTAAAAAAGAAATCCGGGTACATTAGAAATAATAATGACCCTACTTCTCAGCTGATTTATTACCTCACTAACTTTACCTGTGCTTCGGCTTATCGGTCTCTCGTGGTGAATTTGCATTCTATAAGCGCAATATACACTGCTCAAAAAAATAAAGGGAACACTAAAATAACACATCCTAGATCTGAATGGATGAAATAATCTCATTAAATATGATGGAGCAAGACATGATGTCCCAGATGTGCTCAATTGGATTCAGGTCTGGGGAACGGGCGGGCCAGTCCATAGCATCAATGCCTTCCTCTTGCAGGAACTGCTGACTCCAGCCACATGAGGTCTAGCATTGTCTTGCATTAGGAGGAACCCAGGGCCAACTGTACCAGAATATGGTCTCACAAGGGGTCTGAGGATCTCATCTCAGTACCTAATGGCAGTCAGGCTACCTCTGGCGAGCACATGGAGGACTGTGCGGCCCCCCAAAGAAATGCAACCCCACACCATTACTGACCCACCGCCAAACCGGTCATGCTGGAGGATGTTGCAGGCAGCAGAACGTTCTCCACGGCGTCTCCAGACTCTGTCACATCTGTCACATGTGCTCAGTGTGAACCTGCTTTCATCTGTGAAGAGCTCAGGGCGCCAGTGGCAAGTTTGCCAATCCTGGTGTTCTCTGGCAAATGCCAAATGTCCTGCATGGTGTTGGGCTGTAAGCACAACCCCCACCTGTGGACGTCGGGCCCTCAAACCACCCTCATGGAGTCTGTTTCTGACCGTTTGAGCAGACACATGCACATTTGTGGCCTGCTGGAGATCATTTTGCAGGGCTCTGGCAGTGCTCCACCTTGCACAAAGGCGGAGGTAACCATGCTCTGGGTTGTTGCCCTCCGGTCTCCTCTACATCTCCTGATGTACTGGCCTGTCTCCTGGTAGCGCCTTCATGCTCTGGACACTACGCTGACGGACATAGCAAACCTTCTTGCCACAGCTCGCATTGATGTGCCATTGTGGTGTATAACATATGCTTTTGACATTACAGTTTAATATAATGCTCTGCAGCTGGTGAAAGGAACAGTGAACCCTTATGAGGAAGTAATGATTGATGGGTGAACCAAGAGTGAACCCTCCTATAGAATTTGACCCCTGACCCAGAGCTGGAGAGAGACACAGTGTTAGGGGAAGTGGTGTCTAACAGATGGTTACACTTATTCTACAGCACTGTGCCCTTATATGGTATTTAGCAGATACCTAAACATGTCCTATATAAGCTGTGTTCGATGTACAGAGAGACAGAGTGGTTATCGGGCTGGGTCACTCTCCAAGCTGCTGCAGAGCTTGTAATTGATGCTGAACTCCTTGATGTAATAAACTTTTATAATCAAGAACAGTGTCAAGCGGATTTCTTCTCAACACATCATCGCAGCATTATCGTTCGGACACCACAGAAATTGGCGACCACGAAGGGACCGTGTTGTGCCAGAATTCATCGTTCCATCACAGGCTCCGTCGAGCTGACTCCCGCTCCAGAAGCTAGCGTATATGGTGAGTTTTCTCATAAACTGTGGGCGCTGGTCAGTTCGTGTGTCTGTGTGTGCGTTGAAGGGTACACCGGTTCGATCCCGTGTGAATGCTTGCGGGTGGATGTGTGAGAAGACTCCGTTCTAAATTTGTGTGCGTGGTGGATAACGCAAAAAGGTTGTGTGTGTGAATGTAATGAAGACAGATAGATAGATATAAAAGGAAGAAAAAGGAACAGCCTAGGAGTAACAGGAAGTGAGGTTTCATAACTTTGCAAAGATTAAGAATATGGGCCCTCAGATTCTTATAACCGTAAGTCATGTGGGATGGAAATTACTGTCGCGTGAAACTAGGCTTTAAGGAATAGGTAAATTGGAGTAAGGGAAAAAGAGAGAGAGTGCAACCCTGGCCAGGGTCATTCGGCTTGAATACAAATTAATAAGGATAAGGAAGAAAATATAAGGTTAAGGAAAAAGGAAAAAATAAGGATTAGGACGCCGCAGATCTGGACAAAAAGCCCTTGAAAGGCGATCTTAGATGGGCCGCAAATCCTGGAAAGGAACTAGGTGAATTTTCGGGTCCGTTCAAAGGAACTGGGAGCTTGTAGAAGAAAAATTTAATTGTAAGTTACCTCTCGATACATGTGTTGACGAACTATGTCCGAAGTGGCCTCTCATTAAATATCTGCAAACTCGAGGTAGCATAAATTTAGGAAGGAAAATAATAAAGGAAAAAGGTGCGGCGGAAGCATGCTGTATAAACAGTGTGAAGGAATGCATTCTTGTTGACTGGATAGCTATTGTGTGTGTGTGTGTGTGGAGAGCTGCCCTGCTGTGTCTCGGTTGTGTGTGTGAGAAATAGGAGAAGCCTAGTGTGTGTGAGACTATGCAGAGGACAATAATGCTAGGATTCAAGAAAACATATATATGAATAAAGAAATAGAGAAGGGAACTTGATCAAGGGGAAAACTGTGTTTTGAAATTTGTTAAAGTTATTGATTAATGCTGCTGTATGGTTTGGGTCATTTCAGAAGCAGCAGTGGGGGTTTTTCTTAGCCTAAGTTACTTTTTTGGGAAGTGCGCATTTGTTTGTCTATATTTTACTTACTTTTCATTTGGGGTTTTTTATGTGTGTAAATACATTTTAAAAGGCATTTTCATTGGTATTGAAGAACGGTTGTTAATAGAGTAAGCTTTAAATAGGAGTGAAGAGTAGTGTCCCCAGCATCCCCAGTGTAAATGACACCGAAATTCCTTAGCTTGCATGTTAACGTAGATATGTTAAAAAGTTAGGGAAAATAGATTATGATTATTCAGAGAGGTGACACTCTTATTTTGGGGGGAAAATAACCTTGTGAGTACATAAAAGGACTAAAGTGTTGTTTGCCTTTTTTTGGGGTTTTTGTTCTCCTGTGATCTGAGAGACAAGAAGGAGAGAGAGAGAGAGAAGGAGAGAGAGGGGGTGCCGTCCAGGGCGCCACAGCAAAGCAGCCCCGGATCCAGTCTGGCCAGTATTGTGCAATCCACAAACTCTTTACAAACACCTGTGCATATGTGTCTATACTCATTTATAATTATTACGGCTGATACACATTTAGTTTGTTTCCTTTCAGGATATTATAGACACATTTGTAACACAGAGAGTCTATTTGTGTATGCCTGCCATATTTCATGTTATGACTATCTAAGGGGAGACTTGGCAACGGACTGATCAGTTACTGTATTTGAATATTACATATGGGAGTTTTTGTGCAGGGGTCGTTTGAAGTCAAGTTGTGTTGGGAATTGAGTGGTATTGAGATTTTGGGACAAAACTAAGGTGAGAGGGTGCTTATTAGGTAGGAGTTGGCGCCGTGTGATTGCTGGATAACAAGATTTTTGTGATTGCTCTGGAGTTGACAAATTCCCTTGATTTTCCGTTAGCGGATGTGGTAAGATTGCCACCTATCAACAATTAAGTAGAATTAAAAGAAAAATAAACAAATAAGTAATAAGGAAAATAATTTACAATAAAGAAATATAAAAAAGTTGTCACTATGCGGAAAAAGGACATTAAAACGTTGAAAGTAACTACTCCGGTTGATGTAGTGCAAAAAAATAATCCTCTAGTTGATGGTATTGTAAAGTTATCTGAAAAATGGCATAAGCGTTGGCCTAATATTGAACAACCATGGCCTGTGGAAGGGACTCTTAACCCAGGTGTACTTAAAATAATGCAAGTACTTGTGTCCACATATAAGTCGGATCAAAACAAGGGGAAAAAAGGGGAACGACGTAAAGAGAAGAGACGAAGAGAGCTGGGTGTTCTTAAGTTGTTCGAACATGAAGGTCAAAAACTGATGAAAGAGACGCAAGAAAAAATGGCAAAAGAGGCAAAGATAACAGAGAAAAATTAATGGCAGAAGTCAACAAACCCTTCTCACATACGGATTCAGCAAAGAGACCTCCACCATACGAGGAGGAAGCGGAGTTTAAGGATGTCTATCCTCAGCTTCCAGTGATTATTCAGGAGAGTGGTTATTGCATCAGAGATGAAGATGAACGAGTCATAGAGAGAGGACAAGCAGAAACAACTATAAAGATGACTCCAAGCTCCAAAAGTAAGAAGAAAATGACATGTTTGGGAAACTAAGGGTAGAGCGAGGTTTAGGAGAATGGAAGATGATGATGAACAGAGTGATGTAGAAGAGATCATGGGTGGATATGATCCTGTGATCAGACGGAGGCTGGCCAGAGCGGAAAGAAGGGGTGATGAAAGTTGGAAGAAGAAGGATACAGGAGATCAGATCTCCGATGAAAGTGAAGATGGAGACAGCGATGAAGAGTGGGAGATTAAAGGTGCTTCATGTTCAAGAGGATTTTATCCTCCAATGACTACTGAAGAAATAGAAAAAGACATGGATCGATATCATGCTTGGAGAAGTCGACTTATCCAGAAGAAATAAGAGAATTGGAAGAACATCTCGAGAAGCTGACAATACAGAGGGAGAAATTGAGGAAAAAAGGGCCTCAAAAATTGGAGAAGAAGTATGCATTACGCCCAAGGAAAGGGAGCACAAGTAAGAAGATGCTGCCAGTGATAATCCGAGGACAGAATCTGGAGTATAAGCCTTTGCAGAATACCGATATGTCAGATATACTTGAGAAGTTGCCTATTCTTCAAGATGGAGCACATCCTTGGATCTCGAAGTTGGAAGAAATTACGGTAGGAACACAAACTGCCATAGGAGATATTAAGAGGCTTTTTGCTAATCTCCTGGGGATTCCAGGTATGGAAGAGATTTTTCAGAGAGCGGGACTTAATCGATATGTGGGGACTGCTGTAAATGATCCGGAGTTGTTCGCTGCAAGTAGGAATCGACTGTGGAGAGCACTGAAAGACACGTTTCCCACAAATGTGCATCCTGACAATATCTTGATTGATTCATTGGGAAAAGAAGAGAATCCGAGAGCCTATGTGTCGAGAGCTCATCAGGTGTGGAGAAATATCACAGGAAATGATCCAGAGGCGAGTCAAATGGAGCGGTCAATTTTGCGAGCTAAACTACAGATGGGGTTGCCCCCACCAGTAAGGAGCAAACTGGCAGAGGTGGTTGGACTTGGAAGCATGGCAATAGGAGTCTATACAGATCATATAGCCCATCAAGTGGATCTATATAGGAAAAAGGAACATGATCAGAAAGAACAGGACCAAGTGACTCTCAGGAAACTCAATCAAATACAACTGGGGGGAAAATAAGAAGAAGGAGAAGAAACAGGCTTTGGTTATGGAGGAGCAGTGATTACTAAAGCAACAATCACCACCACAGCTTCAGTCAAGCCAGGAACAACCGCAATTGCCCCAACCACCACTAGTGGTCCCAGTTGTTTCATATCCACAGCCAGTTTATGGACAGATGCAGAATTGGAGAGGAAGAGGACGAGGAAGCCAAGAAGAGGAGGATTTAATCCATACTTTCAGCAATCTCCAGAAGTGTGTTACAATTGTGGACAGGTTGGTCACTTTGCCCGTGAGTGCAATAGCTCAGGAGGAAATTTCAGAGGAGGAAATTTCAGAGGAGGATTCAGGGGCCAGTCAAGGTCGCTTGGAGGACTGGTGAACCCTCACAGGGGCCCGGAGCCAGGATTCTAGAGGTGCCCAGAAAATCCGAAAGGGGGGTGTCAGCTGGTAGCATCAGGGCCGGAAAGAGATCCAACAATTGAGTAACCGACCATTGGAAGTAATGGCGGATGGCGGAGCGGCTTTCACCTGTGTTCGGCCTGAAGATACACATCTTCCTATGTACAATCAACTGATTCGGACAAGGGGGTTTGAGGGAGTGAAGCAGCTGATTCCTCTCACGGAACCAATTGAGCTCTGCTATAAAAATCAGAAAACTACAATACCCATATTGGTATCAGAACATACACCTATTGCTCTACTGGGAAGAGATGCTTGTGTAGATTGAACTGCACATTAAAATGTACACCAGATGGCTGTCTGATAGACGTGCCAAAAGAAATGGTCCACCAACTATTGATGACAACAGAGATGGAGTCCTCTGCAGTATTCTGGATTGGAAATCTCAGTGCAGATTTCTTGGAGCCGGCTAAGATATGGGAGAAATTCATTGTGGCGAACATGCCAGATGCGAAACTTCCAGAATATCCATTCCATTGTACGCTCAAGTATTTCAAGAATGCTGCCCAATCAAACCCAGAGGAATGGTTGGCTCATCAACCAAAGGGAATTCAACTAAGCTCAAGTTGCATAATTTTGGGACCACAAGGAGCAGCTATGAAGGTAAACACTGATGATTATCTGGAGAAAGAATTCAAAATTGAGAAGAGTGTGCCACATGTGACTTTGTTGGTTTCTGAAGACTATGAGCAGAAACACATAGGGGAAATGATGACAGAAGCAGAGGAAGCTGTTTTTGTACCGATGAAAGAGAATTTGGCAATTTGGAGGAGTACAGATCAGCGATTTGTCAAAATCATGATTTCAGCTAAAGGACAGGGACAGCCACAAGCTGTACGGATGACACATGAATCTATTTGTAGTGCCAAGATGGACTCGGATTCTATGAAAGAGGAGATGTTGCGAGAAGTTCCAGAATGTTTGTGGTCTCAACACAGTACCGATATGGACTTGTGAAGTCAGCCCAACCAGTGAAAGTAGAACTTCGACCAGGAGCTAGACCTCCTTGGAAGTATCAGCATCCATTGAAGGATGAAGCAATTCAAGGAATCGAACCACAAATTGAGGGACTTTTGAAAGCAGGTGTTTTGAAGAAGACAACAAATCCTCAGAGTAACACGCCTTTGTTGCCTGTGAAGAAACCTGATGAGACTTATCGTATGGTTCATGATTTGAGAGCAGTAAATGAAGTGGTAACTGATTTTCCAGCAGAAGTTCCGGATCCACATACTTTGTTAGCCCAAATCCCTCCTGATGCAACACATTTCACGGTGTTAGATTTGTGTGGTGCATTTTTTAGTGTTCCTCTTAGTGTAGAGAGTCAGGGTTTATTTGGATTCACATATAAAGGACAGTTTTATGAGTATGAGAGATTGAAGGATTTAAACACAGTCCTCATATTTTTAACAAAGTATTGAAAGATGATTTGGTAGGGATAGATCAGATATTGCAGAGTACTGTGATTCAATATGTCGACGATATTATGATCTGTTCACAAGATGAAGAAACATGTCACAAAGACTCAATTAAATTGCTACAAATATTGGCAGAAAAGGGGCATAAGGCCTCACAAAAGAAGTTGCAATATTGCCAGGTGAAGGTTGATATTTGGGTCAGACAATAACGCATGGACGCAGAAGCATTTCTGATTGTCAATTGGAGGCTCCAAAGCCCAGAACTGTCAGAGAGATGTTGACGTTTCTTGGTATTGCTGGTTATTCTTCAGCATGGGTTGAGGATTATTCTAGTTTGACGGGACCTTTGAGAGCTATGGTTAAGGATACTGGGAACGCTCAACTTCACAGCAATCTGTCCTGGACACAGGAAGGCCTTGTGGCATTTGAAACAATCAAACAGAGGTTACAGGAGGCGCCAGCGCTCACACTACCAGATTACTCTAAGAATTTCTTGTTGTATGTGTCTAATTCCACTGGAGGTAAATATGCATGTGCAGTCCTTTGTCAGCCGACGGGTACAGGGTCGAATCCTCAACCTATTTCCTATTATTCGACTGCATATTCAGAAGTGGAATTAGGGCTACCACTGTGCTACAGAGCAATGGTTGGAGTTTATTTAATGTATGACAAAGCATCATCTGTTACGAGGGGTTACCCAGTGACAATTCTTACCCATCATAGTCTCAGGAATCTACTGAACTAGGGGAAAATACACATTGACTATGCCAAGGCTTAGAGACTATCATAGGCTCTTAGAGCAGGAGGATGTCACCCTGGTAAGGTGTGATACGGTAAATCCAGCCGAGAATTTGCCAACGTCAGAGGATGGTGAGCCACATGATTGTGTTCAAGAGGCAGAGAAATACTCAAGGCTTAGATCAGACTTGCAAGCCCTTCCACTACGTGAGGCAGACCTGGAGTATTGGACTGATGGGTCTTGTTATCGTGTGGGAGATAAATTGTGTGCTGGCTATGCAGTAGTAAAAGCTCAAGGAACGGGATTTGTTGTTGAAAAAGCTGAAGTGATACCACAGCCTGCGTCTGCACAGCTTGCAGAACTTGTGGGGCTAACAGAAGCGTGTTTGTTAGCTGACGGGCAGCGAGTGACAATATATACTGATTCGGCATATGCACATAATGTATGTCATTTGTTTGGAGCAGTGTGGAAAGGTCGGGGGTTTAAGAGAACGGATGGTTCTCCGATACAACATCACGCACAAATAATAAAACTGTTGCACGCTATGATGAGGCCTAAAGAGATAGCGATAGCTAAGTGTGCAGCTCATAAAACAGATGCGTCAAGAGTGACACAAGGGAACAAAGCTGCTGATGAAGCTGCAAAAGCTGTCACAGGAGCTGACAAATTGGGCAAGGTTTTTCTGGTCACTCATGGGGTGGACTTGGAAGACAGAATTACGCTTAAGGAAGTGATTTTGATGCAGGAAGCTGCTTCTATGATTGATAAACAGTTATGGCTAGACCGAGTGCTGTTAAGGATTCTACGGGTCTTTGGAGAAATCATGAGGGACTGATAGTAGCACCTCTGGACCTGTTAGGTTTGATGATTCAGGAAGCACATGGGTTAGCTCATGTTTCCAGGGGGAGGTTAGGAGAAAAATCACAAAGGAGTATGGTTTTTGGGCACCATATTTGCTTGAACAGATTGATTATGTCATAGGCAGGTGTACAATCTGTCTGAAAAATAATGTCCGCAGGGGTATGTCTGTTCCTCCTGGTTACATTCCCACCCCAAGGGGTCCTATGCGTGAGTTAGTTGTTGACTTTGTCGATATGATAAAACCAGTTGAAGGGAAAAGATACATGCTAGTGGTTGTGGATAGATTTTCACGATGGCCGGAGGCCTGTCCAACCAAGCGGAAAGACGCTCAATCGGTTGCCAAGTTTTTGTGTAGAGAGGTCATAAGCAGGTGGGGACTTCCAGATCGAATATCATCAGATAATGGGAAAGAGTTTGTGGATAAAACAGTGAAATTGATTTAGCAAAAATTGGGAATCAAACAACGTTTTGGAGCAGTTTATCACCCACAAAGTCAAGGGTGTGTGAAAAAATTAATGGGGTTTTGCAAATGAAACTATACGAGGGCTTAATCTTCTGTCAAATACTCAAAGAAGTCACAGACTGACATTGTTGAAACATGACATGGCTCTTGACTATATTTTAGCCAAACAAGGAGGTTTGTGTGTGGCTATGAACTTGACGGGAGACGGTTGTTATACTTTGATCCCAGATAGTTCTGATAATATCACTAGTGTTATAGATGCATTAAAGAGTATAAGGGATGCGTTTGGTCAATCTGAGGGAGCTGGATGGTCAGCAAATACTTGGCTACAAAATCAGTTAGGACCAGTGGGAGCAGAGGTGGTTCAGATTTTGGTAGCAGCTTTTGTAGCGCTGTGTTTGATGTTTTGCTTTTGTACGGTGCTATTGACTTTTGCGAAAGCTATGATATTGAGATGGGTTGGAGTGATAATGCCTGGGGAGAACACTCAGATGCCTTTGTTAACTATGGCTGATTTAGATGGAGATGATGAAGGGGAACCAGATGAATTAATGATGGAAAGATATCCATTTTAATGTTACTTTGTATTTTCATACATTGAGGTTTTAATTTTCATGTGCTATTTGCAACAAGATACTGGTTGGTGTTTTCTTTTCTTCCAGAGTATATGGGGATTTACAGATGGGGATTTAAATACTCAAACAAGGACAATATGAAAGAACTCTGGACAAGGATGGTGTGGAAACGTCTGGATTGCATCGACACTGCTGAGGAGCTGCAGTGGAATACCTTCCTATGTCTACTTTGATATAGATATGAATACATATGTGAATGAATAATACTTAATTAACAATTATATTCTTTTTGTGTGTTAACTGTGTAAAGACTTAGACACTTAGGGAGTTAATATTTGGGGACCTCAGGTTTTTTTCTTTTTCTTGATGCTTAGGGATATAGGGTCTAGGCAGGGAAAGGTCCGTTGGAGGGTCCGATGGGTTGACCAGCCTGAATTCGGACATTGTTTTGATTTGTTTAATTTCCTGAGGTTTTCACATGTATTGGCTAAACCATATTTCTGCATTGACTGATAAAGATGTCGTTTATTAATTGGACTGGAGTACCATGCGTGGCCGCCTAAGGCAGAGGGGCCGTGAGAAAATTTTCCTGTCTAGATTGTCTTAGAGGGAATTTGGAATGAAGGCTGCCGGACGGGTTTTTCGTTCTCACACTCCATAAAGTTGATATGTTGTTAAAAATAATATGCAAGAAGTATGTGTTGGAGAAATTTATCTCTTTTTGTTTTTCGAGACTCAATTAAGTCTCGTAGGGGGGAATATGTGGTGTATAACATATGCTTTTGACATTACAGTTTAATATAATGCTCTGCAGCTGGTGAAAGGAACAGTGAACCCTTATGAGGAAGTAATGATTGATGGGTGAACCAAGAGTGAACCCTCCTATAGAATTTGACCCCTGACCCAGAGCTGGAGAGAGACACAGTGTTAGGGGAAGTGGTGTCTAACAGATGGTTACACTTATTCTACAGCACTGTGCCCTTATATGGTATTTAGCAGATACCTAAACATGTCCTATATAAGCTGTGTTCGATGTACAGAGAGACAGAGTGGTTATCGGGCTGGGTCACTCTCCAAGCTGCTGCAGAGCTTGTAATTGATGCTGAACTCCTTGATGTAATAAACTTTTATAATCAAGAACAGTGTCAAGCGGATTTCTTCTCAACACATCATCGCAGCATTATCGTTCGGACACCACACCATCCTGGATGAGCTGCACTACCTGAGCCACTTGTGTGGGTTGTAGACTCCGTCTCATGCTGCCACTAGAGTGAAAGCACCGCCAGCATTCAAAAGTGACCAAAACCTCAGCCAGGAAGCATAGGAACTGAGAAGTGGTCTGTGGTCACCACCTGCAGAACCACTTCGTCTTGCTAATTGCCTATAATTTCCACCTGGTGTCTATTCCATTTGCACAACAGCATGTGAAATTGATTGTCAATCAGTGTTGCTTCCTAAGTGGACAGTTTGATTTCACAGGAGTGTGATTGACTTGGAGTTACATTGTGTTGTTTAAGTGTTCCCTTTATTTTTTTGAGCAGTGTATGTGCATAGAGTTCACTACTTTATCAGAGAATTTAATCAGAAGTTGATATGATAGAGCTAATGTTGATCATAAATAGCTGATGCTTTTATCCAGAGCGACTTACAATAGCTAATTATGTCAGAGGTCGCACTCCTCTGGAGCAACTAGGGGTTAAGTGTTTTGTTCAGGGACACATTGGTGGATGTGTCTTAGAAACCCTTATTGAAAAGCCACATGAGGATGTTCAAAAAACACATCAGAAAATAATGTCATCACGTGTCCACATAAAAACAATATTAGAGTCGTTTTGGTACATTTCTAGAATCATCCTTAACATTTGCAAAACAGTAAGTGCATGTCCTGAAACAGGTAGTACAAACAAAACAACACAGTGGATTACCTGCAAAAGCCCTTTACTTGCTCAAAATCCTTAGTCTCTCTCTCAAAAGTAAATATTCAGTTCAGTGCCATCAGAATGACAAGTCCTCGTGTCATTGTTTACGAACAAGAGAGTCAAAATGTTTAGCCATGTTGTCAATATAACAGTGTAGTCTGTAAGTATTTATGATTTGGCTATGGGTCATGGGTCTCAGTCAGTGAGCTAGTAGATAATTTCAATTCTAAAATTACAAATGTTATTGATGCCATTGCACCAGCGAAGGTGAAGGTGGTCTCGGGTAAGAGATCTCCATGGAGAAATGCCACGCTGGTAAGAACTCAAAAAAGTGAGTGTCAAAAAGCTGAAAGGTGGCGGAAAACAAATCTCCAGGTTCATTATGACGTCTATAAAGAGAGACTTGACATTTCTTCTCTGACATCATCACCAAAAACACTTATAGTCGACAGGCTAACCAACCCTCCCGTGTCTGTAGCCTCTGAACTTCTATCCACCAGGGCCTGATGAATGAATGAATGAATTTGCCTCCTTCTTCACAGACAAAACAACAATTGGACAAGCAATAACTGCCTCCATGTCAGTAACAGGATATTTCTTGTCCCTGTGTCCACTTAAAAACAATTAATTTGGCATGAGACAATTTGATTCTATTAACCATAAAAACCTGGAGGACATAATACAACATCTGAAGTCCTCCTCATGCTGCCTTGATATTCTGCCAACAGGTTTTTTCAATAATGTTTCTAAATGCATGGCCTCAGATCTACTACAAATTGTCAACATGTCTCTCCTCTCAGGTTTTTTCCCACATGCCCTTTAAACTGCAGTCATTAAGAAATCTAGACAGGTCACCAATGAGCTGTTATAGGCCCATATCAAATCTCCCATTTTTCAGTAAAATCATTGAAAAAGCTGTTTTTCAACAGCTTAGTGCTTTCTTGGCACTAAATAACTGTTTTAATATCTTCCAGTCAGGATTTCAACCACACCACAGCACTGAGACGGCTCTTGTGAAGAGCTTCAATAACATTCATTTAAACACTGACAGTGGCAGAATTTTCTTAGTATTATTGGATCTCAGTGCTGTATTTGACACGGTCGACAACATTTTACTAGACAGACTTGAAAACTGGGTGAGACTTTCTGGCACAGTACTAGTGAACTGCACTGTGGCTTTTACTGTCCTGTTTTACCCTGTTTCTATTTCCTATTTAACTCTTGTCATGTATTTTTCCCATTTTATTTTCTATTTCACTTTTAAAAATTATGTTTTTATGTTGTTTTTCAATTTCCCTATGCTGATTTTATCTTTTATGTAAAGCACTTTGAATTTCCTTGTTGTTGAAATGTGCTATACAAATAAACTTGCTTTGCCTTGCCTTAGGTTTTGATGACAATGATTGAAAATGCACAAGGCTGCACATTTTCTGTACGGCACAAATCACTTTCACCAGTACAAAGACAGGACAGGATTCACAGTTATGCTTTTACTTTAACTATAATTTTTTGACAGAACATGTCATTGTGATACAGAAAAGAAAAAGACAGGACTGTTTTACAGCATTGCATAGCACAACAGTAAAAATTACAAAATTAGAAATGTAAGCATGGGATCCTAGGGAACGTGATAACGGGATAATTTTCTTGTGAACATGAGCTAACAAACCATGGCTGAATAAAGGGGTTGGTAGGGGGGTAAGACTATTCAACAGAGACTGGTATAATACATTGTAATCAGCATGACTAAGCAATTGATAATGTACAAAGCAGCAGACAATTGTACATTAGTGTTGTGTCGTTCAAAGAACGTTTCATTCATAAGACCTAATCATGTATATGACTCGGGAGGAACGGGTTGTCTCAGTGAGTGATTCATTCATTTTCACGCATGCGTGAAGGATCTTACGATCACTCGTCACACGGCAGCTGCATGGGCTCCGTCAGCACAGGAAACAGAATTGATTAGTTCACGACTCTCAACTGTGGGTCTCTAGGTGTCTGAATCGTTCATTTGTCACGTCACAGCTACTGTGTGGAGCAGGAATGAACGACTCGTTCACTGCTCACATGGGTTCTCCTCAGTCTTTCATTCATTCGGCAGGCTGAGGTCGTCTCCTCTCCAAAACAAACAGACCCGGTCATTAAAACACAGCCACGTAGCAACGTTAGCGTTAGCCCTGTAAACAGCTAACAGCTGATCCAGGTCTGCCAGAAAACGCAACGTAACTTTTCCATTTTATTTAACAGAGCCGTGCTGTTGTTTCACAGCTCCTGACTGGTGAACAACCTGCAGTGTTTGACAGCGATGTGCTCATGTGTGTTTCTCTGTCTGCAGAATCAGGACCTGATGTGGCCCATTCTACATCCAGACCAGCCAAACCGCTGCGTTTATATGTGTTTATTTCTCTGTTCCTCTCTGTGCTGGAGCTCTTTAAGAACTTGGTGGCTCGATCCAGATTATTATTAAATTGGTTGAATTTTAATAAGAGTGTGTTTATTCATATAGTGTATCAAGCTTATTACTTCAATATATTTACTGCTAATCTGATATTAATATTTTACTCATGGATAGGGACGTTAGGCTGCTGTATGAATGAGCACTTCAGAGATAATGATAGTAATTAGCCATATATGTCTGGTCTGCTTGTATACTACTCGGGAAAGATTGTGAAAATGGAAAACATATTTTAACATGTTTTTTTACATGGTTTGAATTTGGTTGTGGACCCAGGGGGTTTATATAATGATGATATACAGTAATCAAGAGGTGAATTTGTGCATTATACTTTGTCAAATAAAGCAAGCCAGACAGCCTTATGTGTTTGAGAACGGAATAACCAGCCTAGTTCAAATGAATGAAATGACTCAAAAAAAGATTAGTTCATTTTAATGAACGAGATTTTAATGAACGAGTCTGTCAAAAGACGAACTTGCCATCAGTATTGTACATAATCATTCGCATCAGTGAGTCGAAGCATTTGCAATTTGTTCAAAATAGTGACAAATTGCTTTTATGATGTGCACAAGTGGAAAAAAGATGTGGAGGTTTAACAATTAGTTTTGAGAATTTCTATTCTGATCTGATACATGCACCAAAGCGACTGAGAAAAACTGGAAGAACTGATAAGTTATGAGTTTTACGTGAGTTTTATCTGTATCACTGTTGCAGAAATTGTGTTTCCTTTAACCTTATGTAATTTTATGCTGCTTGATTCAGTTTGCCTCTGCTCTGAAATATTGTAAATGTGTATTTAAACATGTAAAGCACTTTGTAACTCTGTTTTGATGAATGCAGTATAAATAAGGTTTATTGTTATCATTTAAAAGTACAGCGTACATGTAATTATTGTCTGTCATATCTGAAATATCTGTTGTTATTGCATGTTTACAAATACAAATCCAAACAACTCTGCCACGAATGACTTTGTAATTGACAGGTTTATATAAAAGCTGTGAGGTAGAAAATACATCGGTCAACCAGCTAATGAAACATATGTTTAAAAAGTCTTAAAAATTAAATCATTTCTATCATGTATCAAAAGGTCTTAAATTTTGTCGTAGGCAGTACTGAGAGTTACAAAATGTTTTTGTATCCAATTGTGAGCTGTCACACACCTATGAACTTAAAATGGCAGCCTGTTCAATTTTTTTTCTGGAGTTTCAGTCAGCACCATCAGACCTGTACAAACAGCATTGCTACTGTCCCACTAAAATCCAATCTTTGATTCATGCCAACTTCCTCATACTCAACTGTGACACATCAGGCTTAATTACACTTAATTATTATCTGACCCAAATCGCTCACAACTTCCCCCCACACAAACTCAGAGTCTTCTTCTTTCTTTGAGTACAATGAAAAGTGCTCTATGAATAAAATGTATTATTAGGGCCCGAGCAGGAAACATGCGAGAAACCTATTGGAACTGTAGGAATTATTTTTCTTTCTTCTGAAAATCATTTTCAATTTAAAGGCATCAATGGTGTAAAGTTGTGCTATCTGGCAGGTTACATAAAAGGGTGTACCTGTAGCGTGGCGTCAAAAGTCGATGATTCACCATGAAACAGGAAGCTGTTATAACCTCAGTGAACATGTTAGGTTTAATGACATTCCCGCAGTTACCTCAATATGGAAATAGGTGCGTTTGAGATGAAAGCGACTGCAGCCGCCTTGCTCCGCAAGGTTTTAATGTCATGTGACATGGTGACGTTTTGCAACGCCGGCGAAAGTCAGACACAATTTCTAATCCGCATGCCCTATGTTGAGTCCAGCATGCATCACGTTAAGTCAGCACCGCATGAAATTAAATGCACCTATTAATAAAATTAATAAAATAATTAATAAAAAGTCATAGCACCACCTACTGGAAACAGGAGGTGACCCTTTGACAAAACAGCCTCCGCGCCATCTTGCAAGACGCGTTTGTGGCCATTTTGAATTTAATGGTCGTCTTTGCCGATTCAAGGCTCGTGCAGACTACACGACTTTCAGCGTCGACAGATCATTGTTTTGTTTAGAATGGATTAGCACAGGTGGGGAGCAGGGATTGTCTGAGCTACAGAGATAGCTGGAGTTGAGAAAATGTTTTGTCGTGAAAAAGTACAATAATGTCTGGCTGCGAACTGTAGCTCCGCTCACGTCGTGCCCCTTGCAGTACAGTCTGTAATGATTTGCTGTAGCCGCGCCACTTAGGGTAGTACTCACTTTAAGATATAATCAAATATTTACAAAAATGTGAGGGTGTACTCACTTTTGTGAGATTGTATATACAGTCCCCTCCAAAAGTACTGGACGGTAAGGCAAATTCCTTTGTTTTTGTTGTTCACTGAAGACATTTGGGTTTAAGATCAAAAGATGAGTATGAGAATTTCAGCTTTTATTTCCTGGTGTTTTCCATGTGTTAAACAACTCAGGACATATCACAGCATTCTTAGGTGAGCAAAAGTAAAGGAAGAAATAATCTTAAAGTAAATAACATTTAATATTTGGTGGCATAACTCTTGCTTGCAATAACTGCCTCAAGCCTGCGACCCATCGACATCACCAAACTGTTGCATTCTTCATTTGTGATGCTATTCCAGGCTTTTACCGCAGCTTCTTTCAGTTCTTGTTTGTTTCGGGGTGTTTCTCCCTTCAGTCTCCCCTTAAGGAGGTGAAATGCATACGGGTACCCACACATGAACTTGTGGTTTGCATCTACTGCAGCCATCATTGACACAGAGAACCTTATAGTTGTGGAAAAGACTGCCACTTTTTTTGGGAGGCTGTATGTGAATTTGCTTCCCATCAAGCGCCCCAAGGCATTGTAGAATTTGCCATTTCATTTCAAAGTCCCGTGCTACTGTCCGCCATTCTGCCTCCGTTGATGGTGTCTAAAAGAATAGGAAAAAAAGAAGTAATGGCTAGGAATATATTTAACAGATTGTATCGTTTCTAGTCATAGTTCCTAGGGATATTACTTTTTCCCAAGTAAATGTAATTTTATTGTGGATCTCAGAAAAGTTTCTCAGCTTTTCATAACATACCTAAAGAAAGTCCTTCTTCATGGGCTGGTACAGAGCAGCACAGGTCTCCGTAACTATCTGCGAGATGGTGCTGGTACCAGTCCTGTACTGGAACCTGAGGGACTTGAATGTCTCACCCGCACGACACTTTTATGAGATATTGTGTATACATATATACACACATATATAAACACACACACACACACATATATATATATACACACATATACATAAACACATATATACATATACACACACACACACACACACACACACACACACACACACACATCTATTGGCGATTTGCACTATTCACTGCTAACTGTGTATTGTTACTGTTTACTGTGTATGGTATTGGGGGTGAATGGTCTGAGTGTTACTATTGTAGTGTGTTGTGATTTGTTGTTGTCTATTCTTACTTTGTTTATGAGCCGTACTTGTATGTGATGAATAAAGTTTGACTTTATTTAACTTAACGTGTTCTACCTTTTTGTATATAGTGATTTAGGCAATGAACTCATACCTAGATGTTTTGGGGGCTAAGATTATTCAACAGAGACTGGTATAATACATTGTGATCAGCATGATCAGCTGATAATGTAGGAAACAGCAGACAATTGTACATATTCATTGATATCAGTGAGTCAAAGCATTTGCAATTTGTTCAAAATAATGACAAATTGCTTTTATGATGTGCACAAGTGGAAAGATGATGGAGGTTGAACAATTAGTTTTGAGAATTTTGATTCTGATCTGCGACATGCACCAAAGCGACTGAGAAGAACTGTAAGAGTTACTGTATGAGTTTTACATGTCAGCTAAATTGGACTGCAGTTGTGTTTGGTTTCTCTAAATTGTGAGGAAATTTAATTGTTCCCCATCTAGCATAAATCTATCCATCTGACAACCTTTACAATACCACTGAACAGGTTATTGTGATTGTTGGTCGCTCTGAGAGAAATATGATTCAATAACATACAAATGTAAAGTATTTTGATTTGCAAGGTTTACTCAATGACTCCACAAAACACACACACACATGGTGAGCATGACACATGATGAGCAGTTGTGAAACTGGTGAGGAAAGCCAGACGCCATAGAAGGAGCAGCAACAAAATTGTTGTCTCCTTATAAACTTGCCTTCTTACCTTGTTTGAATTAAATAATCTTAAAGTTACTTAGTGGCCTGCTTCTTCAATTTGAGTAGTTTTATTACCATGTTGTAGTTAGAAACTATGTTGGAAAGAAGGAACCATAAAGAAAGTTAAAGTGCTTTAATCTTCAATGATCACCATCATTCCTGTATTTAAATTATGTTGTAACTAATGCTTTGTTCCCAGCACCTTTATATACTTTATTAGAAATAATATGATACAGAAATATTATAAGTTAAATAATCAGAGGACACCCAGGTCCTCTCATGGAATCAGTGTCCTCCCAGAGGACAAAAGAAGTATTGCATGCCATTGTTAACTGCCTCTCCTTGTGCCTAATTTACATTACTCTGATGCCATGTTCTTATAACTTTCTTATATATTTTCTAAGTAAGAATGTTTAACAATCAGTATTCTCATGGAAGTTAACTTTAGTTAAGATGCTCCTTCATCTGCGGTGATCACACACAATGTTTTTAACTGGTAACTATCATAATTGTTATGGACGATGAACAATAACTTTTCCTTTTGTCAAAAAAAAAGCGCAAATACACTTTAAGGCCATATTAAAAGTTAAGACACAGAACCTCAGAGGGACCAAGCCTTCCCCCCTGGAAACATGCCCCAGGCAACAAAAACAAAGCGCCTTCAACTCGCAGTCTCTTCCGCTCTTGCTCCTGCTCTCCAGGCCTTTCTCCTAGCAACGTCCTGCATCTAAGAAGTTCGGACCGGAGCAGCTCTGCAACTTCTAAGCTTTTATTTTGTCTCACAAGCCCTTAGCCTAGATTCACGAGGTCCCACAAACCGTCGTTGAATTTCTTTTCTTTTATTTGTTAAAAGTTATCAGAGCGTTTAAGCCACGCAACTTTGAATTCAGGAACCACCAAGTTCCCTTTTAAGCTTTATTTCAGTCAAATTAACTTTCGCCGCTCCCACCAAAGTTCGAACCCAGCCACGTGGGTTAATTACACTAGCTGTAACACCGAGGACATCAACCGACGAACCAAGCCAGGCTAACAGCCTATCATTGCAAGTTTTCTTCAACCACAAGCCGACTAGGACGGACCTCCAGGACAAACTTGCTAGTAAAAAGCCGGTCCTGGTGTGCCAATCTGCTGAAACCGTGGACGCCAAGAACCGAACTGCTAACTAGTCGTGGGGCCGTCCGAACACCAACCGGCTGAGAAGCTGCCAGTACTAAGGCTAAGCAACTTTCATTCTGTGGTCGAGGTGATGTCCTTTATCTTTAATCCTTAGTCATTTTAGCCTAAAACTCCTAGCCAAATTTAACTTAGTTATGACCATAACTTGCGTTCATTAGTTATTTTGCTCCCTTATAAACAAATCCTTTCCCACAATAGTCCAACTAGACTCACACTGAACTCTCTTACACTCATTGATTGCTTTCTGTTTGGTTAATTATTATTGTTGTATGTCTTTGATATATTTAACATCACTGTGTATTCACTTGAGTTATTTAATGCATTTCACCTTAATCACTGTGTGTGTGTAATCCAGGTCACTGGACGGAGGATTTACGACTTTTTTTTCCCCACGACCAGGGGAGCCCTATCTCGCCTATGCCATTTGTTTTAGCAATGGAACCATTTTCAATAGCGATGAGATCATATCCCACAATTTCAGGTAAAAAAACAAAAAGAAAGAAGAGTATCAGACACCAAACATCGTATTGTAATGTATGCCGATGATACCCTTTTGCTTTTAACACACCTAAACTACTCAACTTCTTAATCTAACTAACTTAATTGACACATTTGGAAAGTTCTCAGGCTTTAAAATAAACAAAACCCTCCATGTTTTTAAGTGAGCAGGAGCGATTAAATAGAGTTCAATATGCAGTGTTAGGATTTAAATATCTTGGCATCACCATCACCCCAGCCATTATAGACTTAATACTTCGTAACTATGAACCTATAATTTCTGCAGTAACCGAGGCCATGAATAGTTGGTCATCTATGCCAAGCTCCCTTATAAGATGTATAAATGTAATCAAGATAAATATACTGCCAATGTTTTTATATTTATTTCAATCTATCCCTTTACCCCCACCATCGCAGTTGAAGCAAACATTTACAAAGTTTATTTGTAATAACACAAGGTCAAGATTATCACTTCTTTATCTATAATATGAGAGAGGGTTACGGTTACCCAATTTACAATGGTATTTCTTGAATATATCTGTACCAAAAGGCCTACGACTTGAAAGTATACTCTACCTACTGTTATGAGTGAGGACAGAACGGATGTAAACGGAATGCTCAGGATTAAAAAGGTTTCATTAAGGGGGGGGGGGGGGAAGGGGTTGAAGGAGTGGAGGCGAGGGAGAGGTGGATGCCAGTGTGGGGGGGCGAGGAGCAGGTGGGACCAACGAGGCTGAGATGAAGGAGCCGGGGGGGAGGGGCACCGGGGACCGAGGAAGAGAGGAGGCACAGAGAACTGACTGGGGGGGTTGGTAGAGAAGTGTGGTGCCAGGCTGTCTGGTGAGGCATGAGGAAGAGTCGGGAGGACGGCATGGAGGAAGCCCGAGAGGAGAGGGCTTGTAGGCGAGCCCAGTTGAAACATAGGTGGACGGAGGTGAGTGAACCTGGGAAAAGCAGACAGACAGAGTCAATCACAGTGAAAACTGAGAACAGGGAAACAGAGACTTTGCAGGATTCTTAGAAGCTTCAGTAACACAATGGCACCAGTTCAGGAGCAACAACAATCAAGCGGAGGTTGTGTGGAGAACCGGGGTTGATATACTGGCTGAGATGCAGTGATTGCTGGCAGGTGTGGCAGGCAGAGGAGGCCGCTGAGGAGGTGCAGGTGTGGATCGTCAGCCGGGCTCAGGAGCGGAGAGAGAGAGGGAGAACACAAGCAGGGGGAGCGGAAAACAGGAGAAATAAACATGACACTCACCTTCAGCCGGGCTGCCACAACAGTAAATCTACTTTACTTTCATACTTTTCACCAATATGGCGTAACGATAGCTTCTCTCCTGGCAAAAAAGACCAAGGCTTTAAAATGTGGACAACAAAGGGCATCTCTAAAATTATGGATATGTACAAACTAGTTTCATTTGAAGAACTTAGAAGCAAACATGATGTACTTAAGACACTTCTTCAAATACTTACATTTACAAAGTTTTTATGCACATACACATTCTGATACACACCCTCCTCTTTATTAGAAAATCTGGCAGTGAATAATTGCATTAACAAGGGTCAAATATCCTTACTCTATAATATACTGGTAAAAAATCTTAAAGTCTCTACCGAGCATAAAAGAACTCAATGGATAAATTACTTTGCAAAAGGATATCTCTGAGGAGGACTGGAGTGAGATATGCTCAAGGGCTCAACTTCTAACAGTAAATACCCACCTCAGACAGATTCAATACAATAAGGACTTCTTTTACTCAAGATAGACTGAATAAGATGAATCCAAATATTGCAAGTCATAGGCAGTACTGTGAGTTACAAAATGTTTTTGTATCCAATTGTGACCTGTCACACACTTAGAAACTGAAAATGGCAGGCTGTTCATTTCTTTTTTATGGGGTTTCAATCAGCACCATCAGACCTGTACAAACAGCATTGCTACTGTCCCACTAAAATCCAATCTTTGATTCATGCCAACTTCCTCATACTCAACTTTGAAATTCAGGCTTAATTATCATCTGACCCAAATCACTCACAACTTCCCCCCACACAACCTCTGAGTGTAGTGTCTTTGAGTACAATGAAAAGTGCTCTATGAATAAAGTGAGAGAAGTATCAAATACATTCCATCAAACTCATTTTTGACAGCTATTTCCGGTCCCACCACCCCCACCGGATGTCTGTATGTAACTGATAAGAGGGGGTGCATCCTGTCCCACCCCAGCCGGAAATATGTCTGTATGTAACTGATAAGAGGGTTGCGTACATCCTTCCATTGTGTGTTTTTCATTGATTTAAAGACTTTATTAAGTAATACAACTTGAATGAATTAACTAGGAGGTGTTTGTGACAATAAATTTATCATTAAAAAAGTATAGCAGTGAGTTATAAGTAAAAGGAGGAATCTCCGGGGCCAGCAAAGGATCAGTAGGAGGTTTCTTTGGAATCAAGTCAGTCTTTATTATTAAACAAGTGAAGAATAAATTGAAATAATGACAGCAAAGCAGTAAAATGGTATAACGGTGAGTAAAAATTACCTTCAACAGCATGCAGCAAAATAAGAGTGAGTTCCAAAATTAAACTTTGTAAAATCTTTGCTAAAGCTTTGTGTGACAAACTTACCATCATTTAAGAACTAAAGAATAAGATGAAATAATTACAGTAAAATAGTATAACAGTGAGTTAAAATTAAACAGCATTTTTTAATTACCTTCAAAATCTTTGCTAAAGCTTTGTGTGACAAACTTACCATCAGTAAACAAGTGAAGAATAAATTGAAATAATGACAGTAAAGCAGTAAAATGGTATAACGGTGAGTAAAAATTACCTTCAACAGCATGCAGCAAAATAAGAGAGTGTTCCAAATTACTTTGCTATTGCTTTGTCTTACAAACTTGCCATCATTATCACTCCAAAGCTGTAGCCTAGAGTTTCCATGAGCCAATGACAAGAGACTAGGAGGGGTTACCATAGGCCAATGATGGGAGTCTGTGAAAATAAAAGGAGTCCATTTAGTCATTCAGAAACATATAACGAAACTATTCCAAAACAACCTAAACATGAGCAAGAGAGCAGTCAATTCGAAGATGATCAGCCAGACACCTGTAACGAGTTATCAAAACTCAACCCCAGGAGGAGCCCCAAAGAAACGAGTGTTGTACTTGAGTCGGATCCAGACGCCGCCACCCGATACACTTCATGAGGAATGGAATTTAGATTCAGGACGTGTCTGGGGGTATGCATTCAATTATGATGTAAACGAACTTTGTTTTTACCAGTTGGAGAAAGGTGAAACATTTGGACCCCTCACAGCAAAAGCAACGCTCACATCAACGGACTGGGCTGTGCTGACTCTGTTGGTTTTAAACAATCTGAAAGCCGCGACGTCCGAGGAACCTGCTACAAAAGACAAGGAGACTCAAACAACTGTGAGAATCAAGCAGGAAGTTCCACCC
Source organism: Micropterus salmoides (assembly GCF_014851395.1). NCBI lineage: Eukaryota > Metazoa > Chordata > Actinopteri > Centrarchiformes > Centrarchidae > Micropterus > Micropterus salmoides. The sequence continues at coordinate 13,577,427 of NW_024041150.1, forward strand.
GTGTTTGTTCCTAAAAAAATTGTTTCCTGTAGTGTTTGGGAGACAAAAAGCTCAGCTTCTGGTAGATGGTTCTACCGTGCAAGCCATCAGAAGAGTGAAGGAGATGAAGCCTTGGATGAATTTGTCTTGCAGTATTTCAATACTGAATGTGGCGTGTTTCAGACTTCATTAAGGATACCTGTCGAGGATTGGATGGAAATGATGTTTGAAAAAGCAGAAAAGCTAAAAGATCTCTTCAAAAAAAGTCAGACCTCCTGGGAGATTCTGCAAATGAAAAAGACTCTAACGTTCACAGAAGACTCCTCCTCCAACAACGCCCCCTAAGCCTGCCCCTAAGAAAACACAATTTAAAGGAGGACTAAATCTGAAATACCATGTCTTCGAGCCAGCAGACTCATAGAAAAAGCAACTCTCTACCTCTTCTACCACATCCAGGGTCAGAGGAGACAGCTACCCCTTCTACAACACATCTGGTGATGACCCATTTTAGCATGAGCAATATGCCTACTTGGTGGTGTACGGATCGAGAGCATGAGAGCCTCGATACTAATCCTGCATCAGCAGCAGCAACACAGCAGGCGCAGGGCACCACTTCTAGTCCCTCTGCTTCACCACCACCACTAGCAGGGCTGCCAGGGACCCCTTTCATGCTAGACACGGACTCTGGTTGCATCTCCCCTCTTTCACCACCTCCATCACCCTTCTGGCCTTCTTCTCCTTCTTCGACATCGTCGGTTCCGAGCGCCTCACCACCAGACTCTCCCAAAAGAACAGATGAGCCTGACGGGGTGCTCTCCGCCGTGTTTGTGAACACAGTGAAAACTGTGGTGCTTCGACTGCTGAAGAAAGTTCTATTTAGATATAGAAGTTCTATTTGTAACGGTTGTATAACGGACCACCCGAGCCAGATGCAACACGAGTGTCTGTTTGACATGCCTGACTACTTCCTCCGGCGGCATTATGATGAGGTGTTAAAGCGGCTCTGGACGGATCGTTTCATTGCTACCATTCAACGGGCGCTTCATGCGCGAAACATCCAAGTGTCTGTATACAGGGTCCATGGTGCTACCGAGGCCTTTCTTCACAACCTCAAAATGACACGACGCATCGGTGAGAAAATTGACAAATTGTACGACATGTTGATCGGAGAAGATGAGGCCAAGATCAAGGAGATGAATGAAGTTGCGGACTTTTGGAAGGGAAAAATTAATTCATAATGGGTGATTATTGTAGAAAATATGTTACATATTGTTGATTTTGTGAGTTATTGTGTAAAAAAATTTAAAAATAAATAAAAATTACCTTGACTGAAGTGATAAGATTGCATAATAATATTTACCATATTGTAGGAGGGAGTGTATTGAAATTAACATTGACTGTGTTGAGAGGATGATGTTTGTGAAAACTAATAATAAAAAAAATCATAAAGACTCTTGTATCCCGTTGTTGTTTTCAAATACCCTCAAAGAGAGCAGCAGGAAACATGTCTGAAAAACGAATTATGAAAAAAGTGTATTATAATCCATCACATCCGGCTAGTTTTGGCGGAGTAGACAGACTCCATAGAGCGTTACAGGATGAAATGGGAAAAAAAGTAAATGTAGAATGCGTCAAAGATTTTTTATCTGAGCAGGATTCATATACTTTGCATAAACCTGCCAGGATACATTTTGTAAGAAATAGAGTTTTTGTACCACGACCCCTAAATCAGTTTCAGGCGGATCTTTGCGATATGCAGGCTTTGGCTGAACACAATGATGGCTTTAATTATTTATTAACAGTAATTGATGTTTTTTCCAAACGGGCATATGCTAGACCCTTGAAGAAAAAAACAGGGGTGGAGGTCTCTAAGGCATTTGAGTCTATTTTAAAAGACAGCCGGAACCCTGAAAAGTTACAAACGGATGCGGGTAAAGAATTCTTTAACAAGACTTTTGAAAGATTAATGACAAAACAAGGTATTAATCATTTTGCAACGGCCAGTGACTTAAAAGCGTCAGTGGTTGAAAGGTTTAACCGTACGCTAAAAACGCGAATGTGGAGGTTTTTTACAGCTACAAACACCCGTAGATACTTGGATGTCTTACAGAAATTGCTTGAAAGCTATAATAATAGCTATCATAAAAGTATAAAAATGACGCCTATGCAGGTCACGTCAGAAAATACCTCTCAAGTGTTTGAAAACCTGTACGGTACATTTCCTATTAGGCGCAAAAATGATTTAAAGATGAAATTTAATGTAGGGGATTTGGTAAGAATATCAAAACTGAGAGGAGTGTTTGATAAAAAATATCAACAGAGTTATACAGATGAACTTTTTACAGTGACAGAATGCATTCCTCGTCAACCCCCCGTTTATAAACTGAATGATTATGACGGAGAGCCTATACAGGGTACATTCTATGAAGCGGAATTGCAGAAAGTTTTGATTTCTAAGGACAAAGCATTTCCGGTTGCAGAAATCTTAGAGGAACGTAGTATCAGGGGGAGAAAAGAAATGCTGGTGCGCTGGAAAAACTGGCCTGAGAAGTTTAACAGCTGGGTCAAAGCAAGAGACCTAAAAAATATATAAAAAAACAGATACATTTGATTTGTAGTCATTACAACATGGATCAAGCCTCCGGAGAGGGGTTTTACGTGACTTTACCTTCCAACGCCAGTCTCGAAGTATTTAAAAATAATACGAGCTCTAGCTACCATGTAGATTTAGCACAGCATCTTAATTTAGAGGGACGGTGGCAAGTGGCCTTGACAGAGATTTCATATCCGCATACCTGGTTTAACATATCTAATGGGGATGCCTACTTTGATTGGAGGAATAAACCCTCAGAAGGAGAGTCAGACAGTGAGGTCCACCGTCAGAGGTTTAGGGGAGGATATTATCACAACATAGAGCAGCTCAGGCTCGAGCTGCATGCATTTCTTAGAAAAATTGGCTCCGATATTTATTTTCTCTTTAGTACCATTCAAAAGAGATTTGAATTTCAGGCAGGGGGGCAATTTCACCTCCGTTTTTATCCTCCTGTTGCTTACATGTTGGGGTTTGAACCGGGGAAATGGTTACAGTTCAATCAGAGGATGGCACCCTACCCAGCAGATATAAAAGCTGGTATGTCCCATCTATATGTCTACAGTGATCTGGTTCGACATCAGCTGGTTGGCGATACATACGCTCCGCTCTTGAGAACGATCGATATACAAGGAACATACGGGGACGTCATCACACAATATTTTAATCCCCCTGCTACCTTCCAGTGATCAAGAATCACATTGAAAACATTCACATAGAGATTAAAACGGATCAAAATACACCGGTGAAGTTTACTTTTGGAAAGACTATTGTGAAACTCCATTTTAGACCTTCAAAAAACTTTGCATCTTCTGTGACAAAATGATACATCATACCCGCGATCCTCACCGTTTTGTGAGCTATTATGAAAATCAAGTAGGGGGTGCTCTCCCTGGTTTTAGCGGGGCTCCCGTGATGTACGGGAGAGGCATAGGGTCTATATTCTCAAAATTATTTCGTTTTGTTGCACCGCTGATGAAAAGAGGTTTTGCCATTGCTAAGCCTCATCTTAAATCAGCCGCTAAAAACATAGCCTCAGAGGTGATAACCCACGCCGTTGGTAAATTAGGTGATCGCTCGGCCCAAGGTGTTCAAGAAGGGTCAGGCAGCATGATGGTGTTGGCTCGAAGAGCAAGGAAGAGACCGCCAGGGCGGCGTGTAAAAGCAGGGCATATAAAAAGAAAAAGATCAGTTGAAAAAAGTAAGACCAAGAGGAAGCACACTAGCAGAAGGGCCTCTGATATATTTTAGAAAAGATGGCTCTTTTACATCACAAATCGGCCGAATGCACTATGGGGGAATTGGATTTATTTTCAGCTCCTATGACACAGCTCTCTATCGATGAAAAGATTTACACAGAAGTCATGCCTCTGTCAGCCATTACTGATGGAGGTCCCGTTGAATTCTTTATCCCCGGTGACGGGGAAAAATATTTGGATTTGAACGACACCCTGTTACACCTGCGTTTGAAAATTACGAATGCGGATGGATCAGACCTGGCTGATGATGCCTCTGTGGGTCTCATCAATTATCCCCTAAATACAATCTTCAGCCAATGCGACGTTATTTTGGGAGATAGACTGATTTCACAGTCCAGCGCTACACACCCCTACAGAGCAATGATCGAAACCCTGCTCAACTATTCTGAAGATACTCTAAAAAGCCAGTTCACCGCCGGATTATTTTACAAAGACACAGCGGGGTCTATGGACTCAGTGGTGATAGATGATGGGCCAAACAAAGGATTAGTACAGAGAGCTCAATTCAGTGAAGAATCGAAGGAGGTACACTGTTGGGCCCTCTTCATAGTGACATTTTTTTCAGCGAGAGGCTTCTCCTGAACTCTGTGGATTTAAGAATTAAGCTAACCAGGGCTAGCGATGCCTTTTCTCTCATGGCTGGGGCAGCCAGTACTTACAGATTAAAAATACTGGGGGCTTCTCTGTTTGTTAAGAAAGTCACTGTATCCCCAGCAGTGCGATTAGGTCATGCATCGGCCTTAATGAGGGGCAACGCCCTCTACCCCTTATCCCGTGTGAATGTCAAAACCTATTCTATACCCGCGAATTCACGGATATGCAACCAAGAAAATCTTTCCTAGGAACGTTACCTAAATATCTAGTTATTGCCATGGTAAACCACGAAGCCTTCACAGGAAAGAGAGACCTGTCACCTTTCAATTTTATACACAATGATGTAGAATACATGGCATTGTGTCAGGACGGGAGACAAGTCCCAGCCAAAGCTTTCCAGCCTCAATTTAACCACGGGTTGTCTGTCCGAGAATTTTATAATATGTTTACCGCCACAGGGAGACATCTAAAAGATTTACCTCTGAGCATCAACCGGGAAGAATTTCAGCAAGGTTACTCTTTGTTTGTTTTCAACCTCAATGCCAGTGAAGACAGCGACGCTTTGTCAACCATTTCCAACGGGAGTTTAAGACTTGAAATGAGATTCCGAGTGCCCTTACCTCATACCACAACTCTCATTGTTTACGCGTGTTACGAATCTATTCTGGAAATAAATTCAAAACGACAAGTGTTGGTGGACTATTACTAAAGCAATATGAACAACCATGAATTGGAAGGAATATTGCGACATTTACTTGGAGATTCCTTTTGTGGCGTGTGGGCTTCGGATCAGTTACCTTTACTGAGACAGTCCTTTAGACTACCAGCTTACATGATAGTTAACACCCACCCTGCACACGAGCCTGGGGAGCACTGGCTGGCGCTCACTCTTGAGGAAGGTCAGAAAGCTAGCTTTTTTGATTCTTTTGGATTCTCACCAGAGTTTTCACATTACCCCAAAAGTATCTTGGAATTTTTAAAAAACGCTGTGAAACCATTTCATATCATACACATCAGTTTCAGCATACACTGTCTACCACATGTGGTCAGCATTGTGTGTTCTATTTGTGTCATCGAGCCTGCGGTCTATCTTTTGAGAATGTGCTGTCTTTGTATCATGATGATTTTACAAGAAATGATTCTATGGTATCCAATTTTGTGAAAAAATATCAACGTTGTATGAGGCAACAAAGAGCCGCATCTTTTCACCACACAGTTTGTTCTTTACAAATGTTCAAAGACTGTTATAAGTTATAAATAAAGATGAATCTTGAGACAAATAACTTTAGCTTGAATTGTTTTTATTATGGGTTAAAATTAAGCCATCGTGGAGCAAGGGGGGTGAGTTTCTTTCTTTTTTCTCTTCTTGAGGGTGGCGAGGCGTCCACCTCTTCCCACTGGGGGGTTAAAGATGCTCGTCTGTGTTTTCTTCCCTTCTTAAATAGTAAGGGCTGTGTCTCATCATCCTCTCCATCCCTGCGAGGGGCACGGGGTGTCTGCTTTTTCCTTCTTCCCCTCTTTATCGGCAGGGACATCACCTCCTCCTCATCTTCCCGGGGTCCTACCGTTTGAAGTTGCCTATATTGCTCTCGAGCTTGAGGGTTGCTCATCATTGATAAAGGGATGTTGAGTTCTGACAAAGTATTCAAAAAACCTGTCCATCCCTTAGGAGGCTGGGATTTTTTAAGGGAGACGGTCAGACTTTTAAACAAGTCAAGCAGGTGTGAACCTTTCACAACATCTCCGTTATACACAAACTCTCCCCTGGGAGTCCACCCACCTCGGCTCTTGGTTAATTTCTTTATGATGTACTGTGCATTGTTACGATAGCGAGCCGGCAAGTTTTGTACAACCTCCCTTGCTGTTTCATCCAGTTTCTTGTCTTCTTCTTCTTCTTCTTCTCCTCCTTCTACGCGCTGCTTCAGTGCCTCAGAATCTTTAGCTACTGTCAGAGTAATGTGGCGTTCTTCCTTCTCTCCTTGTTTGACCAGAGCTAGGTATCTTTGCAGCAGGGCATTGTATTTCTTAATTTTTTCATAAGCGTTCATACCATCCTCGTTTAGTATTGCCCTCATTTTTTCATCCAAATCATTTTCTACCGTATGTCTCATTATTTCAGCGTTGGATGCAGATGGTACAGAATGATTCAGCCGGTTTAGTTGCTGAGGCGTCACCAAAAACATTTTCTGACTCATGATTTATCTATTAATTAGCCCTCCCAAAATGACAGGAAGGATTGTTGAAAGAAGAGGTAACAGAAAGCCTCCAGACTGTTTTGTCAGAGCCTTATGTTTGGTTTTAAGACTTGTTTTTTTATTAGCCAGCAACCTTATAATTTTCTTTTGTTTTTTGAGTTTGTTATATTGAGCTGAGGTCATAGGAATGTTTCCTTTTAAAAGATTCAAAGAGAGTTCACACAAAGACTGAAGAAAGTCCGATGAGCAATTGTTGAGAATATCTTTACGCTTTTGAGGCGTGGCGTGACATAAAGCCCTCAGTAAAGGCGCATTCCTTTTTAAACGTGCTGACATGTTGGATCAGGACTTTGATTTGGGAAGATAGACAACGGGCCACTGGTGGGGTAGTACTCCTGATCTTAGTCTGTAAGTTTCTGGGCAACTAGGTGTGAGGTCCAAGATTAAATACCCGTGAGGATCTTTGGTAGCATCTTCAAAACTTTCTAAGAAAAAGGCTTTTCGTCCAGGAAATATTTGTTGAGCTAATATACTCATCTGTAATCTATCTCGAGGGTTTTTAAACAAAACTACTACTATTTAAACTAATTGTCCTACTGTGCTTTCCACGGTGAAATACATTTTGAGTCAACATGATGACACTCATTTTTTTGTGGTGCCTGTACTGTGTGAAAATTTTCACAACTTCAGGGTGATCAGAGGCCTGGAAAATGACATCATCCAAAATTATAAGATGATCTTGATCAGGTGGGAATAGAATTTCATCGTCAAAAGAATCAGGCAATCCTTCAACAAATTTGATCTTTTTATTCTTCTGCTGCAGTTCAGTGTACATCGGTTGATAAGAAGTAAAAATCCAAACAATATTACTAGGCATGTTGTCGATGACATGATTACAGGATTCCAACACAGACTTTACAAAATAAGTTTTACCGGACCCGCTTGGCCCCACAATTTGACAGGAGAAAGGTGTTCTTAGTCTAGGGTCAAACTCAATTTCATTGGATGAAAACATTTTTTTTTCTTCAATAGCCAAAAGGCAGGGTTTGACCTTGGCTCAGTAACCGTCTCTTGTCATACACCACTCTAAACTTTTTCTGGAATGATGAGTTTCTAAGGAAAAACCCCCTTTTATCTCGTACAATATTGTGCTGAGGTGTTTCAATTACACCCCCATCATCAGAGTTTAGCACATAATTCTCCACCAACTGTTTGACACTGTTAAAGTTAACTTGTTCACAACAATCATGCGTTTGAGTGATACCCTTTACACAAAGTACTACTTTGTTGTTACGAGTCTGGTACGCATAACTTTTAGGACCCGCGGCCGCGAATTCTTTTATGCTATCACCATCTAACTCATCAGTCAAATCTCCCATGTAATTACCCAGGTCAAGCCGTCTCTCCCCCTCTTTTGTGACATAGATAATACTGTCTGTATCATAATACAAGACCCTCTCCTGCAGCTGCTCCAAATAACTGTACAACTTTAGACGCCCATAAGCTGTGGTGAAAGCAGCTATAAAGACGTTGTCTACCTTGTTTGGAGGGGCAATACATTGCTCACCATAACTCCACTGCAACAATGCTGTTTTGTCGTTGACAAAGGAAAAGTATTTAACTTTATATTTTCCAGAAAACATAAAGTTAAAAAACTCTTCAGGGTCAGTGATTAGTTTAGTCTGTGTCTGATTCGAGCGTTGTGCAAATTTCCCCCAGAATGTGTTGAGACATAATTTGGAGACTTGTCTTTTTGCAGGATTCGGATGAATTTTAGACGCATCCAGCAAAACACCCTGATTGGTCTGATAGTCTTTGATGTACTTTTCTCGGGCTGCCTGATCTTTGGCTTCAGGGGGGTAACCTGAAGCTTCCTGTTTACCCTTCAGAAAAGTGTGCATGTACTGAACAAAAATCGAGTCGCTCTGTCTATCAAATTGCCATACCTCTGTGATCTCAGCTACCCGATACCCCATCTCCAAGGCCTTGTTAAATTCAGGAGTGACCCAGACCCCTGTCATCGCTCTGTCCTCATCACTGTGTTGACATGGACCCTCCTGAAAATTAAGTTCAGCGCACGTTCGGCAGAGTGTGAAGACAAGTTTACCAGCTGCAGTTCTATATGGCAAAACAGGAAAAAATAAACCCTGTGGTGGACAGATTTTGGCTCTGATTATTCCAAAGTAGCTTTGGGGTTCTTTGAAATCTTTGTAGATTATTTTTGGGTGCCCCAAAGGATAGGGAAAGTTACAGTTGACATAGGGATACAGCGATGTCACATCAAAGTAGTCTACCGTTTCATTAGCACCCGCAGTGTGTCTCAACTTTACTGCACAGGTTCGACCCCCATACAAAGCTTCGCGGGGTGAGAGAGGTTGAGGAGCTTTATACTGTTTGAGAAAATCTTTTAACCCCTGATGTGATTTTTTCATCTCGGTCCATGTGTGCTCTCTCATGACAATCACTTTAGCATTGTGGATGGCCTGTAACTCACGTAATTTCTCCTCGCTCCTCGCATGCATCTCCTCAAAAGGGTGCCGGTCAAAGGATTGGTCTCATGAGCTTTGAAACAACTCGGACAGCCATGGAAAAAACATCCCAGAAACTCCCATACATATTTCACACCTTGGATCTCTGCAAAACCATCTACAAAGTATTTTCCTAGTTGTTTTTCCCCCTCATTTAAAGCATGTTGAATGAAGATGTTTTCGGTGCTAGCCACCCATGCAACCACTGAATGCCTGCGTTCGAATACGTTTTGAACTGGCGTGTGTAGTTATGGGATCGGGGATGGCCAAACTTTTAGGAGGAAGGAAGTTGGTCACAAACACTTTCATGCATGCAGATGCTATAGTCGCGCGGCTAAAAGGGTCAACCGCTGTTTCATCAATATACTGTTTTCTGAACAGCTTGCATCCCTCTGCGAGAATCTCAACATCGTTTTCACAATAGAGGCGGGCCTCTCTCATGAAATCAAATGTACCGCGGCGCGCCGTCTCGTACCAGGTGTTAAAGTCTTTCAGCTGTACCGTAGTCATGCGTTCTGTACCGTACATTTTTGGCTCCGGGTAGGGACCTGTGTAGGTCAAATGGGCAGGTGAGCTAAAATTATGGGGAAAATAGCCTTTAATTCTGTCATCAAAACCGAGAGCTTTTGGCATATCGGCTAAACGCATGGAAAGAAAGGACAGTGAGTCAATGTATTTTTGATTAAAATCAGGATCTGTCATACAGATGACTTTTGAACCTTGCAAAATCAAAGAGGGTTTTAATGCTTGTTCAAGCATGGCGTTGAGGAGTAGGTAGGAGTCAAAACCTCGAGCATTGTGAGCAATAAACACAGCATTTTTGTACAGAGGGCGTCTGAAATGCATGAGAAACTCGTTGGCACAATTTCTGCCTTGAGAGCTCCATGTTTTGCCATCTAACGTTTTTGTACACACCAAAAAGGGTATGTGAACGCCATTTTCATTGACGTATGTTTCAAAATCATAAAACACCAATTTTTCTGTGTGTTTTGTTTCAGGTGGTAGTGTCTGGATGTAGCATTGGTGCATCTCCCTCTTATCTGTAACGTCAGAGGTCAACTTCTCACCACAGATTTTACACTTCACCGCAGGACATGTGTGTGGTTTACCTTCACCACTCATCGCTGAGTAGTAAAGCTGTGCACATTTGTTACATTTTTTGTACAACGAGCACGTGCTGGCTAATTTTTTGGCTCTGGGCCTCTCTGTAGGCTCTTTGTGCTTTGTCAGACAGAATTCTGAACGACATGTCCTGTTACACTCTTTACACACAATAGGCTGGAACCCCTTCTGATTACAGGTAGGGTCAAAGCAAACGGAACAATGAGCAGGGCATCGGTGACTCAGCACACAGTTGTACCCTGTGTAACAGTACTCACACAGATATGGGGAACCCAGAAAGGCCTTTAGATTTTTTATACCATAGTAGTGGTTCTGAAAGAGAAACAAAAATAGGGTTTTACTCTGTCTTGGGCTTTTGGTCATGAATTTACAGAGGGACCTATCGTCGTCTCCTCTATAAAACACTACAATTTTGCAGTCCAAAGCACGTTCAAATCGCGTGATGTCGCTTAAGGCTACATTCCCACTTTGTTTTGAATCTCTCTGCCGCATTCAAGAGCCTGTCTATCGTTGAGGAGGGGATGTAGAAGATGAGCCAGACAGACGGCGAAACACAACTGATTCCCCTCGTTTTCTACAATGTACAGAAAGCGTTGTTTTTTTTTTTAAGATTTCGCATTGTAACATTTTATCCACCATTGCTTTTTTACCCGCGCCTGTAGGGCAGGTGATCACTTGGAGAACCAGTTCTAGATCACCATCTGTCATAATGGTCCAATTGGATTGTACTATGCGAAGCAAAAGTCTTTCAAAACCCGCTAAATTGTCAACATCACCATCCTGTAAGATAACTGATACATTATTACGGAGATTTTCACCTCTTAGCTCCAACTGCACCACATCTTGGGGTCTCCTGTGTGACAAGGCTTGTTGTAAAATCGCATCTACCTGCTCCAGTGTACCATTGTAAAACTGAGCATAATCCACTACACCCTCTGCATTGGTTGGAGAAGGAAAGCGCAACACCTGACGTATTTCATAATTACAGAATCTATGTCGTGATATGACTCTTGCTTGAGGTGCCACAGGGTCATTATTTTGAGACACGCTGCCCCCTTGCTGTTGCAAGGGAGGAGTGTTGGCTACCTGCTCCATGAGGGGGGAGTTAATGGGGGTCTGATAGGTCGAGGATGTAGAGGGGTTTAAGGCAGGGATTGCATTATTTTCAAGCTCGGAGAGAGCATTTTGTATTTGAATCAAGAGGTCTGGAGACACAGATGAGTTTAAGACAGGAATATGCTCGGGTTCGGGTAAAGAGGGGATGTTGTTTTGGTGAAAGGGTTCATTCATTTGGTTGATTTCATCTAATAAAGCAGTTGGTATTTCATTTTCTAAGCGTTCCAGATCAACGAGAGCTTGATTTATAGCGTGTAACGGATCTAAGAACTGACTGGAGGAGGTCTCGTTTTCAATTACACTATTTTCAGTTATACCATTTTGAAAGTTTGACTCATTCTGATAATGTTGATCTACCTCGTCTGATAAACTCTGCCTAAGCCCTAACGGTTTGTTTTCATCCATTATCATAAAATCAAAACACACTTAAACCTTAAAACAGACACTATAAAAAACACGATAAACACGTTTATCTAACTATTGCAAGTGAAAATCAACAATAAAAACAATTACCAATGAAACAAACAAAAAAAATCATTTAAAACAAATTCAGATAAATCACCTTACTAATTATGATCACTGTAGACAGCCAGCATTTCACCCATTAGTCGGAAAGCATTACTCATTAGAACTAGTTGTTCATGGGCAGTCCGACAGCAATTCTGACAGCCTCTCACGGATCGTCGGGGTCTGTTTGCTGGAGGGACACAAAAACAAAGACACTTTAACCTCTTTTGTGTATTTTAATACAGAAAGTCAGGCATCACCCCTACAAATCACTACATTAATACTTTATAGCAAACAAGCAAACTAGTTTTTTAACTAAATACCCTGAATGTCAGACATCAGTACCAAAACACTGTAGAAGTGCAAAACAAACGAACAAACACCACAGTAATAGCCTACTTTATGAAAAAGAAGCAAAATAGCTTTTAGAGTCAGGTTAACTCATAAGACTACTTTCTGCATAGAACATTTGACATGCTGTTGTATTTGAGAAAATAGTGTGGAATACTTTTAACTCATTAATTGTATAGCCTAATAATCAGCAACATGGTATCACGGGAAACTGTGTATATAGGCTATACTTTTTTTATGACTGCATATTTGCTAGGTTAATGGTTTTAGAGCGTTATAACAATTTACTTACTGCTGCTCTACTACTGCTACTGCTGGTTGAAATGAGCCTTCTACGGTGTTCCCTTTTCCGAGGTCCGTTGATCGGTATAGGCTCAGTCTGATTCAGCGGCGTACACGGTTCTGCTGGGTCCGGATGAATGATTTCCTCCGCTATCAGTCCCGGCGCTTCTACCGGTGATCCGTTACGTGACCTCCCATCTGCGGCCTGACTGGAGCGCTCTACATCATCGACGGGTGATTCCGGGGACAAATCTGGCTCATCGTGTTCGCTTGCGGTACCGAAGCCGAGGGCTGATCCGATTCCGGAACCGAACCGTTCTCCTCGTAAAAGGTAGGGGAGAGACCCTGCATAAAGTACCGTTCACAATCGCTCGCACCATCTGCGGGTGTAATGAAAGAAAAGAGTACTGTTACCACATCTGCGTAAAAGTTTGTAAATAAATAAATAAAACCTACACACTGATTAAAAGTTAAGGTAACCTTACTTACCGACTTCTCCTGTGAGATCTACAACCTGCGCTGATGGAATGCCATTCTCCCTTGTAGAACCTATTTCCTCGCCTGAGTACAAATCTGTAAAAACAATATACAAAATACACATCAGGATAGTACACTTTAAAATTTAGAACATTTCTATTTCACTCTAGTACATAGAAGGCCCTCTTACCTTCAAGTTGATATTCGGTTGAATGAAGCCCATTGTCGATCAAGTCAAAAACTGTTAATTGAAAACACGCAGGAATGAAAATACAAAGTGTCGATTTTTGCTATTTCTTAAGTTACGGAGGAAAGGCTGAATGCGTACCGTGTTCTCTTTGAAGGGTCATCGCTCTGGTTTCAGGTCACTAGTGTGAAGACCTCAGGATTTCTGGTAGGGTACTTATAGAAGTAAGAAAAAAAAAAATGAGAGAGGACAGAGAAGAGGAGACACAGACTCTAGAAGGATTAAAGTTTTAAGACTCACAAGTTTAAGACTAGGCTACAGCTTTGGAGTGATAATGATGGCAAGTTTGTAAGACAAAGCAATAGCAAAGTAATTTGGAACACTCTCTTATTTTGCTGCATGCTGTTGAAGGTAATTTTTACTCACCGTTATACCATTTTACTGCTTTGCTGTCATTATTTCAATTTATTCTTCACTTGTTTAATAATAAAGACTGACTTGATTCCAAAGAAACCTCCTACTGATCCTTTGCTGGCCCCGGAGATTCCTCCTTTTACTTATAACTCACTGCTATACTTTTTTAGTGATAAATTTATTGTCACAAACACCTCCTAGTTAATTCATTCAAGTTGTATTACTTAATAAAGTCTTTAAATCAATGAAAAACACACAATGGAAGGATGTACGCAACCCTCTTATCAGTTACATACAGACATATTTCCGGTTGGGGCGGGACAGGATGCACCCCCTCTTATCAGTTACATACAGACATATTTCCGGTTGGGGTGGGACAGGATGAACCCCCTCTTATCAGTTACATACAGCCATATTTCCGGTTGGGGCGGGACAGGATGCACCCCCTCTTATCAGTTACATACAGACATATTTCCGGTTGGGGTGGGACAGGATGAACCCCCTCTTATCAGTTACATACAGCCATATTTCCGGTTGGGGCGGGACAGGATGCACCCCCTCTTATCAGTTACATACAGACATCCGGTGGGGGTGGTGGGACCGGAAATAGCTGTCAAAAATGAGTTTGATGGAATGTATTTGATACTTCTCTCTAAAGTGTATTATTAGGGCCCGAGCAGGAAACATGTGAGAACCCTATTGGAACTGTAGGAATAATTTTTCTTTCTTCTGAAAATCATTTTCAATTTAAAGGCATCAACGGTGTAAAGTTGTGCTATCTGGCAGGTTACATAAAAGTGTTTACCCGTGATGATTCACCATGAAACAGGAAGCTGTTATAACCTCAGTGAACATGTCAAGTTTGATGACATTCCCACCACAATGACCTCAATATGCAAATAGGTGCGTTTGAGATGAAAGCAGCTGCTGCCACCAGACTCTGCAACTGCAGCCACCTTGCTCCGCATGATTTTAATGTCATGTGACATGGTCCAGATAGCAAGACTACATTGAATAAATATTGATTTTCCATCTGAATCATCAGAATGGTTGAGATTGAAATCTCAACCCTAAATAAATGTTGAATCAGTATTGCAATACTGATGAAAAACGACCATGTATGAGCGTGACATTGGAATAATATTGATTTATAGTTGCCCCGATTATACTTGATTAAGCATTGATTTGTGTTGACTGGGTAACAAAGACAATGTTGAAAAATCACCTATTTATAGTTGACCAGAAATTACATGATATTGAAAAGTAATTGAATTATAGTTTATCGGGAAATATGATTGAAAAGTAATTGAATTATAGTTGACCGGGAAATATGATTGAAAAGTAATTGAAATATAGTTGACCGGGAAATATGATTGAAAAGTAATTGAATTATAGTTGACCGGGAAATATGATTGAAAAGTAATTGAATTATAGTTGACCGGGAAATATGATTGAAAGTCATTGAATTATAGTTGGCCGGGAAATATGATTGAAAAGTCATCTATTTATAGTTGACCGGGAAATTATGTGATATTGAAAAGCAATTGAATTATAGACACACATATTGTAGACATTTATCGTTTATTGACATTGTCTAACATTATATGCAGTCATAGACGATATACTGTCATGAGTTTTTGCCATTTGTTTCTGGTGTCCTTCTGTTTTCCTGTTCTTCTTGTTTCCTTGTCCTTAGTGTTTATGTCTTGTCTGGTGTTCTAGCTCGTAGTCCTGTGTTGTTTTGATATTGGTTTGGTAGTCTACTTGTTATATTGTTTCTTAGTCACTGCCTTGCTCTTGTTCCTGCGTTTTAGTTCTTTGTCCTTGTTCCCAGTCCTGTACCTTAGTTCATGTTAAGTGTTCACTCTGGTCTGTTTTGTGTTCAGTAACCTGTGTTCCGTCTGTTCTCCCAGTTGTCACTCTGCCTGCATGTCAGTCTCTCTATTCACTGTCTCTCTCTGCCTGCCTCGTTAATCTCATGTCCTTCACCTGTGTTGCTCCCGCCCTGCTCGTTAGTCCCTGTGTGTGTGTGTGTGTGTGTGTGTGTGTGTGTGTGTGTGTGTGTGTGTGTGTGTATGTGTATATATACCTGGTGTTTCTGTCTTGTCTTTGTCGGGTCATTGTATGCTGTCCCCTGGAGTTGCTGTGAGGTTGTCTGTCGTGTCTCCCGTGTCTCCCTGTTACGCTGCTCCCTTTGGAACTCTGTTTAGACCACCTTTGTTTTCGGACTCTGTATTCAGCCACTCAACTGTAAGTGTGCTCGCTTTTTGTTACATTAAAACCCCATTGTACTATACCTCTTCCTGCCTTGCGTCATGCATTTGGGTCCTCCAACCTGCCTCACCCATACCAAACCGTGACATATACAAGTGTTTCAATACCATTTTATACTGACAAATAGCACAATATCCAAGCTCCATCGTATTAGGATAAGTTACTTCGCTAGTATAAATTCTCAGTCTTCTACAACTTTCAGCCTCCAGATTCAATCTATGACTGCATTTAATGTTTGACAATTTAAATAACTATAAACGTCAATGGATTCCACCACAGCCAGGCAGTCTACATCTACAATAAACTGGCAAATTGGTAACATTAGTGAATTCAAGTAAGTTAACTGTTATATATATATATATATATATATAATATAGTGCCAATTCAGCCCGACTGACATTGTTCATCTTCACATCCTTTTCACGACTGAAAGTTGTTTTGTTTGTATGTTTTCTGTTATAGATGCCCTGACTGAACCAACAGAAGTATTTGACTTTGCCCAGGCAGCACAAAAATGGCTTCCAATGCCCCAGACCTGATGGGTGGACAGAGCAGAACAGGAGTAGTGAATAATTTTTTTTATTCCATAAATAAACTGATTAAATTGTCCGTTGTCATTTATAAATTTTTAATCTTTTAGTCTCTTTTCTGTGGTTTAATATTGGTTGTCAAGTTGATTGTTAGGTAGGCTATCATTTCAGCATTGTTTCAATAGTAATATTGGTTATAATAACACTGAAGTCACGTTGATTTTTAGTTAGCTATGATTTCAATGTTGTTTCAATATTTAAAAAGGGTGCAAAATGATGATGAATCAACATGAAATTAGTGTTGACAGCAGAATGTTGATTCAACATGGTTTCAACGTTGTTTCAATAGTTATGCTGGTTGAAATACTATTGAAGTCACGTTGATTGTTAGTTAGGCTATCATTTCAACATTGTTTCAATAGTAAAATTGGTTGAAAGAACATTGAAGTCACGTAGATTTTTAGTTAGCTATCATTTCAACATTGTTTCTATATTAAAAAATGGTGCAAAATGAAGATAAATCAACATCAGAGACTGACGTCGGTAAAACGTGCTGACCATTGACTGACTGCCATTTTTGCCAGCTAGCTACAGGTCAGGATCTAAACTGTGTGTGGTCTCACAAACAGTCCAGGTTCATTTAGTGAAAGTGTTTGGAGTAAAGCAGCAGTCCTCCAGCTCAATTCTGAGCTCCATTAGAGGGTCTAAATATGGATTTCAGAAGCTAAAAGTTTAATTCTGTCCTGAAGTCTTTAACTTTAGTTAGGGCCCGAGCACGATCGTGTGAGGTCCCTATTGAATTTGCTCGGATTATATATATATTTAGGGCCCGAGCAAGACCGTGTGAGGTCCCTATTGAATTTGCTCGGATTATTTTTTTAGGGCCCGAGCACGACCGTGTGAGGTCCCTATTGAATTTGCTCGGATTATTTTTAGGGCCCGAGCACGACCGTGTGAGGTCCCTATTGAATTTGCTCGGATTATATATATATATATATATTTTTTTTTT
The DNA here is from genome assembly GCF_014851395.1 of Micropterus salmoides. Classification (NCBI taxonomy): domain Eukaryota; kingdom Metazoa; phylum Chordata; class Actinopteri; order Centrarchiformes; family Centrarchidae; genus Micropterus; species Micropterus salmoides. Next base: position 13,594,841 of record NW_024041150.1, read on the forward strand.
TATTAGGGCCCGAGCACGACCGTGTGAGGTCCCTATTGAATTTGCTCGGATTATATATATATATATATATATATATATATATATATATATATATTTAGGGCCCGAGCACGACCGTGCGAGGTCCCTATTGAATTTGCTCGGATTATATTTTTTAGGGCCCGAGCACGACCGTGTGAGGTCCCTATTGAATTTGCTCGGATTATATTTAGGGCCCGAGCACGACCGTGCGAGGTCCCTATTGAATTTGCTCGGAATTTTTTTTTTTTTTTTTTTTTTTTTTCTGCAAAGTAGGCCCAAATGACATGGCCTAAACATTCTCGAAAACTCACCAAAATTTGCAAACATGTCAGAACCGGTGAAAAATTTCGTATTCTACAAGTTTCGCACATGGGCGTGGCAAAATGACTCGCTAGCGCCACCTAGAAAATTGGAAATGATTAGCCCCTCGTTCACGTTCAACCTACATGTACGAAATTTTCTGGGGACACGTATCGTATCAAGACGCACAAAAAAGCCTCAAGAACCCATAGCCTAAAGTAAACAGGAAGTCGGCCATTTTGAATTTTATGTCCATTTTTGGATGATTTACACACTTCGTACTTTAACGAACTCCTCCTAGGGATTTAGTCGGATCGACGTCAAATTTCTGCTGTGCCTTCTAAAGGCATTGACGATGAAAAGTTGTGCTATTTGCGAGTTTTCGTCAATGGGCGTGTCCGTGGCGTTGATGATTCGCAATGAAACAGGAAGTTGTTGTAACTTCAGTGTACATGCTCACATCTGGACCAAACTGTACATGTAGGATGAGAGTCCCGCCCTGAACACATGTACATGCTGACATTCACAGACAGTCATAGCGCCACCTGCTGGCAACAGGAAGTGACTTTTAACGAAGCAGCCCCCGCCGCACGTTTCACCTACGTGCACGAATTTTCTGTGGTACGTGTATCTTGTCCAGACGCACAAAAAAGCCTCTTGGAGCGATGCCCTAAAATCAACAGGAAGTCGGCCATTTTGAATTTTACGTCAAATTTTGGATGATTTACACACTTCGTACTTTAACGAACTCCTCCTAGGGATTTAGTCCGACCGACTTCAAATTTGTGCTGTGCCTTCTAAAGGCATTGAAGATGAAAAGTTGTGCTATTTGCGAGTTTTCGTCAATGGGTGTGTCCGTGGCGTGGCGTCAGAGATCAAGTCTTCGCCATGACACAGGAAGTTGTTGTAACTTCAGTGTACATGCTCACATCTGAACCAAACTTTACGTGCTTGATAACTCTCCCACCCCGCTATGGAGGACCGATCCTGACACAGTCAGAAATAAATACAGAAATAAATAAATGCTCAATAAATAAATAAGCATCCAATTAAATACACAAAAAAATAAAGTAAATAAATAAATGTAGGTAGTAATTAAATTATACAAGGAGACATAAATGTATATATTTTAATTAGTGCCTTTACTTATTCACCTTTGTTATAATTACCTTATTTGTTTATTCAACTTTATTTCTTACAAATTTTTTTAATGTATTTATTAGGGCCCGAGCACGACCGTGCGAGGTCCCTATTGAATTTGCTCGGATTATATATATATTTTTAGGGCCCGAGCACGACCGTGCGAGGTCCCTATTGAATTTGCTCGGATTATATATATTTTTTTTTTTTTTTTTTTTTTTCTGCAAAGTAGGCCCAAATGACATGGCCTAAACATACTCGAAAACTCACCAAAATTTGCAAACATGTCAGAACCGGTGAAAAATTTCGTATTCTACAAGTTTCGCACATGGGCGTGGCAAAATGACTCGCTAGCGCCACCTAGAAAATTGGAAATGATTAGCCCCTCGTTCACGTTCAACCTACATGTACGAAATTTTCTGGGGACACGTATCGTATCAAGACGCACAAAAAAGCCTCAAGAACCCATAGCCTAAAGTCAACAGGAAGTCGGCCATTTTGAATTTTACGTCAAATTTTGGATGATTTACACACTTCGTACTTTAACGAACTCCTCCTAGGGATTTAGTCCGACCGACCTCAAATTTGTGCTGTGCCTTCTAAAGGCATTGAAGATGAAAAGTTGTGCTATTTGCAAGTTTTCGTCAATGGGCGTGTCCGTGGCGTGGCGTCAAAGATCAACTCTTCGCCATGACACGGAAGTTGTCGTAACTTCAGTGTACATGCTCACATCTGGACCAAACTGTACATGTAGGATGAGAGTCCCGCCCTGAACACATGTACATGCCGACATTCACCCACAGTCATAGCGCCACCTGCTGGCAACAGGAAGTGACTTTTAACGAAGCAGCCCCCGCCGCACGTTTTACCTACGTGCACGAATTTTCTGTGGTACGTGTATCTTGTCCAGACGCACAAAAAAGCCTCTTGGAGCGATGCCCTAAAATCAACAGGAAGTAGGCCATTTTGAATTTTACGTCAAATTTTGGATGATTTACACACTTCGTACTTTAACGAACTCCTCCTAGGGATTTAGTCCGACCGACTTCAAATTTGTGCTGTGCCTTCTAAAGGCATTGAAGATGAAAAGTTGTGCTATTTGCGAGTTTTCGTCAATGGGTGTGTCCGTGGCGTGGCGTCAGAGATCAAGTCTTCGCCATGACACAGGAAGTTGTTGTAACTTCAGTGTACATGCTCACATCTGAACCAAACTTTACGTGCTTGATAACTCTCCCACCCCGTTATGGAGGACCGATCCTGACACAGTCAGAAATAAATACAGAAATAAATAAATACTCAATAAATAAATAAGCATCCAATTAAACACACAAAATATAAAGTAAATAAATAAATGTAGGTAGTAATTAAATTATACAAGGAGACATAAATGTATATATTTTAATTAGTGCCTTTACTTATTCACCTTTGTATTTATTTACCTTATTTATTTTCACCCATGGTATTTATTTCTGCCTGTCTTTTTTAAATTTTTGTATGCATTTCTGCCTCATTATGCAAATGAGGAGGGGCTGTGTCTCAAGGGTCATCTTCTCTGCTATTGGTGGACCAGTCAGACAGGAGAGCTCCTACTCTGCCTGCAGACATCAACGATCTTGCCCCTCACACAGTCAGATGGCTTCCTTCAGTGCGCTGAGGTGTTTAACAACTCTGAAGACAATACTACCAGCAATGTCTTCCTTCTCTTTTCACGTAGACGCTCCGACAGACAGTGCTTTCAGTTTGCTGCATGCATGGACACAGAACTGCGGTATAGGGAGAAGCACACGGTCAGCTGGCTGCAGCTAAAGCTGGAGTGCACTCATATTCAATTCTGTATGGTAAATTCAGTTTTAACGGAGCAGAGCGAGCTGACAGGCAGAGTTAGAGACTTTTTCTGTCTGTTTCTCTCTTTACAAAGACGCATGTTGCAGTCAGAGTCTTCTCTGAAGAGGGCTATGAAGTCTCAGTAGTACCCGATGCGAGCACGACATACAACACAATTTATCAAATTACACAACGGATATACAGTATGAAAATAAGATTGATTGGATTATACTCACAGGAAGTATAAAACCTGTTACATGCGTAACACAGTAATGTCAGGGAAATTACTTTACTTAGATTTAAGTACTGCAGTTGTACATTTGAAATACCTTCCTAACTTTCTGATAGGAAGCCTTCTTGAGGTGGTATAAAACATTTCTTCTTATATTCTGATTTGAGTTGTGGACAACTATGACCACATGAATTAAAAAATTAAACATTTCACTGCCCAAGTCAGCTATAACACAAGTCTTGTTCATCAGACTACATGCTGTGGACAGATTTTGTCCCAGGATTTATTATGCATTTCTTCTTCTTCGTTGCATGATTTAGAATAATAAGGTGAAAAATGGGTCTATTCTGAGTTCATCCTGCACTGCAGCAGCTAATAAAGTCCATTTAATCCCAAAAACGCTTTTCTTTTAGGCAGGCTGGAGCAGAAAACAACTCACCTTTCTCAAGTTGTACAGTAATGTCACATGTGTATGAAGGTGGATCAAACAAGCTAATCTTAAATGTCAAAGTAGAGAGGAGCCTAGTAGGCCTATTTATTTTCATTCATTACACAATATGAATAAGCTATGCAGACAGTTGTAAAGAAAGAACATCTTTTTCTTCTGTTCTCTACTTGTTATAGTTACACAGTATTAGGGGTGTGGGCTGTATTAAAAGTATCCACTGTTCTCCCATGCTCTAACACACAGTAATGATGAAATGTGTGCTGTTCTCACATTCTTCCTCTGTATGTACACATAAACAACAAGGCAGGGAAATATAAAAGGAATTTATTTTATTGTTTGTGTACATTATTGTTCAGTGTACATGGTCACATCTGAAACAAACTTTACATGCTTCATAACTCTCCAACCCCACAGACATCTACACGTCAATACCGATTTATATTCATAGCGGCAAGTGCTATGTAGCTCCACATAGGGGACACAGGAAGTGACATATAGCACCTTCATGCGGCATCGGAACCGCGTAGGAAATTCACAGCCGCACCGGCAGAGCTCCAGAATGTGCAACTCGGCCGGCTCACGCGCGGACGCGCTTACAAGTGCGAGGGCCCGCCCAACGCTGCTTGCAGCTTTAATTTTGTTTTACATCTTTACTTTACATCTTTTAAACCAAAAAAATCATTGTGTTTATTTTTGTTGCTTTAAATGTTTACTCTTAGTGAATTAACTTACAGATTAATTTTTAGCCTCTGCTGTGGACTGATTACGTATTAAGAATTTACAAAAACTTAACACACATCTTAAACATAAAACAATAAACACACACATTCAATAAACACTGCGACTGCATCAAAAGTGTCCACACTTCTTATTTTTATTTGTCAATAGTTGGCGATTTTAAGTTAAGACTCATATTTCAAGTACTTTCACCTTGTGTGCACAACTTTAAATGGACATCTAGGCCAGAAGCAAACAGAGCATTCCGCAGAACATACTGCAACGGACACATCTTCAACACAGCTCAAAAAAGCCACGTGTGCTTACGTCTTCCCAAAGAATTAACCTCACGATGCGTCTTGTCTGTGTCGAGTGCAGCCCGCAGCTGCCCCCAGAACCTATTATTCCTCCTTCTCAGAGTTGCTGCATGGGTTAAAAACACCACTCTGCCCTTCATACAGGGATTTTATAGATCAAATTCATAGAATTTAGACCTGTTGTGCTCACTGGATTATTTTAGCTGTTAACCTGAAAATTCATTATATGACACATTTGTCCCGAGCACTGCTCGCAGAGAGATCAGCCAGGACACTGTCCCCAGACTTGGATCCTCTTTGAATCTTAGATGTTCTATAATAATCTTAGATATTATTCACAGCCAGATTATAGTTACTTCACTGATTGTCTTTGATCTTGTCAAACACAACATGGTAAGGCAAAAATAAAATAAATTTGCAATTACTAGTTGTTGTTTTGTTGAGATGCTGATTTTGTGACGCCAATTGCTGAAGACATATTGTGAGCCAGTTTCAGGTGTGAAGAAGTTTCTGATGAAGACTTAACATAGCATGGTGTATTGAGCCCACGTGAGGAGATGCAGTGCCAGCACACACGTGAACATGTCAAATGCCAACACCAAATCTGAAAGGATAACATCTTTTGGTCCCTTTTATGTTTCTGTCTTCCCCCTAGTGCCTGTAGGTTTATGTATTAGGTCATCTTTTGTCTTGAACAACTAATCTATCTGATCTGATGTTTAGACTCCAATGCTTTGTCATATTGGAATCTATCACTATCCATGAGTTGTACTCGAATCCGTGGAGCCAGTGAGTTCTTGTAAACATTCTTGTAGGACTCAACCTTGTAGGATTCCCAGAGAACACTGATATCTGCTAGCCTGATGCCTAAGCTACTGTCTCTAACTGAGCAGTATATTGTTCTCTTCCTGACAAAGACAAGTACATGTGAGAAATACCTAAAGTTAGAAGATCAGAAAACACTTATGGGATCAGTTAAATTTCTCTAAGCCAGAGATGTCTCACCTTTCCCTGTTACATCAACAAAGCCCCTTAAGAAATATTCTCAACACTGAATGAAACCTAAAATATACTTTTAACCACTAACCAGTTTTTGTAACAACTGTAAAACTGACAAAAACAATGAAGCTCATAAAATAATGAGAGGAAATTTTTAACAAAGGATTCCTATGAAGGGGGCAGTGATGGCGAGGCAACTCAACCATTTCAGTCAGAAGTTGTTAGTTATTCAGGAAGTGATCAAAAATATCCTTGGTCATTCAATTCAATTCAATTCAAAACAGCTTTATTGGCATGAATCATTCATGGTCATCATGATTCTGAATGATGAGTGTATGAACACACAGAGCTCTTCAAGGACCTGTCAGGGAATTCAAGTGCAACAATGCCCTCTGGTGTTTGCATGAGTATAGTGCCTAGTCCTACTACCATACTGTGCTACACTTCTGTGTTTTGAGATCATTAGTGATGGACAGACAAAGACGAATGAGGCCTTTCTTTGTTATTCCTCAGTCTGTAACTTGGAGGAATCAAGGCAACAGGCATTTAATGAAATAAGAAGTCCTTTTCTCAGAGCCGTCATTATAAAGCAACATCAGTTAAATATGACATGTTGCACAGCTGTATCATCTTTCCACTGAGCCTGTCCCTGTGACCTCTGTCAGAGGAGCAGACCAGCTGTCAGCACCAATATATAAAGTCTACAGATCATCATGTTCACAATCCAGGAACATGTATGCCAACATTATGACATGTAGAAACATCTCAAGGTTGCAGTAAACATTATAGTTTATGTTCAAAACAGTTACAGTAGCCTACGCTATCATGTAGGTCTCCACGATCTGCCTTTTCAAAGAGATCGTTAGGATCTATCAGTTTAGTTTCGGTGGCTCATACATGCAGTTGACAGCTGCTTTGTCAACAGCGCAAGTCAGCTGCCTCGCTGTCTGCATCCTCCGCTGTCTACAAAAGCGACACTGGAACTGTTGGGCCTCATAAAATTAACATTAAAGTTCCCCGTGTCCCCCAGTTCTGCCACAACTCACTGAGTTTGCTGATGAACAGAAAGTGTTAACGTTACTTGTTGCCAAAGTAAACGCTAACTGTGACTCAACATGTGCCAGCGCTTCAAACCTGAGAGCTGTAAGGTTTCAGGGAAATGGGTGTGGACTTCATGGGTTCCTTTCTTTGAAGCTCCAAGGAAAATCTCTGCCTGCTGGTATTTGTGGACTACCAAACCAGTTGGCTGGAGTGACTGTCTCTGAAGGGGAGTTCCCAACTACTTTCTGTCTTACCAGACAAGCCAGTTTATTTCCTTCATCTTCAAAGCCACCTGTGAGAAATAAGGGACAAAACATCTACCTACCGCCCACAAATCAATATTAAACATTAAAGGGGACGTATTATACTGCATTCAAGCCCTATATTGTAGTTCTGACTCCTGCATAGTAGCTTTGCTTGATTTAAAGTTCAAAAAAAATTTTTTCGAGCTTATACTGGCCCTTCATGCAGGCCCTCATTTCAGCCTCTGTCTGAAACGAGCTGTAGATGCTCCTGTCTCTTTAAGAATCTACTGCACTGTCTAAATTTAACCAGCGCCATTGAAAAAGCTTATTAGGTTACAGCTGTTATTTTTTTCCCGTAAGTAGGTTTTGTTTTAAGCCTGTTTTTTACTAGCCAAAATTAGCCTCCCGGTTAAAATCACAGTTAACGTGAATTACTGATGCACCTAGTTAACCAAGCTAGTTAGTGCCACCATCTTGTCCAAATATGGTCACGTCCTGTGCCAAACGGCGGTCCAAAAACCAGTGGCTGACGTCACGGTCACTCTGTCCACTTCTTTTATACAGTCTATTGTATAAACAGACTGAGCATAGCGGTTGCTGAAAGATGGGTGAATGCGGAAGTCCCTTAAACCTGCATTCTTTCTAATGGCCAGCTGGGGGCAACTCCACTGGTTGTAAAAAAGAAATCCGGGTACATTAGAAATAATAATGACCCTACTTCTCAGCTGATTTATTACCTCACTAACTTTACCTGTGCTTCGGCTTATCTGTCTCTAGTGGGGAATGTGCATTCTATATGTGCAATATATAATGTGCATAGGGTTCACTACTTTATCAGAGGATTTAATCAGAAGTTGATATAATAGAGCTAATGTTGGTCATAAATATCACAAAGTTAAAAGTAAATGTATATAATAAAAAAAATAAATGTATATTGAATGTAATATTTCCACAATAATAATAATAATAATAATAATAATAATCTTTATTTGTAGAGCACTTTTCAAAGTGCTTTAACAAAGCAAAGACAATAATACCCAAAAGACAATAATACAAAAACAATACATGAAAACATTGAAAAGGCTAAAATACACGTTTAAGATAAATATAAAACTAGTAAAATAGAATAGGAAACACGAGAAAACGAGACATATTCTGCTCCCTCTCTTTACATTTACATTTATTCATTTAGCTGACGCTTTTATCCAAAGTGACTTACAATAGTCACTGACAATTATGTCAGAGGTCGAACTCCTTTGGAGCAACTAGGGGTTAAGTGTCTTGTTCAGGAACACATTGGTGGATGCGTCTTAGAAACCCTTACTGAAAAGTCATATGAGTTTCACATGTGGATGTTCAAAAAACACATTGGAAAATCATGTCATCACTTGTCCACATGAAAACAATATTAGAGTTTTTCACAGTCACTTTGGTACATTTCTAGAATCATCCTTAACATTTGCAAAACAGTAAGTGCATTTCCTGAAACAGGTAGTACAAACAAAACAACACAGTGGATTACCTGCAAAAGCCCTTAACTTGCTCAAAATCCTTAGTCTCTCTCTCAAAAGTAAATATTTAGTTCAGTACCATCAGAATGACGAGTCAAAATGTTTAGCCATGTTGTCAATATAACAGTGTAGTCTGTAAGTATTTATGATGTACAATTTGGCTATGGTTCATGGGTCTCAGTCAATGAGCTAGTAGATAATTTCAATTCTAAAATTACAAATGTTATTGATGCCATTGCACCAGCGAAGGTGAAGGTGGTCTCGGGTAAGAGATCTCCATGGAGAAATGCCACGCTGGTAAGAACTCAAAAAAGTGAGTGAGTGTCAAAGAGCTGAAAGCAGGTGGCGGAAAACAAATCTCCAGGTTCATTATGATGTCCATAAAGAAAGACTTCACATTTATTATTTAGAAAGAGAAAATGCAAGGCGGGGCGGCGCGGTGGTGCAGTGGTTAGCACTGTCACCTCACAGCAGAAGGTCGTGGGTTCAACCCTTTCTGTGCGGAGTTTGCATGTTCTCCCCTTGTCCTCGTGGGTTCGCTCCGGTTTTCTCCCACCATCCAAAGACATGCAGGCTAGTTTAATTGGTGTCTCTAAAATTGTCTTTAGGTGTGAATGTGAGTGTGAGTGGTTGTCTGTCTACGTGTGGCACTGCGATGGACTGGCGACCTGTCCAGGGTGTACCCCGCCCTTTGACCAATGTCAGCTGTGATAGGCTCCAGCGACCCTGTACACAGGATAAGCGGTTGACGATGGATGGATGGAAATGCAAGGCGGTCCTTCTTCTAACATCATCACCAAAGACACTAATAGTCGCCAGGCTAACCAACCCTCCTGTGTCTGTAGCCTCTGAACTTCTATCCACCAGAGCCTGCAATGAATTTGCCTCCTTCACAGACAACACAACAATTGGACAAGCAATCCCTGCCTCCATGTCAGTAACAGGATATTTCTTGTCCCTGTGTCCACTTCATACACACACATTTCATATAGCATGAGACAATTTGATTCTATTAACCATAAAAATCTGGAGGACATAATACAACATCTGAAATCCTCCTCATGTTGCCTTGATATTCTGCCAACAGGTTTTTTCAAAAATGTTTCTAAGTGCATGGCCTCAGATCTACTACAAATTGTCAACATGTCTCTCCTCTCAGGTTTTTTCCCACATGCCCTTTAAACTGCATTCATTAAGCCACTCTTAAAAAAAAGCAATCTAGACATGTCACCAATGAGCTGTTATAGGCCCATATAAAATCCCATTTTTCTCCCATTTTTCAGTAAAATCATTGAAAAAGCTGTTTTTCAACAGCTTAGTGTTTTCTTGGCACTAAATAATTGTTTTGATGTCTTCCAGTCAGGATTTTGGCCACACCACGGCTCTTGTGAATGGCTTCAATGACATCCCCAGAATTTTCTTAGTATTATTGGATCTCAGTGCTGCATTTGACACGGGCAACAACATTTTACTAGACAGACTTGAAAACTGGTTTGGACTTTCTGGCACCGTACTAAAATGGTTTGAATCCTACTTAAAGGATAGGTACAACTTTGTGTCTATAGGTAATTACTCATCTGAGCAAACAAAATGACGTGGAGTTCCCCAAGGCTCCATTCTGGGGCCTCTTTTGTTTAACATTTACATCCTTCCACTAGCTCAGATTATGAAAAACAACAAAATATGTTACCATAATTATGCAGATGACACACAGATTTACATAACCACATCACCAGTGGACTATGATCCCGTACACGCACTGACAGTATTGAGAAGGTCAACGCTTGGATGTGCCAGAAAAAAAACTGTAAGAACTGATAGGTTATGAGTTTTACATGTCAGCTAAATTGGACTGCAGTTGCGTTTGGTTTCTCTAAATTGTGAGGAAATTTAATTGTACCCCATCTAGCATCTAAGTCTATCCATCTGTCAACCTTTACAACAATACCACTGAACTATTATTATTGTGATTGTTGGTCGCTCTTTTTAGTATGTAGAGATTTATACAATGAATGTGTATAATTGCATCTGAGAGAAATATGATTCAATAGCAAACAAATGTATTTTGTAAGTATTTTGATTTGCGAGGTTTAATCTGTGCATTTTGTGCCAAAGCAATCATAAATGACTACAGTCATGTGAACAACTGACCTAATGTTCATATAGTTTGACAAAGTTTAATAGCCAAAGCGATTGAGAAAAAACTGTCATTTTAGTTCTTCCTTCCATTTCTATCCTGAACTTAATGTCCATTTTATCTGTATCACTGTTGCAGAAATTGTATTTCCTTTAACCTTATGTAATTTTATGCTCCTTGATTCAGCTTACCTCTGCTTTCAAATATATATAATGTGTAATGTGTATTTGAACATGTAAAGCACTTTATAACTGTTTTGATAAATGCTGTTTAAATAAAGTTTATTATTATTATTTATAATAAGTACAGCGTACATGTAATTATTGCAATGTCATATCTGACATATCTGTTGTTATTACAAGTTTACAAATACCAAACTAATCAACTCTGCCACGAAGGACTTTGTAATTGACAGGTTTATATAAAACTGTGAGGCAGAAAACACATCAGTCAACCAGCTAATGAAACATATGTTTAAAAAGTCTTAAAAACGTAATTCATTTCTCCCAAGTAAAAAAGAATATATTTAAGTAGCACTTTTTTGGATGCATTTATCATATTTTAATTGTACTATACTAAGTGTATACTAAATGTGTTATTTTGGAACAACTTACGTTTGTTGTGTCATTTTAGAAATACTTAAAGTCAACTTTAAGATAATTGCAATATATTTTAATATACTTAGTTGTGTTAAAATGGACCTATTTTAAGTACCTTTACTTTAATTTAAATACACTTCTTTAAATTGATCTTAAAATACCCTTTTGTGCTATACTTGAAGATCAATTTAAATGTATTTTACACTTCACAAAAATGTGTTCCCTTAACATTTTTATTAGCATTTCAGCATATTAGTAATTTATTACTAGTATACTCCAAGAACCACTATTAATATCTTGGGAAGCTGCTTTATGAAACCATTCAGTATGAGAATAATTCATTATTAATGCATTAAAAATACCTTGCAAAATGCCCTTTTAGCATAACAATAAAAATCAGTAAAAAAAAAAAAAAAGAATATTACTTCCTGTACATTAAAAGGTACAGCAGCATGTATCACATCTTGACCAAAATACCTTCAAATAAAAATAATCAGTAAAACGGCTCAGGTGACCTCAAGGCATGCCATCCCACTTCTGACACCATATGCGGCCAAAGGCGAGAGCAGTCACCCTACTTAGATTTGAACACAGGTTTACAGGGTACCAAACATGCAACTTTGACAGCAATGCATGCAGTACAAATGGTGGAACCAAACTGAAACTGAAAAATGTCACTATCCTTAGAGTGGAGGGTCGTTTATCTTTGAGTAGGACTTGTTGCATTTTCTATTAATAAAATAAACGAAATATTTTGTCTATATCAAAGCAATATTACCTCTAATTAATTAACAACCATTGTCAGATTTTTTATTTTGTTTAAAGTTGCTAAAACAATATGACATCATGTCTAACTGTTCTGATAGTGCTAACTTTTTAGGTTCAGGTGAAATGGTTTTCCACAATGGACTCCTCCCAGTTAATGCTCAGTTATTCCATTACAACATGATCAAAAACATTACATAAACACTACTGTACATTCAGCCAAGGAGCTGTATATGATAAAATGTTATTAAACAGGTACAGCAAATAAGACAAACATTCAGATTTGCTTAACAACTGTGCTGTCTACATGTCATTTCACATCAACACAGCAGTCAATTTGTGAAGTAGCCAATTACTTAATGTATAACAATATTTTAAATAAAATAATTTTTTCACAAGAATATGTGTTTATTTAGTCTGACCCCGTTGAGGTCAAAAACAGTGATCGTGTGCAGGAGCCAGACATACTTATGAGCACATCGAGCTTGTGACGGTCCAGCTGGTCCTTTGAGGTTTTCGTGGTCTTTAGGCCCTTTGAGTGAGGCAACGATCCCAGGAAGCTCTAAAAGAAAAGAAATGTAGTAACAAATGAGTCAGACAAATATTCAGTTAGGCCAGTACTTCCACCTTGTTTAGTTCTTCATTTGCGTATCATTATAAACACTGTAATTCTATTCTTATAGCAAATCTTTATTATTATTCTTTATTCAATTTTCTTGAGCTAAGGCAGGAAATTCCAACTCTGGGTTTAGCATTAAGTTGGTTAAAGTTGGCAGGGTAGGCTCAAGTTTTAAAAAATTAATACAGGATCTATGACCATACAAAGAGCAGTATTGAGCAGTATTTTACATTACATCACATGCTATGATATCGTGGGGTCAGGCATTGCAGTACATAAAAACATTATTTCAAGCGCGTCTTATAACATTTCTCACATATACGTGTACACTTTAATGTCGCTGTTATAATTTAATTATTGGTCACTGTAATGATTACCCCCTCCATGGCTGCAGCGAAGAGAAATTTCTAAAAACAGTGTACCTTTAGAAGATATCCACTTTTGAATAGTCTAACACAGATGCTTAGCTAATGAGTCATAGTAGCTTTGGCTAAACTTTAGAATGAATTTATACTATGGGCAGGAATAATGATTAGAGTGACCAATAACTTCCTGTAAACATGGACATGTGAGTATTAAGGTAGACTATAAAAATGTGAACCTTTTCTTTAGCACACAGACAGCAACATATTAGCAGCATTTATTACTAAAATCTCATGCATCAAATTCCAGCAACAGGGCTACTGAGATTGTATATTACCGAAATTTTTGTAACATTAAAAACTGCCTTACAGTAAAAAGCAATACATTACTGTAACGTTAATTGTGTTACTTTTGTAACGCGTTACTCCCAACACTGTTTAAGGCAGACGAAAGTTGCTGTCTCGATTATGAAGCTATTAAAATGCTAACTAACGTTAGCTAACAAATATATTAATCCACGTGCTAGCATTAGCTAATGCACACCAGAGCATTCATCCACCGAGGAAAATATTTCCAAACCCAGAGTGAACTCAACTTTAGTTAACTTACACATTTGTGTTGTCTTGCTAACAATAATAAACTTACCAAGAAAGACGCCTTTTTAGCTCTTTTCACATTTAACTTCTGCAGGGAGCTGACGGTAGATAACTACTTGAAGATTGCCTTTGTTTCAACTCATAAATTTAATTTCATAAAGTGGATATAACTACAGTGTTCTAGTTGTCCCAATGTTAGTTAAATGAACATGTTTGAGTTATTCTAACTCATAGTTTCAAGTTAAAGCAACTTAACCAAATTAATACTACTTTCCCTTTCAAGTTAAGGGATTTAAAATCCAAATTTGTTTCAGTTTACATCTATAAAGGGCCTTGAAGACAGACCACAACAACAGCACCACTGTGCTATTATCTTCAATGACTTGTGACGGGACAGGGTAGCTTGTTGGTGCGCCTGTGCACGCCGCAGTCAAAGTTCAAAACAGCAGCAGATGTCACCTCCTTTCTGAAAGGGCCTTAAGGCCGTTGTCTGGAACCCTTTCCACCGGTGGCACTAGTCTTGTTTACCACAGATATTCTATTGATATTCTATATAGTCTATATTTCAGTTGGAATTTGACTTATCTGCAGTGTATAATTAGCAGGGGTGAGCAAGAGCACCAAATTTTCTGTATCTGTACTCAGAATTGGCGGGGCTTAATCTATTAATGGGTGGTATTAACTGGAAGTTACTTAAGCCTGAAATTATTTTTTATATTTATATATTTATAGTTTATAACAAAACAGATATTGACACATTTTAGTCTGATGATACTCATAGAAAGTATCTGTAACGGATACTCGTTTTAACCAAGTACTTGCTAAACCCTAATCATTAGTTGATATGTATATGTTTTTCTCAAACTCAAAAGACGTAGCACCTAGGCAATCCTCATACTCTCACCTTTTTTTTCAACTGATAACTTACATATGTAAGTTCAATCAACACGACAAAAGTGTCAAATAGTCAACACAATGAATTAATGCAAGTTTAACTTTCTAAAACTTATACAGTTGAGTTCAAAATCCAAAACTTGTCAGAACTATTTGAGTTAAAAAGAAGAAGTAAATTGACATGACTAAATGGGTCTATGATTCTTTTCAGTGTGCAGCTGCATGGTCTCCGTCATCACAGGAAACAGAATTGATTAGTTCAGGACTCATAACTGTGGGTCTCTGGGTTTGAGTCGTTCATTTTTCACATGACAGCTTGGCTAATGTGGAGCAGGACATGGGTCCTCCTCGGAGTCTGTCTTCACTCGGCAGGCTGAGTTACTGCCAGCACCGGGGAATGAGAGGCAAGTCTGTTGTCAGGTAACAGTCACTGTACTGACATATATCTAATATCTATTTTGATAATTTTGTGATATTTAATAAAGCACAACGTTATTACAGCACAGTTATGTTGTGCTAAGTTATAGTTTTAACACAGCCGTAACTTTAGTCCTGCTAGTGTTTACAGCTAACGTTAACAGCTTATGAGAATTGTTCTGGGTCCGCTCCACTTCAGAGCCCTGATAGGGTTCTACCGGGAGCTGAATTACCACAGAGGTCATCTCCTCTCCAAAACAAACGGACCTGGACATTAAAACATTAAAACACAGCCACATAGCAACGTTAGCATTAGCCCTGTGGTTTGTTTTCAGCTAACAGCTGATCCGGTCTGCCAGAGAACTGTAGCAGGTCTACATATGTTTTAATAAACTTATGAGAATTAATATTAATTAATATTCAGAGAATATTAATTCATAAAGCTCTCGTTTCGCGGGGCACCACCGGAGATTTAATTCACCCAGAGTCTCCGGACCTCTGAGTAGCGTTTTAATAATTATACAATTATTCACTAGTGATCAGTTAGTTAGTTAGTTATCAGCTTGAAAATGAACAACGAGCCATCGCTGCGCCGGGTCGAACTTCTTAGGGCGTTGCCGGGAGAGGGAGCACGCTGGGCGCGTGCCAAAGCACAGTTGAAGAGGCCAAGAGAAAAGAGAGGGAGACAGTCGCTGCTTTTGTCAAATATAATAATAATGATATCAAATATCTTCCCACAATCAAACTTTAATTGTCAAACGGGTATACCGTTCTTAGTTTTAAGTATTTAATAAAAAGAAAACAAATGTCAGTAGTTAACCTTAAGGTTAGCATTTTAGAATGATGACATGCAATACTTATTTTGTCCACTTGGGGGAGCTCGGGTTACATGAGGCTAGCTTTGATTGATCCTAAAACAACCTTTTGCTCAGGAGCTGGGAAATTTAGTTATTTAACATTAAATTCGAGCTGGAAAATTACTCAAGTAGTAGGGTGACATTTCTTTATTATATCCTTTCTAAAGGAAGTGTCATAAAGTGTTGGGAACAAAGGATTGGTTACAAATAAAATGAGGCAATGTCATTGATCCTTGTCAAAAATTAAAAATACTGCACAATTAACTTATTTAGATTCTTTTCAACATGGTAACATAACTACTAACCTAAGAGGCAAACGCTACT
The DNA here is from genome assembly GCF_014851395.1 of Micropterus salmoides. Classification (NCBI taxonomy): domain Eukaryota; kingdom Metazoa; phylum Chordata; class Actinopteri; order Centrarchiformes; family Centrarchidae; genus Micropterus; species Micropterus salmoides. Next base: position 13,611,204 of record NW_024041150.1, read on the forward strand.
ACTAACTTAGCAAGGATTTGTTATACAGTTTATAATGAAACATTGTTTTAGCTCAAGAAAGCAGGAGTTGTTCATATCCCCCTTTCGCTATCCTGGCTTATCACATTTGCACATCAGCTAAAAGAAGAGAAAGGAGTGGTGTTTTATGGCTCAGCCATTCTGTGGGGAAGGAATCAGGACGAGTGGTACTTTTGATGTCCGGAGGTGTGTTTGAGAACTGAGCTGTTTTTTTTAATCGCCCACTAGAGGGCTGCAGCGCCGTAATAACCAGCCTAGTTAAAATTTTCCCATCACTAATTCTGATTGGTCAAATTGAATGCACTGCGCTAGCGTGCTGGGCGGGAGGGCACACTTCGCCCCTGTGTACACATGTGTTACTGTTTACAAACAGAAAAAAGTATAACTGCATTATGATTTAAAGTATGCTTATTTCTATATGTTGTTATTTGTTAAGTTAACAACATGTGCTGCTTCCTACTAGACCAGGTTACCCTTATGAAAGAGGTCTCTGATCTCAACTAGCTATTTACCTGATAAAAAAAATTTAAACAAAGAAATAAAAAAATAAAAAATTAATATGCTATTGAAAAATATATGTAATTAATATATATATATATTTTAAAAATCATACTTCTGGAAATCACGCTGAAACATGTGGTAGTTACAAAAATAATTACTATATTTTGCAGTACTCTACACAATGAAGCATATTGGCATAAATATATTTTCAACCCTCTAAAAGTGTAATTGTTAAAGTGTACTTCCACAAAGTACACCTAAATAGTATTTACTAAGAATTAAATAAATATATTTAATAAATAGACGTTAAAATGTTGTAAAAATATACTTTAATTTAAGCATATTTATTAAAAGTTTAATTAAGTATATGTTTATTACCAATTTATTGAAAGTATACTTTTGAGAAGCATGTTAAAGCTCAAGAGAATATATCTTTAATATACTTGTAGTAAGCATGTTAGGAGTATGAATGTACTATAAGCGTACTATGTGAATTTCTAGTATATTTTCAGTGCTTTTAAGAGCACTTCTTTTTGACCTGGGCTGTCATGTATGAAAACATCTTAAATTTAATCTATAAACCGTAGGCAGTACTGAGAGTTACAAAATAATAAATCCCCTATACAGTGCTCCTGCTGACGTATTGCGGTAAGCGTGTCGACTCATTTCCGTTTCCGGTGCTTGTGTGTTGGTACCGTGTTGTTGCTCTTGCTAAATAACAGTTACATTTGTTTGATTACAGCGGCCAACTGTTCGCTAAACACTTATTCTTTACAGTAATTTTGCCTAAGCACTCACAGTTCTTTCCATCTTTTAGTGACTGCTGTTCAATCTCATAGTTGTTCTAAAGTTTTGGTAACTGACGCTACAGTAATTTAGCTTAGCCGTTAGCGACTTTAGCTTAACAGCTAGCGATGGCTTCTCCTTCTCCCTCTCTCTCTCCTACTTTCTCCTGCTCGGTGTGTCAGATGTTCAGTTACTCCTCTGCCTCCTTTAGGGATAATGGTACATGTAATAAGTGTAGTTTATTTATAGACATGGAGGCGAGGCTCAGTGACTTAGAAGTCCGGCTCCGCACCTTGGTAGATCAGTCTTTAGCTACTGTAGCTAGCCAGTCCCCGGTAGTCGGTGCGGAACGGCCTGAGTTAGCCTCTGGTAGCCGTCCTCCGGCATCCCCTGTGCAGCCAGGAAAGGGGGGCTGGGTGACTGTCCGAAGGAGGAATAGTCGTAAGCATTCAAAGTCCACGGGGCATCATCAACCTGTTCACGTTTCTAACAGATTTTCCCCGCTCAGCGACACACCCGCTGAGAAACCAACTCTGATCATTGGCAGCTCCATTTTGAGAAACGTGAAGTTAGCGAAGCCAGCGGCCATAGTTAAGTGCATCCCTGGGGCCAGAGCGGGCGACATTGAGTCTTATTTGAAACTGCTGGCTAAGGATAAACGTAAATACAGTAAGATTGTTATTCACGTCGGCGGTAATGACTCCCGGTTACGCCAATCAGAGGTCACTAAGATTAATGTTGAGTCGGTGTGTACATATGCAAAAACAATGTCGGACACCGTAGTTTTCTCTGGACCCCTGCCAAATCTGACCAGTGATGACATGTATAGCCGCATGTCGTCATTCCGCCGCTGGTTGTCGAGGTGGTGTCCAGCAAACGATGTGGGCTTTGGAGATCATTGGCAGACTTTCTGGGGAAGACCTGGTCTGATCCAGAGAGACGGCATCCATCCCACTTGGGAAGGAGCAGCTCTCATTTCTAGAAATCTGGCCAAGTTTATTAGTGGACCAAATCCATGACAACCCAGAGTTGAGACCAGGAGGCAGAGTCGCAGTTTAACACACTTCTCTGCCCTTCTTTTTCAGCAGTTACCCACCCAAAACCCTACGCAGAGTCGCAGTCTAACACACTTCTCTGCTCCTCCATTTCAGGAGTTACTTAGTGAAAATCCTATAGTGACGGTGTCTGCCCCCCGACCATCGAAATTATTTAAAAAGGTAAACAGAAGAGGAGCTGTGCATAAAAACCTCATAAAAATTAAAACCACAAGAGCAATAGTGCAAACGAATAGGAGAGTTAAATGTGGACTCTTAAACATCAGATCTCTCTCTTCTAAAGGTGTACTAGTAAATGAACTAATATCAGATTATGATATTGATTTATTTGGTCTTACTGAAACCTGGCTGGGTGATGGAGAATATGTTAGCCTAAATGAATCCACCCCTCCCAGTCATATTAATACTCACATTCCTCGAGGCACAGGCCGAGGAGGTGGAGTTGCAGCTATCTTCGACTCTAGCCTACTAATCAGCTCTAAACCTAAACTAAACTATAACTCATTTGAAAGTCTTGTTCTTAGTCTTTCGCACCCAAGTTGGAAATCACTGCAACCAATTCTTTTTGTTATAGTGTACCGAGCACCTGGCCCGTACTCTGAATTCTTATCTGAATTTGCAGAGTTTTTGTCAACTTTAGTCCTTAAAACGGACAAAGTTATTATTGTAGGAGATTTTAGTATTCATGTGGATGTTGAGAATGACATCGTTAGTACTGCGTTTATCTCTCTGTTAGATTCCATCGGCTTCTCTCAGAGTGTTCATGAACCGACTCACTGTTTTAACCACACCCCCAATCTTGTTTTGGTGTATGGTATTGAAATTGAACATTTAGTGGTGTTCCCACAGAATCCCTCTTTATCCGACCACTGTTTGATAACTTTTGAGTTTGTATTGCTGAACTACTCGCCATTGGGCAAAAATTTCTATACAAGATGTCTGTCTGATAGTGCCATAGCTAAATTTAAGGATGCGATTCCATCAGCTCTAAATACATTATCTAGTCACAAAGTAACGGAGGACTCCTATGCTAATTTCAGTCCCTCCCAAATCGATCATATTGTTGATAGTGCTGCAGGCTCGCTGCGAATGACACTCTGTAGCCCCTCTAAAAAAGAAAATACTAAAACAAAGACGGTTAGCTCCATGGTATAATACTGAAACTCGCAAATTAAAGCAAATATCACGGAAACTTGAGAGGAATTGGCGTTCTACCAAAGTGGAAAATTCTCGTTTAATTTGGCAAGATAGTCTTAAAACTTATAGGAAGGCCCTCCATAATGCCAGAGCAGCGTACTACTCGTCATTAATAGAGGAAAATAGGAACAACCCAAAGTTTCTTTTCAGCACTGTAGCCAGGCTGACAGAGAGTCACAGCTCTATTGAGCCAAGTATTCCCATAGCTCTCAGTAGTTACGATTTCATGAGCTTCTTTAATAATAAAATTCTAGCTATTAGAGACAAAATTCACCAAGACCTGCCCTCAATTGGCACCGACTTATCTCTTAACTCAGGAACCTTAGAAACAGCTGTAGAACCAGATACATGTTTAGACTGTTTTGCTTCCCTCAATCTTTACCAACTAACTTCAATAATTTCTTCATCTAAACCATCAACCTGCCTCTTAGACCCCATCCCGACTAGGCTGCTTAAAGATGTTCTACCCTTAGTCAGCACCTCTATACTAGATATGATCAATCTATCTTTATCAACAGGCTATGTACCACAGTACTTGTAAAAAGTAGCTGTAATTAAACCTCTTATGAAAAAGCCCAAACTTGATCCGGATGTTTTAGCCAACTATAGACCTATATCTAACCTTCCATTTCTCTCTAAGGTTCTGGAGAAAGCAGTTGCTAAACAGCTGTGTGACTTTCTACAGAGCAATAGTTTATTTGAGGATTTTCAGTCAGGATTTAGAGCTCATCATAGCACAGAGACAGCACTGGTGAAAATTACTAATGACCTCCATATTGCATCAGACAAAGGACTTGTCTCTGTACTGGTTTTATTAGATCTTAGTGCTGCATTTGATACCATTGACCATCAGATCCTATTGCAGAGACTGGAATATTTCATTGGCATTAAAGGAACCGCTCTAAGCTGGTTTAAGTCCTATTTATCAGATCGATTTCAGTTTGTACATGTTAACGATGAGTCCTCCATGCACGCCAAAGTTACTCATGGAGTTCCTCAAGGATCTGTCCTTGGACCAATCCTCTTCACTTTATATATGCTTCCTTTAGGCAATATTATCAGGAAACATTCCATAAGCTTTCATTGTTATGCAGATGATACTCAGTTATATCTATCGATCAAGCCAGATGAAACTCATCAGTTAGCTAAACTTCAAATGTGCCTTCAGGATGTTAAAACCTGGATGACCTGTAATTTTCTCATGTTAAACTCAGATAAAACTGAAGTTATTGCTCTGGGGCCTAAGCACCTCCGTGACGCATTATCTAAAGATATAGTTTCCCTGGATGGCATCGCCTTGGCCTCCAGCACCACTGTGAGGAATCTTGGAGTTATCTTTGATCAGGACATGTCGTTTAAGTCTCACATTAAGCAAATTTCAAGGACCGCCTTTTTTCACCTACGTAATATTGCGAAAATCAGGAACATCCTGTCTAAAAATGATGCAGAAAAACTAGTCCATGCATTTGTTACTTCTAGGCTGGATTACTGCAATTCCTTATTATCAGGCTGCTCGAAAAAGTCCATTAAGACTCTTCAGCTGATCCAGAATGCTGCAGCACGTGTTCTGACAGGAACCAGGAAAAGAGATCACATTTCTCCTGTTTTAGCTTCTTTGCATTGGCTTCCAGTAAAATCCAGAATAGAATTTAAAATCATTCTTCTTACCTACAAAGCTCTTAATGGTCAGGCACCATCTTATCTTAAAGAGCTCATAGTACCTTACTACCCCACCAGAGCACTGCGCTCCCAGAATGCAGGGTTACTTGTGGTTCCTAGAGTCTCCAAAAGTAGACTAGGAGCCAGAGTGTTCAGCTATCAAGCTCCTCTCCTGTGGAACCAGGTTCCAGTTTGGGTTCAGGAGGCAGACACCATCTCCACATTTAAGAGTAGGCTTAAGACTTTCCTCTTTGATAAAGCTTATAGTTAGGGCTGGCTCAGGTAGTCCTGAACCATCCCTTAGTTATGCTGCTATAGGCCTAGACTGCCGGGGGATTTCCCATGATGCACTGAGCTCCTCTCTCCTCTACTTTCTCTCCCTCTGTATGCAACCTTATCCCATTATTGCATGTTACTAACACAACTTCTCCCCTTTCTGGTAGTCTTGTGCTTTCTGTCTCTCTCCTCTCTCCTATCACTTCCTGCAGGCTTTCTGGCTCTGGAGCTGTGGAGTCTGGATCTGTGGTTGCGGGTCACCTGCTGCCCCTGTGTTCCTGCTCGACACCCTCTGCTGCAACGACTATTGTTGCTAGTCTTATTGTTATTATAATCATTAACATTACGATGGTTACCATTAACACTATTATAAATATCTGTACCATTTTTCATTTAGTCTATAGCAACATTACCTTCACTGTGTGTACCTCTGTGTGTATATTGTGTAGGCTGCCTCCCTCCCTCTCTCTCTCCTTACATCTCTCTCTCCTTACATCTCTCTCTCTCTCCTTACATCTCTCTCTCTCTCTCTCTCTCTCACCCCAACCGGTCGAGGCAGTTGGCCGCCCACCCTGAGCCATGGTTCTGCTCGAGGTTTCTGCCTCTTAAAAGGAAGTTTTTCCTTGCCTCTGTCGCCTAGTGCTTGCTCTTGGTGGGAACTGTTGGGCTTCTGTAAATAACATCACAGAGTACGGTCTAGACCTGCTCTTTTATGAAAAGCGCTGTGAGATAACTGTTGTTGTGATTTGGCGCTATATAAATAAAATTGAATTGAAAATGTTTTTGTATCCAATTGTGAGCTGTCACACTAATAAACTTAAACTGGCAGGCTGTTCAGTTCTTTTTTATGGAGTTTTAGTCAGCACCATCAGACCTGTACAACCAGGACTGCTACTGTCTCACTAAAATCATTTTGATTCATGCCAACTTCCTCATACTCAACTGTGACTAATCAGACTTAATTATCATCTGACCCAAATCACTCACAACTTCCCCCCACACAGGGCTGGACTGGGACAAAAAAATCAGCCCTGGCATTTTTGGCTTGGCGGCCCACCAAAATCGGTTGGACAGCCCTCAACAATACACCATCCTTGCTTTTAAGGGCTTAGATTTGACAAAACTCTTTCCAGCATTCTGGAGACATACTTGTATCAATCCTCAAAAACTGCTACCTTGTTACGTCATTTGTCAAACTGAACCCTATAAATCTTTGAGCGACATTTTAATTATTAAGTATGATAGGCCATATAAATACTTTTATTATGATTTTTATAATTACTACTGATAATAATAATAATAAAAAAAAACATTTAAGAGGGGGGTCTGGTGGTCCTTCCCCTTAAAAATGTGGGCTTTAAACACTTCATTTCCTGCATTCTGTTGAATTTTTTTGCACCAATTCATTGAGGTAATGTCTTTATTTATATAAAAGGAAACACAAATTTCAGGTGACAATTCCAAAAATAAAAATATAGTGTAATATAGTGCTGTGAGGCTCTCCGGCATTCTGTATTGCTGTCAAATATGTTTCTCCTGTTTCTCATTTTATTTCATCCCTGCTGAGTCAACACACATGCAGACATGACTGAAGTAACCTAAAGTCTTTAAATGTGCACGTGGCACCTTTTCACCTCAATGATAAAGGAATTCATTTTAATTCAGTTATAAACCCCTGCACCTTAATAGGTCCTATGTTTCAGCAGCTTTTCTGCTCATGTTCAAAACTTTCTGCACACTAAAAATCTCTCCCACACATCTGTGTTCTCTGACATTTGCAGAATAACAATTTGAGATATAATGAGAATGAAGTAATTATATTTTAACAAAATCTACCTGCCCCACTGCTGTACATTACCCTGCGTTATTGCTCTTCTGATATGGTAGCAGGCTGCTACCCCCTTTAGACTGTCTTACAGACAGAGTCCCTGTCTGGGACTGTACTGGATGAGACGAGCTCACTGCTCTTCATCAGAGGTAGAAAGCCAAAACTGAAACACTTGTGATTAGACAGAAATATCACCACACATCCACAAATGTTCACTTCAGCGCCTCTGATAAAGTTCAGCTCACAGCCACTTCAGAGGTAATTAATAGTGATGGCAGCGCAACACTGAAGCTTCAATACACGCTTCAAACCCCTGAACTACAATCCTATTGAACCACTGCTTCAAAGCTTGCTTTGGTGCGGAAAAAATCACGTGACATGTGACGTCCGAAGCAGCAACTGCTTCACTTACTGAATGAATCACCGACTGGTTCGCGGTCCAGTCACGTAATTCACTGGCACTGCCTCGATCGTCTCAAAAGTGAGTGTTGTGCACCCCATCTAACACATTCACCCCCTGTCATAGTTACACAAGCACATGCCATATTTCCCAGCACTCTCTCCTCAGTAAGAAAATACATGCATTCATCATTTTATTTGAACATGAATATACTTTAAATCCAAGGGTGATTCAAGCAAAGATGCTTTATAACTAATGGTATTTTCTACAAAAGTAAAGTAGTTTCCCCAGCACTGCTCATCGAGGGGCGTGCGTGTATGTAATTAAAAACCTCCTGTCCACCAACTAGCCTGTCTAAATTTGCCTGCAGCCTTGAGCTTCGCCAGGAGAGGTCACTGTAACTGAAGCTTCAAGTAATGAACCCATTTTCGAAACAATTGACTCAGGTGGTTCAGTGCTTCACAAAAGCTTCATTTGCCCATCAGTAGTAATTAAGTATTGTGGAGCAGAGATACAGTAAAACAGAGTGTCTCTGAGCGAGGGGGACAGAGACAGCAGAGAGAGCGACAGGTGTCTGTGTCGCGGTCAGGTGTGCCATGTTATTCTCTCGCTACTTTGCTGTGACTTTAACCGTTTGTGTAGCAAGTACATTGACTAGATGCTGATCGACAACATTTATACTTAAATGTTTTGATTACAACTTTGCTGGGGACAGATTAGTAGTCGCTGACAAGCCCTTAAGCTGTGAGCAATGCACTCTCTCTCTTTCTCTCTTTTAATGCAGGCAGGTAGTAACGGCGGGGGATCACGTTACGTGAAATTCAAACAAAATGTAGCAATAGTATTGCGAGTAGCCTCCGCTCTCTGAAGAGCTACGAGACAGGCAAATGAGGATTATTGCATATTAGCCTAATATGGAAAATATTTTTTATGTTGTTGTTGAGTTACATTTGGGGATACTGTCAAAACATAGCCCAGTGTCAGAGACAGTACAACACCTGCAAGAGAACGGGGAGGGGGGCTTGTGGCGGAGAAAAACAAACCACAAAAATAAAAAAACAAAGAGACAACCAGCTGACATAGGAAGCCAACTGAGAGAGAAATGGAAACGAGAAACAGTCAAGCAAAACAAATAAACAACACAGCACAGCCATGAGAGCTGGAATAATAACAATTCATTTAAATAAGTAACTGAAAGAAAAGCATCAAGAATAATTCTACCAGGGACAACCTAAATTTGTTTGTGTGTGTGTCTATATGTGAGACTGTGTGTGTGTGTGTGTGTGTGTGTGTGTGTGTGCGCGTGTGCATAAGCCTGTTACAGAATGTAGTTCTTAGTGAGAGTGGGACGCCACAACCGCGCCGCACTGACCCCCCGTATCTCACGAGGCCGAGCAAACGAGACAGAGCAAGCGGTAGACGATGAAAGCTGGCGGAGAAAAACACCTGTCCCAGCCCGGCAGCAAATGAGCAGTGCACCCAACGATAAAATTCTGCCACCAGCGCCAGCCAACATCCACCATGCATAGCACGCTCTCCGGCCGCCGTGCTACCAACGAGGAAAAATCAACTAGCTCAGCTGCATGTCACCACCAACCCACCCATCCGTCAAGGTCCAAGAACACCAGGACAAGCCCAGAACAAACCAGAGCACAGCTCCACCCCGAACCCACGCTGCACATCCCGACAACAGTCTCCAGAGGAGTCTGACAACTGGCCGACAGAGAATAGGGGGAGCACGGATCTGAGGTCAACGAAGCAAACCAGGCATGCAAAGTAGTCCCTCCAAACCAACCAGGAAATGCCAGCCCCGGACTCCAGGGCACAAGCTAAATCCCCAGAAGCAATCCAGAGAGCTGCGTCCCGCCCTGATAGAGACAGCAGAGAGCCGGCAGGCGGAAGCAGCAGGAGCCCCACGCCTGCCAAAGAGGGCCCCTGCAAGGAGAGGAGACAATGGGCCTCCAGGACGAGTCCCACGTCCCACCCCAGGCTAGGCAATGCAGGACACAAGGCCAATGAGACCCCCCCACACACACACCTTCAACCCCCAGCCTGCCTCTGTAAATGTATTGTATTGTGTTGGATGGATGTCTTGGTTTGTGAAGTGTTGTATGGTGAAGTAAAGATAAGGTGCGTGGTAACTAAGGTGAAGTTAAAACTGGAGGGTAGTTGCGGCATGGGCACCCCACAACCGCCAGGCAGTGGAGCCTCCCAATGTGTCCTCCCACCCCCCAAGCCCTCTATGTCTAATGTGTAATTAAAATCGAGGGGCAGTCAGTGGGGGAGGAAGAAGGGGGAAGCCAGAAGAAAGCAGCCCCACCCACCAAACGCCCTGCAGCCTGCCCGCCCCCAGAGTCCTAAGGGTGTATGTAGTGAGACATGACCAAAGGGGGGGAAGGTGAAAGAGGTCATAGGGAGTCTAGAATGGTCCTCCCCACAGCATTCAGCCCCGTCCGGCAACCCCCTAGGCAAGAGGACGACAGGTCCCTCCAGCCCAGGGCTTGTAGCAAAAACCCTTTGAGCACCGCCACCACCCCAGAGCCAGCGACAACCCCGCCACGTTTTGCAGCCCTAGCGAAAATCAGACACAATTTCTAACCAGCATGCCCTATGTTGAGTCCAACATTGCATCACTTTAAGTCAGCGCCATATGAAATACACCTATTAATTACTCAAAGTCATAGTGCAACCCACTGGCAACAGGAGGTGACCCTTTAACAAAACAGTCCCTGCGCCACATTGCAAGACGTGGTTGTGGCCCACGTATCATCCCAGGGCACACAAAAAAAAGCCTTTTGGAGCCACATTATAAACCCAGCTGGAAGTCGGTCATTTTGAATTTAATGGTCATTTTTGCCGATTCAAGGCTGCAGACTAGGCTAATTTGCAGACTACACGACTTTCAGCGTCAACAGATCGCTGTGCTGTTCAGACTACACAACTTGCTGTCTTGAAATCGTTGTGGTGTTCACACTACGTGACTGATCAGCATGGCTGCAGTAGATGCAAACTACAAGTTCATGTGTGGGTACCCGCATGCATTTCACCTCCTTAAGAGGAGACTGAAGGGAGAAACACCCCGAAACAACCAAGAACTGAAAGAAGCTGCGGTAAAAGCCTGGAATAGCATCACAAATAAATGTTTGGTGATGTCGATGGGTCGCAGGCTTGAGGCAGTTATTGCAAGCAAGAGTTATGCCACCAAATATTAAATGTTATTTACTTTAAGATTATTTATTCCATTACTTTTGCTCACCTAAGAATGCTGATTCTGTCCTCAGTTGTTTAACACATCTAGATGTGAATACCAGGAAATAAAAGCTTAAATTCTGAACTTGTCTCATACTCATCTTTTGATCTTAAACCCAAATGTCTTCAGTGAACAACAAAAACAAAGGATTTTGCCTTACCGTTCCAACCTTTTGGAGGGGACTGTATATGGCCCAAATAATGAAAACCCCAATTTTTTTGAAAATGTTTTTTTATTAATTGCTTCAACTACTTACTATGGAGGGAGAGAGTATTGAAATGGTAGATGATTATAAATACTTAAGAACAATAATTGATTAAAAAACTGTCATGGAATTCTAATACAGATGTTATTTATAAGAAAGGGTTGCAGCGTCTATACTTTATGCGTAAACTAAGACTTTTTAATGTGGATAGGGATATACTGGTCCTCTTCTATCGCTCCTTTGTGGAATGCATACTACCTTGTTGTTCACATTGTCAGTGAGTGATAAAAATAAACTGCATTAGATAGTTAATATGTCCAGTAAGATTGCCGGGGTACAGCAAACATGACAATGACCTGTGAGTCCTGACTGGTGAGGAAGGGGCAGGCGATTATTACAGATGTATCACATCCCCTTCCATCAGGCAGAAGGTTGTAGCATGACTACTATGTTTTTAATACATTTATGAGAATTAATACCAAATTATGAATTTTAATATTCAGAAAACATTAATTCATAAATCCCTCGAGGGCCACCACCCGATATTTCGTTCGCCCAGGGACTCCCTGAGTATGGCTAATAATTAGACAATTATTCACTAGTGATCAGTTAGTTAACAATCGCTCAATTAAATCAGTCAGTCAGTCTCATATCGAAGGGGTAAATTCTCATGACAGGGACTTGGAGACACAATTCCTTGATTACAGTGAAGTTTATTAACTAACTAAGGTGATATAAAAATGCGGTTAAATACATCAAAGAAATAAACAATGGCTAATCAATGAGAAGGGGTTCTATTGTGTGGAGCATTTGACTCATACGGGCCACATGGAGGTGTCCGACCTCAGTGAAATTAGCTAGACGAATCAAGCTTAATGGTCGTTCAGTCTTGGCCTCAGGTTGTCCTAACGACTGTAACGACTGTCGTTACAGCAACCAGGAACACTAACGAACCAGCAGTATCGACGATCCTGGCAAACGACCCCACTGAGGTTAAATAGCTCAGTTTCCCTGTCAGTCAGTCAGAACTGAAGAAGTCCTTTGGATGAGGGATGAAACATCTTCCAGTATCTTCAACCAAGCCCAGTTGCCCTTGACTTTAACCTTCGTTGGATCAGAGGAGAATAACTTAACTAGCTTTCTGGATATATTGGCGGTTACATGTTGTTAGAGAATATAAGCAAGACACACAAATGGCATCAGATTATTGGATATGATAAATACCGAGTGACATTTATACATTAAACGACATTTCAGACAATGGTATGTAATACTTATTTTGTCCACTTGGGGGAGCTCAGGTTACATGAGGATAGCTTTGATTCACCTTAAAATAATCTTCTGCTCAGGAGCTTTAGTTATTTAGTCAATTTAGTTATTTTATTATTAAATTCGAGCTGGAAAATTAATCGAGTACAGGATGACATTTCTTTATCATCATTTCTAAAGGAAGTTTCAGAAAGTGTTGTGGGGCAATTTAGGGTTTCCTGCCCTCTCTCATGAAGAGTTTTGATAGGCTGTTTCAAAGAAAGCTAGTCTCTGGTGAGTGTTCCTTTGTCATTTTAACAGTCAGGCACCAAGCGTTATAACAGCTGCTGACAAATGTGGCCAGTTTTACGAGCATACTGCCCGGAAACAGCACTTAGGGAGAGAAACCTTTCACCTCTTCCTTGGAGTTGCTTCCCAAACCCCCTCCTCCTTCTCTCAGGGAGAGAGAAAGAATTTGGAGTAGTCCAAACTTATTTGATATAAAATGCACAAATCCACAGTGTTCCACTTCGAGGGAACTCGAACTGTGTCGGTGACGACACTATGGGAACGCCTCTGGGCGTGGCAGGGCTGAAACATGAATGAAACTACTCCAATCTTATTGGCGTTGCTAGAACGGTAGCGTGTGACGGCGTAACTGGAGCCATATATAAGCACGCCGGCACACAGGACACATTAGCTCTTTTCTATTCAGCAGGCCCTCTGGCATGTTTAGAAAGACTACAAGTATCCAACTCTTACCTGGAAGGATGGCAGACAGAGAGATGGCTGGTGATCAATACAGGCGATGTGTTTTCCCGTGCCCACGTTACATCACGGCAGGCGACACTCATGCCCTTTGTGTTTCCTGTTTGGGGACATGCCCAGGCCGCTCTCGAGGGGGCTGCTTGCGGCCATTGCGAGGCCCTGCCCCTGAGGGTGCTGAGGTCCCGTGCGGCTCTCTTCTCCCAAGACGGCAGGATGCGCTCTCCCCGTGGATCGGGCGCGGCGGTCGCTGAGGCGGCGCGGCGGCTTCGGTCATGGGGCTCCCAGCGCGAAATCTCTGACGGCATCGGGATTGCCGAGGCTTCCCGAGTCTCATCTGCTGACTCCGACTCCCCTCCGTCTCGTTCGGGAGCCCACTTCGCAGATTCTCCCGCTCGATGTATGAGCCAGGAGAGGCTGCAGCTATCCAGCTCTGAGGAGCTGGATGTGCTTAGCATTATGGAGGAGGAAGTCCTACGGGAGAGAAAAGCGGAGCGTCATCAGTCGGCGCCCAGCTACGACAAACTCCTAGAGGTGGTGACGCGGGCAGTGAGCAAGCTCCAGCTCGAATGGCCGCAGGATGTACCAGAGACACATGCTACGAGCAAACTCGATGAGCGCTTTCTGCAGCGCCGCCTCCGCACCGTTCTCTGCCATTTTTCCCAGACTTGCATGATGATGATTGTGCAAGTCCTGGGATAAGCCTTTCTCAGCTCGTCTGACTACTCCCCCGCTCCGGGTCTACAGCGACGTAGCGGGAGTCAAGGGGTTTGGCTATGGGATGATGCCCCGGGTTGAGGATGCTCTGGCTAGCTATCTTTCGCCCGGTCATGCATCATCCCTCAAAGAGCCCGGCGCTACCTACCAAGCCATGTCGTATGACATCTGCTTTGGTGGGCAAAGCTTACATGGCGGCAGGCCGGGCTGGTGCAAGCCTGCACACAATGTACCAGGCCGATCTGCTGAAGGACACAGACTCGGGAGCAGGCCCCTCTGAGGAGGGTATTGCTGAGCTTCGTCAAGCTACAGACTTGTCACTAAGAGTCACAAAGGAGATGGCCCGCACTACTGGTCGCTCCATGTCAGAACTGGTAGCCACGGAACGGCACCTATGGCTCAACCTGTCGGGCATCCAGGAGAAAGAGAAGACCTTTCTCCTCGACGCACCGATCGTGACTTCTGGCCTGTTTGGTGAGGCGGTTGACGCCGTCGTCAACAGGTTTCAGCATGCCGAGGCGTTCCGGCAATATCTCCCTCGTTGTTCAGGGGCCAGGATGGCTACGGCTGTGGAGAGACGTGAGAGGGCCCAGCCGTCATCCAGCTCTTACCGCCAGACCCAGAGGCAGAGTGTCGCCTCTCGCGTTCCCCCTCAGCATACTTGGGTTTCGAGGCAGCGCTTTCACCCACAACCCCCCGAGACGAGGGATCTGAGGACCATTCTTCAGTCTCGCCGGGGCCGGGGGAAGAGATCTGAGGGTCCTACCGCCCCCCCCAAGAGAGGGCGACCGAGATTCCCTCCAACGTGGCAGCTCAGGCAGCGGGCGCAGGTATCCCGCCGCAATGCTTGGGACACGCTAGCATCCAGCAAGCACGTGCCATGCTGCCTGCCACGAGGGGCCATAGTCGGCAGGCGCTTTGGCTCGCATACCATGAGCTGTCAGCGGGATCTCCCTGGCGGACCTCCACTTCAGGGGGCCACCAGGGACCCAAAGCTTTCCCCATGGGTCCTGTGCACCATAGTAGATGGAAGTTCCTAAGAAGGACGGAGGATCGCTTCAGATTTTAGATCTACGGCTCCTGAACAAATCTCTGAGGAGATTCAGATTCAAGATGCTCTCCATCCCGGCCATCGTCAGTCAAATTCAATCGGAGGATTGGTTTGACACGATAGATCTACAAGACACATATTTCCACATCTCCATCCGTCCCTCTCATAGGAGGTGAGGTTCACCTACGGGGGAGTGGCATACCAGTATCGGGTTCTCCCGTTCGGCCTAGCACTCTCTCGCATGCTCACCAAATGTATGGATGCAGCTCTGGCCCCGATGAGGCTCCAGGGCATCCGCATAATGAACTATATCGACTTTTTTTTTCGAATTTGCGCTTCGGCCTCGAGATGTCGTCCTCGCCCACCTTCGGTGTTTGGGGCTGCGGCTCAACACGAAGAAGAGCGTGCTGACACCCGCCCAACAGACTACGTTCCTAGGGGTGGTGTGGAACTCGATGACGATGCGGGCCCACCTGTCGGCTGCACGTGTCGGGTCCATTGTGTCCTCAGTAACCAGGATAAAGCTAGCCCGCTCCATCACTGTGAAAAACTTTCAGAGAGTGTTGGGTCCCATGGCAGCAGCGTCCAGCGTAATCCCGTCTGGCCTGCTGCACATGAGAGCCCTGCAGTGGTGGTTCAAATCCAATGGATTCTCCCCGAGGGGAAATCCGTTGGGTCTGATACAGATTACGAGCAGGTGCCTTCGTTCCCTATCAGCATGGAAGAAACCTTGGTTCCTGTTCCAAGGGCACGTGTTGGGAGCGGCATGTCGCGACAATTATTTCGACAGACGCCTCACTCACGGGATGAGGCGCGGTCATGGAGGCTTCTCGGGTAGGAATATCATTTCTCTTGGCACATAAATTGCCTAGAAATGTTGGCGGTTTTCATAGCTCTGAGGAGTCGCCACGTCCTTGTTAGGACCGACAACACGGCGGTGGTGGCCTATTTGAATCACCAGGGGGGGGTCTGCACTCGCGCCCATTATGCAAGCTGGCGCATCGGATCCTCCTGATGTCCCAGCAGAGACTGCTGTCCTGGGACCCAGAATCAAGGAGCAGACCTGCTGTCGAGACAGGGGCTGAGGCCCGGGGAATGGAGACTCCACCCCGAGGTGGTGGAGTTATTGTGCGAAGAGTTGGGCCCCATAGACGTGGATTTGTTTGCGTCTCAAGAGACGACGCACTGTCCTCTGTGGTTCTCCCTCTCGCCCCCAGCCCCGCTAGGGCTGGATGCCATGGTAAAGACGTGGCCGAGGCTGCGGCTGTATGCTTTTCCCCCAGTCGCTCTGCTTCCGGAGGTTCTGGAGCGGGTCCGTCAGGACGGTGTCAGCCTACTGTTAGTAGCCTCGTTTTGGCCAGCCCGAGTGTGGTTCTCGGACTTAATTTTGCTCCTAGAGGGCCCGCCCTGGCAGGTCCCTCTGAGGAAGGATCTCCTGTCTCAGGCGCAGGGCAAGGTCTTTCACCCTTGCCCCGCCCTCTGGAAACTGTGGGTCTGGCAACTGCGGGGGCCCAGTTAATGGAGGCGGGCCTCACGGCAGGAACAGTCGAGTCGCTGCTCCGCTCCAAAGCCCCATCCACGAGAAGGATGTACGGCCTAAAGTGGAATGTGTTTGCCACCTGGTGCAGAGAATGAGCGGTGGACCCAGTTACCTGCCCAGTGACTAAGGTAATGGAGTTCCTCCAGGACCGTTTCTCTGCTGGCCTTTCCCCATCCACACTCAAAGTATATGTGGCAGCCGTGGCGGCGTTCCACACCCCTCTGAGGGATCGGCCTCTAGGGAGGCTTCCACTGGTCGTGCGCTTCCTCCGTGGAGCCCGGAGGATGAGACCCGTGACTCGGTCCAGGCTTCCCACCTGGGATCTGGCAGTGGTTCTCGAAGCGCTGGCTGAGGCCCACTTCGAACCCCTGGAGTTGGCTGAGGCCAAGCACCTGACCCTTAATATGGCTTTTCTCCTCGCTATCACCTCTCTGAGGAGGGTGGGGGATATCCAGGCACTTTCGGTGTCTCTGCAATGCCTGGAGTTTGCCCCGGGGAGGGTCAGAGCCATCCTGCACCCCTGTCCGGGCTATGTCCCTAAGGTCCCATCCAGGTTGGCAGGGTCCACGGTGCTGCAGGCGTTTCATCCCCCAAACAATGAGATAAAAAAGAGCTGAACCTTGGGGTGTCGGGTAGCTGTACCTTGGTGTAATTTGTATAGCCATCGGGGCGGATGTTTGTGTTGGCAGGGAGGTTGTCTGGTTATTGGTCTGTTAATGTTTGTCTGAAGATGGCTGTATGACACAAAATGAAATTCTGCAAGGACTAATAAACATCTATCTATCTCTCTATCTATATCTATCTTCAGTCCCAGGCAAAGCTCTTATAGCAGGTGATTTCAACTGCACTTTGGACCCTAAATTAGACCGTTCATCTGGGGTGGACTCCTCACACATGCAGAATAGGAAAAACCTGTTACAATTTCTGAATAAACTGAACTTATGTGACCCCTGGTGGAAACCCTGATAAACTAGAATTCTCCTGCTATTCTCCCCGTTTTAGATCATATTCACGCATAGATTATTTTCTCATTTCCAGTTCTATGTTCTCCTCTATGGTAGATTGTAACTATAACAGCATATTGTTATCAGATCACTCTCCTACTTCACTTATATACATAGCCCAAGGGTTGGTTAAATCCACTCCTAGATGAAGATTTCATCCCAGATGGCTCTCCGATTAATATTTCCTGCTTTTCTTAGTGGCACAAATTGAGGCCTTTTTCATCACAAATACTTCTGTGATTGTCAGATGGGAGCCTTTAAGGCATAATTCAGAGGCATGATTATATCTTATACAAGTTCAAAAGCAAAAAAATTCAAGGTGGAAATCAATGAGCTCGACCACAAAAAGAGGTCTTTCTGGATGACTCCACAAAAATTAAACAAGAATTAATGTTACTTAGATCCCAATACAATGAGTTGTCCACATCAAAAACAGCCAAAAATAGCCTGATTCGACTCAAACAGAGTTACTGCGATCAAGTTGAAACTTGAACTTAGAAGCAAACATGATGTACTTAAGACACTTCTTCAAATACTTACAGTTAAGGAGTTTTTATACACATACACATTCTGATACACAACCTCCTTTGTCTTTATTAGAAAATCTGTCAGTGAATAATTGCATTAACAAGGGTCCAATATCCTTACTCTATAATATACTGGTAAAAAATCTTAAAGACTCTACTGAGCATAAAATAACTCAATGGATAAATGACTTGCAAAAGGATATCTCTGAGGAGGACTGGAGTGAGATATGCTCAAGGGCTCAACTTCTAACAGTAAATACCCACCTCAGACAGATTCAATACAATTGGATTATAAGGACTTATTTTACTCAAAATAGACTGAATAAGATGAATCCAAATATTCCTGATATCTGTGTCAAATGCAATGCAGAAAAAGGTACCCTACTTCACTGCTTGTGGGACTGTCCAGTAATTGGAAAGTTCTGGAATCAAGTTTTAAAATGTATTTCTCTAATCACCTTTAATCCAGTCCCCGACTGTCCTAAGATTTGTATTCTTGATATGTATCCAAAGGACTGTACACTGAATAGCAAAGAGAAGGAAATTACTAACTTATGTCTAGTACAAGCTAGACGCTTGATTCCTCTTTGTTGGAGGGATGTTAAAAGCCCTTCAGTTGGTCGATGGCTGAAAGACATATCAACATGTCCTTGAAAAATTAACGTACACAATGAAAAAGAAGTCAGCCAAATTCCAGATATCAGATATGGGACCCCTTTCTTTCATTTTTGAGGAACTGTGATCTTGGGGAGACCTTGGAAACTTGAAGGTGAAATGCTCTTAAGGAAAGACGATGCAACTTCCACGTTAACCATACGATGCTAAACTGTTAAGCATCATATTTATGCAATTTTGCTACCCTGTGTTTTTGTGTGTGTGTTGTTGTTTTTGTCTTTTCTTTATCTTTTTTTTTCTTCCTCTCTTTGGGGTGGGGGTGGATGGGGGGGTTTGCTACTGTTTGACTGTCTTATTCTATGTTAAAATGTATCTGTGTAACTGTTAAATCAAAACTCAATAAATACAAGTCTATAAAAAAAGAAATTGCTTTTATGATGATGCACAAGTGGAAAAATGATGTGGAGGTTGAACAATTTGTTTTGAGAATTTCAATTCTGATCTGAGACATGCACCAAAGCGACTGAGAAAAACTCTAAGAACTGATAGGTTATGAGTTTTACATGCAGTTTACTGCAGTTGTGTTTGAGGAAATTGAATTGTTCCCCATCCAGCATATTTATCCATCTGACAACCTTTACAACAATACCACTGAACTATTATGTATCTTATGTATATGTGACAGGTTATTGTGATTGTTGGTTGCTCTTGTTAGTATGTAGAGATTTACACAATAAGTGTATAATTGCATCTGAGTGAAATATGATTCAATAGCAAACAAATGTAAAGTATTTTGATTTGCAAGGTTTACTCTGTGCATTTTGTGCCAAAGCAATCATAAATGACTATAGTCACGTGAACAAATAATCTTATGTTCATATAGTTTGACAAAGATTTATAATCATTCTACAATGAGCCAAAGCGATTTAGAAAAACTGTAATTTTAGTTCTTCCTTCCATTTCTATCCTGACCTTAATGTCCATTTTATCTGTATCACTGTTGCAGAAATTGTATTTCCTTTAACCTTGTGTAATTTTATGCTCCTTGATTCAATTAGCCTCTTCTTTGAAATATTTGTAATGTGTATTTAAACATGCAAAGCACTTTGTAACTCTGATTTGATGAATGCTGTATACATAAAATTTATTATTGTTTATATTAAGTGATTATTGACATATCTGACAGATCTGTTGTTATTACTGGTTTAAAAATACAAAACCAAACAACTCTTCCACGAATTACTTTGTAATAGATTGTTTATATAAAAACTGTGAGGTAGAAAATACATCAGTCAACCAGCTAATGAAACATGTTTAAAAAGTCTTAAAAAAGGAATTAATTAATTTCTATGATGTATCAAAGGTCTTAAATTTAATCTATAAATTGTAGGCAGTACTGTGAATTACAAAATGTTTTTGTATCCAATTGTGAGCTGTCACACACCTATAAACTTAAAATGGCAGGCTGTTAAATTTTTTTTCTGGAGTTTCAGTCAGCACCATCAGACCTGTACAAACAGCATTGCTACTGTCCCACTAAAATCTTTGATTCATGCCAACTTCCTCATACTCAACTGTGACACATCAGACTTAATTATCATCTGACCCAAATCACTCACAACTTCCCCCCACACAACCTCAGAGTGTAGTGTCTTTGAGTACAATGAAAAGAGCTCTATGAATAAAATGTATTATTAGGGCCCGAGCAGGAAACACGCGAGAACCCTATTGGAACTGTAGGAATAATTTTTCTTTCTTTCTTTCTTATGAAAATCATCTTCAGTCTAAAGGCATTGACAATGAAAAATTTTGCTATCGCAGGTTACATCAAATGGTGTGCTCGTAGTGTGGCATCAAAAGTCGATGAGTCACCATGCAGGAAGCTGATATAATCTCAGTGTACATGTTCACATCTGTAACAAACATTACAGGTTTGAGGACATTCCCCCCCAATGACCTCAATATGCATATAGGTGCGTTCAAGATGAAAGCAACTGCGGCCGCCAGACTCTGCAACTGCAGCCACCTTGCTCCTCAAGGTTTTAATGTCATGTGACATGATGATGTTTTGCCGCCCTGGCGAAATTTTACAATTTCTAACCAGCATGGCCTATGTTGAGTCCAGCATGCATTAAGTTAAGTCAGCGCTGCATCAAATGCACCTATTAATTACTCAAAGTTATAGCGCAACCTACTGGCAACATGAGGTGACCCTTTACCAAAACAGCCCCCGCGCCATGTTTGACTTAAGCCTAGTTCACACTACACGATTTTTAGCCTGATTTGCCGCTCGGCGAGCTCGGTGACCGTCAGGCTGTGATCATGAGTAAATCAGCGGTTGATCAGTGTTCACCAGTCGTTATGTTTGAACTACTCAACAACCCGTCAAAACGGCTCCCTGACACATTTGTGACACAATGCCAACGTTGGACAGATATCTAGCATGCCAAATATCTGGAAGAGTTGGCCAACTCAAATCATGTGGTGTGAAAAGTGTGGAGGAGCTTCGGCCAATGAGAGCAAGGCATGTGGTAGGGTCACCGGAAGAGAAATATAGTCCGTTTAACATAAATAAAGTGGAACACTGTTTAACATTCAAAGAAGACAAAAACAAAGAAGTAGCAGCAACATGGCAACAAGAAAAGTGTGGACACAGGTCATGGAGCAAAATTTTATTGAACTGTGGCAGGAGCACAAATGCTTGTATGATGTGTCGAACGAGAAGTACCACGACCAAACAGAGAAAGAGAAGAGGTGGACAGAAATTGCGAATGCTCTTCTACAGCAAGGTGATCTAAACATGTTTTCAGTAAGAGCTACGCTAATTATTGTAATGACGAGAGATAGTACGATGCCTTTACATGGCAGCTGTAATAAGCACTTGATAAATGATGGTACCATTGATAAATCAATGCATATACTTAAAGTTTTCTTGCTTGTTTTTGTTGGCCGCTTTGTCTTCACCACGTGTTAAAACATCACTGCAAGCACAGTTAGAAACGGACAAATGAAATCCTGGAGTAAATAACAGCTGACAATAATGCATATTCGGTCTTGTTTGTCTCCTTCAGTTGAGAATGTGAAGACAAGGGCTGTATAATTGCGAACGCAGTTTTCTAGGTACATGAAACCAAAAGCGAGTGGGAGTGACAATCTGTGAAGTGTACATTTGGAACAGTGCTTATGTTTATGTATGTGTGTGTGTGTGTGTGTGTGTGTGTGTGTGTGTGTTCGTGTGTGTGGTTGGTGGGTTTTTTGTATCGTATTTTTGAATTCTTGCACTGTTGCCCTTATAAGCACATTATATAATTAACTATTACTTTAAGGCATGTTGACATTGCAGTGTTACTTTTTCAATGAAACTTTGAAACCTAAATTTAAAAATGGCCTGTTTATACATTTGTGAACAATTACATTACAAGTATGATAGTATCTTGAACATCAATATCAGTAAATAAATAACAATTCAGTTGAACCACAATGCCATAAATACTTTTATAAAATGTGAAGTATTTGTTCCCATTCCTGCACTGTTCTTATAAACACATTTGAACATAGCACTTCTAGCATTGGTTGGAAGCCGCACAGTGTACAGGATATTTAATGTTATCACCTCTTTTCAAACGTGATACAGTATCTTGAAACTACACAGTTAAAGGAGCTGAATCAGTAAGAAGTCTGAATTACTGAACCACAATGATCTTTATTGTATTTTAAATAAAGGTAATGCAGTTAGGGCCATTGGGTACACATTCGATTTTCAATTATGAGATACGATTATTGAGGTTGGTTTTCACCAACAGCAGTGAACGCAACGCTCCAGTTCACATCAAAGGGAAAACGAAATGAAGCCCTCAGCTGTGTGGGAGCACTTTAAACTGAGTGATGACTGCAGTAGTGTGGAAGTTATGGCGTTTATTCATTTTAAAATTGCTTAATTTTATTACAGATCAAAACAGTCAAATTTCCTACATTTTCCTACAACGCATTTAAATAAGCCTAATTATATTAAGCCGATTGTAGAAGAAAAGCATTTTGTCGCTATAATTAAAGTTAAAAGTCAATTTTGCATAATAACGTGTTAGATTTAGTTCCGCTACCGGAAACACTGCTCATCCCGTGCGCTCTCCGTCTGGACCCCCACCCGGCTAAACTATTATCGGATTCTGCTCTGGACCTGCTCGGATCAGACTCTCTCACTCTGGACTCTTGGTTCCCCCTGCTCTGTACAGCAGCCACCAACCCGGTTCGGCACGCATCTATTTTCACTCTGCCTCGCTCTATCGCTGCTCAATATCCGATCCTTTTAACCTGCAATAAATATTTGTCTCTTTCTTAGTCCTGCACTTGGGTCTGCTAGCCGTGCCATGAAAAGTTAAAAACAAAGATTTGGTAATAATCACTCAGTTAGCCTAGCTATGAGAATAAATAAACGGAGCGCTCTCTCTTTTTCTGTCTCTCTCTCACACATGCACACAGATTTGTGCACCCATCTCTCCCCCATCCGATCCCCCCTCAATCAGCAGAACTTATTGGGTATTCTTCTGCTGTTCTGCTTCTATCTATTAAATACATAGCTGTAGCTCCTGAAATTAAAGCATGCTTATCAACACATGTTTAAACAATCGCCATAATGGGACCGCTGAGCGCCGCAGGGGGGGGCCCTCTCTTGTATGCGCCACTGGATTTAAAGCCCCTATCCCTTGATTGCCCCCGCTTACGCTGCTCGTTCTGCGACCTTCTCTCTCCCAAAGAGACGCGGCGCTGGGCGGATCATTTTGACGGTGAGGATAAGGTGGCGTGGCGGTCCACCCATTCTCTGGACGAAGCCCTTGACCTGTTGCTATGAGGTGGAAATATGAGCAGGGATGCCCCAGCTGCTCCCCGCTTCCCCTGTTCCAACTTCCGGTGGCGCCGGCCTCGACCTTGCTGCGGCGAGGCAAGCGATCGTTAAGCTACAAGGATGCTACCGTCAGGCTAACGTTGAGCTAGCAGGTAGCTAACGGTAAGATAATGTGTAGCTGACATGCGGTCCTGGATCAGCCGACCAGGGAGACCCCATGTGGGCCCAATTACACCACATTAGCTGCGGCTAATGACATCTAGCAACCGGTTTCATTGCTGCTGGCCAACCTGCTGGCCAACCCTTGTCGGTCAGAGTGGACCACTGGTAAGCTATGGGTCGAAAAAAAAATGTGTGAAATCCTGTTGCTCCTTTTGTGGAAGTTGTTGAACAAATGCTGTCTGTGCCTGTCTCAGTCGAACCAGCCACACCAAGCACACATTTCCCACACTGTGTGAGCCAGCTGCCGTTAGCAAGGTGGCTATCTGCAGCTTGAGGCCAAAGTTAAGTTATAATTTATAATAACTAAGTATGAAGATGAATTTATTAAAAAGTTAATTTAACTAAAGAAACAACGTTGAGACAACTAGAATTCTGTCAACTTTATGAACTTGAATTTATGATTTGAAACAAAGGCAATCTTCAAGTTGAATTCATTTGCATTTTCAAGGCAGAAGGTGAACTTGCATTTCCAAGTTAAACTAACTTGAAATGTCTTATTTAGTTATTCTAACCTAAAAATGTGAGTTGAAAGGGTGTATAATTGTATGTTTGTTTGACAAGAGAAACCAAGTCTCCTTGAATGGACAATGTAATATATATAGTTAGTTAATTCACAGTATTAAGTTAAAAGAGTGACAATTAAACCAACTGTATAATGTAACATCATGAGTTGAAACAAAGCTTTTCTTAAAGCTGAGTTTCCTCACATTTTTAGGCAGCAATTGAACTTAAGTTTTTAAGTTGAACCACCTTAATAATTTTTACAGTGCATACTTTTGAATGTTTGTAGACTTTTAATCAAGTAAGTTTGCATTACATTGGACCTACGATGAGGTTAGTTGCACCAGTGACTGACCAGAGGCCTGTATGACGAAGGGGATTTAATCTAGTCAGATTTAACTCGGTGTCATCAAGGTAAATCAGGTCTGACAAACATTGACTGCATACATTGGTAATGAACAGTCCCACGATGTTGAATAAGATGTCGGTTTGTTGTTTCTGTGTCAACTCAATTGCAGTTTGTGCGTGTTGCAATAAACGGTGTGTGTTGGGCAACACAGGCAGAGTTTTTCATGATGGCGCATGCTCCCAATCTTCCCCAGAGGAGTGCACAATGAGAATGTCAGAGTATGAGTGTAAAGAAACGTTAATGACCAGGCGCGTGGACACATAGACATCTCTTCTCAGAAGTGCCCTTTTTTCTGTGGTGCTTTTAAAGAAAATTAATATATGTATTCCTGTTTGCACACATCTTCCCTGTTAAACCTATTTATGTAATAAAAAATCAAAATATCAGTTTGGGAGATGAGACTTTGTTGAGTTTCGAAGCCCTCCCTTCCTCTCTCCCTCTTTCTCTCCCTCAGTGTCTCAGCGCAGCAGTGTTGTCGGCACATCAGACACACAGACATGCTGACAGGCAGGCAGCAGCCCCTCCCAGCTCCTATCCCTGTTGTGTTTTTCTTGGCTTGTGTGAAGGTGAGTGGTGATGAACAAAAGATTAGGCTTCCACTGACTCCAGTTTAAAGCTAATTAGACAAAAGCCAAAAGACCGGTTGGTGTGGTTGTAAAACTTTTTGCTTTAGCAACTATAACTTGCTGATTTTTTTAGCTAGAGTGCTCAAACTTTAATACCAAGTACCCACATTTATTTACTATAAATGGCACCAATGCAATGCTCTACACCACTACCGGGGGTAGGTTGTAACACATGCTGAGGTAAGTTGTAACAATTAGACAAAAGAAGCAAAAATAGCATATATGATATGCTTCAAAAGCAGTTATAGTGAAATAAAAGAATACTGTTTCTATTTCTCTGTAACAGACTATGTTTGTCTACTAGAACAAACTTACTTAACAGTATATAAACACCTCAACAATGTACCTAATAAAAACAAAATCTTTGTGCATCTGTAGGTCTAACAAAAAAACAATGTGTGTGTGTGCCAATGTGTATATTGTTAATCAGAGTCACAGTCAGTACTATAAGTATTCTAGTAGGGGAGATTTAAACGCGGGACAAATGAAAGAAAATTTTTTTCCAAGCCCATACAAGTCTGATATGCTAAACTACCTCAGCACCAGTGCTTGAAGTGGAAACAAATAGTGGCCAGTGCTCTCCATTCATTTGTTGTTAATTTTTATCATAGGTACACTTCAACTGTGAGAGACGGAATCTAAAACAAAAATCCAGAACAAAATCATATTGTATGATTTTTAAATAATTAATTTGCATTTTATTGCATGACATAAGTATTTGACACATCAGAAAAGGAGAAATTAATATTTGGTACAGATTCTTTTGCTTGCAATTACAGAGATCATACGTTTCCTGTAGTTCTTGAGGTTTGCACACACTGCAGCAGTGATTTTGGCCCACTCCTCCATACAGACCTTCTCCAGATCTTTCAGGTTTCGGGGCTGTCGTTGGGCAATACGGACTTTCAGGTCCCTCCAAAGATTTTCTATTGGGGTCAGGTCTGGAGACTTGCTAGGCCACTCCAGGACCTTGAGATGCTTCTTACGGAGCTACTTCTTAGTTGCCCTGGCTGTGTGTCTCGGGTCGTTGTCATGCTGGAAGACCCAGCCACGACCCATCTTCAATGCTCTTGGGAAGGACGTTGTTGGCCAAGATCTCGCGATACATGGCCTGATCCATCCTCCCCTCAATACGGTGCAGTCGTCCTGTCCCCTTTGCAGAAAAGCATCCCCAAAGAATGATGTTTCCACCATGATTCACGGTTGGGATGGTGTTCTTGGGGTTGTACTCATCCTTCTTCTTCCTCAAAACACGGCGAGTGGAGTTCAGACCATAAAGATTTATTTTTGTCACATGACCTTCTCCCATTCCTTCTCTGGGTCAGCCAGATCGTCATTGGCAAACTTCAGACGTGCCTGGACATGCGCTGGCTTGAGCAGGGGGACCCTGCGTGCACTACAGGATTTTAATCCATGATGGCGTAGTGTGTTACTAATGGTTTTCTTTGAGACTGTGGTCCCAGCTCTCTTCAGGTATAGTACTGGGCTGATCCCTCACCTTCCTCATGATCATTGATACCCCACAAGGTGAGATCTTGCATGGAGCCCCAAATTAATTTTAACTGAAATTAATTTAAAAATCATACAATGTGATTTTCTGGATTTTTGTTTTAGATTCCGTCTCTCATAGCTGAAGTGTACCTATGATAAAAATTACAGACCTCTGCATGCTTTGTAATTAGGAAAACCTGCAAAATCAGCATTGTATCTTAAACACAGGACAAGAATCATGGGGCAAATAAGAGTTTGCAGCAGTGAGGTAATACTTTACTCTATCTTTCCTACTCTTGAGGTGCTTTTTCTTTGCACTTTTACTGAGCAATCCACTAGAATCTGGAATCTTAAGGCCGGCTGAGCGAGATCAAACAACTGGGTGTGTGTGTAACAAGACAAAAGCTTGGTTTCATTGGGTGCGATCCAAAGCATTTAACAGAGTACTTGTACTCCTGTTGTACTCTTATCAGCCCAAAAGGACTCATGTCACTCCATTATTCAGTGACCTCCACTGGCTCCCCGTGGCCTCCAGAATCAAATTCAAGTCACTAATGCTTGCATACAGAGTGACTACTGGATCTGCACCCATCTACATAAACTCCATAATACAAACCTACGTTCCTTCTCGGCCGCTACCCACCGCTTGGCTCTGCCATCCCTTCACACAAAGCAATCCTAGTTCTCATCTGTGACACCACGATGGTGGAACGAGCTACCACACGCCATCAGAGCAGGGGCGTCCCTCTCTAACTTCAAGAAGCTCTTGAAAACTCATCTCTTCCCGAGAACACTTCATCTTATAACACCTCTAACTCCTAACCTCTAACATGCACTTCCTGTGCTCTTCGTCTTCTATTCCCTACAATTATCTTTTATTGATTGCACTTTTTGTTTTGATTGCACTTTTTGTTAACTCTTACTTCCTTCCCTAGGTATTTACTATATTGATGTGATATGAACTGTGAGCTCTTACTAGTATTTATTGTCAGTTGTAGATCTGTATTTGATGCTCTGTTGATGCTTGTATGTTGTTTCTCAAATGTAAATCGTTTTGGATAAAAGCGTCTGCCAAATGAGTAAATGTATCAAATACTTGTTCTCCCCACTGTATATCTTCCTTCTTGTTTGGAATATGGACACATGATGTATATTTTTATGCTCAGCTACTCAAGCACTAACCAAAATACCAAAATGAGAGCTGAAAAGCTTTTTTTATGACAAATGCATTATTGTTTCAACAAAACATCAAATTGTGTTGTTACCTGCAGGCTGCCTGGATAGCACATTTAGTTAGCCATCATTCTCTGGAGTAGTACCTCTTATTCCAGTTGTGGGTTTGAATCCCAACCCTGGTAAAATACCAAAATGACACTTTAAAAGCTTGTTTTAAGGCAAATGCACGTTTCTATCAACAAAGCATAAAATTGAGAGTTTTGTCACAGCTCTCATGTGATAGCTGAGTTCATACTGTGTTGGTCTTGAGAGCAACAGTTATCTTTGCAGGCACGGGATTGATTCCCACCTCGGCCCACTTTTAATTGTTCATAGCTCTCGATCACGGCATTTTGACTAATAATATTTCTGCAAATACATCATACATCGCATTGAAGGGCTAAACATCCTCAAGTCAGTCACCAACAGGAAGTCAGCCATTTTGGATTTAATTTTCATATTTGGCAATTTACACACTCCGCACTCTAATAAACTCCTCCTAGAGAAGTAGTCATATCAACTTCAAATTTTTGCTGTGCAGTCTTATCGTATTGATGATTACACATTGTACAAATGGTGAGTTTTGGTCAACCGGGGCCTGCCTGTGCTGTGGAGTGGGATATCAATAATTCGCCACGAAACAGGAAGTTGTTATAACTTAAGTGTACATGCTCACATCTGTACCAAATTTGACAGGTGTGATAACAGTCGCACATTGAACACATCAATATGCAATCATTCACTCAAAGTCATAGCGGCGTGCTTCATGTTGTGATATGTTGGCAATATACCTACAGACGGAAGGTTGATCAGCTGTCTCTCTGGTGCAGTCAGAACAACCTAGAGCTCAACACACTCAAAACTGTGGAGATGATTGTGGACTTCAGGAGGAACCCCCTACTCTGCTACCATTCTCAACAGCCCTGTGTCTGCTGTGGAATCCTTCAGGTTCCACTATATCATAGGACCTTAAGTGGGAGCCCAACACTGACACCATTATCAAGGTCCAGCAGAGGATGTACTTCCTGCGCCTGCTAATGAGCTGCTGATCCACTTCTACAAAGCCATCATCCAGTCTGTCCTCTGCACCTCCATCACTGTCTGTTTTGGATCTGCACCAAAAAAGACAAGAGCAGACTACAATGGACAGTCAGGACTGCAGAAAAGATCATCGTTGCCAACCTGCCCTCCATTCAGGACATTTTCCAGAGTCAGAAAACAGAAAACTCACTGCACTATTTGTCATAAATAGACTGTGTCTATATTGTTTTTGTTTATAGTGTGTATATTTGTGTTATCTATACTGTAGCCTGTGTCTGATTTTATTATTGTGTTATTGTATGTACAAATTCCACATGTGTACACATCCGTGGCAAATAAAGCCGATTCTGATATCAACTTCAAAACTGTCCAAGAAAAGGCTTAACACAGTGATGATGCTGATGTGGCAGGTTGAGGGTTTTTCTCCCTCCCACCACTTTATGGCACTGCACTGGTGCCCTGACAACCGGATGCCACTGCCGTGGCCTATAAGTACAGGTGGTGATGCATACCTGGGTTGGGTGTCTCGGCTGTTGGTGACAGTGATCCGGCGTTGTGGTGTGCTGATGCGAGTGCTGTCACAGTTGTTTTGGCCTGTAGCGCAACAGTTTAGCTGGTGGTTAATACCCCTAAACCTGCTGAGTTGCCGGTCGGCGTCCTGTATGCACGCGACATTGCTCTTGGTCCGTGTGGTAAGTGTGCTGTCTGTCAGAAAAGTCACATATTGATGATGTTATGTTAGCTTCAGAGTTTTCCTTCAACGGTGTATACTTGGCATGGCAGCCAAGGTTATTATAGTTTAGGATTTGTCATTACTTTTTATTTTTGGTTTCAATTGCAGTATAGTTTTAATTCGTTTTTAATGTCAGTTTGCTAGTGTAGTTTAGTTTTCATTTTTTGAAAATGCTTAGTTTTAGTTTTTATTAGTTTTAGTGTAAGTTTTAGTCTTTGTTGCTGCATGATGCCAAGCTCAGTCCAGTTTAGTTTTGTTAACAAAACATTAAAAGTGCAATTATTAGAAATAATGCAGATTTGTGAAAACGGAAACCATTATTTAATCTATCTGAAGCTTGTATGTAGGGGCCCAAACACTAAGCATATATATATATGTACTAAAACATTGCCTAAATAAATACTACAAATAAATGAAGCACATGCAATCTAGATTTTAATTTCTAACCTACATAAAGAAAACCCTAAGAGCAAACTACCCTAATCCTACTATCCAGTGGTCCCAAGAAATTCATTACATCATTCTCTAGCTCTATCATTCTTGATAAAATAGGTGAAATACAATAAATGGAGGTGATGGACAACTAAGAAATTGGAAGATAGTGTAGGCCCCCCCTTGGAGCCACAAACAACAGGTCCTTAGCACCCTGAAGACCAGAAAATAGGTAGGTATTAAAACAGGTTTGTATTAAAAGACATGTTGGCTAAGATATCAATGAGTCCATAAAACACACACTAGCTGGCAGTAAATATAATGACCAGCTGAAACATTAACCTGTGCTAGGGGAGCTCACAATCAATGTACTAAGGGCAAGTTCATCACACATGCAGTATGATCTCTAAGCCAGACCATCAGAACAGAACAAAACAAATCAAGGAAAAGAAAACCACCAAGAGAGTGACTCACTCACACTGGAGCTATGGAGTCTGGATCTGTGGTTGCGGGTCACCTGCTGCCCCCGTGTTCCTGCTCGACACCCTCTGCTACAACTATTGTTACTTGTCCTATTGTTATTATTGTTATTATAATCATTAAAATTACGATTGTTATCATTAACACTATTATACATATCTGTACCATTTTTCATTTAGTCTATAGCAACTGTCTGTACCTCCCGTGTGTTTACTGTGTAGGCTGCCTCCCTCCACTCTCTCCTTCCATCCCTCTGTCTCTGTCTCTCTGTCCCCCCCCCCCCCCTTTCCTCTCTTGCCTTCTCTCTCCCTCTCTCTCTCTCTCTCTCTCTCTCCTTCACCCCATCCGGTCGAGGCAGATGGCCGCCCACCCTGAGCCATGGTTCTGCTCGAGGTTTCTGCCTCTTAAAAGGAATTTTTTCCTTGCCTCTGTCGCCTAGTGCTGCTCTTGGTGGGAACTGTTGGGCTTCTGTAAATAACATCACAGAGTACGGTCTAGACCTGTTCTTTTATGAAAAGCGCTTTGAGATAACTGTTGTTGTGATTTGGCGCTATATAAATAAAATTGAATTGAATCTACCTGCAACCCAAACTACAACTCTATACAGATGTTGCATTCATGTGTGAAAAATAATAGAAAACATGTTCAAATCCCACAAACTACGCAGCCGATCCCTACTTGGATCTCCCCGACTAAGTTAGCCCACCCTGAACGTTACATGGGGCTCTCCTCGTGGTCGCCACCTGCTACGCTGCAGCCAGACGCCGCCCTGACCCCGGGCTCTCTTGTTGGATAAAGCAATCGTGGCTGGACAGCCACTCAACACGGAGTGTGCCTGCTCTTCACGCGGAGGACAAAAGCAGCCGTGACTCACTAAGGTGCCTATCGTCTGATTACCGCACGCACCGCTACACTGCCGGTGTCGTTCCGAATTATGCATGCCTGCCGGTGTCGTTCCGAATTATGCATGCCTGCCAAGAATTGCACGCACCTCGCGGGTGGTAACTCATATTTATAATGAGAAAAGAGGTGGGTGTAAATCTCGGCAGTAAGCCTACATCTGCTCTGCCGAATTATGCATCCACTTGTTAAGGATCTTTTCAGACACTTTGCTGTGCACAACACGGTTATCACCACGTATTTGCTGAATGTCAAGGAATGTTACTTCTACTAAGTGTATTAAATAATGACAACTATAAACATTCATAAAATATATACTACCACTATCACCATTGATGAACCCAACAAAGACTATTATAGTGTTTAAAAGTAGTATTTGGAGGTGCATGCAATTCTCGGCAGGCATGCAAAACTCGGCAGACCAACTGCCCTGCAACGTCAGTTCCACCGGCTTCATATCCACTTGAAATGAAGGCTTATTTAGGTCCTATGAAATAAATAAATAAACAAAAACTAAGGACATTAACTCTTTCATTTTAGTTAGTATTGCAAACCTACAACTCAGTTTTAGTTAGTTATTGTTTTTTTGTTTACGACATTGTTTATTTACATCTAGTTTTTATTTTGTTCGTCTAATAACATTGGTGGCAGCAAAGTACCATGAAAAACGAAGTTATAACTTCGCTGCACATGCTCAAATCAGTACCAAACTTTATGTGATTGATAATGGTCCCACCCCAACACATCTACATGCCAATATTCTGTTATAGTCATAATACCAACTACTGGCAACAGGCAGTAATCCCTGTGTGACACTCGTCATAAGATTTATATAAAATTTTCTCAATGTGTTCCACACATGATGTACTTGGACATAACGTATAGTTACTGAGTGCTGCTTTGTGCTACATAGACCACACAGGAATTAACTTTTAAGTATTTTGTGCAGCGTCCAAAGTGCATGACAATTCAGAGCAACACTATCTTATCCGCTTCACGTGTGAGGGCCTGTCCAACGCTGATTGCAGTTCTAATATTTCAACCCTCCCTAAATTTGATTTTTATAACCCCTGAGTATGCCACATCTTAGAAATGGCGGACAAATTGCGCAGTAACTAAATCCTTATTAGGTAAAAACACAGCTTCACCCGTTGTCCCTTATCAAAAAAATTTATTTGGCATCTCTTCAATGCTCCTTCCTGTTATTCTCAATCCTGGAGTCCTCGTTTATATTAAGTTTCCTTCTACTGTGGCTGGTCTTCTGTTTTCAAACAACCTAGTTTAATCAAAGGTCTCTATCCTGGAAAGACCTCCTGTCACATACTAAACTGATTTTTAAACTATATGTTAACATTAATGCTACAGATTCTATAAAGTTCAGCTGGCAATAACCCACAATTCCCCCTTTCAGTGCTCCTCAGTACTGACAAAATAATGACTATTCCTATATGTAAACATTTACCTTTGTTCTCCAACTTCTAACTAAACCTAACCACTTTTTTACTAACTTTAAACTCAAGGTACACTTCAACATTGTAATTATGCTCAGCCGTGTCAATTGTATGCAAAACGGCAATTTTGCGTGTATACGATATGCTGCAGTTTGCAATAGCATTGCAACACAAAGGAGGCTAACCCTCCAGCTGTGCACATCGGCTGTTAGTTGATTTCCAACACAGCAAATCAATTAACAGCAATCATTCAGCAAAACATCACTGCACATGTTCATGACTATTCCAGATTTCAAAATGTATCCAAGAACTATCTTTGTAATTATTATTCTAAATTGCAAAATAGTTAGTGGAATCCCCCCTTTGATGTAATCTCTTAGCATTATAGGAAACCAGCAGACGGTGACGAGAGCCCAATCCTCCACCCTACGACCACCGCAAAGGCAACCCATCTCCGGTTCGGCAGATTCCATTGTTCATTGCTGGTATGAGAACAAGCTTCAAGTGTCTTTTTATGCAGGTATCATGTAGTTAAGTTCACCTGTTGGCCGGGTTCAAAGTTCAGAGTGGCCCCAGTGGTGACGCCATGTCTCTCCCCAAGTCTGTCACACACCTCTTTAATTGGCAAGAAGAACACATTATTGTTTGGCAGGACAGTCTGTGTAGCACAAAGACAAACAACCAACACCCCCAAGTTGGTTCGTAGCTCGGCAAGCGATACTCTGCAGCCTCTTTCAGTCAGCATTTCAGGAGAAAAGTGGATCTGCTCTCAGCTGTCTGCTTTCTCAGAAACAAGAAACCTCATCAGGTCGACGGGGTCAGAGTGAAAAAAGGCACCCTCCCCACCCTCTGCGGCTTATCTCATAGCATGTTATTAATGTGCAACACTGGATGCACCACAAATCTAATGTGCCTTCTAAATCATGTGGCAATGAGGTCAACAAAACTTTCTTAACTTTGCATTGGCTTCCTGATCTCTTGACCAGTAGTGTTTATCTAGGCATGTTTCAGGAATAATACATTTCTTAGACTGCCACGGATGTCATTGGCCAGAAAAATTCTTTAAACACATAAATTTACTTTGCCATTAACGTCTCTTAATTTGAAGGTGACTAAGGTCTAAAGATTATAAGGTCAATGATGTTTCATATGGAAATCCTAAATAATAATAATAATAATAATAAATTGACACTTAACTTTAACTTGGGCCAAAACCCGAATCATTACTTGACAAACAGTATAGTAATACTTAGATGGGATCACATGACACGAAGTCGATCCTTCAGACTCAAATGACTTATTACTAACCCTCTTTTTTATTATTTTTCCCTACAAAACCCCAGTAACTGAATCAAATCAGTCTCTCCCTTTTCTTATTTCTTAGTTATATTAACAGAGATTTCTAAGTTTGGCGGGGCAGGAAACCAAAATTTGGACACCTTCAAAAGCAGACTTTAGCCTATTCCTAAATTTGAATATCAGATGTAAGCTTTCCCTATAATTCTAAACAATTTAAACAGACTGTTTATCTAAAGGGTTCACCCACAGAATTCTATGGACAATTTAATGACACTCCTAACCTTACTTAATTATTAACAAGGCAATTACAACGCACACAATGTTATTTACAACAATTAGTACAACCAAATCAACCAAACACCACACCCTGACCACTGTGCTTAAGGCACACAACTATACCGACTACGAGCTCTGTCCTCTCTCTTATCAGAACTTTATGCACATTAATTCCAACACAGCAAATCAATTAACAGCAATCATTCAGCAAAACATCACTGCACACGGTCATTCATGTATGTGATATAAGTAATGTAAGCTATTATACACACATCTATAATTCACCTTAATTGTCATTTTAACAGGGCTGATAACTTTGTCTAGCGAAAAAACAAGTGAACAGTCAACTCCTAATAAGCGTTTTCAACCGCTCTGGTTAAATTTACAAAGTGCCATGTGTACGAGTCGGCTCTAGCTTGATTGCCAGGTCGCCATGGTAACAACTTGTCAATCATAGATAATCCATCCATCCATCATGTTGTATTGAAGAATGAAACTAGCGACTGGGACCATAAACTCATCAGGAAAGTGTTTACTGAGGTAATTATTCAGCTGAGAAGTAGGGTCATTCTGGCCGTTCAATAGAATGGAGGTTTAAGAGACTTCCGTGTTCGCATCAGATTGCTGCTTCCCGCTTGGTTGTAACAAAGGTACACCATGAATTATGAACTATGCACTCACTAAATCTGTGATGTACTTGTGGAGCATTGCATTGGAAAAAAATCAGCAAGTCATAGTTGCTAAAGCAAAAAGTGTTACAACCACACCAACCGGTCTTTTAGCTTTTGTCTAATTAGCTGTAAACTCGAGTCAGCGGAAGCCTAGTCTTTTGTTCATCACCACTCACCTCCACACAAGCCAAGAAAAACCCAACAGGGATAGGAGCTGGG
Organism: Micropterus salmoides; assembly: GCF_014851395.1. Taxonomy (NCBI): domain Eukaryota; kingdom Metazoa; phylum Chordata; class Actinopteri; order Centrarchiformes; family Centrarchidae; genus Micropterus; species Micropterus salmoides. The sequence goes on from NW_024041150.1 coordinate 13,646,655, forward strand.
AGGGGCTGCTGCCTGCCTGTCAGCATGTCTGTGTGTCTGATGTGCCGACAACACTGCTGAGACACTGAGGGAGAGAGAGAGGGAGAGAGGAAGGGAGGGCTTCGAAACTCAACAAAGTCTCATCTCCCAAACTGATATTTTGATTTTTTATTACATAAATAGATTTAACAGGGAAGATGTGTGCAAACAGGAATATATTCAATTCAATTCAATTCTATTTTATTTATATAGCGCTAAATCACAACAACAGTTATCTCACAGCGCTTTTCATAAAAGAGCAGGTCTAGACCGTACTCTGTGATGATATTTACAGAAGCCCAACAGTTCCCACCAAGAGCAAGCACTAGGCGACAGAGGCAAGGAAAAACTTCCTTTTAAGAGGCAGAAACCTCGAGCAGAACCATGGCTCAGGGTGGGCGGCCATCTGCCTCCACCGGTTGGGGTGAAGGAGAGAGAGAGAGAGAAAGAGAGAGAGAAAGAGAGTGAAAGAGAGAGAGAGAGAGAAAGAGTGAAAGAGAGAGAGAGAGAGAAAGAGAGAGAGAGAGAGAGAGAGGGATGTAAGGAGAGAGAGGGGAGGGAGGCAGCCTACACAATATACACACAGAGGTACACACAGTGAAGGTAATGTTGCTATAAACTAAATGAAAAATGGTACAGATATTTATAATAGTGTTAATGGTAACCATCGTAATGTTAATGATTATAATAACAATAATAACAATAAGACTAGCAACAATAGTCGTTGCAGTAGAGGGTGTCGAGCAGGAACACGGGGGCAGCAGGTGACCCGCAGCCACAGATCCAGACTCCACAGCTCCAGAGCCAGAAAACCTGCAGGAAGTGATAGGAGGAGAGAGGAGAGGGACGAGAAAGCACAAGACTACCAGAAAGGGGAGAAGTTGTGTTAGTAACATGCAATAATGGGATAAGGTTGCATACAGAGGGAGAGAAAGTAGAGGAGAGAGGAGCTCAGTGCATCATGGGAAATCCCCCGGCAGTCTAGGCCTATAGCAGCATAATTAAGGGATGGTTCAGGACTACCTGAGCCAGCCCTAACTATAAGCTTTATCAAAGAGGAAAGTCTTAAGCCTACTCTTAAATGTGGAGATGGTGTCTGCCTCCTGAACCCAAACTGGAACCTGGTTCCACAGGAGAGGAGCTTGATAGCTGAACGCTCTGGCTCCTAGTCTACTTTTGGAGACTCTAGGAACCACAAGTAACCCTGCATTCTGGGAGCGCAGTGCTCTGGTGGGGTAGTAAGGTACTATGAGCTCTTTAAGATAAGATGGTGTCTGACCATTAAGAGCTTTGTAGGTAAGAAGAATGATTTTAAATTCTATTCTGGATTTTACTGGAAGCCAATGCAAAGAAGCTAAAACAGGAGAAATGTGATCTCTTTTCCTGGTTCCTGTCAGAACACGTGCTGCAGCATTCTGGATCAGCTGAAGAGTCTTAATGCTAATATATATATAATTTTCTTTAAAAGCACCACAGAAAAAAGGGCACTTCTGAGAAAAGATGTCTATGTGTGCCTGGTCATTAACGTTTCTTTACACTCATACTCTGACATTCTCATTGTGCACTCCTCTGGGGAAGATTTGGAGCATGCGCCATCATGAAAAACTCTGCCTGTGTTGCCTAACACACACCGTTTATGGCAACACGCACAAACTCCAAATGAGTTGACACAGAAACAACAAACTGACATCTTATTCAACATCGTGGGACTGTTCATCACCAATGTAGGCAGTCAACGTTTGTCAACCCTGATTTACCTTGATGAGTTAAATCTGACTGGATTAAATCCCCTTCGTCATACAGGCCTCTGGTCAGTCACTGGTGCAATGTAATGCAAACTTATTTGATAAAAAGTCTACAAACATTCAAAAGGATGGCCAAATACTCTTTATCTTTTTGTCTTTATTAAATGATCATGATGTAAGTGTGATACAAGAGGGAACGGGTTTAATATCATTCATCTTACCAGTTAGAATCAGGACAATTTATATGATCCATCTGCTACCCAAAAAATACAGTGACTTACTCGCAAAAAGAAAGAACGTTGAGATAAACGTTTGCACTACAGTTGCTAGCTACTATAACCAATCAATGTAGTAATGTGGTTTGATGTAAATAACAACTACAATACAGTATGTGTCCCCCTCATAATTATCCTGACACCATATATATTTTATACATATACTACTATATACTATACTATCAACAATGTTGATAAAATAAAATTTTACTCCTTTGAAACTCACCTATGTTTTAGGTATATGCAAGAATGACGCATCATTTATAAAGAAATAGAAATGCAATAATATAACAATACATGTAAAAAAGGTTTATAGACTTAAAAATGTACTTAACAAAAAATTAAAAGATATACAATGGGAAATTATAAAATCCCCTTCTCTACCTGCATCATTTGTTTGTTTGTTTGTTTTTAAACTATGTTAGAGTTTTTCAATTCTCTCTAGTTCATATGTGATGTTGTAAATGTGACATGTGACAGTCAACATCTATAAAGGCCTTTACACTGGAATGGAAAAAAGGCTAATTACGTGACTCATACACTATAAATACTCAATACAGAAATGAAACATGTCCGAAAATAAAACTAAATCAAAGGATAGAGAATTTCTAATCTAAAGTCATGAAGTTTTTTTGCTTGGTATTGTGACACACACCTTTCTATTGTACTGTGAAAGAAGTTCCTGGTGCATTCCAACTAAGTGGAATGTTGAAACAAGTTGACAGAAGTGACAAGTTATGACAATGAAATAAATATTCAGATAGAGTGAGGTATGATGCTGAGGTGAAGCTGTCCTTCAGCCTCTGGAAAGCCAGTTCTGCCTGCAGTCTACTGAAACTTGACATGAGGAAGGTTAAGGTATGCAAATGTGTGGCAATAGCACTGAAGTTCCTGATAAAACATCTAAAAAAGCATTTCACCAGTTTACCATATCAAGGTACTCGTAATGACCACTTAAATACAGTTTTCCACTCATCCCCCTCTCTAATCCACAGATGGTGAAGATACTAGCATCCTTTAGGGGTTTACCCATTCTCCAAATCCGCAGTTCGGGTCATACCTTGTGTTTTGCTGTTTTTTGTTTTTTAGGGGCAACATTATTATTATTAGTAGTAGTAGTAGTTGTAATAGTAGTATTATTTATCATCCATCTTGGTTTAATTAAACTAGTCTACCTTGCAGGCATGATTATTCAATCATGACTGGACTAAATACGCTATACACCGTTGTCTTGCTAAAGTTAACCATTGCAGCATGTTGTTTTAATAAATACAAGGAAACTTGTTAAACTTGTGTTTAACAGTTTTTAGCTGTGGTACCATGATTGCAAAAGGGTTTTCTAATGATCAATTAGCCATTTAAAATGATAAACTTGGATTAGCAAACACAACGTGCCATTAGAAAACAGGGCTGATGGTTGCTGATAATGGGCCTCAGTATGCGTATGCAGATATTCCATTACAAATCTGCTGTTTGCAGCAACAAGTCATTTACAGCATTAACAATGTCGACACTGTATTTCGGATCAATTTGAGGTTATTTTAATGGACCACAAATGGTAGTGTAGATCTGCGTATCATCAGCATAGCAATGATACTGGATCGTGGATTGTAGCTGTGTCTCAATTCGGGGAACGCATCCTTCGAAGGCTGCATTTGAAAACCGAATACGTCACAGTCGATGCGACTAGGCTGTCCCATTCCGAAGGCTCCTTCAAATGCGGCCGACAAATGCAGCCTTCTTTTCGTCCGTTTGGAGGATCCAACAGCTGGATCCTTCGCAGCCCCAGGTATCCCGACATTCATTGCGCGCCGGTTGATTGTCCCAGCGTAAATAATGGCGTCAGCTTTGGCTGTGGAGTTGAGCCCCCTGGATTTTACCTATAAATGTAAGTATTGGATTTCAACTCACTTCAAAAGCCAACTACACATGTAAAAATAACAAGAGGCATAAAAGCGCAATGTGTCCTTTAAAGAATAGTTTTGTGGAAGAAGTTAATGTGAGTTAAGTGATTAAATGGCGAGCTAACGTTAAGTTAACATTACCTGAGGTTACTGATGTGCTAACGTTAACATTAAATGCAAATCGTCTGGGCAAGTTACAACCTAAAAAATAAAGCCTTTAACGTCTTCACTTTAAATCGAAGAGGTTCAGAGTCAGACCTGCGTGTTACCGAGATTGTTGCGATATTATACATCACTTATACTTTTTATATTATTCACATGAAAATAACGTTACCATGTAACGTTACACTACTTAAACATTAGACGGGTTGTGAACCCTGCTTGGTTTTCACACCGTTAACGTTAGTAACGGTTACAAAAACCTTGGGATATAGTACACGGTTAATGTAACTAGGTTATTTTGCGATTTATGCTGCTTACTGTTTGGTGATGTGAAGCATAAAACTTACTTTAACATGTCGTTTTGTTTTAGGGAGCAAGGAGCAAACTGCCCTCTTTATTAAGTTGACGGGGGAGAGCGACCACCACTTCACCGGGGCAAAGTTTTCTTCCAACGTGGCTTGGAGGTAATTAAAGTATCAATAGCCCTTTCGCAAGATCTGTCTTTAATCATCGTGTACTTAAAGTTACAGTTAAATGAGCCGCCATACTATTCAAAGCCTTTAACAATAAGACAACTAGTAAATGGGGCAGCCCTTTGTTGTGTCTTCACACAATTACTATGTACCGCAATTTCCCCACTGTGGGACAAATAAAGGTTTTTCTTATCTTATCCTTCTTATTTCTTTTGTTTCTCTGTGATTAGGACAATTTTGGAGAAAATGGGCCTGTGGGGGAAGGTGACTTCCCTCCAAGCGAAAAAAAAGTGGGACAATTTCAAAAACAATTCCAAAGTATGTATGTATGATTTGAAATTGGTATATTCTGTATACATTTTTGTATAAATCGTTCACTGTGCAGCATAAAGGGAAATAAAAACCGCATTCATCTTACAACCCTGTTTTAATATAATACATACATTTACCTTGTACGTTGTATATTCATTTCATTCATTTTAGTCATGCACGTTAATAAACACAGTTGCTGAAATTTGTTTTTCTGCTGTTGTAATTTACCATGATTGATTTCCTGTGCCTTAGGATTGCAAGTGTCCAGGGTCACGAGAGGGTGTAGGTGGGAAGCCCACTGCTGCAACTTGGCCCTGGTTTGTCCTCATGGATGAGGTGTTGGGACAGAGGTATTCCACCACCCCACCTGTCGTAATTGCCTCTATCCCTGAGGACACACCGGGGCCAAGTGCTGCAGTGGGTGACCAGGAGGAGGAAGAGGAGGAGGAGGAGAGCCAGCCGAGAAAGACAAAGAGGGACAGGAGAGGATGAGCTGCTTCAGCTACTGAAGGAAGATATGAGGTTGCAGAGAGAGGCAGAGGAGAGGAGAGCACAGGAGAGCAGAGAGAGGATGGACAGGCTGTTCTCTCTACGAGAGAGACTTGCCGAAAAATAAATAAATCCTTAAATAATATATATAATATTTATTAATCAATTCAAATAAAATATTTGTTAAATAAATGATTTTATAAAGACCCTAGTCAGCAGGGCATCATCTGGGGTGGTCTCCAGAGTGTGTTGCAGGTGTGGATGCATCTCTCCGTTGTGTACACAGAATCGTCCATCAGTGGGTTTGCAGGGCTGGTTCAATCGACGGCTGCCATGTCACTAAGATGTTTTAGTAAGAGTTAAGAATAATAGGCAGTGCACACAAAATACTAATTCACAATCTTATTTTGACAAAATAAATCTACAAAATATTTCAACAGGCAAAACTGTTAGGATATGAATAGGAATTTACCGATCTTTTACTTGCCTGTTAAAAATATTGGTGGTCAGGGGGCATCTCCTCCGGGGCAGACACCTCTGCAGACAGCTGGTCATGCCAGGGAGCAGCGCTGACCGTCTCCAAACCGTTCTCCCCCTCATCCTCTGCTTCGTCCTCCTCAGGCTCATCCTCTGGGGCCACAATGTCACCAAGGCAGATGTTGTCTGAAAAAAAACATTTATGCTTTTTGATGAATCTGTCTGTTGATTTACTCATTAGTACAGTAAAGAAAATACCCACGTGAGGTACAAAGGTGTGGTGCACCTCCAGCGCTTGCAGGAAGATGGCCCGGAACCTGGTCTTCATCATCCCAAAAGCACGCTCTATAATGCAGCGTGCCCTGGAGTGATAGCTGTTGAAGCGCTGGGCTCCCACACCTTGTATTGGCCTCTTGTAGGGAGTGATGAGGGGGAGTGGGTGTTGGAAGCATGGGTACCCTCCGTCTACGAGGATGAAATGCCCTGGAGGAGGGTAGAGTGAACTCATCCTGGGTCTTCGGTAGGTGGTTGACCTTGTGGTGAATGGCCACCACCTCCTCAGTGACTCTGTGGACGATGCGGTGGACAGTGGATCGAGGCATTGCAAACACTCTGGAGACCACCCTGTATGATGCCCCGCTTGCCAGCCAGAAGAGAAACACCAGTGTCTCAATCGTGGCACCCCATCCGTGTCTCTGTTCCTGGTTTAGGTGGCCCAGTAGCCCTCCCAGGGCCTCCCTGCTCAACCGGAAATCCGGCCGTGTGTCCTGCAGGTTAAAAAACCTGTCCAGCACACTCAGATTTATCCTGCAGTACAGGGGCCCGGTGCTGGTGTAGGGATAACAAGGAGAAGAACAACTGTTATGAAGTGTAGAGAGCTTAGTTAGATAAGGCTTGTATATCTTTCTATTCAACTTGCTTTAGCTGATCAATGACAAAAACACTGTCAATATTTTAATATTAAAGAAAGGTTAGGTTTTCTTTAAATATGAAAATTATGTTGTTAAAGTGAAATGGCAGTAGCAATAAACAACGTTAATTGAGGTTAGCTTTAGGAAGCCTATAGTACCTAAATACATATAAAATGTAATGTTTCTTAGTTACTTTCCCCCCCGTATTTACCTGGCCAGGGTCCTCTCTCAGCCTGAGATACATCGTGCGGCGGCGCCGGCGGTGAAGTAGCTCTAGTTCCTCTATTAAGAGGTAAAATATTAAAATTAAAATATTCGTCGCACTAAGGGCCCCAGGCACCTTGGTCATAAAACCTGTAAAGTTTGGTGCTCATTTATGCATAAGGTATATATCCTGTTTCATGGTGAGTCATCGATTTTCAACGCCACGCCAAAGACACGCCATTTGATGTTACATATGATGTTATTGGACAAATAAGTACAAATATTTTTTTAAATAAAAGTTATTAATTACAGCTGTTTAACGTATTTAATCTAAATAATCTTCTAATCTTTAAACATAAGAATTTTATTAATTCACTGAACAAAATTACAAATGCAACACTTTTTGTTTTTGCCCCCATTCATCATGAACTGAACTCAAAGATCTAAAACTTTCTCTATGTATCTGTCAAAATCTGTGTTAGTGATCACTTCTTCTTTCCCGAGATAATCCATCTATCTCACAGGTGTGGCATATCAAAATGCTAATCAGACAGCTTGGATTGGCCACAATAAAAGGCCACTCAAAAATGTGCAGTTCCATCTCACAGCACAATGCCACACATGTCGCAAGTTTTGTGGAATCGTGCAATTGACATGCTGACAGCAAGAATGTCCACCAGAGCTGTTGCCTGTGAATTGAATGTTCAATTCTCTATCATAAGCCGTCTTCAAAGGTGTTTCAGAGAATTTGGCAGTACATCCAACTGGCCTCACAACCACAGACCACATGTAACCACACCAGCCCAGGACCTCCACATCCAGCATCTTCACCTTGTCTGAGACCAGCCACTAGGAACAGCTGCTGCAACAATCAGTTTGCATAACCAAAGAATTTCTTCACAAACTGACAGGAACTGTCTCAGGGAAGCTCATATGCATACTCGTTGTCCTCATCGGGATCTCGACCTGACTCCAGTTCGTCGTCGTAACTGACTGTCTGGCACTTTGTTGTGTTTTATTGTGGCCAGACTAAGGCACAACTGTGCAATATCCATCCTGTCTGATCAGCATCTTGATATGCTACACCTGTGAGGTGGATTGATTATCTCAGCAAAGGAAAAGTGCTTTTACTAACACAGATTTTGACAGATTTGTGAACAATATTGACAGAAATGGGCCTTTTACATAGAGAAAGTCTTAGCTCTTTGAGTTCAGCTCATGATGAAATTTCACAGCTGCCTTCTAATTCTCTATGCCCTGATGTGTCCATAGAAACATAATTGTACTTTAACTGTATTGTATGATCTATTTATAGATTTACTCTGTTTTTCTTTTCTTGAATTCTTCCTGCTGACATGTCCTTTCATGTCTCCTAAGTTATGTAGTTATAATTATGTCTTCAGTTTCAGACCACATCACTTTCTGTCCTTGTATTAGTCCTTTCTGTGTGATTGTGCCAATCTTCCCCCTGCCCTGATAAGTTTCACCTATCCCTCATCATCCTTTTCCCTCTAGTGTATCTAGTCGGTGTTGCCCCCTCAGTCTGTGCCAGTTCATCTTAGTACCTTCATTATCTAGCTTTCCAGCTTACATAGTGTGTTTTCTAACCCTGACTGAGGCTTCCATCTGCAATTGAGTGGGATAACCAGTTCCAACATTTGGTAAGCCACCTCAAATCTCTCTTCCCTTCTTTTCCTGCTCCATAGTCTGCTCCTGTTCCTGTTCACACTCTTTGGCCATACTACCCCTCAACAAGAAGCAGTTTGTGCCATTGTACGTCTTCAGTAAGGCAGACGCCATTGAGTTCCTCACCTTGGCAGCAGACATCTGCTGGAAAAGCATGAATGGAAACGTTACTTGTGATAGGGGCTCTGGTATTACTGCTCCCAGCTGGGCCACTTTCTGTAATAATGTCCAGTGTGTCCGGTATGCCTCTGGCCAAACCATTGGAAGCCGAAACTCTAGAAAGTGGTCTATTGTGTAAAGTCAGTCATTGCACCCAGCCTGTACAGCTCCTCATCTCAGGGAATCATTCAGGGCCTGCTGTGGCTTACCAAGCACAATCCACTGGTGAAGTTATTAAATAGGCTCCCATGTTTCCTGGTTTTGTGGATCCTGCCCCTTCTGAAGTGTCGGGGCCTTCTGGTGGTTTGGATTCTCATCCCTCTGCGGTGACGGCTGGCTCTGAGTCCGGACCTGTCCAATGTTCCCTCCTGTTATCTGCATCTCAAGGAGGTGTTTAACAAAACCTGGGTCAACTCTCTGCCTCCTCATCAACCATATGATTGTGGAAAAGACTTCCTGCAGTGTGGAAAAGGATTTTGGAGGGTGGTATATACAACCCATACAAATTATTCAATTTTACTGAAAGTAAATTAGCCAGCAAGGGAAATCTATAATATGGGTAAACAGGGAATGGGTAACAGTTGTCATTGCAACATAAAAACAATAAAATCGACTTAAAGTGATAAGTCCTGACCCTAGGGATAGAATTAGGACTGCTTTTAATGTGGAAGGCGGGCAGTTGTCAAGTTTGAAATTGTCTGACTATTAAGTGACTTTGTGTTTGAAAAGAACAAAGTGTACAGCAAATTGAGAAGAGCAAACATTTTGGTGTTAGTGAAATTTGAGTAAATGTAGAGTTATATCTACTCTGATACAGTCAGATCCATTATATTTGACTGTCAGTTGATGAGGAACTTGTGTAACTTGCTGACAGACGGTACTGCAGTTGCTGACGTACTGCAGTAAGCATGTCGACTCATTTCCGTTTCCGGTGCTTGTGTGTTGGTACCGTGTTGTGCTGCTCTCGCTAAATAACAGTTACATTTGTTAGATTACAGCAGCCAACTATCCGCTTTGCCTAAACACTCACAGTTCTTTCCATCTTTTAGTGACTGCTGTTCAAGCCCCTCTAAAAAAGAAAATACTAAAACAAAGACGGTTAGCCCCATGGTATAATACTGAAACTTGCAAATTAAAGCAAATATCGCGGAAACTTGAGAGGAATTGGCGTTCCACTAAACTGGAAAATTCTCGTTTAATTTGGCAAGATAGTCTTAAAACTTGTAGGAAGGCCCTCCGAAGAGAACTGTTGTTGTGATTTGGCGCTATATAAATAAAATTGAATTGAATTAAAAACAAAGTGTCACTGAATCAAACCTGTAAGTGTAATTATATAAATAATAACTCTGAACATCTTACTGTTAACTCTGATCCTGGCTTTTACACCTGAAGTGTTAATGTCACCCGGCCCTTCTGCGTAGGCCTACACACACCAATTTGTTGAAGCCAGGAGAGTCTTCCTGAAAGTACCCCACTGACTGCTGGGAAATTGTGACTGCTTTTGACCTGGGTCTAAACTTAAAGACTGTTTGATAAGTAAATGAAGTAGTATCTGTCAATGCAATAGCATAGCGGTAGAACCCTATTGTTTTTGTCTGTTTTAGTTATTATTATTAGGATTCATACCGCGTAGCGGTGGAACAACAACTCACAGTATATGTTCAGATAAGTTCCCCAGATTTACCTGGACAGTTTGATGTACATATGTTACTAGGGGGAGCTATAAGCTCAAGAAAGGCGTTTAGCATTACAAAAATTCCACTATAAATCCCATATTCATTATCCAATCATCACAAATCTCTCAGGATATGTCATCATAAGTAACTGAAACATGCCCTGAAAGTTTCATTCAAATTGAACACACGGGGGTGCTATAAATGCAAACAAACTGCAGGGGATAAAACGCAAATGAAGCTACAAAATACAAATTGTTTGTTCAATCAACACAAAACTTGCAGGATAACCCTAACCCTAACCCCCTGTCGCCCTGACATCTGTAGTCATGAAGTCCTTTGAAAGACTGGTGTTGGCCCACCTGAAGGTCATTACAGGCCCCCTGCTGGACCCCCTGCAGTTTGGCTACAGGGCTAACAGGTCAGTGGTTGATGAAGTCAACTTGGGACTGCATCACATCCTGCAACACCTCAACTCTCCAGGGACACATGCAGTGATTCTGTTCGTGGACTTCAGCTCAGCGTTCAACACCATCATCTCAGAAATCCTTAGCACCAAACTCACCCAGCTCACTGTGCCAGCCTCCACCTTTCAGTGGATCACAAACTTCCTGACTGACAGGAATCAGCAGGTCAGGTGAGGCTGGAGAACATCAAATCCAGCACCCGGACTATCAGCACTGGCGCCCCCCAGGGGTGTGTGCTCTCACCACTGCTCTTCTCCCTCTGCACCTCAGGAGACCCATCTGTCAAACTCCTGAAGTTCGCTGACGACACAACGGTCGTCGGCCTACAGACGGGAGGTTGATCAGCTGGCTCTCAGTCAGAACTACCTGGAGCTTAACACGCTCAAAACTGTGGAGATGATCGAGGCCTTCAGGAGGAGCCCCCCCACTCTGCCCCCTCTGTCTCTAATCAGCCACCTGTTTACTGGTTACCAATTATTATTTATTCATCATTCTCTATCTCAGTGCTGGTCACACTGTTCATACTGTTATATTGTCATATTGTATATACTGTATACCAAACCCACTTACCTCAAGTACATAACACCTGCACATAATACTTATTCAATCCAGCATCCTTTGCACTATGCTCCATCGTGTACATGTATTCATGTATGTGTACCTGTATATCACATCCACCTCCAATATATACATAATAATGGTAATAATAATTTACTCCTGCATCCTTTGCCTATTGCCTCAGTCTTTCTTTATTGTTGTTGTTTATAGTGTGTATATATGTGTTCTCTATACTGTATCCTGTGTTTGATTTTATTATTGTATTATTAGTAAGTATTATAAGTATTTTAAGTAAGTAAGTGCATGGTGAGCAATGTACAATCCAGAGTCAAATTCCTCCTATGTGCACGCATACCTGTCAAATAAAGCTCCGATATTATGTAACTTCTGTGTTTGAGTTAAAATGTCTTAGCAGCATATAGGTGTTGTCATATTAGGCTCTGTCACTTTAAGATGGTAACCTCTGACCCTGAGCTGTGACGGACTATGATGGGTTTTTTTAAGAGAGGCCTCCAATTCGTTCATGTAGATGCCTGTCACCTTTCTAAACTTGTGATTGGTTAAGGGTCGGGCCTAACAGGTAGAGCGGAGCAGAGCTACGAGTCAGCCTGCTGCTTCCAGCATGTGTTTTTTTCTGGAGGTAACTTAGACAGAAAGGTATAATTTAATAATTATGCAGACAGTCAGTAGCCTGGCAAGTTTATAATAAGTTTGTCACTCTGTTACACAGCTTTGTGTACTTTACTGTGTCTGAGAGCCGTGCTAGTCTGTGCAGATAGCAACAGGTTAGCAACATCGCTAACAGCAAGCTAACGTTTAACGGACACTTTCCCACTGACAGCGCCGCGGGTGACCTGATAAGTACCTCTGGCTTTGAGGGAGACCATCCTGTACCTGTCTTCATCTTCATCTGTCTGAGAGGATTGCAAAACATGAAACCAGCGGGAGTTATCTGGACGATACTGTGAAACTGAGCTTACTTTAAAGGGTTAAACATAGCTGCCCAACAAACAGGTGGAGGAAACAGCTATGAGCTCAGTGACAGTCGGATCGTAACTCCGTGGAAAATGTTAAACAGCACTGCGGGGCCGCAACGAGTCTGCGGGCTCTCTGAAAAACTTCAGTCCTCCAGAAGTTTGCCCAGAGGAAAAGCCGCCGCTGCGCCTTTCTGCTGAAGTGAGCCCGCTTTGGTGAGTGAAGCATCTTATTTCATCCTGACTCTGTGCTGCTTCTCCGTGTATGGGACAAACTCTTGTGCTGGATCGATTGATACCAGGCTATGGATTGCAGTTGTTGTCATGTAGCCGCTTTCATGCAGCTTTATTATCCGCGGTTATTACGCCAATACTCTCTCTCTCTCTCTCTCTCTCTGTGTGTTTTGTGGAGCCGTGCTGTTTGTTGACATGTTAGAAACATAGTAGCAAGAGAGTATATTGTATTGTAGTTTTACTGGCATCTATATTTTCAAACCATTTTAATAAAATATTATGGTTAATACTAGTATTTACATAGTGTATATTTCAATTAAATTATTATATAGTCTAATATGAAAGAAAAATATTAATGCTCCGTGATGTCTGTAAACCTGAGTGGGCTTGTTCCCAGTAAACGTTTTGTTATTTGCAGTCAGTGCACTCCTACAAATAAAAGCTGTAGTTGTTTTTTAAGGAAAAGGTCAACTAGCGTATTTGAAGAACTATTACCCAACACATACAGATACATCACACATTAAAACAGGATTTTTATGGCCGCTTGCCATAATGCAAACGCATTTTTTACATCTCCTCCTACACCGTAGCTCCAATTGCCAACAGATTTTCTCTGGATCATCATTGGCCTTAGCGTATATAAAGTTGTATAAAGCTTGGTGATAGCTCCTTTCCTTTTCAAGATATTGACCAATAAACGTGTAAAGGGGCGTAGTGCAGGACATAAATAGACAAAGATCCACAAGCGTTGGTCCAATCATCACAAAACTCAGGATATGTCAGAAATATGCCTTGAACGTTTCATTCAAATCGGCCACTAGGGGCGTGCTATAAATGCATCATAACTGGACGTGGAATGATACAAATCAAGCTATATATCAGAAAATGGTTGTCCAGTTGTTACAAAACTTGCAGGATGTGTTTCATAACAATGTTGATGTGTGAAATAATTTTGATGGCGATATTGTGAAAAAAGGTATGAACCCGCGAATCGCCACTTGCAGCTATATTTTACTTTGTGTTTTGGTCGTTTCTTTCCAGTATTCAATATATATTTCTTTCTGCATGCTGATAATTTGGTTTGGTCTGCTTGAGTTGGTGTTGCTGCCCTGAGGCTGTTGGGGACTTGTTACTACAGAGAGCCTCAGGACCAGCTGGCTGAGGGCACTCTTCTCTGGTTTCAGCTCCTGGTATGTTAGGGCTTTGTGATGATATATCTGGGGGTTAACTGATTTTAAGTTATTGTAAAATTTAAGTGATCTTTTCTGTATTTTTAGTAGGAGGGGGTATTGGCCGAGCTCTGCTCTGCACAGGTTATGTGGTGTTTTTCTCTGCACCTGCAGGATGCTCTTACAAGGTAATCTCTCTCGCTCTCTCTCTCTCTCCCTCTCGCTCGCTCCGCATCTCATCACGCAACCAGAGCACAGCACACAGACAGACAGCTTCTCTCCCAGCACTGTTTTTCTTGGCTTGTGTGGAGGTGAGTGGTGATGAACAAAAGACTAAACTACCAGTGCCTCGAGTTTACCGCTAATTAAACAAAAGACAATATAGGCCTAGGCCTATGTCTTGCTAAATCATGACTCATGAGCTGAGCTAATGTAATAAGTTAGCTGAAGTTTAGCTAAGGCAATATCTCATGGCCATACAACCTAATGTACTGATGGAAACACTACAGGTGAACACAGTAACATTTGTGTCTAATACCGTCATCACAATCGCCACATTGATATGTAAATTAGGCGCTAACTAATTAAAATGTGCCAATTTGCACACATTTGTAAATGGGATAAAGAAAATAACTAAAGCATATTGTGGTATCTAATATTTGTGCATTTGACTCATAACAGTTTGAAATAGCACTGTAGCAGCAGGACAGAGGGACAGTGACCTTCTACGGGGAGAGCAGTGATTGGTGGTTATGTAGGGACTGAACCCTTCTATAGAATTTGACCTCTAACCCCTTGTTTTGTTACCTCAGAATAGTACTGTACCCTTCTATGGGTTTGACCTTTTATTTTGCAGACTCAAACCCTTCTATGGTACCTAACAATACCTAAACATATCCTATATAAGCTATGTTTGATGTACAGAAAGACAGAGTGGCCATCGGGCTGGGTCACTCTCCAAGCTGCTGCAGAGCTTGTAATTGATGCTGAACTCCTTGATTTAATAAACTTTAATGATCAAGAACAGAGTCAAGCAGGTTTCTTCTCAACACATCATTGCAGCATTATTGTTTGGACACCACAGAAATTGGCACCTCAGATGGGACTGTGTTGTGCCTGAATTCATCGTTCCATCACGGGTTCCGTCGAGCTGACTCGCGCTCCAGATGCTGGCGTATATGGTGAGTTTTCTCATAAACTGTGGGCGCTGGTCAGTTCGTGTGTCGGTGTGTGCGTTAAAGGGTACACCGTTTCGATCCCGTGTGAATGCTTGCGGTTGGATGTGTGAGAGGACTCCGTTCTAAACGCAATAAGGGGTGTGTGTGAATATAATGAAGACAGATAGATTTAAAAGGAAGAATAAGGAATAGCCTATGAGTAACGGAAAGTGAGCTTTCATAACTTTGCAAAAATTAAGAATATGGGCCCTCAGATTCTTATAAACGTAAGTCATGTGGGATGGAAACTACTGTTGCGTGAAACTAGGCTTTAAGGAATAGTCAAATTGGATTAAGGGAAAAAGAGAGAGTGTAACCCTGGCCAGGGTCATTTGGCTTGAATAAAATTAATAAGGCTAAGGAAGAATATTATAAAAGGCTAAGGAATAAGGTAATATAAGGATTAGGATGCCGCAGATCTGGACAAAAGCCCTTGAAGGCGATCTTAGATGGGCCGCAAATCCTGGAAAGGCACTAGGTGAATTTTCGGGTCCGTTCAAAGGAACTGGGAGCTTGGAGAATGAAAATTTAATTGTAAGTTACCTCTCGATATATGTGTTGAGGAACTATGTCCACAGTAGCCTCTCATTACATATCTACAAACTCAAGGTAGCACAAATTTAGGAAGGAAAATAATAAAGGAAAAAGGTGCGGCGGAAGCATGCAAATAGTGTGAAGGAATGCATTCTTGTTGACTGGATAGCTACCATGTGTGTGTGAGAAATAGGAGAGGCCTAGTGTGTGTGTGGAGAGCTGCCCCTGCTGTGTCTCTGCTGTGGATGAAAGGCTATGCAGAGGATGATAGGCGAGGATTAAAGAAAAAGTATATATATGAGTAAATAAATAGAGATTGGTGCTGTTGTACAGGATCATTTCATAATCAGCAGTTTGTTTTTCTTTGCCTAAGTTACTTTTTTGGGACGTGCACATTTGTTTCTTCTATATTTTACTTGCATTTCATTTTGTTTTCTTTATGTGCAAATATACTTTTCTAAAGGCATTTTCATTTGGTATTGAACTGCAAGCTATATTTCAGAATTTTTTTTTTAACAGAGTATGCTTTAAATAAGAGTGGTGTCCCCAGCGTCCCCAAAAAGATAGGGAAAATAGATTGTGATTACTCAGAGAGTTAACACTCTTATTTTATGGTTGAAATAACCTTGTGAGTACATAAAATGACTAAATTGTTGTTTGCTTTTGTTGTTTTTGTTCTCCTGTGGTTTGAGAGACAAGAAGGAGAGAGAGGGAGTGCCGGCCAGCATGTCACGCAACAGCGAGTGCATCCCCGGATCCAGTCTGGCCAGTACTGTTCAATCCACAAACTCTTTACAAACACCTGTGCATATGTATCTATACTTATTTATAATTATTACTGCTGATATACATTTAGTTTGTTTCCTTTCAGGATATTATAGACACATTTGTAATAAAGAAGAATCTATTTGTGTATGCCTGAAATATTTCATGTTATGACTATTTAATGGGAGACTTGGCAATGGACTGATCAGTTAATGTATTTCAATATTACATATTGGAGTTTTTTGTGCATGGGTCGTTTGGATTAAAGTTGTTTTGGAATTTCGGTATTGAGATTATTTTGGGATAAAACTAAGGTGAGTAGGTACTTATTAGGCAGTAGTTGACGCTGTGTGATTGCTAGATAACAAGTTTTTTGTGATTGCTCTGGAGTTGACAAATTCCCTTGATTTTTCATTAGCGGATGTGGTAAGATTGCCACCTATTTATTATTAATTTGGTAGAATTAAAAGAAAAGTAAACAAATAATTTACAATAAAGGAATATAAAAGAGTTGTCACAATGCGGAAAAAGGACATTAAAACTTAAGTAATTACTCCGGTTGAAAAATGGCATAAATGTTGGCCTGACATTGAAAAACCATGGCCTGTGGAAGGGACCCTTAACCCAGATGTACTTAAAATAAAGTACTTGTGTCCACCTATAAGGTGGATCAAAATAAGGGGAAAAAAAGGGGAACGACGTAAAGAAAAGAGACGAAGAGAGCTGGGTGTTCTTAAGTTGTTTGAACATGAGGGACAAAAACTGACAAAAGATACACAAAATAAAAGGGACAGAGGTGTAGAGAAAATGGCAAAAGAGGCAAAGATAACAGAAAAACTAATGGCAGAAGTCAACACACCCTTCTCACATACGGATTCAGCAAAAACACCTCCACCTTACGAGGAGGAAGCGGAGTTTAAGGACGTCTATCCTCAGCTTCCAGTGATCATTCAGGAGGGTGATTATTGCATCAGAGATGAAGAGGAACGAATCATAGAGAGAGGACAAGCAGAAACAACTATAAAGATGAATCCAGGCTCCAAAAGTAAGAAGAAAATGGGTGGACGGAGGCTGGCCAGAGCGGAAAGAAGGGGTGATGAAAGTTGGAAGAAGAAGGATACAGGAGACCAGATCTCTGATGAAAGTGAAGATGGAGACAGCAATGAAGAGTGGGAGATTAAAGGTGCTTCATGTTCAAGAGGATTTTATCCTACAATGACTACTGAAGAAATAGAAAAAGACATGGATTGATGCATATCATGATTGGAGAAGTTGACTTATTCAGAAGAAATAAGAGAATTGGAAGAACATCTCGAGAAGCTGACAATACAGAGGGAGAAACTGAGGAAAAAAGGGTCCCAAAAATTGGAGAAGAAGTATGCATTACGCTCAAGAAAAGGGAGCACAAGTAAGAAGATGCTGCCAGTGATAATCCGAGGACAGAATCTGGAGTATAAACCTTTGCAGAATACCGATATGTCAGATATACTTGAGAAGTTGCCTATTCTTCAAGATGGAGCACATCCTTGGATCTTGAAGTTGGAAGAAATTACGGTAGGAACACAAACTGCCATAGGAGATATTAAGAGACTTTTTGCTAATCTCCTGGGGATTCCAGGTATGGAAGAAATATTTCAGAGAGCTGGACTTAATCGATATGTGAGGACTGCTGTAAATGATCCTGAGTTGTTCGCTCCAAGTGGGAATACGACTGTGGAGAGCACTGAAAGACACGTTTCCAACAAATGTGCATCCTGACAATATTCTGATTGATCTATTGGGAAAAGAAGAGCTCTGAGAGCCTATGTGTCGTGAGCTCATCAGGTGTGGAGAAATATTAAAGGAAATGCTCCAGATGCGAGTCAAATGGAGCGGTCAATTTTGCGAGCTAAACTACAGATGGGGCTGCCCTCACCAGTAAGGAGCAAACTGGCAGAGTTGGTTGGACTTGGAAGCATTGCAATATGGGTCTATACAGATCATATAGCCCATCAAGTGGATCTATATAGGAAAAAGGAACATGACCAGAAAGAACAGGACCAAGTAACTCTCAGAAAACTCAATCAAATACAACTGGTGGAAAATATCAGTGTTTACCAAAGCAACAATCACCACCACAGCTTCAGTGGAACCAGGTCCAACCGCAATTGCCCCAACCACCACTAGTGGTTCCAGTTGTGTCATCTCCACAGCTAGTTTATGGACAGACGCAGAATTGGAGAGGAAGGGGACGAGAAAGCTCAGGAAGAGGAGGATTTAATCCATACTTTCAGCAGTCTCCAGAAGTGTGTTATAATTGTGGACAGGTTGGTCACTTTGTCCGTGAGTGCAATAGGTCAGGAGGAAATTTCAGAGGAGGAAATTTCAGAGCAGGATTCAGGGGGTAGAGCGGGTTGGCCGTTAATCGGAAGGTCGGCGGTTCAATCCCTGGCTCCCCCTGGTTGCGTGTCGAAGTGTCCTTGGGCAAGATACTGAACCCCGATTTTCCCCTGGCGGCTATTCCGCTAGTGTATGAATGAGTGTGAATGTTAGTTTCCGTTTGAGCACTTAGGCTCAGTGTATGAATGTGTGTGACTGGTGAATGCAGATGTAGTGTAAAAGCACTTTGAGTGGTTGAAAAGACTAGAAAGGCGCTATACAAATACGGAGCATTTACATTTATTGGGAAGAGATGCTTTGTGTAGATTGAATTGCACAATAAAATGTACACCAGATGGCTGTCTGATAGAAGTGCCAAAAGAAACGGTTCACCAATTACTGATGACAACAGAGATGGAGTCCTCTTCAGTATTTTGGATTGGAAATCTCAGTGCAGATTTTTTGGAGCCGCCTAAGATATGGGAAAATTTATTGTGGCAAACATGCCAGATGCGAAACTTCCGGAATATCCATTTCATTGTACGCTCAAGTATTTTAAGAATGCTGCCCAATCAAACCGAAAGGAATGGTTGGCTCAATAACCAAAGGGAATTCAACTAAGCTCATGTTGCATAATTTTGGGACCACAAGGAGCAGCTGGAGATTATCTTTATCTGGAGAAAGAATTCGAAATTGAGAAGAGTGTACCACATGAGACCTTTTTGGTTTCTGAAGACTATGAGCAGAAACACATAGGAGAAATGATGACAGAAGCAGAGGAAGCTGTTTTTGTACCAATGAACGAGAATTTGGCAATTTGGAGGAGTACAGATCAGCAATTCCTCAAAATCATGATTTCAGCTAAAGGACAAGGACAGCCACAAGCTGTACGGATGACACATGAATCTATTTGCAGTGCCAAGATGGATTCAGATTCTATGAAAGAGGAGATGTTACGACAAGTTCCTGAATGTTTGTGGTCTCAACACAGTACCGATATTGGACTTGTGAAGTCAGCCCAACCAGTAAAAGCTGAACTTCGACCAGGAGCTAGACCTCCTTGGAAGTATCAGTATCCATTGAAGGATGAAGCAATTCAAGGGATCGAACCACAAATTGAAGGACTTTTGAAACCAGGTGTTTTGAAGATAATAACAAATCCTCAGAGTAACACACCATTGTTGCCTGTGAAGAAACCCGATGAGACTTACCGTATGGTTAATGATTTGAGAGCAATAAATGAAGTGGTAACTGATTTTCTCTTTTTTTCTTGATGCTTAGGGATATACAGGTGCTGGTCATATAATTAGAATATCATCAAAAAGTGAAACTTGGATATTATATTCATTCATTACACAAACACAGATATATTTCTGTTTATTTCATTTAATTGTGATGATTAAAACTGACAACTAATGAAAATCCCAAATTCAGTATCTCTGAAAATCAGAATATTACTTAAGACCAATACAAAAAAAGGATTTTTAGAAATGTTGGCCAACTGAAAAGTATGAAGATGAAAAGTATGAGCATGTACAGCACTCAATACTTAGTTGGGACTCCTTTTGCCTGAATTACTGCAGCAATGCGGCGTGGCATGGAGTCCATCAGTCTGTGGCACTGCTCAGGTGTTATGAGAGCCCAGGTTGCTCTGATAGTGGCCTTCAGCTCTTCTGCATTGTTGGGTCTGGCGTATCACATCTTCCTCTTCACAATACCCCATAGATTTTCTATAGGGTTAAGGTCAGGATACCATGGTCCTTAAACCAGGTACTTGTAGCTTTGGCACTGTGTGCAGGAGCCAAGTCCTGTTGGAAAATGAAATCTGCATCTCCATAAAGTTGGTCAGCAGCAGGAAGCATGAAGTGCTCTAAAACTTCCTGGTAGACGGCTGCGTTGACCTTGGACCTCAGAAAACACAGTGGACCAACACCAGCAGATGACATGGCACCCCAAACCATCACTGACTGTGGAAACTTTACACTGGACTTCAAGCAACATGGATTTTGTGCCTGTCCTCTCTTCCTCCAGACTCTGGGACCTTGATTTCCAAAGGAAATGCAAAATTTACTTTCATCAGAGAACATAACTTTGGACCACTCAGCAGCAGTCCAGTCCTTTTTGTCTTTAGCCCAGGCGAGACGCTTCTGACGCTGTGTCTTGTTCAAAAGTGGCTCGACACAATGAATGCGACAGCTGAAACCCATGTCTTGCATACGTCCGTGTGTGGTGGTTCTTGAAGCACTGACTCCAGCTGCCATCGATTGGTGCGGCGTGCTACTACGGGCCAATCAAAGGACAGTGACGACCACCACCTGTTTAAAGGCCTGCCTGTCCCGGACGAGCCTTATGTTACGTCACGAGGTGTCTAGGGGTATTGGGACATAAACATAAACCGGATGTATTTGGTTTGAAAGGATATTTATTTGAAGTAATGCAAAAGGTGCACAGACAGTAGCACGCCGCACAAAACGATGGCAAGGTCACCGGAAACCCAGGAAGTAGGCGGGACCTTCCCTCCTCGTGCAGCCAATCCTCCGTGTGGGTTTGCACAGCCTGCTCAGCATACCAGGTAGCCTACTCAAAAGCACAGGCAAATACAGGGGGGGCAGCGGCAGCCGTAACAAAAGGTGAAGGTTATCTTTGCTCATTTGGCATCTTGCTTGTGAAACAAAAAGTAAAAGTATTTAAATAACATTTATTTTAATTATGCCTGCAGCCCAATGCCATAGTTTAGTGTTAAGATTTATGTGAAGTATTATGTATTCCAATTACACCAAAAGAATTGAAACGATTTATTGCCTTGTGAAAAATAAACAAATTATTAATGAAACTATGTCATAAATATATACTTAAAACTAGTAGCATAGAAAACATGCACATTGTGGCATAGTTTGCGTTTCTGTCGCCTGCTTCTGTGATAAACCCATTGAATACTAAAGAAGACCGTGGTCTCTGTGTGAAGTGATTATTTTTTAGAAGAGTAAAAATGTGAGTTAAAAATTAGTTAATATATTTGTCTTTTTACCCTTTTTTCACTTGAGCCCCTGCCCACGAAAATGTCTGTGCACGTCCCGTACTCAAAAATGTGAGTTTATTTCTCTAGTGTCTCTTCCCTGGGTTTTGTTTTCTCTGCCGAACACATCCTGATGTACCCTGCTGAAGACAGTGCTGTGGCAGAGTGGTCCACCAGTTGTAAATTGGTTAAATGACTTCTGGGGTTTGAAAAAAAAGATCAATCAGGAACTTCAGTGCTATTGCCACACATTTCCATGGTTTAACCCCCCTCATGTCAAGTTTCGGCAGTCTCTGCAGGCTGAAGGACAGCTTCACCTCAGCACCACTCCTCACTCTATCAAACTATTTATTTCACTGTCATAACTTGTCACGCTGGTAAAACTTTCAACATTCCATTTTGGTGGAATACAGCAGTTCCTTCTTTGACAGGACAAAAGAAGGGTGTGTGCAATAATACGGAGCCAAAAACAATAACTTGAGTTTAGATTAGAAATTCTCTATCTGGTGATTTGTGTTTGTCACACATCAACATTCCTGAAGTATTTATAGTGTATGAGTCACATGGTTAGCCTCCAATCCAATATAAAGGCCTTAATAGATGTTGACCGTCACATGAGGTGACAGCTTTACAGTATCACCTATGAACTAGACAGAAGTGGAAGACACCAACATAGTTTTAAAACAAACAACTGATACAGATAGAGAAAGGGATATTATAACTTTTCATTTTGGGTAAGTACAGTTTTAAGAATTGTTTTTCTTTTTTACATGTATTCATTGTATATTGTATGTATGCATTTCTATTTCTTTGTAAATTATGTGTAATTCATGTATATTACCACATACCTAAAGTGATAATAAGTGATTGCCACATGAAGTCATTAGTATATTTTCAAAATATTATATATGTAAAAATACTGTATTTTTATATAATGCTTTAACAGTTAGATTTTATGATACTAGAGGTTCTCTGATATTGTAGTTTATTCCCTAATTACAAGTGCTACTTAAGTGTTTTCCCATCTCTATTATCATGGCACATCTGCCTTTGTTTTTATAGCTTGGTGGAATAAAGCACTGGTTTAGGTACAAACACACCAGCATCCTATAATTAAATTCAGATGAACAAAAGTATAATAATTTATGAAATATCAATATGTAATGTGAGTTTTTAGGTTTGTTGAAGATCAGTTTCCTCACTCAGCACACCTGCACGTTCAAGTACTCTGCTTTTTGAAGTAGTACATGTTGACGTGTATTCACGTATCAGTTCTAGCTAATTTGATGGAGAATTGGAATCTAAAGACTCAAGAAATTGAAGATGAAATATGGGAAGCAAAATATTTGACAGCAAGATAGACACAGGTGGAATTTGTCAGAAAGGGTTTCAGTTTAAGTACTAAATTCTGACAACTTTACATCGTTTCTTTTTGTTTTTGTATTGCATTATCTTTAGGAGACTGAAATTAGGTGTTGTGTTGGGAATTCTTTTCAACAAATACATAATTGCCACTCTACCTATTTACTAGAATTTGAAACAGTGCTGGTAATCTTTTGGTCCACAGTACAGCCACATTTTCTCAGTGTGGGTATTTTATTATGGTATTTTTTCAGAACTAGACATTAATGAAAATGTCATGTATACAATGTAATAAAACATAGATGAGTTTCATAGGAGTAAGAGTAGAATTTTATCAACGCTGTTTAAAAGTGTAAAATATATTTGGTGTCGAAATTGCATTTTCTTTTAAATAATCTACTTCATTTAAAATACAAATGGGAGAAAGAGAACAAACAAAATCATATACATGTTTGCATATTGTAAATATTATCCACTTGACATTTTGTAATACGCTGTATTCTCACAGAAATTCCAACATTAACATTATAGTGAAAGCAGATGTTATAGTAGCTAGCAACTGTAGCGCAAAAGGTTATCACGTGCTCTTTCTTTTTCTGAGTAAGTTACTGTATTGTTTGATTTTATAGATTCAAGTGAAGACAAGATGGGCACCAGATGGATCATATCAGTTGTCCTGATTCTAATGGGTAAGCTGAGTGATTTTAAACCCTTTCTCTCTTTCTACAAAATATTAAAAAAGGTGTGGGTGTAATGATAGCCAGCTAGGTTTTGCAGTGAGTAAGCCTCACTCCCTGACGCCATAAGAGATGACTTAACGTGATGCATGCAGAAGTGGATCCTGTGGGCTGGGGGCGGAGAGCGGACAGATTGATGAAATCAGGGCTCCAAAACTCAGTAAAGGACTGGCAAGCAGCGTCTTTGCAATTGGGCTGAGATCTGAGTACAAGCAAAAAACACAGGCAGTCAGTACAGTCAAAAAGCTGGATCAAAAAACTCCTACAATCTAGAAAATAGATTGGTACCAATGTGGGTTAAATTGACGATCTGGTGCTGACGGGAACATTGAGCCGTAGCTTTATTGAAGAGGTTGATAAAAGGGATGAGCTTCAGGTGTTGAACGCTGCAGAAGCTCAGCTGGAGCGCCCTGCCTATGACCACACGAACTCTCACACACACAGTAGCCCGACGATGACTGACAGGAACGATAAGGAAAGGGACAGAGGAAACACAAGGACTGAGGAGGTGCCAGATCACGGCACTGCTACCTGAAAAGAGTGTCCTGCCTTAAACAGTAACTTCATAATTTTGATCGTATGCTCCTCATCTAATAACTATCCATTCTATTAGTTTGTTGTATGCTGATAGATCTTTACATGATACAGACAGCCCTCCCTCAAATGTGAAACTAAGTCCTTGTCACCATCATCATTGTTACTGTGTGTGTGTATGTGTGCGCACGTGTGTGTGTGTGGGCGTGCACTCGGGAATACTAAAGAAGACCATGGTCTCTGTGTGAACTGATAATTCTGTAGAAATCTGTAGAGTATGAAACTGCGTGAGTGTAATGTTTTAATATATGTAACGTTTTGTTAAAAAAACGTTTTTTAGTAATCAATTGAGAGGACACTTTTTTCACTTGAACCCCTCTCCCACAAAATGTTTGTGCACGCCTCTGTCAACGTCCAAATCTTGTTGGCAGCGTATTGACTGCATTTGTAAGTAACTTTAAAGTTTCATTGTTGTATTTCTCTAATTAGTCTATTGGACTCTTCTATTATTTGTAAAAGGATTGAGAGGTAAAGGTGCAACTGCAGATTGCGGCTGGGGAAGAGAGTTAATAATACAAGACAAATTAAAGCTGCAAGCAGCGTTGGGCGGGCCCTCGCACTTGTAGCGCGTCCGCGCGTGAACCGGCCGAGTTGCATATTCTGGAGCTCAGCCGGTGCGGCTGTGAATTTCCTACGCGGTTCCGACGCCGCATGAAGGTGCTATATGTCACTTCCTGTGTCCCCTATGTGGAGCTACATAGCACTTGCCGCTATGAATATAAATCGGTATTGGCGTGCAGATGTCTGCGGGGTGGGAGAGTTATCAAGCACGTAAAGTTTGTTTCAGATGTGAACATGTACACTGAACAATAATGTACACAAACAATAAAATAAATTCCTTTTATATTTCCCTGCCTTGTTGTTTATGTGTACATACAGAGGAAGAATGTGAGAACAGCACACATTTCATCGTTACTGTGTGTTAGAGCATGGGAGAACAGTGGATACTTTTAATACAGCCCACACCCCTAATACTGTGTAACTATAACAAGTAGAGAACAGAAGAAAAAGATGTTCTTTCTTTACAACTGTCTGCATAGCTTATTCATATTGTCTAATGAATGAAAATAAATAGGCCTACTAGGATCCTCTCTACTTTGACATTTAAGATTAGCTTGTTTGATCCACCTTCATACACATGTGACATTACTGTACAACTTGAGAAAGGTGAGTTGTTTTCTGCTCCAGCCTGCCTAAAAGAAAAGCGTTTTTGGGATTAAATGGACTTTATTAGCTGCTGCAGTGCAGGATGAACTCAGAATAGACCCATTTCTCCCCTTATTATTCTAAATCATGCAACGAAGAAGAAGAAATGCATAATAAATCCTGGGACAAAATCTGTAGTCAAATACTGTACAGCATGTAGTCTAATGAACAAGACTTGTGTTATAGCTTACTTGGGCAGTGAAATGTTTAATTTTTTTAATTCATGTGGTCATAGTTGTCCACAACTCAAATCAGAATATAAGAAGAAATGTTTTATACCACCTCAAGAAGGCTTCCTATCAGAAAGGTAGGAAGGTATTTCAAATGTACAACTGCAGTACTTAAATCTAAGTAAAGTAATTTCCCTGACATTTTGTGTTACTTTACTTTTAATAGACCCATGTAAGAGGTTTTATACTTCCTGTGAGTATAATCCAATCAATCTTATTTTCATACTGTATGTCCGTTGTGTAATTTGATAAATTGTGTTGTATGTCGTGCTCGCATCTCAGAGAAGACTCTGACTGCAACATGCATCTTTGTAAAGAGAGAAACAGACAGAAAAAGTCTCTAACTCTGCCTGTCAGCTCGCTCTGCTCCGTTAAAACTGAATTTACCATACAGAATTGAATATGAGTGCACTCCAGATTTAGCTGCAGCCAGCTGACCGTGTGCTTCTCCCTATACCGCAGTTCTGTGTCCATGCATGCAGCAAACTGAAAGCACTGTCTGTCGGAGCGTCTACGTGAAAAGAGAAGGAAGACATTGCTGGTAGTATTGTCTTCAGAGTTGTTAAACACCTCAGCGCACTGAAGGAAGTCATCTGACTGTGTGAGGGGCAAGATCGTTGATGTCTGCAGGCAGAGTAGGAGCTCTCCTGTCTGACTGGTCCACCAATAGCAGAGAAGATGACCCCTTGAGACACAGCCCCTCCTCATTTGCATAATGAGGCAGAAATGCATACAAAAATTTAAAAAGACAGGCAGAAATAAATACCATGGGTGAAAATAAATAAGGTAAATAAATACAAAGGAAGAATAAAACAGACAAAAATATTAAAACACACACATAAATAAATACATTTAAAAAATTAGTAATAAATAAAGTTGAATAAACAAATAAGGTAATTATAACAAAGGTGAATAAGTAAAGGCACTAATTAAAATATATACATTTATGTCTCCTTGTATAATTTAATTACTACCTACATTTATTTATTTACTTTATTTTTTGTGTATTTAATTGGATGCTTATTTATTTATTGAGCATTTATTTATTTCTGTATTTATTTCTGACTGTGTCAGGATCGGTCCTCCATAGCGGGATAGGAGAGTTATCAAGCACGTAAAGTTTGGTTAAGATGTGAGCATGTACACTGAAGTTACAACAACTTCCTGTGTCATGGCGAAGACTTGATCTCTGACGCCACGCCACGGACACACCCATTGACGAAAACTCGCAAATAGCACAACTTTTCATCTTCAATGCCTTTAGAAGGCACAGCACAAATTTGAAGTCGGTCGGACTAAATCCCTAGGAGGAGTTCGTTAAAGTACGAAGTGTGTAAATCATCCAAAATTTGACGTAAAATTCAAAATGGCCGACTTCCTGTTGATTTTAGGGCATCGCTCCAAGAGGCTTTTTGTGCGTCTGGACAAGATACACGTACCACAGAAAATTCGTGCACGTAGGTGAAACGTGCGGCGGGGCTGCTTTGTTAAAGGTCACTTCCTGTTGCCAGCAGGTGGCGCTATGACTGTGGGTGAATGTCAGCATGTACATGTGTTCAGGGCGGGACTCTCATCCTACATGTACAGTTTGGTGCAGATGTGAGCATGTACACTGAAGTTACAACAACTTCCGTGTCATGGCGAAGAGTTGATCTTGACGCCACGCCACGGACACGCCCATTGACGAAAACTTGCAAATAGCACAACTTTTCATCTTCAATGCCTTTAGAAGGCACAGCACAAATTTGAGGTCGGTCGGACTAAATCCCTAGGAGGAGTTCGTTAAAGTACGAAGTGTGTAAATCATCCAAAATTTGACGTAAAATTCAAAATGGCCGACTTCCTGTTGATTTTAGGGCATTGCTCCAAGAGGCTTTTTTGTGCGTCTGGACAAGATACACGTACCACAGAAAATTCGTGCACGTAGGTAAAACGTGCGGTGGGGGCTGCTTCGTTAAAAGTCACTTCCTGTTGCCAGCAGGTGGCGCTATGACTGTGGGTGAATGTCAGCATGTACATGTGTTCAGGGCGGGACTCTCATCCTACATGTACAGTTGGTCCAGATGTGAGCATGTACACTGAAGTTACGACAACTTCCGTGTCATGGCGAAGAGCTGATCTTTGACGCCACGCCACGGACACGCCCATTGACGAAAACTTGCAAATAGCACAACTTTTCATCTTCAATGCCTTTAGAAGGCACAGCACAAATTTGAGGTCGGTCGGACTAAATCCTAGGAGGAGTTCGTTAAAGTACGAAGTGTGTAAATCATCCAAAATTTGACGTAAAATTCAAAATGGCCGACTTCCTGTTGATTTTAGGCTATGGCTCCAAGAGGCTTTTTTGTGCGTCTGGACAAGATACACGTACCACAGAAAATTCGTGCACGTAGGTGAAACGTGCGGCGGGGGCTGCTTCGTTAAAAGTCACTTTCTGTTGCCAGCAGGTGGCGCTATGACTGTGGGTGAATGTCGGCATGTACATGTGTTCAGGGCGGGACTCTCATCCTACATGTACAGTTTGGTCCAGATGTGAGCATGTACACTGAAGTTACAACAACTTCCTGTTTCATTGCGAATCATCGACGCCACGGACACGCCCATTGACGAAAACTCGCAAATAGCACAACTTTTCATCGTCAATGCCTTTAGAAGGCACAGCAGAAATTTGACGTCGATCCGACTAAATCCCTAGGAGGAGTTCGTTAAAGTACGAAGTGTGTAAATCATCCAAAAATGGCCATAAAATTCAAAATGGCCGACTTCCTGTTGACTTTAGGCTATGGGTTCTTGAGGCTTTTTGTGCGTCTTGATAATACATGTCCCCAGAAAATTTCGTACATGTAGGTTGAACGTGAACGAGGGGCTAATCATTTCCAATTTTCAAGGTGGCGCTAGCGAGTCATTTTGCCACGCCCATGTGCGAAACTTGTAGAATACGAAATTTTTCACCGGTTCTGACATGTTTGCAAATTTTGGTGAGTTTTTCGAGTATGTTTAGGCCATGTCATTTGGGCCTACTTTGCAGAAAAAAAAAAAAAAAAAGAAAAATTAAAGCTGCAAGCAGCGTTGGGCGGGCCCTCGCACTTGTAGCGCGTCCCGCGTGAGCCGGCCGAGTTGCACATTCTGGAGCTCTGCCGGTGCGGCTGTGATTCCTACGCGGTTCCGACGCCGCATGAAGGTGCTATATGTCACTTCCTGTGTCCCCTATGTGGAGCTACATAGCACTTGCCGCTATGAATATAAATCGGTATTGACGTGTAGATGTCTGCGTGGTGGGAGAGTTATCAAGCACGTAAAGTTTGTTTCAGATGTGGCATGTACACTGAACAATAATGTACCCAAACAATAATAAATTCCTTTTATATTTCCCTGCCTTGTTGTTTATGTGTACATACAGAGGAGAATGTGAGAACAGCACACATTTCATCGTTACTGTGTGTTAGAGCAGTGAGAACAGTGGATACTTTTAATACAGCCCACACCCCTAATACTGTGTAACTATAACAAGTAGAGAACAGAAGAAAAAGATGTTCTTTCTTTACAACTGTCTGCATAGCTTATTCATATTGTGTAATGAATGAAAATAAATAGGCCTACTAGGCCCTCTCTACTTTGACATTTAAGATTAGCTGGTTTTTGATCCACCTTCATACACATGTGACATTACTGTACAACTTGAGAAAGGTGAGTTGTTTTCTGCTCCAGCCTGCCTAAAAGAAAGCGTTTTGGGATTAAATGGACTTTAATAGCTGCTGCAGTGCAGGATGAACTCAGAACAGACCCATTTCTCACCTTATTATTCTAAATCATGCAACGAAGAAGAAGAAATGCATAATAATCCTGGGACAAAATCTGTCCACAGCATGTAGTCTGATGAACAAGACTTGTGTTATAGCTGACTTGGGCAGTGACATGTTTAATTTTTTTAATTCATGTGGTCATAGTTGTCCACAACTCAAATCAGAATATAAGAAAAATGTTTTATACCACCTCAAGAAGGCTTCCTATCAGAAAGTTAGGAAGGTATTTCAAATGTACAACTGCAGTACTTAATTAAGTAAGTAATTTCCCTGACATTACTGTGTTACGCATGTAACAGGTTTTATACTTCCTGTGAGTATAATCCAATCAATCTTATTTTCATACTGTATATCCGTTGTGTAATTTGATAATTGTGTTGTATGTGGTGCTCGCATCGGGTACAACTGACACTTCATTGCCCTCTTCAGAGAAGACTCTGACTGCAACATGCGTCTTTGTAAAGAGAGAACGGACAGAAAAAGTCTCTAACTCTGCCTGTCAGCTCGCTCTGCTCCGTTAAAACTGAATTTACCATACAGAATTGAATACAGTGCACTCCAGATTTAGCTGCAGCTAGCTGACCGTGTGCTTCCCTATACCGCAGTTCTGTGTCCATGCATGCAGCAAACTGAAAGCACCGTCTGTCGGAGCGTCTACGTGAAAAGAGAAGGAAGACATTGCTGGTAGTATTGTCTTCAGAGTTGTTAAACACCTCAGCGCACTGAAGGAAGCCATCTGACTGTGTGAGGGCAAGATCGTTGATGTCTGCAGGCAGAGTAGGAGCTCTCCTGTCTGACTGGTCCACCAATAGCAGAGAAGATGACCCC